>NC_141688.1:69339929-69939929 GCF_964263255.1 Lissotriton vulgaris | reverse complement strand
TGTGCACAAAGCGTTTTAGGGTGATCCATCAAGGGTAGGCCGAGAAAAAAAGTATATAGGTATATTGTTTTGATTTATTCAAAACGTTAATGTTGTAACTAAAATATGCGCTTAACTTTAACAATTTTTTCAGTGAATTTCCAAGTTTTTTAAAACAAAAACTGATCATTCTATTACACCTAACTAGAATGTTACTATATATATATATCTATATATATATATATATATATATAGATATATATATATCCAAGACATGCTCCTTCAAAGAAAGAGAAAAGACCACAACTGGGGAAATCTTCGGAAGCGCTTTAATGAGCTGCCCAAACAGAGCAAAGTTCTGTCACCCTCTATGGCGGATGCATTTCGGCGTGGTAAGCCTCTTCAGCGCCAGGTGCCAGTGATTGTGGAAAGGGGTGTGGGTGCAGTTATATTTGACCTGCTCCTCCTCATTCACGGACGGTAGCTCCTCCCACAACGATGTCATCACCGCATATACCTCCTGTAGTTCGTTGTATATATATATCTCAGAACTCCAGCTCCTGTCCTGCCGATCCGCAGCCGAACACCCAGGCACGGACCTCAACACGCACCAAAATTACTTGAACTACAGGTCCCAAGATGCCAAGTAAGCCACGCCCATAAGGGCAGGACCAAGCATGAATTTAAGTGAAGGTACAACATGAACTCTAATTGGCAGCACACGAACCATTGAGAAAGAGATCTGGTGTTCTCGAAACGCGTCTGGTGTTTGTGCAAAGACATTTCCTAATGAAGTTGGGAGCACGCAGCTTTTCACGAGCAGATGAAGTCCGAGAATAAAAGGAGAAAAGAACATTTGCGTGTGGGTTCTTTCATATGGGGCAACCTTTTTGACTTGATATATATATATATATATATATATATATATATATATATATATATAGATATATATATATCTCAGAACTCCAGCTCCTGGCCTGCCGATCCGCAGCCGAACACCCAGGCACGGACCTCAACACGCACCAAAATTACTTCAAAACAGCTTGAGTATTGTGCAAATGCAGTGAAAAGTTTATTATTCCAAAATATCAACAAATTGAACAGGCATAGTGCCTGCCATAACGCGTTTCGCTTGCCTCTCGCAAGCTGTATTGAGTATCACAACGTTCCCGCTCTTGTCAGCCAGTTTGATTGTTATTTCTTCATTGGTCATCAGTTTTTGCAATCTAGTTCTCTCATTTTTGTTTAGGTTCTCCTTTTTGATGTAACATTTTCAATTTTTTCAAGATCTGCAACAACGAGATCATGGAAAAGTTCAATTTTGTTTCTGGAACTCAATGAAAGGCAGAATTTAGATTTGGGTTTTAGACCCAAGCTTACGTGTTTGCCCATAGTGATGTGTAGGTCTTCAAGGACTTGAGACTCTGTCATCTCACTGTCAGTAATGTCAACACAGAATCAATTGGCAAGATATACGGTACTTCGGAATTGCAACAGTCTCTGTCAACGAGAGAGGAGGCAATTGGATGCTGAAACTGAGACCCCATATGATATATATGAAACAAACTAATACATAATCTTTGATTAAGAATGTGAGAGACATTTGTGATCAGTAAAGAAATACAAGTCCCATAATGCCTCATAATGGGCTAATATGGCAAATGTATAAAGTTGGAAAGCGAGGTTGGACTCACGAAAACCGTGAGAAAGACCATTTCTTGGTCGAAACGTCACTGATGGTGGAGACTGTGTTTTGAATAAACAAAATAGTTACAGGAGACTGCTGGACTGCGGTGCATTCTTAATTGACAATAATTTTGGAAGGTACTGTCCGACAGTGACATTCTGCACCTGCTAGGAGACCGAGTGCGCCATTTGTGGACTGTTTGGGGAAATAATTAATTTGAAACTGCGGCACCCAACATCATTCTTAATGGCGCCTTGTGAAAAAATGAAGGTGAATATCCAGAAAGGGAGAGCGTGAATAGAAGATCGAAGCGGGTAGAGAAATTGAAGACGGCTTCTACACTGCCAAAAGAAGGAAGATATCCTTTACCGCGAACATCAGGACTCCTCAACCAAGGCATCACGAGAGAGCCACAGCCACGCTTCAAACCTGGAGTGGAAGCGGCGAGCGAGCGGGGCAGTAGGACATCGCCTGATTCACTTGTACATTAAAACTAACTGATGTTGCAGCAAGCAGTACTATTCGATAGCGAGAAAGAGTCCAGGATACCGCTCAGCAGTCTAAACTGGTTAAACACACAGCCCCACAATAAGCTAACAGCACCATCTAGATAGAGCAGGGACACAGGAATTTCAAGTAAAAACATGGAAGCAAGGGCGGCGAAGAGGTGCCTGAAAGCAGAGACATTATTTAAAAAAAGGAACAGGGACGGACATACGAAATGGAGATAATAGAGAAGGCACTATGGGTCAGAAAAATATCCAGCAATATTTTACCAGCTGGGAAAAATACTGAAAAAGAAGATTTCAAAAAGCTGGGAAGTAATCACTCTTGAAAAATATATTGAGTATGAACGTATCCAGAGGGGCATGAGTATCTTTACAATGCCAAACTATCCAGATACAAGTCCTGAAATGCTGGAGGAATGGGCAAAAAACAGCATGCAATGCTCAAAAAATATGCTATTAATAATAATTAAATATGCAAAAAAAGATATAGAAGAGCTGCATAAAGAAATAAGTGCCTTTGAATCACAAATTGCGGCACTGAAAAAAGAAGATGAATGCAACATACTGAGAAAAGAAATGGAAAAGAACTTAGACAAATACGAGGATGAAGTAGAACAACAGAAACAATGCAAATTTAAACACGATGAGTACGACTACGAATTGGAGGCAATATTAACATTTGCCAAGAGATTTGATGTATTGAAAAGACAGCGTCATGTCAGAAAATTGACACTGGCAAAATCAACCAAAACGACAGTGAGCAAATCAGAATCAGACCTAAGCGAAGAAGAGCGAACAGTGAGAGTTGGAGGACGCACAAATATTTTGGAGGAGATGAAATTGATCTATATAGATCAAAGAACACCAAGAGAGAGGGAAAGAGGAAGAGGCCAGACAAGAGGAAGCGGAAAAAAACAAACAACCAGCCCAAACAAAGAAGGAAGACTCAAAGGGGATTTCGAAAGACCAAGGGGTTATCCACTTCGCAACAGAACGACAACAAAAAATGAATAAAGCGACAACAACTTCAGAATCCAACAATCTAATTATCAATTTATCAGATTATGTATTGGGCACGAATGAGGAAAATGTCCTGAATAAAGGCCTGTCTTTCTGTCCTGAGCAACATCATGATCATGTGGACACAAGAATCGATCTCTACAGATACATCAGGAAGCTAAAACTGAGAAAATTATTTTCTAAAACAGGATCAACAACTGTACCTAAGACAGCAAATCAGGAGGAAAGTACAAATCTGAACATTGAAGATATATCCAACCTAAAAACAACATATGATTTAATGATGAACATTACTGACAATGAGATGATAGAGTCTCAAGTCATTGAAGACCGAAACATCACTATGGAAAAACACATAAGCACGGGTCTGAAACCCAAATCTAAATTCTGCCCTTCAGTGAGTCCCGGAAACAAAATTGATCTTTTCATGATCTTGTTGTTTCAGATCTTGAAAAATTGGAAAACGTTACATCAAAAAAGGAGTACCTATACAAAAATGAGAGAACTGCATTGCAAAAACTGATGACCAATGAAGAAATAACAATCAAACCGGCCGACAATGGCTGGTACGTGGTGATACACAATACAGAGGACTATTTAAAGGAGGCAATGAAAGAACTAAACGGTGAGAAAAACTATATGAAATTGCCGACTAACCTACTACATTTATTGACAGTGGAGTTGGGATTGAAAATTGAGGCATGGAAAAATCAAGGACTCATCAATGAGAAGGAAGCCAGATTCCTATACAATGATAGCCCAGTAATGACAACCATATATTTTCTGCCAAAAGTGCATAAGGCTCTAAAAATCCACTTGTAAGACCAATTGTACCAAGCTGCGGATCTGTCTATGAAAAAATCTCAGTATATGTCGATCACTTTCTAGCACCCATGGTAACAAATTTAAGCTCCTATATCAAGGATACAGGGGACTTTTTATGAACATTAACTAACATGGGATGTCAAAAAGGTTTCCTATTAATAACCATTGATGTGGTGTCAAGATACACCTCGATTGATCATGAAATTGGGCTCAAAGCTTTGGGCTATTTTTTGCGCCAAATAAACATCCAGGAACTAAGACACATGGAATGTTGATGGAAATGATCGAGCTATGTTTAAGAAATAACATCTTTCTCTTTAACCATCAAGTATATTCCCAAAAATGCAGGACTGCCATGGGCGTTTCATTTTCACCCAGCTATTCCAATCTAACAATGGGTTGGTGGGAGAAGTTTGTGGCATGGAATGAGGAAAATGAGGAATATACAGCAAAAATTGATCTACGGTTAAGATACATAGATGATCGTTTCCTGATCTGGAGGAGTTTAAAACATACTTCGAGATTATTTCTAAGTCAAAATGTCGGTGGTGGTGGGGGTGGTGGAGACTGTGTTTTGAATAAACAAAACAGTATTCAGGACAACTGATGCTTTATTGATAAAACAGCATTTTGGCAGTAAGCTCCTTCCTTCCTTACGCGTTTCAGCTCCTTCATGCATCCTATAGAACTACTCAGTTTTCCTTTAGTTCTCTCAATACTGCCAAGTCCATAATGCACTTCATATGAAAGCAGACACTCAGTTTTTGTATAAATACTGCAATTCCATTTTCCCAATAAAGTTCACATTTTGGTGACATTGCCGTTAAACTTTCATCTACAATGTGCACAATTGTCCAATGTTAAACAATACAATACTGCCGCTTGCTTGTAAACTTTATCCAGCTACTGCGTGCCTTTCAATCCATAATGGTGGAAACAGTGTTCCTCCACATTCCCTTGCCACGCTGTACCTTCCCTTCAAATGTTGGATATTTCCATACCTCTTAAACCTGGTGTTCTCAGCAGGTGGGTCAGGCTCCTTTGCTGGCAACAAGGAAGGCATTTGGATTGATGCAGGGAACTCCATCCCCGAGACCACCCTTTGGAGGTTAGGGTTCCGACACAAAATTACTGGTAGCTGATGTGTAAGAGAGCACTAATTGACGATTATTCATGAAATCTTCAAAATAAGTTTTCCAGTCACATCAGCTGCTGTCTGGAAAGTTTTGGAATGAACTGTCAAACGGGGGCAGAGAAAAATCGGAGGATTTTCCAGTTGCTGTTTCCGATAGCGATTTTAAACTCGAACGGAGTCACACCAAATTTGCAGAGAGCTACATCTTGGTCCAGAAAGAGTAATTTGTAATTTGTTATTAAAGTAAAAAGATTTATGCATATCTAGAGCCGGAGATCCACCATGGATTCACTACAGTGTGTCGGCAGATCCATGGGCCAAAAGCAATGCTGTGATTGGCTGGCTGCAACCTGAGAGGAAAGGTGTGGCCACCATTAGGGATTCAGTTCCCAGGGGAAACATAGCATTTAAAAGTGATAGAAGGGGCCGCCATGGGGCTGAAGGAGGGGCCTGTGAGGGGCCCCTCATGGAAAGAAATTGTCCAAAAATGTTTTTGTTTAGCATGTGAGGATCCACGGATCCACTGCGGTGCTCATTGCGGCCCCCTGTGTGTTCTATGGTGGATCATGGATCCAGACCCCAATTAAAAAACCCATACACCCACTCACAGACCTATATACCTACTCATATACTCACTCACAAACCCACACACCCGCTTATACACCCATGCAACCTCTCACACACCCACTAAGACACCCATAAAGCCACTCAGACACCCATGGACAGAACAACAAAACCACTCACACACCCACTCACAGATCCACACAGCCACTTACACATGCAGTCACACACCCACTTACACACCTGCGCAATCACTCACACACCTACTCACACAACCATTCACTGATTCACAAAACCACTCACAAGCTCTCACATATGCACAGACACTCACATATGCACTCATACACCCACCCACCCACTCACTCACACACCCATACAACTACCCAAAAACATACACACAGACCCATATAGCACTCACACACCCACTCAGACACCAAAAAAACACTCACACACCCACTAACAGACCCATAAAACCACTCCCGCTCACACACCTACTTAACAACCACCCATACAGCCACTCAAACCCCTCACAGACCCACTAACCCACCCACACAGCCACTCACACACCAAGTCACACACTCAGACAGCTACACCCACTTACAAATCCACACAACCATTCACACACACACATATATATAGCCAGCCAAACACATACTCACACACCCACAGTCACTCACACAACCATATACAGTTAGTGATACGCTTATAGAAATTGCAGTAGCATATGTTTTTATTAGGTGTGTTATTGTTTATTGTGAAAGTGTACATTATAAACAACAGATTACTTATTTATCCGAGGATTCTGGATGGATCTGCAGAGCCATAATGTGAATTTGAAGAAAAAAAAGACTTGTTGCATTGCATTTATAGAACACTACATAAGTTACCTTAACTTAATTTTTCAATGTTTCGTTTTAAAATATATAATAGATGAATGTGTGAATAAAATGTATTTATAAACTTGTGAAAATGATTATTATTATATTGAACGTATGGGTCAGATTGTAGTACAATTTATATTTATTTTAAAAAACTGAAGTTCGCTAAGGAAACAAAGGTTACAGGGATGCTATAGTTGGGAAATAGCATTACAGAAACATAGAAATTCACTGATTAAAACCAAAGATTACTGGAAAGTTATAGTTAGGATATAGAACTAAACAAAGCTTAGAAATTGGTGTCACTGACCATGCCATAAGTGATGCAATATGTTAGGTCATAGGCACTGCTTCGTGGGGGGGCGGTAAGTTATAGTTAGCTCAAGTAACTATAGCTCATGAATTTCTATGGTTTTTTGTGTGAGACACGAGAGCTGAGCGAGAGGAGACGCTGAGCTGAGTGAGAGTGAGAGCTGAGCTGAGTGAGAGCAGAGCAGCGGGGAGCTGCGGAGCCGCTGCGGATCTGCCGTGTACCGCCAGCCAGCCGAGAGTGGCCGAGAGCGGGGTGCCATGCCATATCAGTTATCAACCGACAACCGGTTACCGATAACTAACAACCCACCAACTTCGGCGGCAGTGGTGGTGAAGATTCACGGGTACCGCACTGCCGCGAAGGGCGCCAGAGACCTTGGTAACGCGGAGCTGGAGCCGGAGCTAGAGCGATCAGGAGAAAAGGGGCGGAAAGATCACATCTACATGGCTTCAAGTGAGCGCAGGCAGTGAGCAGTGAAGATAGGCAGGTGGGAAGTGGTAGAAAGAAGTAGAAGCAGTAGAAATTGTATAGCCGCATTTAGAAAATCCCTGCCCTGCCTCTGCCTCAGCCTCAGCAAAACCCCCAGTTACAACTACAGCCCGCCTATCTCCCTGAATGATCTTTGAAACCCACGCTTAAATCGCCTAAAAAACGGCAAAAAGTTTGCATAAGAGCTGCTACTCCTGGTCGGACATTTCCCCTGGTACAGGTAGTACAGGTGGGAGTAGTGTACGCCAAGGAACAGCGAGCGCGACTGCTGTTAGCGGTAGCTACAAAGTAAGAGCCGGGGGTGGTTTGCAGAGGCTACCTGTCTAGGACAGGTGCAGCCGGCGGCCCCTGTGAGCTCCGCTTGCGAGGGAGGGCAGAAATAACATTAGCTACTGCCAAGTGCTGGGAAAGTACCGGACCTAAAAGGACTTAAGAGGAAAATAATCATTTTCTGGACTGGACACTCCTTGTTTGATTCTTGCCTTTTGATTTTCTACCTGTTCTTGGTTTTACACACTTCTGGAAACTTTACCCTGCCCCCCTCCAAAACTCACCTGGAATCACGAGTTAAAGGGATAGCGCACAGGGGAAATAAGACTCATTGAAGTATTGGGTTCTCAACCCAATTGCCTGACATTCAAAAAGACAGGGGGCACTAGCCTGGGGTGCTTATACCTGTAAGAAATCATGAGATCAGGTAAAGTGCGACAGGAGGTAACTGAAGAAACAAAAAAGGTTGAAAGTAAAAATCAAGGGTCAGTTAAGAATAAAAAATAAAGAAGGCCATACGACGAAGAGAGAGGCTGGTTTCAGCTCCCGAAATCTCAAAGAGTAGCTCAAGAAAAATCATTGGGATTCAAAACATTTTCTTTTTAAAGGACCCAATGGCTGCCATTTATGCGCAAACCCAGGAACAAGCCCATTTGCCAAGCCCAATTGCACCTGCATCAAGGGTTAATAACAGCCAATATCCACCGGAAAGGAGAGAGAAGGAGGAGGAGTGCGCACAAATAATTAATATTGAGAAAAATTCCCAGGTCAAACAACAATTGACAACCCAGAATGAAGGGTCAAATCCAACAGAATACCTTCAAAATTCTCAAACTATTTCTGAGACAAATAGCAAAACCTTAGGTGGTAAACCATTTTTGGCAATAGCTCAGATACACCAACACAATTCAGTAAAATTTGAAAATGCTACAAAAATAAATAAAAAGAAGGATGAGAAGGTCAATATCTCCCCAAGCGAGGAAAACAAAACTGGGGTGGAGCATATCACCTTACAAGACGACGCTTGGTCAACCTCCTTCTCCCTATCCAACGAGGTACGGTTGGACCAAATATTGGAAACCAATACACAAATACAAATGCACACCTGATCCCGA
This sequence comes from Lissotriton vulgaris, assembly GCF_964263255.1. Classification (NCBI taxonomy): domain Eukaryota; kingdom Metazoa; phylum Chordata; class Amphibia; order Caudata; family Salamandridae; genus Lissotriton; species Lissotriton vulgaris. Next base: position 69,931,148 of record NC_141688.1, on the reverse strand, counting down.
ACCCAAGCAGACATTAGAAAAAAACAAGATCTATCAGGTGGATGCAGATTACCAGCAGACCCTGAAAAGGGACGGATACGGGGTGGAGGTGAAAGGTTGGAATCTACACCATTATGCTCAGATAATAATCCTGATAGACCGGAAAAGTTTAATGAAGAAGATAGATGTTGGCCAAAAAAGTTAAACCTATCATCCTCAATAACAATTTCATCTGCGATGAGGTTCGAACAAGGGTCAGGGGGCCTGGAAATATAAGTCGGAGAGGTTCATAAGACCCCTTGGAGTAAAGCATTGTTAAGTACATTGGATCAGGCAATAAGGGCATTGAACTTCCAATCGGATAAAATGGAGGTACAGATCGATCTAATAAAGCTTATCGCTGGACATATTTCAGGTATAAACACCAAGCTGGACCACATTGCAGCCCTCATACCCAGGAGGGCAAATTAACAAACCTGCCCAACATACTGAAAGATATCTTAGGGGCAGTACAGTCATCGATAAAGCACAACGGGGTCAAGGAGACTAACGAGGAAATAGGGCGACTTGAAGAAATCAAAGATCTAACTGTAAATGATGACCCAGAACAAGAAGTAAAAAACACATTGCAATTGGCAGAAAACAGGACATATTCAAAGAATTAGGGATGAGCTGAGCGAGGAGAACTCTTATAAGATCTGTATCTGTTCATGGAACGTTCATGGCTTTAATAATATGGGGCAAGACCACGAAACAGTGAAATTTTTGGAACAACATGAATTAATATTACTCCAAGAAACTTGGAATTTGAGCCCAGTATCAATCCCTGGATACATCGAGATTCATACCGTAGCAGAAGGATTCTCAACTTTTGGGCACCCGAGAGGAGGTCTAACAACATACATTGCACAAAAGTATGGATGGCAAGTGGAAGAAATAGACACTGGGGTAAATTGGCTGCAAGCCATAAAACTTACAGGGAACCCCGATTTAAACTCACTTAACCACAATTTATTAGTGCTCAATGTTTACGTTCACCCGGATAAAAAATTGAAGAAGGAAAAAATCATTACATTAATGACCCTGATTCAAGCACTACAAAAGTCACACAAATTGTACTCCTTTATCATCTCTGGTGATTTTAACAGCAATTTAGTAAAGGATAACCACATAATCCAAGAGCTGGGAAGTCTGGGTCTGACAATTTTGAATGGGAACGCAAATGGGAATAGACCTGTGGCTGTAACTTTTTTAAGTGGCAAAAGGCAATCGACAATAAACTTTACGATAATCAGCAGCAATCTGGTTCCGAAAGAAGATGCATTCGAAGTTGGTCAATGAATAGAAAGTGACCATTTCCCACTAATCACAAAAATCAATATTTCCATTGATAAAACCCAAAAAATGAACACCTTGATTCAACATACCGAAAAGTTTAACTTACGGAAATTGAAATGGGTTGGAAAGGATATAAAACCAATATTGGATACATTTAAAGAACACCTCCTTTTAATAAAAACCCAAAATAAAGAAGATCTCATAAATACTTGGGAACACCTATGCGACGTCCTAACCCGTTATTTTCCTGTTACTATTTATAGCAAAGGAAGAATGGATACTGGGAAAAAGCCATGGTTTAATCTTGGTCTACGAGAGGAAAAAAAGGAAGATCTCACGTAAAATCCAAAGACAAGCCATAGTGGCAAAAAGGGGAAGGAAAGTAGATGAGGTGAAATTAAGGGTCCTACGAAAAAACTATAAGAAGATGCTGGGCAAAGCCAAAAAATCATACCAAGAAGGTATTTGGTCAAAACTATTACTGGCCGGTAAAAACCCAAACGGTCGGACATTTTGGGGTATTATTAATAACTTGACAAAGGGTAACCAACTAAGACAAGAGGCAGGATTTGGAGAAAACATTTGTATTCAGTATGTACAAAATATGTTTCTTGACAGGGAGCATGACCAAAAAAGGCACATTAAAAAAGAGTGCGAAATATGTGCCAAAAACATGGAGTTAGCAGGAACATTGCGAAAAAAAGAACAAAACTTACAGGAAGATATTAGCATGCCATGGCAGGGTAAAGAGAGCTTTTCCGAAGAAGACATTTGTAATGATTAAGTTACCTTGCCAGAATCTAATCACTCGAAAGAAACAACAAAACATACAGCACCAGTTTTAGACACCTTGATAAACATTAAACAGCTGAAGGGAAAAATAAAATGCCTAAAAACAGAGGGTGCGGCAGGCCCAAATGGGCTTCCTAATGCCCTTTTCAGACATTCACCTGACTTTTGGGCAGAGTATTTAACACCGCTTTTTAACCAGATCTATAGCCAAAACAAAATGCCTAAGTCCTGGAAAGGGAATATCATCCATCCGATTTTCAAGTAGGGTGATCATAATGAGCCAGGAAATTACAGGCTGATATCGCTGATCGACTTGGAGGCGAAATTATATGGATCGTGCATACTGATGCACCTTCAAGATTGGATGGAGGAAAAAAACATAATTCCCACATTTCAAACGGGTTTCAGGCCAGGGACAGGTACTTTAACAAACATGACAACTTTGGCGCTCTTAATAGAAAAAGCAGAAAAAAATAAGACCAGACTGTTTGCATGCTTTATAGATCTGAAAGCAGATTTTGACAGGGTGAACCGAAACCAATTATGTGAAAAATTAAGATCGTGGGGGCTGCCAAAGAAATTACTGGAGGCAATAATAGGCTTGTACAGTGAAACTTGGGCAAGAGTAAAACTGGGCGATGTTCGCAGCATCACTGCTGAAATCAGTACGCAACAGGGTTTAAAACAAGGCTGCGTCCTGGCCCCAAGTTTATTTAACCTATACATGGCAGATATTGTTAAACATATGCAGGTAGGGGAAGGCCATCCACCGTACCTGGCAAATAGTCCAATTCCTTTTTTACAATATGCCGATGATATTGTGGTGCTGAGCCAAACACCTATAGGGCTGCAAAGAATGATCAAATACTGTGTTATTTATCTACAGCACGAAAGCTTTGAACTGAACAAGGAGAAGACTAAGATGGTACGTTTACTAGAACCTAAAACATCGAATTTTAAATGGTATGCAAAAGGATCACTAATAAAAGAGGAAGCGTCTTATACATATTTAGGTCTAAAGTTGGGGCGAGGTTGACCCACAAAGAACATAATTCGGACCTCAAGGCGAAAACATATTCCTTGATCTACGCATACAGGTTATTATATAAAAAATTGGATTGCCCAAACTACATGCATCTTCTAAAGGTGATGGCATCGCAAACTTTACCCACTCTGTCATACGCTCTGGTTACCTGATGTGGTAAAGAGGCTGGGATGTTAAACAACCTCCAAACAAATGCATACAAAGCAGTTTTTAATCTTCCAAAACCAGCCTCGCCGGCACAGGTTTGACTGGAATTTGGATTGTGGAACCAGAAGTTTCGGGGCATGAGTAGTTTTGTGAAACTGTGCCACAAAATACGCCTGTCAGCACAAGGTTCACTAGACAGCCTGTGTTGGAAAGAAATTGAAAATAAATTGAATCAAACCACATTAAGTGGTTGGGGGGCTTACCTGATCAAATATTTGAGGGAGTTAGAAATCCAATCGACATGGGATACTACTCCAGATAGAGCTAGCTTTGACAAAATAATAAATAATGCCGACAAATGGAAGTCCTTTCTGGAAGATAAATCAGCAATTTCCAAGCGCCGACATGGGTGGACTTTGATTAATTCATATTCCTAGATAAAACCCAGGCATACTTAGAAAGTCACTTTAGCACAATGCTAAAGAGGAGATACATAGAATATCGGCTGGGCTTACACCTTTCAAAAGATCTACAACCATCTTGTAAAGGCATTTATACGGATCTTCACTGTCGCCTATGTGGTTACCAAAAAGAATCACTACCCCATCTGTTATGCATGTGCCCGGCTCTCATGGATCTAAGGAGAAGGCTTTTAAAGGACATTTTTAACAAATTGAATATTCGCACATGCAGGCAAGCTGTAATTTGATGGTTGGAGTGATCGTCACCCATGTTGGCTTGTAGGGGGGTCAAATATATGAGAAAAGTACAATCTCTCCTAGGACAAGCTGAACTCGGGGAAACAAGCGAAGAAGGAAATAGTAACCTCAAAACTTGACAGATAATTTTAGCAAGGGTGGAATTTTTTTTAATAATGGGCTAAAATGAAAGATTTAATTGAGATGGACAGTTTAAAACTTTTATGGACCAGTCGCCCATTTATTTAACGTTGTACAATACTAACGTCCCAAATAATTTCTATGATTATAAGCACACAGTAATGGACAAGGCAACAAGATGATAATTTTATGTAAATGTATATTATAAATTGTTTGAAATTTTAAGGACCTTTTTTCTATCGCGATTTGTAATGATTTTAAATAATCAAAAACAATAAAAGAAATTGACTTGACTTGACTATGGTTTTGTGTGTAAAATCTAAACCTAATTATAACTTACCTGTGACCTTTGTTTTTTCAGTGAATGTATATGTATATATACACACACATGCACGCACACGCACACATACACACACATACACCCACACATGCACACACACACATTAGACATTGCAGAGTAAAGGCATGTGTTGTGAAGTCCTGAAGCCCTGTGAGGTATTACAAAGCATTTTCAAAGCCAAGGCATTTTAATATCAATTCGGAATAAGTCCTGATACTCCTGGTCCTCCTTGCAATTGTCCAACTGACCCCGGTCCACCTGATCTAAAATGTTTGTGACCCCTTTGCGCAGGTTCTTAATGATTTTGGTTTGGGTTCTGCTTGCCCTCCTCATCCTTTTGGATCTAGTAACCATGGTGTCCCTGGTGGTCCTAGCTATGCTAATGACCCTGGTCCTCATGGTGAATATCCTCTTTCCCAGGAATCAACTGCAAGAATATCACTCATGGTTTTTAGCAGGTTCCAGGTTTTTAAACTGGGATTGAGAAGATATGATGGACAAAAACTGAGAGCCCAGCAAGTATTGCATTCAACTCGCTGATGATTTAAAAGGCCTTGTCTCCACATTTATGATCGACAGTATTTGAAAAGCCCTAAGTAAAACAAGATCTTCAGGTGCTCCTGACCCAAATGGTCTGCGGGGCCAATTGTTTAAAGAAGGCTTGGCATTATGGCCCACAATACTCTTCTCACTGTTCACAACTTGCGCCAAACTCCACCAAGTGCCTGAGAGCTGGAGAGGTTCAATATTGCATTCAATTTTTAAAAAGGGCGATAGACAAAACCCCACCAACTATTGGCTGATAGCCCTACTGGACATTAAGGCCAAGAACTACACAGCTGCACTCTTAAAAGATCTAGCAACCTGGGCAACAACATATGCAATAATTCCATTCTGCCAAACCGGCTTCAGAACCAACTCCTCCACACTGAATAGCATAGTTACTCTATCTTATCTTGCACACCAGGCAAAAAGCAAGAAGACAACAGCTCTCTATGCATTATTCGTGGATAATTCATCTGCATTCAATCTGGTGGAAAGAGGTATTTTATGGGGAACTCCAGTTGTGGGGTATTCCTAGTGGTCTTCTTAATGCCATCATATCATTATACACATCAACCTGGGTGAGGGTCAAATTGTCAGATACAGCGTTAACTACGAACAACAACACCAGTCAAGGGCTAAAGCAAGGGTGTGTCCTTGCTCCAGTGTTGTTCAATTTACATACGGCATACATGTCCCAGGAACTTAACAACGCTAACTTAATCCCTCCAAAAATCGGCAATACTAAGATCACAATATTGCAATACGCGGATGACATTGTCCTGCTTGACAACTCAAAAATAGGACTCCAGAGAGCATTAAATTCTCTTCAGTTATATAATAGAGCAAACAAGATGATCGTAAACAAATCCAAAACAAAGGTGTTATCATTCAGAAGGACGCTAAAACAAACAAGCAATAACTGGTCTTTGGGCCCTTTAAAAATCTCAGGAGCTAAATTTTATAATTATGTGGGCACGTGGTTTTCTGCAAACTGCGCACCTTCAACACACAAACGGCACTTAAAGGATAAGGCAGCATTAATAACCACCAGACTTTGCCAGCTACACACAGCCCTTGAAAGCCCCTCCTCAGCCCCAATCAGAAAAGTGCTCATTGCCGTATTACCTTCTGCAATTACATACGGCAGCGAGGCCTTTCCAAATCAACTCATCACAACCATCGAAAAATTACACCTACAAATTTACAAAAGAGTGTTTAAATTGCCCCTTTACGTCAGTAGACCCCTGGCGAGACTTGAATTTGGCCTGGAGGGCATTGCATGGTCTAGCATGGGGTCTTTTAAAAATTACTTTTATATATGCACAGCAGCATTGCCAGGCACCATGAAATTTATTTTGCAAGACATATTCTAATACAAAAACAACCTGTGGTTCACCTATTTAACGATGGCAGCAGCAACTCTACAAATCGATCTGACTGTTTTAAACACCTCTTCGATTACATATACCGCAGTAAAAAGATAATGAAATAAACAAACTAAATTACTCTCGGAGACCACGGACTTGAAAAACATTAAGTCCACACAGTCATTAAGGGCCCTGGCAGCATCCTACAACGACGATAGCCAAGCCGGACTCCAGGCACTACCTTACCTCAATTGTTCAATAGGCAAAGTTTGCCTGACCCAGATCTTGGCAGCAAGGATGCTGGCACTAAACATCAAAGACCTTAACCCCAACTGGCCACTGCTTTCTCAAATAGTCAAGTGTAGACTTTGTGGCTACAAATCAGAAACTTTTCTGCACCTACTTTGTAGCTACCCGATGTTGCTCGACTACGGCGATCCTTATTAAAGCCATTATTTTTAAGTCACGGTATAAGAACATGTAATCAGGCAATGAACTGGATTTTTAGCACTACGGTTCCCTTCGAATTGGCAAGGAATAGGCAAATTCTTTAAAGCTGTGCAGGACCTTCTCAAAATTTTACAGCAAAGCACAACAGATACGTGGTTTATGCACCACGGGCATTAGGCATTGTAGAACTGGTTAACTTTGTAATTGAGTATTAACATCTGTTAAACATGTTCTCCATTCTTGTGGTAGATTTTAAGTTATTGTTATCTTTCTTATAAAAAATGTATTAATTAGTTACAGTATAACATATTACAAACAGTTAATTTATATGAATGCCTCTTGTTTACCCTGAATTTCATTTTTCGGGCACAATTTGCCAGTTATCTTTTACGGTCTTGCAAGGAACCATTACTCGTTTTTTTCTCTCCTTTTTGAACACTATGCTTTCTTTTTATAATGTCTTATATTGTCATGGTTTTAAGTAATCTAAACAATAAATTTTTATTGACTTGACTATTGCATTCAATATCATGTTTTGCTTTCTGGGTGCTGAACTCTGGCAAGGCTCACCTATTGAAAACACTGAGGTTAAGGCACCTGCTGTGGGGATCTATGCTTATGTGTGCAAATTTCAGGGTATTGACAAAACAAATACTCTGGTGATTAATGCTTTTGCTGGAGAGAAATATATGTGCCTTCTCTTGTCACACGTTAGAAGCATCATAAAATTGGCCAGATAGTATGTGCTTGTATCAGAGCATAGGTGTAAGTCTTGTGTTTGTATTTATATAGAATATCTCAACCGATTGATGCTTTTGTTGAAGATATTGTTGATTACCTGCAAGTTATGTGGTAGAATTCTAGTATTATAGGTAAGTGAGGTAAGTAAGATAAGTAAGGTATGCACTCGCATCAATGAGCTCCTTGTAACCCACACGGCATACATATTGTATCGGGCAGATGCTTTTCTCAATCTATCGTTCGTTGTATGTTTTATAACGCTTTCATTTTGGGAGCTTATAAATTAAATAACTAATAGAGTAACCACACAAACAGTTACACCTTGCATTCTTACATGACATGCAAAGAACTACACATCTTGTAACACTTCCAAATCTTAGTTTGTCTTGTTGCAACTTGTAAAGTGATGTGCTGGCTGTCTTTCTTTCCTCTGACTGTGATAGTTGTCTGCGTTCTGCAACAAGGTGTGCTCCTTTGACGTACACCTGCTCCCAGCCTGATTATAGGGGTAAAGCTGCTAATTTCTTTTAGCTGCACTAAAGCCCAGCTGTAAAGTGAAGTTGAAGAGTTTGTCCTGATGCTGCAGCACCTCTAATCCAGAGGCCGAAAAAATATGAGCACCCCCCCAACCTTATGGAACTTCACTGACTCCCCTTGCAACACATCATCTTCAAAACCAGATGTATCATCTACAACCAACCACCCCTGTTATCTAGCAGGCAAGTTCACCATCTCTGTTTGCCCTGGACAAACTTGCAGCAGGACACCATCACAGTGGAGACTAGGAGGTGTACAAATATGAAGAACAATGCACCAGGCCTTTGCCATCTATGCACCCTGGCTCTGGAACAACAACCCCAAATTCATTAGGACTGCCCCAACCCTGGCCCACTTCAGGAAAGAGTTGACGACACGTCTCTTTTAAAGAAATACAGTAACAGTCCACAAGCATACTCTATTATATCCATTTGATGCTGTACCTCACTCCACTGCCTTTGGCTAGGTTCGTGCTATACACACGCTACATTCACATGCCCACAACATTGTCTATGTTGTGGACAAGTGGAACATATGTGTGCAAGGAGATGTGGGCCAGTTGCTGCTCACGAAGACATCCTTATGAACCACTCCCCCTCGTGCTGTCAGCCGATCGGTTTTATGCGACCTAATGAGGCTCTGGCGCGAGGCTACCTGGGCCTTTAACGCAAGCAGGGCTCTCTGGTACCTTGTCGAGTTATTTCAGTCCAGATCCATAGCCGGGCAGTGAGTGATGGGTCCTCTGGGAGCTGGCAACATAAGCTCGCTGCCTCTGCTCCTGACAGGCTGTTACTGAGATCTAACCTTTGTTTAGCCCTAGATGTTTGGACTCCTTTGTTTTATTATGCTTCGATTTAAGCACCGTACGTTGATCTCTTGCAGAGCCGGTGTCCTAAGGCGGTGGCTCGCACAGCGTTGACTGGCTGGAGTGCTATATTTCAACAAGCAAAAATCAGTAACACACGCGTTTTATAGCAGTTCTTAAAATAAGGTGATAATGCAACATGGTTTAGACCGAGATGCAGATGTTAAGCCAACACCAGGTGCAAATTAGCACCTCAGGGAGTCCTTAGCTGCCAGGCTACACAATTTATAGAACAACCACATTTCTTCCAGGGGCTTAAAGTGGGCCAGGTCCTGCCGGTGCTCAGCACCAGCAGTTCTAAAAAGGAGGTGCTGAGACGCGTCCCTATCGGGCTCTCTATTTTTGCCCAGACCCTCAGAATAAAAAGAAAAATCTTAACTCTGCAGCAGTGCCACCCTACATTGCCTTTGAGGTACCTTCAAAGAGACTAGTAAAGTTCATTTCTATGCTCATAATTTAAGAACTAAATAATTTCAATATTATATACAACAACATCGTAGTTGTTGCTTATTTATCTTATGCTGCTAACAATGATAAAGTCAATAGTCCTGGCTTATTGTAAGTAAAATGTTACTTGTTGTATCATATATCTGGATGCAATGACAGGAACAGCAAAATACCAGTCTGGGGGCACACCATACTAAGTACGATTTTTTGCTTTAACCGTTTTAAGCCAAGCCCTTAATTACATCGACCACGCCCCTTGGAGAGACCCATCAGTTGTTATATCCCACTTATAGCCTTGTCTCTAGCCCCAACCACTGTTTATAATCTCAAGGAGAACATCAGAGATTACGTCATTGCTGATTTTACTGATGACGTCACCAGTGAAGACATTAACCGCATCGCTGCTGCGGTTATTTTTCCGCTACGCGGCTTTTTTCTGAAAGCCGCGTTAGATGACGAGCTCAGCTCGTCATCCGCACACGACCACCGTGGCTGATGACGAGCTGAGCTCGTCATCAGCATCGAAGGGGTTAACTCACCAGACCCTGCTGTGTATGCCCTATTAACATTTATGCAGCACTAACATGAAATGACCTAAGAGCCTGTGTTTGGCGCATACAGGTGTATTAATATCATGAAAAACATGGATAAAAAACTTGGGGCCTGATATATGAAAGGGTTTTACACATTCTTTGCCTATGGGGAAATGAGTTGATACATAAGGGCCATATACTGGGAAAGGAATAGGCTTAACAAACTCTGTTGACAAAATATCTACCTCACATAAATATCTGCTAGCATGCACTCAAACCCGCGATCAGAGGGTAAAAATTTCTATTCCCACTCAGGTTTGTGCCCAACTTTATTTGTTTCTTCCTGAATTTTGTGTATATTTAAGCAACTATATATTAAAAACACCTGTCCGGCTGTACAGCTGTAAAATATAGTACTGATTGGGTCTATATTTATTGTTTTCTCTCAGTAATCCTTGTCTACGGACCACTGTCTTTAGAACTAACACATTGACATTGCAGCAGGCACCCAGATACTACTCTTATATGCGGGAGATGTGGTACTGATGCTCTCTAGCCTGACCACATCTATCCCTTATGTCATGTCCTTGATTGAGTAGTCCTTCCATTTCTCTGGGTACTGTATTAACTGGGCCAAGAGTGAGGCTCTATTGATGTCTGCATCCACGACCAGAGAAGCTATGGGAATCCATCCTTTTTGTCTGATGTTATTTCATTTGCAGTCTTTTGGTATTTTTCTCAACGAGGGCTTCATAAATATGGTACTGGAAAGCATCCAAATCTTACTTACAAAAGTATCATAAGATTTCTTGAAATAGTCCTACCTCCAACTGTCCAGAAGGAGTAGAGTCCAAGCAATTAAAATGACCACAGCACCTGGGTTTAACTTCATCATTGTAAAGCTTCCTCTCCTGAATATCACCTTGTCTGAGATTGATTCCACCATGAAGACATTTATTGGGGTGAAATGACACAGAGATTTAAATCTTCCGAACTGCTATGATTAGTGACAACCTTTTACTACCCCATTTAGAATCATACAATCTGGCGCACCAACTGCTTTTATCTCACGCTTACTACAAACATAACAAAACAAACTAGTGTGGGTCAGAAACAAAAACTGATTGCTGTCCATGAACGGTGTCCTAGACCTGGTGTACAGTAGCGCCACAGGTGCACTGCAGGAATGTGACCCTATAAAGTTTGCTACAGCTCTTGCATAGTGCAATGCCCCATTGTGGGGTAATGTGGCCCTCATGGTAAACGGTATTGAGATGTGCCAGCGGACATGGGAAGAAGCAGGGTTTTGCAGATTAGCTACTGGATGCCTGTTGCCTGAAATCATTAGATGATGTCCAGCCAGAATTTGGTCCACATCACTCTCAAATCTGCAGTATACAAACTTTAATCTACAGCCGGCTTTAGGGCAGTGTGACTGGTACAGCCACGTCTGATGCTGACCTCTTGGTGGGGGATGTGTTTAGAAATAAAACAGGTTTAAAAGAAAACGCCCACTGCATAGTTCCTTCTGTGTCCAGAGGTATTCAGGAAACAAATGAAAATGTCAAGAAAACTCTGGTGATTCATATTCCAGCTGTTGAGATAGGAGTTTTGTCTAGTGGCAGTGTCCACTCATGCTAAAGTAGCATATAGGGTTAATATGCCTTCTGCAAAGAACTCGTACCACGCAAATCACCAAACTCTATTTTATGTGGATGGCTCACTAGGTTACTGCTTTCATAAGAGAGATCCTTTTGTTACTTGTACTTCATACGTTACAACCCTAATAAGGGTCAGAAAGCTATGAACTGTCATCAAAGTGCTGCAGGCACACTGAATGGCATAGGGTAGACTGTTGTGTTTCTTTCCCCAGTCTTTCATTATCCTAATGTTGTTAAAAATAGTTCTTTAGGTAGAAAACTCTCATACGTTTTAAATCCTGAATTTGTGTTTCTCCAGACGAAACACTCTTAAAATATACTGCCCACTAGTATCAGTCACGTGTTTGTAATCCTCGTAGTCTAACTTTTCCTATATATACTGATTTACATGCATTTGATTCATTGGCTCTGTATAATGTGTGTTATGTATGGGAGGGAGTAGTTATGGATAGATGAGGGACAAAGAGGATTTTGGAGCGGAAGTGCCAAAACAAAGATTTTTCTATTGGGCGTCACAAGCAGTAAAGCCGGCCCTGATTGGACCATTTTGTGCATACTAGGCTGGAGACCCCTCAGTTGCCTCCCTGCCTCCCCAATTAAAAAAATACTTTAAAGTTTGGGAATTAAAGAGAACTTTTCAGCCAATATGGCACTATTATTGACTCTACTTTCTCTGCACCAATGTTGGCTGCACCTAAACTAAGTGGGAGGATAAACTTGTGCTACAATTAAATGACAAGGCATAGTTTGATATTTTAGCATTCAGTGGGAAGCAAGACTTAAGTTGAAATCTTTCATAAATGGCACTGATCCCCTAGGAGGCTACACCAGACCTGCAAGAGCTCCTTATGAGAACTTAGTGGTGTACAACAGCATTTTCAGTTGCCTATTTGTGTATATGCAGGCTACAAAATCCTCATCTGTTCCCAGTCATTCCGATTGGTTGAATGAAATGATGGTCCTGTGGAGACTATGAGAGAATCATTTAGAAGCTTAGGGCCCTTATTTATGAAGGACTTACTCTGTCTTCACCCACTTTTTTGTGACACTGTGGTGGCATAATCAATGCGCCACACTGCCCCCTATTTACAAAGTGATGCATCCAGGCAGACGCGTCACTTTGTAAAGGCCTGCGATACATTATACCTGCGTCAAGTACAATGTATGCAGAGTGGGCTATCCCCCATAAAAAAAAGCCTCCTAGAAGGTGCAGAGTGAAATTTATGAGATTCATGACATCCACATGTCCCAAAGCTGCCTATTAGTCCAAGAGGTCACCATCCCTCTTTTAGGGGATGCAGTACTCTACCCACACACCTAAGCCGCCCATATGTTTCTTGCATGACAGTTACCCTTTTTGATTGTAGGAAAGTAGGGTCTGCTATCCTATGGTCAGCACAATTTTTGCTTTTTGCTTCACTGGTTTTCGACTTACTGAGGATGTGGGCCTGCTAATCAGACCCCCAGCCTGCTGTTCTCTCTCTAAATTCACATACATGTACTATAGGTACATAACCCAATTGGAAAATGAACTCCTTGTCAGCCCCTGTACCATGCACTATAGGTGCTCAGGGCATAGGTGCCACCAAGGCCTACCAGGGGCTGAAGCATAGCTTTTGCCACCCCTAGCTGGTTCTTAAATTGACACAACTGGCTGATCACTCAGCTGGGGCAAGTGGGTGTAATCACCCCTTGCTTAGATATAGTATCCCTATATCTAAACCTATATCTGGACACATATAAACCTGTGAGCCACTCCTATGGAAGGCCTTATCAATCCTGGAGGCAGAGTGCGTGGTTTAATGTGAGATGGAGCTCTAGCATGAGCTGAGCCTGTCTGCAGCTGTCAGGAACAACTCCCTAAGCTGTTCCGGGATAATGCCATACCATATACTATTAAGTGCATTATAATCCTCGCGGTTATATAGCAACTTTGGTTTGGCTTTATCAAAACATGTCGTGTAAGGTGTCATACGATTTGGAATACTATCCCCTCTACAGTCCTGTCGATGGGGATAGCATTCCACCACTCTAGAGGGAGAAGACATGTTACTTTACTGAAACGCGGTTGATTTTTAAAAGAGCCTCAGATCCACAAAATGGATGCTTCTGCCACAGACACAAGTCTGACCTCCTGCTGCTGACCGAAACTCAGCAGAGGAGGCCTGGACAAAGGCTTTCCTGTCTCAGGGAGGTGTTACACCACCCCAGACAGGAGATAGTGGATTGTAGCAGGGAGGTTTGAAAGAAACCAGACACTGCCTGGGGAGCACAAGGCTGCCCCTTGCATAATCCGGCCAAACCGGTTCTGGGGCACACCAGCCCCAGTCCCAGCGCAGCCTGGATCAAAGGGAAAGGGGTGTATCCACCCCCTTCCTGGGTCCCACCCATAGGAGGGGACCTAGCAGGTAATCCAGCCCCCTAGATTGGTATAAGAATGGGAGCAGTGCCAACGCACTCAGATTATCCTGATGAAACATTTGAAACAAAACTCTGGACCCTTCGATATCATACTCAACGTAGAAGACTGAAGAATCTCCCTTGTGGTCAAGGAGTGACCACCCTGTGCAAACAGGCACCATCCAGCACCTCGACATCTGCTTTGGTGCAGTTCCCGCTGGAACTCGAGCAACAGAGATCAACGAGATCAAGCTTGCCTGCCTTGTTACAGCCCGATCCACAGTCCCTGCAGAGCTGAGACCCGTGGAAGCGACCGGAAGCGTGGGGCACGCCATCTTGAAAAGACCACGAGACGCTGACTATGCAGCCCACGAGTGACCCTCGAATCTGTACACGGGGGTTTGAGAAGCCCCAACCCTGAGCCACTTTTGCACCGAAGCTCACCCCTCCACACTCGACGAGTGCTGCGTGGGGCCCTTCTGCTTTCTTTGGCTCAATGCGTTGGCCTGGTCACTTGCCAGCTGGCTTGTGCCCCCTGTGTCGGCGAAAACCTAAATACAACTTGTGATTCTGGTTGCTCCAGACTTGCACCCGCTCCTCTGAAAAAGAGCACCCGCTCTGACCCTCCTGGTCCGAGTGAGAAGCAACCTTCCAATCCCGCGTGGATTGCTCTTGCCAAGTGTTGTTTGCTCCGATCTTGAAGCCGATAGCGCCGACGGTGAGAGCCTGCGTGGGACAGCTCGTGACCCGCTCCTGGACATCGCAGATGCCCCAGAGCCCACGTGGCAGCGGAGAGAAGCTCCTCAACAACCACCTTTGCGCCCGACATTGCCTGGTTCCGTCCTGGTTCCACCCTGGTCACTGCTGAGTGACCCAGACTCTGTCCCCTCTGCTTTCGGGTACTTTTCAACTCTGATCCACCCTTGGATCACACAGGACACTTCTCCTACACATCGCCTGCAGCATCTTCAGCTTCAAGCACCAACAACCTGCGTGATGAAACCCGACGCCACTTCGACCTTATGCACCCGCTTCCTGTGGGTGAGGTAACTCAGCAACGCCGGTGTTCCCACACTGGTACGCACCTCTAGGGTCTGTGTCTAAAGTTTTGTCCTTATAGGTTCAGCGGAAGTATCCTTAAACTCTATTTGTGTAACTTTTACGCACCATTGACTTTGCATTGGTGCATGCGTGTACTTTAAGCACTGCACCCGAATCCCGCTTTTGTTTTCCGACTTCTGCATTGCTTGTCCCGACTGCTCCCAGCGATTCCCCTGGCCCTAGGCCTAACCACTGTTCGATTGGTATCTCTTATACCACTTTCTTAATATATGGTTTGAGTGGCCACCCGCCCTCATCCATAATTGTGCAACTTTCATATGTTATACTGTGCTTTTGATTTAACGCTTGTGCCCCTTTGCTCATAAAGAGTACTGGGGATTATTTTAGTAATAAACACATATATTTTTATAATATATACTTGTGTGGTGTCCTTTCATTTGATATTACAGGATTGTGATTGGTAAAACAGCTCGCTTAACACGACCTCTTGAGTTTAGCCTTTCAGGCTGCTTAGTCCATGCTACCCCTAGGATAGCTTGTCTATAAGGTTGACTTACAACCAGACACCATAAGGGATTGTTTGGACTGATACAAGGTGGTTCCAGAATTGGAAACATCATATATCAGGCCAACTTCTCACATTGATATATTCCAGATTTTATTAACAGAAGGAGGGACCTCACATTGTGCATCTCTGACACTTCTGTTTCCCTTTACTGCCACATACCTTTCATCTTCACTCCTCATATCCATTCCAAGTAGCAGGACAGATCATTTAGCCAGCCATGTCAAGAACTGATCGTCATGATTACACTCGAGTTTGGTGTCACTGGCTCTCTACTCACTTCAGGATTGTTTGATGAAATCTGGGCCTTTTGGTAAGTGTTTCTGGGAAGTTGGGTGTGCCCAGACTCTTGGCGGTTGCACCTCATGTCGCATTCATCACCTTGCCTCCACACACTTTCCATTTGCTCTGCTCCCAGTCATTGTGGGATGCTACCTCGCCTTCTCCCTACAGCCCTACAACAAGTTTTCTTTGTGCATGCCATGCTCTACAGGGCCACAAACTCAAAGATTCACACTGCCCATTTTTCCCCTCCTCCCAAGGTCGGTTAGTCTGCAGACTCTATGCCTGCCGTACCTGTCTGATTCTACTCCTTCTCCCCCATTTTATGTGCATGTTCTGTAGTGTCACCAGACCCTCGATGGGTCACAACTAGGGCTGGGATACGTTCCATACACTGGTGACTGCCAGCGTCTCTGCCCATGCTATCTGTGGCGGTCAGCGGGCTAGTGGTTACTGCCGACGCATGCCGGGTTGTCCCCGCCCCTGCGTTCACGCCGTCGGGTGTGAACGTGAGGATAAATATATGTGAGCGGAGCTTTGCAGGTAGTCTGCTCCTAACTGGTACACTGTGTGCACATTTGTTTATTAGCGTGCGAGCAGGGCCATATTGCGCGCACACCGGGGCAGCGGGTGGCACCCCCCCCCCGTGGATGCAACACTGGCAACCAGGGCAGTGCAATGCACGTTCGTCTCTGCTCCCCTCTGAGTGGCACTGCAGCACCTCTATGTCAACGTGCACCCCAGGCTGATTTTAATAGGGTTTCCTGGCCCCTACTTGCACCGTAATAGGTATTTTCACCGCTGCTTAGCGGGTCCGGGTCTGTGGGCTCCTAGCTTGCTGCTCGCTTTTTGGGCGCCATTTTGGGTGAGGACGTGCCGTTCTAGAGGTGCCGGACCGAGCGCTCTAGTCTTGCGGCCCCCTCCGCCCGCCCTTCTTAAACCCTCCCTCTAGCGCGCAGCGGTCCGCGCCTGAGTCGTGCCAGAGTCCTGCCCGTCAGCGACGAGGAAGCGCGAGTCGCGGCAGGGCTCAGGTCCCGTGCTCTGATTACCATCATGACTGCTCAGCCCACATTCAGCTATACTCGGGCTGAACTGCTGTCCTTTGGGAATAGGGTTGATGTTGGTTCATGCAACCCTGTGGACCCCTTATCTGGGCCATTTGTCTGTGGCTGTAGGGGTTGGTCCCTTGACGGACCGGTTAGGATTCGATCCTTGGAAGGGAGTGATCCGATCACGTGCAATACCATCGCGGCTCGTGTACTTCGGATCTGGAACCTGAGCGTGAGGTCATTGGTCAAACATCACCAGTTTATATATGACCTCATTGAAAAGGACTCCCCCGATCTACTTTTCCTCACCGAAACCTGGCTCCAGGACTCGGATGCCGCTATTCTTAATCTTACCTTTCCTCCGGAATATACGATCTTTACACTGAATCGTGCCACGAGAGGAGGTGGCATCGCTATGGCGGTAAAATCGTGCTTCCCCGCGGAATGGAAAGCCTTTGGGTTGCCAGCCTGTGAGAGCGCCCTTTTTAAAGTGTCCTTTAGTCATCATTTCACGCTGAGCGGCATTCTTATCTACCGCCCTCCAGGCAATGACACAGCCTTCAAAACCGCTCTTGCCGATATGGTAAGCTCTCTAGCACCTAGTTGTGCGAACTTCAACATCACTGGCGATCTCAACATCCACTTTGACCGCGTGTCATCTACAGCCATAGACACTTTGCTTGCAGATCTTGAAGCATTGCAGCTTGTCCAACTTGTAACACTTCCCACTCACACTGGGGGACACATCCTTGATCCCTTCTTCTCCACTTTGGAGAGGATGAAGGTGTCCAACCCGATCCCGGTTGGCTGGACGGACCATCTACTGGTGGAAGCCTTCTGTCCCATTGATAATATGCCATTCAAACCTGTGGATAGGCTGATTCTTAAAAGACATTGGCACAAGCTCAAACTTGAGGAGTTTTACAGGTTACTGGAGCAGAAACCCTTGAGCCCTTTTTTAGATGTGGAACGAGGATACGATCTGTTCTGCAAATGGATTTCGGATGCCCTTGATTCCCTTATACCTATGCGCTGGTCAAAATGTTATTCCAAGTTACCCAGCCCGTGGTATAATGACTCTCTTGCTGAGCTTAAAAAAATCTGCCGGAAAGCTGAGAGGGAATGGAGAAAGTCCTATGATCTTAACCTGAAATCCTCTTATTTTGCCAAATTGAAGACCTATCATAGGGCAATCTGCAGAACTCGGGCCGCATTCTATGCCCAGGAATTCCAAACCAGTACCAACCCCTCTAAATTAATTTTCAAGGTCCTTAAAGACCTTATGAATAAACGAGCCACTTCAGCAGAAATCTGCACCGGCTCTCATTGCGAGACTCTAGCCTCCTTCTTTTTGTAGAAAGTGCAGGCTATCTACCGAGGATTTGACCTGTCTCTGCCTGATCCAGAGCCAGCTGGCCCGAATTTCTCGGGCTATGAGACATTGACCTCCTTGCCTGACTTGTCTATGGAGGCTTTTGACAAACTGAGCCTCAGGATTAAATCAGGCTCCCCTCTGGATCCGCTGAAGCCAGCTCAAATTAAGTTGCTCTCCCCCCTGTGTCGGGTCCCGATACTTACCTTGATTAACCTATCGTTGTCTACCGGAATGGTCCCCTCCGCATGGAAACAGGCGGTAGTCACCCCAGTTTTAAAGAAGGCAAATGCAGACCCGCTCTGGCCTGAGAACTATTGCCCCATATCTCTTCTTCCCTGGACGGCCAAAGTCACCGAGGCTCATGTTAATTCCATCTTGACTGACCATCTTTCACATAACCATATATTAGATCCGAGTCAGAATGGCTTTTGGCCGGGACACAGCACCGAGACCGCTTTGCTCTACATGACCGAGCATCTGCGTCTGGTGCTCGACTCTGGGCGGACGGCGGCGCTCTTTTTATTAGATCTGAGCGCCGCATTCGATACGGTGTCCCACCGTATTTTGATTCAGCGCCTAGAGGAAGCTGGGGTAGCAGGGACTGCTCTTCAGTGGTTCCGCTCGTTCCTTTCTGACCGTTTCTTTAAGGTGGCTATACCACCCTGCCAGTCCACCTTCCATCCGCTGAACCTGGGGGTCCCACAGGGCTCCTCCTTGAGCCCGACCTTGTTTAACCTCTACGTGAAACCGCTAGCTGCGACCGTCAAACAGTGGGGTTTGACGATGACCTCATATGCAGACGGCACGCAGCTGGCGGTGGCACTGAGTGGAGACCCTGAAGTGGATGCCCCCAGATTCCGAGCAGGACTTGTGGCAGTGGCAAATTGGCTAAAAACCAATTGTTTACAACTGAATGCCAAAAAAAACGAAGTTATGGTTCTGGGGAAACATGCGGAGCTTTGGGGAGATCAGTGGTGGCCTCCAGAATTGGGCGTCACCCCCGTCCCTGCTCCCGAAGTAAAGAACTTAGGGGTATGGCTTGATCTGGCACTTACCTTTACGGGTCACACGAAGAAGGTTGCTGCCACCTGTTACGGAATCCTGCGAGGATTAAGGCCAATCCTCAAGTTTTTTGACCCCCCCACCCGGCAGCTCGTGGTCCAAGCCTCAGTTCTGTCTCGGCTGGACTACGGTAGCGCATTGATGCTGGGGGTAAATCAGGCTGAGGCATCTAGGCTACAAAGGGTACAGAATGCTGCGGCGCGGGCCATTGTTGGTCTTCCTAGGCATTGCTCGGTTTCCAGCACTATTTCTGCCCTTCATTGGCTGCCGGTTAGGCAAAGAATTAAGTTTAAAGCGCTTTGTCTGGCCTTTAAAATTATGAAGTTTTCCTCGCCGCCTGCACTTGCTGACTTACTCACCCCCTATGTTCCTTCGAGGTCCTTGAGATCAGAGGCTCTTCATCTCGCGGTCTGCCCCCGTTTTAAACTCAGCAGGAAGGGTGGCCGCTCCTACCGAGTGCTTGCCGCTGGGCTATGGAATTCTCTCCCGGTGAACATTCGAGCTTTGGATAATCTGTCCGTTTTTAGGCGTGCTATCAAAACTTTCCTGTTCTCTGTACTTGGTTAGCCGTCTTTTTCCTCTTTTCTGCGTGTTATGTTTCAGTACTTGTTCAAGTGCCAGGACGCCCCTTTGCTGGGGCAGCTGTGCGCATTATAAATAATGTTAACATAACATAACATAACATGTTAACGTATGGTGGCCAAGGCCTTCACCAGCTGGAGATCAAGCCAAGGGATGCAAGACACTACAGTCGTCCCTACACCAGTGTCAGCGCATCAAGGGAGTCGGTGCCCACACCGCCTCAGGTGAGTCATGCGCACCACAGAGGAAGGCCACACGAGAGCCACCAAGCTCAGGTCAGCCGGCCTACGTGCTCTAAGGCCACTCCCACAAGCGGGCCATGCACAGCCAGATGCTTTGACACCACTGGCAGCACACCAAGGTTAATCGCTAGGGCGGGACACCCTCACTGTGACGCCCGGTGACACTTGCCTGCGGCCACCATGGTAGACAGGATAATAACGCACAAGCCCCAGCGACAATGCACCACCCACCCACAGGGGTCCTGCCTCCATTTAGCGAGTCAGTGGACCCTGCCACGGCAGCACCGTGGTGGCTGACCAGGCTCGGCAGCCTAGAAAACTACTTCATTGCCACCAGAGAGAAGGACGGTGCAGTGAAACGCTCATTGCTGCTCCATTATGGAGGGGATCTACCTGCTCTTCAAGCATCTTCCCAAGACAGGGCCCCCCGAGGACTACGCAGCGGCTGTCACTGCCATAAAAACACACATTTTGATCCCCAGCTGAACCCAGACTTTGAGCATTTCAAGCTGAGACTAGCCAAACAAAGAGATGGTGTATCAGTAGACGCCTTTCATGCGCGGGTAAGAGAACTGCCCGGTACTCACCTCGTGGGAGACAGAGCTGCAGAAGAGATCAGGGCCCACCTGATCCTGGGTATATGCAGCACAGTCATGCGAGGCCTCAAACTCATGCAGCCGAACATACCCATGAATGACATCCTAGTGCTGGCACGTCCATATGACCTTTCGGGGGCGCCAGCAGAAGAGAAGGACATTGCACTGGTGCGCAGCGCACAGAAAGGTGCCATTATCAAGACGGAATAAGCTGGTGCAGTCAGAACAAGGGACAAGGCCCACCGACCACGGGACAGCCAGACGCAAACCCCAAAGAACCAATGTGGGTACTGTGGGTACGAAAAACACCCCTCACAATCATACCCGGCTCAAGGGAAGACATGCACCAACTGTGGCATTGCAAACCACTTTGCCTCAGTATGCAGAAAGAAAACACAGCGTAAG
This sequence comes from Lissotriton vulgaris, assembly GCF_964263255.1. Classification (NCBI taxonomy): domain Eukaryota; kingdom Metazoa; phylum Chordata; class Amphibia; order Caudata; family Salamandridae; genus Lissotriton; species Lissotriton vulgaris. Next base: position 69,909,901 of record NC_141688.1, on the reverse strand, counting down.
GAGGGGAACCGACCCAAACAGGTGAGGACGATGGTCCTCCAGCTGTCGTGTGTCTTGTTAGCATCCCCCCAGGAGGGAAGAGAAAAGATCAAAAAGTCTATCAGGGGAATGACTCGACATCAGAAGATGAAGAAGAGACGTACATAGTCTCATTCACCAAAGCCCCGAAAATTTTGGGACGACCTCAGCCCCAATGCATGATACAGATTGCAGGGTCAGAAGTCAACGCCATAATTGATACCGGAGCCTCAGTGACAGTCATGGGGATCCAGCAATACAACAAGTTGAGGCCCCGGAGCATCAAAGACAAAGATCTTCACATATGGAGGCAGCTCACCACTACCCCTCCGAGGCAAAATGACCGTGCCAGTGCGGTTTGACACCACTGAGATTACCATTGATATCTTTGTTATCAACCAGGAGGCAAACACAATGCTGAGCAGTCACGCAGCAGAAGATCTGGGACTAGTGAAGTTTACCAGGAGTGTGCAATATGACCAGACAAAAGAATTACTTAGCCAATTTGAAGACTTGTTTAAGGGGCTAGGATGAATAAAGAGGGAGCCCATCCAACCAACAGCTCTAAGACACAGGAGGATCCCCTTTTACCTCTGACCGCTAGTGGAAGAAGAGCTGCAGAAGCTCGAAGATCAAGGGGTCATCGAGAAGGTGTCTGGGCCCACACCATGGGTGTCACCCATGGTAATCGCTAAAAAGCCTCGCCAACCGGGGAAGATCAGGCTCTGCATTGACATGCGCCTCCCCAACAGGGCCATTTGACGCGAACGCCACGTAACACCGACCATGGATGACATTATGGCAGACTTCAATGGATACAGGTGTTTTTCAAAATTGTACCTGAATGCAGGTAAGCATCAGTTAGCCCTTGCCAAAGACAGTCGCTATATAACCACATTCAGCACGCACCTTGGACTTTGAAGATATAAACGGCTGAATTTCGGCATATCCTCTGCAGCTGAAATATTCCAAAACGCAGTCAAGGAGATCCTGGTTGGGCTACCTGGCATATTGAACGTGAGTGGTGATAGCCTCTTCCACTGGCAGGCGGCGGAAGAACACAACCGGCATGTGAGAGCCACGCTGAAAAGACTCCTGGACCACGGGGTCAAGAGAAGTGCCAGCTGTTCCAACAGAAAATAGAGTTTTTTGGCTACACGTTCACACAAGAAGGCATACAGGTAGACCCCGAGTGGGCCCGAAAGGCCTACACCTATTCACACGGAGGAACACAGGCAAAGCCCCTGGGAGTAGGTGAGTGTGGATTTTGGAAGTTTCCTGAAGGCCAAGTCACGTTGGCCCTAATCAATAGCTATTTCAAATATTCTGTGGTGAAAGTCGTGAACTCAACAGCCTTCCTGCATGTTGGCCCTGCTCTAGAGAAGATGTTCGCCATCTCCGGATGAGCTCCACAGCGACAACGGACCCCGTTCCAGGGGCATGAGTTCCACGAGTTCCTACACCACCACGGCATCCGGCACAGGCGCATCAACCCGCAATGGCCCCAGGCCAATGCGGAGATTGAACGTTTAATGCTGACAATTAACAAGACTCTTTGCTTCGCAGTAGCAGAGCAAAGTGACCGAGAACAGCAATTGCAGAGGTTCCTGCTGGAATATCGAAGCACACCTGACTACTCAATGCGCCAAGGCTGCTAATGTTCAACGGCAACCGCTGAGATGGTCTCCCCTTTGCACCAGGGTGGTTCCCCCCCTTTGACGAAGAGGGCACCCTCAGGCGGAGAGAGAGCCACAACAACACAACCAGCCAGTCCTGAAGAGAGGTGTCCCATCAGCTACAGCGAGGAGATACTGTTGTCATGAAAGACAGGAGAACAGGAGGAAAATTCCAGACTCTGTATGAGCACGGCTACTGGACAGTAATCGACATGGTGACAGTTGTGAAAGGAGGGGAAACCGTGACCTGCAACATCTCATGGTTCAAACAAGTAGACAACCCCATCCCTCATGCCAACAAACGCAGGCAACCCCGAAGAACACAGCGCCAGCCATGAAGAACCCCAAGAGGCAGAGGCTCATCATCAGGGACCGGCTCCCTCGCCGGCAGGTCCGGAGGCTACCCCGGAAGCTCCTGGACCGCTGTTGGCACCTTGCACACCCTTTCCTGCATCCAGCCCCCGCCGGGGCCTATCCAGGTGTGCCCTGAGAGAGAACACCCGGCCGAGCACTTGAGAGACATTGCCTGTCAAGTAAGTGAATTGTGAGACTCACCAGATCCAGTCAAGGAATGAGTTGAGATGGGATGTGGCGGTCATTGGGCTAGTGGTTACCGCCGGCGCGTGCCAGATGGTCCCCACCCCTGAGTTCACGCCATCCGGTGTGAAAGCGAGTATAAATAAACATGGGCGGAGCTGCACATCCAGTCCGCACCTAAATGTTACATGGTGTGTGCCTGTGTTTATTAGCGAGCTAGCAGGGCCCTATTGCGTTTCCCGGGGCGGCGGGTGACACCCCCATGGATGCAACACTATCCAGCCCTTCGTCGCTGTCTCTTTCACTTTCATCTTGAAGTAGCTCAACCCCCAGAACTTGTTCCGAGACTCGTCAGGATGTTGTGGCCGTGGAGTAGTGATACTGGTTGCTTACAATGTAATGACTTTGTCACTATAATACCCATTAGTGTAGTGCACATCTGATTTTATTGTATTTTACAGAGATATAAAAGTTCAATAAACATTTTGAATACAAAATACGCTGCACTATGTTTACTGGCAGGGTACAAGGCAAACCAAAAGAAAACCCAAGATTGTCTGATACTCCCAAACTCCAGAAACATATAAAACCAAAGCAGGTCGGATACCCCAAACTCCAGAAACACGGAAGAGCATAGCTACAGGTCAAACCTTAGAGGGAAATTTTGCCGTGCCAGGAGACTGGAGGGAATTACCATGGGATGAGCAATAAATGCTAAAAATCTGACACACGTCATGTTCAGCCTGATCTAGTGACCAGCCAATGAGGATGAGACCGGTATGGCACCAGGAGACAGACAACCTCAGATGAATTGATGATATATATATATATGGCTGTGGTATATTTCCATACAGACCACAGTTGATATCTGCGACAAAAATCCCAAACTGGCATTTCACTTACAGCTGCTTCCCAAAATTGTCAAAAGGCACAGCTTCCGGTTTACCGCCTGTGTGCACTCCATAGAAAATCTGTGCAGGTCTGGTACATTTTCTCAGGAAACCTAAAGGGAAAATTTGGGAGTCAGTCCTCGGAAGAGGTAGGTTTGCTAGGCAAAGGAGATTTTGACAAAATTATCATATTTTGGGGAAAAATCTATGATACTGCCAAGAATCATGTGCAGAGAGTTCTATTGGCCAGTCATTCAGAGCAAGGGAGGTCTGGCTACCACCACCAAATTATTTAGTTCATAAAGAATTAGAAAATATAAAGATTGTATACTTTTGATGTTGTCATCGTTTTGATAACTGTCATCAAAAGAGCAATACAACATGAACAGACGCAATTTTGTGTTCTGTGCTAATTAATATTGCATAATTGCTTGTTTGAATACCCTAGCAGTTCAAGAGTTAAGGGTCCCACAGCACTACTGGGAGAAGCCCCCCTTCATGGACCCTGCAGAAATGTTGCCAGGAAGTTCTCTTTTCACGAGTCCTGTAACACTGCTGGGAGGAGGTTTTCACTGCTAAAAACCCTACATCCCTGTTGTGGAAAAGGTGACTTCTCTTGTAGAATCTGCTTGTGGCTGTTGTGTCCTATGAAATCTGTCATTAGGAGAAGGTGTCACAGCTGGCACTGGCATGTTTTCCCACTGGTGTCTGTTCCCCATCCTTCCCCAGGGATGGGAGACGGAGCGTTGAGTGTAGGGCTTGCTCTTGTATTCAGACACCTCTTGGGGAGGTGGTAATGAAGGCATCTGCTGGCAATGAGCACCTGGCAAATCAGGGCAGTGGGAGCTCATTAGTATGCATGATGCAACTGTTAGAGCCTAAAAACTAAAATTCTTTATAAATGATGTCATAATTCACTATCACACTTACCAACAATACCAGGCCCATAAACATAGTGAATGAGGTGAATGGATCATATGTTATTTTGACTCTATGCAATAAACTATCTACAATAAACAAGTCCAGCTTGTCATTTTGAAAAGTTTATTTTTAGATTTCATAAGTAAAGTCTTTAATAACTCACTTTTATTAAAATTCAAACATTTAGTTTTATTAATTTAAATCACATTAATCATTGGCACAAAGTAAGCTGTCAGAATTAATCAAAAATGATGGATTTAAGTAATCATTAGCTTTTTCTCCAAGTTAATTTTCAAGCCTGAAAGGGAAACAAATAATAAACAGTTGCATGCTTACTCTCTCCCAAGGCAATCCGACAGCGCTTCGCCCCTCTGGAAAAGAACGTTCCCAACCCCACAAGAGAGCCAATTTTATATCATTTTTCGCTCCCAAATCTAACTAAATGTTATTATTTAGGAAAGTTCAGCACTGTGATTGGTTTATGGCCATCAGACCACCTCAGCTACCAGTCCAGAGAATATGCGCGTCACTGTGCCATTGTTCATTCAGAGTGACAACAACTTCCGAGGCATTTGCAACAAAAAGTTGCCAATCCACTTCCACCAGAGCTCGGCAGATTCACGCTTGTCACTTCCTCGACCTTGAATAGGAGCAACCAGAGCAGTCCATGGAATAAACTCCATTTAAAAGTCTTTCTTTAATAAAGTCTGAGCCACGAGAAGCAAGTTCAATAACCTCTTGCAAAGTTTTTTTTTTCTTTCAACGTGCAGCTTTGGCTCAGCTTCTGCTCAGTTCAGGCCGACCAATTTTCTTCAAGCAAGAACTAGGCCTCAGCTCACTCTTGAGCTATTATTTAAACAAACACAAAAGAGTGATTAATTCAAGTAAAGCAAACCCTTATGTACCACCCAGTCCCTTATTAATTATTAATTAACCCACTAATAAAAACATTTAGCAAAGCAAACATTTAAAGCAGCACACAAAATGACCACCATTCTTCATGTAGTCCAGCTTTATGATTCTGAAAGAATAAAAAGATAATTAAATGACACAGACAGACAATACACAACATAAGACTTACATATAAGCACATATAAAAGCACATGCCATGAATGATCAGCTGCATGTTAATGGTGACAAAGACAATAGGACAGACATAATAAACAGGACAATATTAATAATGTGTTACAAAAACAGACTTGCAAATGCAACAAAAAGCACATGTAATTAGTTTCCCGCGTGTTCATGTGTGGTGCAAACTTAATCTAGGTTGGATTAGTAAAATAAATCATGCAACAGTGCATTAATTAATCAGTTAATGTTATGGGGAATTGAATCCACAAGCCAGAATAAAATATTTTCTGCAGCCCGCTTTATCACAACCATGACAGTATTCTTACCCAGCCCTGCTCTGCACGTGCCAGTGAAAAATAGCTATCACAGTATATGAGAGGTGGCAAGAGCCAACACGCCTTTCAGTGCACGCCCTTAAGTGTGCGTTAATATCTAGAAATGTTATGTATGTATGCATATATGTATGGATTTGGTATTTGTATGGCATGAAGGTAGGTAAAAGGTGGTGAAGCACTGCACAGGGTAAAAGAAAAGCATACAGCCAACAAGTAATAGAAGATACTGTTTCACTTCCTTTAGAAGAACGTTCTGGGACCAGGATAACTTTGTTTTTTTAGCAATGTGTTACTTGATGGTAGCGTTGATGTTCAGGCTGGATGCAAGTGACTTGGCATTCAGTGAAAGTTGTGGTTCGAAGCCATCACGGTTCATGTCATTGGGCCAGGTTTGTACTATTATTTGCTTGTGGTTCTTTGCAAGTAACTGGAATTCGGTCTTGGTGGTGCTGAGCTTCAGGTAGGTGCTGGACATCCAGATCTGGACGATGTGCTGGCATGGATTGAGGCATTGGATGCCTGCAGTGGAGGAGACTTTCAAGTGTCTTTGACATATTGATGAATTTTGATGCTGGTATCTGTGAGTAGAGACCCAAGATAGTATGAAACCTGGGGTGTCTCCTCAGAGATCTTTTGTGATCTTAAGTTACTCAAAAGAATACATTGTTGTTGATTGAAAGATAGGAGCATTGCCAGTGAATACTATTTGAGATCCAGGATGTGGGCAAGGGTGGGATGGTCCACTATGTTGAAGGCAGCCTAGAGGTCCAGCAACATAAGGAATCAGGGGTCATCTTCATCGGTGGTCAGGAGGCATTGTCTACAAAGTGTATGATACCAGTTTCTGTGCTACAATCTCATCTAAAACCAGATTGGTAGTCATGCAGCAGATAGCACTGATGTGATATAGCAGTTGTGCATAGACCACATTTTTATTGATCTTGCCAGTAAAGGGTAGGTGAATAATAGGCGGGTAGTTGCTGAGAATATCAGGGCCTATTGTAGGTATGCTTTGGAGTGGGAGGATCTAATCGGCTGTGAAATATTCTGCGGAGATGCAATGAGTAAGGGAGGGGTTGACAATGGTGTGGAGGGCTGACAGAACCTCCCCAGAGAGAGCTCTGATGGAAGTGGTTGGAGAGGAGGAAGTAAAATGTGAGATGAAGTACTCCCCTTAGTAAGCATATTGCAGGTTACTGTGGAAGCCTGTACATTGGAGTAAAGTTAAAGGCCACATTTCTTAATAAAGTCACACAAGGCTGAGGTGAGATGCAGTATTCTATGTGATATTTTTATTCCTTACAATACACGATTACCCACAGAACCCCTAAATAATGCTATGGTAATGTACTCTTTGGAAAGAAAGATTTAAAGGGACAGGCATGCAGAATTCAGTTCTGCGCTACACGTTTTGCAGTGTGATTCTCTTTTAAAGGCGACTGCTTGTTTTAACGTGTAAGGGTGTATGCTAATTTCCACTCTTTGGTACAGAAATAAATCCATGGTCAAATGTGACTGAGCTGTGAGTGTTACATAAATGTTCTCATTAAATGTTTTCATATTAGCCACTAACTATGTACGATCAGAGAAAGGTCAGATTAAATGAATATTATTTTTAGCTTCATGAAGATACAAGCTCTGGGATCAGGCTTTGCGACATCACATATTAACTGTGATATGTTATATTTGAATGTCCCAAGTAACCAGATATGACGGATTTATACTAACCGTATTTGCAACATTAGGATGTTGAGAGCTTGGTCAAAGACAATGACCTGAAAGATGGTGAATAATTTCCAATAATGTCCTTCATTTTTTTTATAAAACGTGTCTTAGATTTCAAGAAAAGCTTTTGGTACCTCTTCTCATTTACGGTAGTTAAAGTCAGTAAAGAATCATCAGGCACATGCATCAAAGGATTTTGCGATCGCAAACGGTGCGAATCGCAAAAATCGGCCGTTTGCGATCGCAAAATCTGCTTTTGGAATGCATGAAGGGTGAAGGCCCTCGCAATTTGAGAATTCGCAAATATTTGCGAATTCTCAAATTGTGATTGCATTTAAGGAATCGCATTTTGCGAGTCCTTAAATGCAATGCATGAAACTTAAAAAAATTGTGATTTCGCAATTTGGGGGGGGGAAACATTACCATGAGGTTGAACCTCATGGTAATTTGCGAAAACTTTGAAAAATGCACTTTTGTGCATTTTTCTAAGTTTCATGTTGTGCACACACATGCCCTAAGGACATGTGTGTGCACAACATATGTGCACAGATTGATTTCAGGGGTGCAACAGGGTGTCCTTTGTATACCCCTGCACCCTTGAAATCGCATTCTCAATTTGTGATTCGCTAATTGTTAATCGCAAATTGAGAATGTCTTCCCATTCATTCCTATGGGCCTCTAGGCCCATAGGAATGAATGGGGAGGTATTCCTTAAATGCGACTCGCAATTTGCGAGTCGCAATTAAGGAATAGTAACCTCTTAAGCGCTGCTGACGGCCAACGGTCGTCACGAGCGCTACCTCCCCAGTGCTGCGCACGACCATTTCATGTTGTGCACACACATGCCCTAAGGACATGTGTGTGCACAACATATGTGCACAGATTGATTTCAGGGGTGCAACAGGGTGTCCTTTGTATACCCCTGCACCCTTGAAATCGCATTCTCAATTTGTGATTCGCTAATTGTTAATCGCAAATTGAGAATGTCTTCCCATTCATTCCTATGGGCCTCTAGGCCCATAGGAATGAATGGGGAGGTATTCCTTAAATGCGACTCGCAATTTGCGAGTCGCAATTAAGGAATAGTTACCCTTGTAAGCGCTGCTGACGGCCAACGGTCGTCACGAGCGCTACCTCCCCAGTGCTGCGCACGACCATTTCATGTTGTGCACACACATGCCCTAAGGACATGTGTGTGCACAACATATGTGCATAGATTGGTTTCAGGGGTGCAACAGGGTGTCCTTTGTATACCCCTGCACCCTTGAAATCGCATTCTCAATTTGTGATTCGCTAATTGTTAATCGCAAATTGAGAATGTCTTCCCATTCATTCCTATGGGCCTCTAGGCCCATAGGAATGAATGGGGAGGTATTTTTTAATTGCGACTCGCAATTTGCGAGTCGCAATTAAGGAATATTAAGAAATCGCAATTTATTTAGCAATTTCCTGATGCATTGCATTTTGCAATTCCTTAATTGCGATTCCTTATTTTTCGCAATTAAGGAATCGCAAAAAGCAATATTGATGCATGTACCTGCATATTCCTTAGAGATCATGGGCGAATTATGCATGCTAGGCCCGGTAATAGTACTAAAAGCTTTTCTTACTCTGTAGCCTCTTCATAGGTTCTAAGTTACACTTGAATATAAAGAATGACAATAGTCATGTTTGAGCTTTCTCACCCACTGCCCCTCTTGTTGTTCCCAAAAACTTTTACTTGGCCTCGGAAGACAGTAGTGCAAGTATTTTAGCCGTGGCCCAGGTAAAACCCCTGTCTGAAGTAGGCTGTATTTTCATGGGCTTCATCGCATACCTTGTGTTGTGGGGAGAAAGGGTGAGGGCTGTGCAGTGCTTTCCTGACCAATCAGTACGAAGGAGGAATGATCGCAGCAGCATCAGTGATCCCTGATTGACTGGAAATAAACTCCTCACGTTTTGGCCTACCTCCCCATTGATCTCTGATTGGTCCGCGCTACACCCACCAGGAGCGTATGATCACCGTTTGCTTCCTAATTGGTCAATGCCTCACCAACCCAGGACACATTTGCTCATTTTCTCTGCCATTCTCAGTGACATTCAGATTTGTGTGTGCATCATCCCCGATTCGATGGCGACATGATGCGGTCTCCTTACTAGATTCTTGGTGGGAAAGGAAAATAACAAAAAGCTTTCATTTTGCACATTATTCATCCCATTGGGGATTCTGAGTGAGTCTTCCATCAGAGAAACCCTCACATCCCTCGGTGCCAATCGGCCTCTACTGCGAAGGCATTCTGTGCATGTGACCGCATAGCATGCATGCACAATGACAGGCTCTATCTTGACTTCCCTCATTTGCTAACAGTATGGCAAGGCTCCCAAACATACACTTTCTCAATATAATCAAGAATTGGAGTTCCAAACGTCTATGCATCTACAAATTCGGCTACTTGGGAATTCAGGGACAGAGGAAGGCCCTGATTGCAACCTTAACACTGCGACTTAGCTATCAATCGTGCAGCAGGTGCAGTGGCACCAGCACCCAAGGGTATGAGGGTTCTCGTTATCCTAATTAGTGTCTTTTTATTTACTATAAATCCAGTGTATGAGGAGGCGCAATGTATTTTCTTATGTTTGGGCCAGTAGCACTCCTGCTACTACGGCTTTACCACACATCATGCAATGTTAGGGAGACATGGGGGCTCGTTCGTCGAAAATGCATTTGTAAAGCTTTGACAGGCGCTCCCGGATACCCTGGCATCCCACAGGAATCGTGCTAGCGGTGAGGTGTTCACAGCAAGGTGCCTGACTGCAGGGTACCTGGTGCCTCAAGGCTACCGCTGTCGCCGCTCCTTGGGTGATCCACGCTCGAGGTTTGGCTCTGAGCCGGTTACCGGATTTGGTGGACCTCACAGAAGGATCCCAAGAAAGAGGCGCTCGTCCCAGAGGTCACCCTTGCAGCAGATAGGCAGGCACCAACTTGTCAATCTCAAATATGAGAATCCAGGGGTGCTTTCAGCCTAAATGAGTGACTTGTCCCCTGCAGTAAGAACCAGCTTCTTCACTCTGACTACATATTCAACACAGTCCGGATAAACCATTCATTTGCTGGGACATCCAACAATTTTGGGACCATCCCCTACTTACCACACATATACGTTTGGTGGACAATGGGTAGGCGGGGCAAACACCCGTTACAACGCAACTTTTACAACGCACTACCATTACATCGTAACTTTTACAACGCAGGTACCATTACAATGCATGCCATTACAACGCATGTCATTACATAGCAAATACTATTACAACGCATGCCATTACATCGTAAGTATAGGTAAGTATATATTTTTATTTTATTTTACATTATTTTATTAATTTAATTATTATTAAAAATAAATTAAAATATTTATTTATGTATTTTTATAAAATTAATTATATATATATTAATTTAAGTAATTTAAAAAAAAATAAGTAAGAGTATAGGAGTATATGTTTTGGGGTACTGAGGTATATGTTTTGGGTTTTTGGGTATTTTTAGGGTTCAGGGCTGGGTTTAGTTTTTGGGGTACATGGGTATTTTTAGGTTTTAGGGCTAGGTTTGGTTTTTGGGGTACAGGGGTAATTTTAGGTTTTAGGGTTGGGTTTGGTTTTTGGGGTACAGGGGTATTTTTAGGTTTTAGGGCTGGGTTTGGTTTTTGGGGTACAGGGGTATTTTTAGGTTTTAGGGCTGGGTTTGGTTTTTGGGGTACAGGGGTATTTTTAGGTTTTAGGGCTAGGTTTGGTTTTTGGAGTACAGGGGTATTTTTAGGTTTTAGGGCTGGGTTTGGTTTTTGGGGTACAGGGGTATTTTTAGGTTTTAGGGCTGGGTTTGGTTTTGGGGGTACAGGGGTATTTTAGGGTTTAGGGCCGTGTTTGGTTTTTGGGGTACAGGGGTATTTTTAAGTTTTAGGGCTTGCTTTGGTTTTTGGGGTACAGGGGTATTTTTAGGTTTTAGGGCTTGGTTTGGTTTTTGGGGTACATGGGTATTTTTAGGTTTTAGGGCTTGGTTTGGTTTTTGGGGTACAGGGGTATTTTTAGGTTTTAGGGCTGGGTTTGGTTTTTGGGGTACAGGGGTATTTTTAGGTTTTAGGGCTTGGTTTGGTTTTTGGGGTACAGGGGTATTAGGTTTTAGGGCTGGGTTTGGTTTTTGGGGTACAGGGGTATTTTTAGGTTTAAGGGCTGGGTTTAGTTTTTGGGGTACAGGGGTATTACAACTTTAAATAAATTAAATTAATTAAATTAATAAAATTAAATTAAATTAAATTAATTACAATATTTACAATTATAAAATTAATTAAATTACATTATTTAAATTAAATTAAATTAATTACATTTTTTTTAATTTAATTTATTAAAATTAAATATTATTTACAATGTATAAATTAATTAAATTACATTAATTATATTAAATTAAATTATATTCATTACTATTTTAATTTTCTTAAAATTATATGTAATGTAATAAATTAAATTATATTATTTACTATTTATAAATTAATTAAATTACATTAATTAAATTAAATTAAATAAATTGAATTAATTACAATTTTACTAATAATGAAATTACAATAATTAAATTAAAATAAATTAATTACTGTTTTAAATTTTTTTAAATATATTTGTTAATTTAAATTAATTAATTTAACTTAATCACATTTTTTTTAAAAAGATATACTTACCTATACTTACGATGTAATGGCATGCGTTGTAATAGTATCTGCTATGTAATGACATGCGTTGTAATGGCATGCATTGTAATGGTACCCACGTTGTAAAAGTTGCGATGTTACGGTATGCGTTGTAAAATAACGCGTTGTAACATCATAGATCCGTAGGCGGACTCACCGGTGAAATATGTAAATAATTTGATACATCCCTCGGGTCTCACCCAGGCAACCCGACACACTCACCCTCCTGACCGTGCGCATCCACAAAACTGGAAGTGGTCTGCGATGGGAACGTCTAGAAAGTCTTAACTTGGTTCCAGAAAGATGCTGCGATGCTATAAAAGTGGCAGATTGAGCACCATTTCAGTGCTAATTAGCAAAAACGATATCAATGTTGAAGGATCACAGCGGATGACCCTTTTGTAATTTGTCGGATGAGGAGCTCAAAGAATCAGGTCTTTCTAGGTAGCATTAGCGTAGCTCATTAGTGCCTCAATCTCATTTTTCCAATTACATTTTGATCAGTCACATATTTGATGAGAACACACAAGGGAGAAAGGTCCACCATATGTGCTGCTGAAGCATATGTGGTACTCTTGCACATTCCACATATTCTGCATACAGTGCTCATTAGGCTACATCGGATACATGCATAGGCATAGTGATCCATTATGGGCCGCACTGGCGCGTTTTGGCTCACGGTTTGGACCAGCGCTCTAGTAGTCATAAAACCTTCATTCTGTTGAGACTTAGGGTTTGGTGGGACCTAACAAACCCCAAGGTTTACTGACGACTTCTATTCGAGGAGTGGCTGGTAAGTGGAACAAAGAAGTACATATGTATGTAGTCCTGCTGTTAGTCAGTTGCACCTAGTGCAGAGGCATCCCAGGGGCTGTGTATACCACAGAACCCAAATCTGTGGGGGTGATGTATAGTTTATCAGACACTGTGCTCCGTCGTAAATATATAGAGGTTACCTGTCCACCAAACTGATGGTCCGCCTGCCCTATTTAGAGTCGGGGGGACCAGCAGCTTTCCATCGACAGAGCTTCCACTGAATCTGTCGATGGAAATATACCTCTAACAGCACAAAATAATTTAGGCCATTTGAGTAAAGCTATCACACCGCCCACTCTTTTTAGAGTGGGTGGTCTGATGTTTTTTTTCTTTTTCTGTCCACACCACCACGAAAAATCTAAGAGTGGGGGACAAAAGAGAAAGAAAAACCCACAAACCCTGAGAAAAGATGTCTGGATCATTACGTTTTTTATTTTTCAATTTCGAAAAACAAAAATATATTAAACCTTTAGTCGATAGCCATCAAAAACATTGGCAGCAATCCAAAAAACGTTTTGTAGTTTAGAAGGAACTGATGTGATTGCAGTTCCTTTCAAAGTACAGAAATGACCACTTGGTTGGTGGTCATCTCTAAATAGGATGGACTACCATATGTCAGGGTGGTGAACTTTAAGTCGTCCTTAAACCTGACAGATGGTACTCTGTCCTCCAAGGGCTAAACCAGACCATGAGTAGTTTTGGAGTCATTTGTTTTGCATTTAGAGTTTAAAAAGTGTGTCCAAGAAGTAATACTTGGAAGAAGCCATGACTTGGTTGTGCCACAGTACGGCTTTAAGACCACACTATCTGAGAGACGTCCTGGCCTTAAAAAACTTTGAAAGTGGAAAATGATTTTAGCTTTGAGGTGTCATGACCGAAGCAGCATCGTAAAATAATGTATACCGTGAGACCTGGGGGCTGATTTTGAGTTTGGCAGGCGGAAGGTATTCCGTCAGGTTGACAGAGGAAATCACCCCCAGCATCCCGAGGGACCTCTGCCTGACATATCTAGTGGTGTCCTCCAGTCCCACAGACAACTGGAAATATTTTCGGGAACCACTATGATGGTGTGTCCTATCAATATTGTAAAAGTTTGATGGACCACTCCCTGAAAAGAACAACTGCCCGCCAAACTTTTACAAAGTTTCCATTTTTTCAAAAAACAAACTCCCAAAGAGTGAGCTTTCTCCCATGGTGTGGGAGTCATTTCCTTTTACTAACACTGATGCACAGCACAAAAAAATACAAAATGCAGGCAAGTCTAAATAACTCTAAATAGTGCGGATTGTGTTATTTCTTAACCTTTAAACAGCTCATTCGCTATCAGGCCTTCGAAGGAGTATGTTGTCAGCGGAGCTGGAATAGGCTCGGTTATCGACATACTTAAATTCCATGAGTCTCTAAATCAGGTGGGAGGACCTTGAGTTTGGTGGAGAGGGTATTCTGTTGCTGTCGCCATGGAGTACCGTCATCGCCAAACTCTAAATCGGCCTCATGGTGTCCTGAGAGAGGTTGTGGGCCGTGAAGTCTTGCGCTCTGAAAGATGTGCTGGGTTTACAGCAAGGGAATTTTATATGCGGTCCAAATTTCTGCCCTAGCATGACTGGCCTTTCAGATGATTACACATGTACCTATATGCTCTAGCCTGTCGAGTCCACATCTGCTTGAGAAAGGCCAGAGGTACTGAAGAGTTGGTATTCTTTCAGCATCCTATGGAGAAAGCTGAGGCAGACGTTGAAGGATTGAACAGGGAGAGGGAGAGAGCTCTGGAGCAGCAGCCTTTCCAGAGCAGCTCGCCGCCATAGGCTGGTGCTCATGCATGGTGCCATTGGCCACGCCCAGCCGCCATATCTCCACAGGCCAAGGTTTTGGGAGCAGGGTCATGTGTTCTGGGAGGACAGAAACAATTGGCATGAATGTCGTGTATGCCGAGGCTTCCATACTCCAGCAAGCAATCTGCTCTGTGAATGGGTTTCCAGCTCACCCTGTGGGGTGCTGATATGGGAGTTGGCGGCATGGAACAGCTCAAGCAGCAGGCTCACGGGGCAGCCTGCTCCCACAGCGCTCCTGGGCCACCAAAGGCCCATTCACTGCAGGTAAACGTTATTTTAAGACTTCACACTTTCTGTGCATGATTGCTTCACTTGTATTATAATCAGCAAAGGCTAGGGCTACTTAAAATGTCTGGAAATAGATGTGAAGCCATCGGGGATAAAAGGTACTGTTATCACACCCCTGCCCCACCCAAGCAAACAGCAGGGCATTCTGCAAAACTCGGAATTCAACAAAAGACAGAGAATAAAAGTCCCATCACAGAGTAATTACTAGACAGCACAAGCAATGACAGAATGATTTTACATCCTGAATAAAAACATGTAGGAAAGCAGAGCACACATATGTGAGGAAGCACATTTTATTTGTTACTGCTTTTAAGCCATGCTAATGTGACATTATATGAAAACTGAATTAAACTTCTCAACAAAAAATATTTACATGGGGTTAAATAAAGAGTGTTTTCTATACCATATGAAGGGATATGAATGGGTACATGTCAGCCATGCTGTGTGCCCACTATCCATAACTGTAGTAATTGCTGGACCCGTCTGCAGCTGTAGGCTAGTCAGTTTGAGCAGAACTATGCACTCTGCTCAGTACCCCTCCCTAGAGATGTGAAATAGTGAAAAATGTTTAGAAACGCTAGTCCGGGCGCACAGGTATTTCAGATTACAAAATAAGAACGAGAAGCATCTGTATCAAAGGCATCAAGGTCAGATTGGGAACCAACCCCAGCTCTGGCACAAATGTTCAAACTGACATGGACACTGCCTGGTGCCAGCGAGCGAAGCGAGCATCTGGGATCCTCTCCAGTGAGGTGGAAAAGGGACCGCCCCAGTGTCGAAGAACTGCATATTGCTTCACAGTATTTTACATATATTGTAATTTTAGATGTGGTTTATTTCAGCCAATGCTGCTCTGAAAGAGCCCCCTTGCTTACAGCCCATCGGGACATGGTAGTTGTCTGTAAGGCCATTTCGCCTCTGAATGGCACATACATTTTTCTTGTAGGATGCGCTGAAAAATGAACAGCTTATCTCAAGGTCATCAAACAGTAAAGTTCTCAAAACACCCTTGTAGCTTTCTGCATTACCTTCCCTGGCGCGAGAATGCCAGGATGATAACATCTGTGAGCTGACAACCACCCACTGACAAAATGCGCTTTGTTTGAGGTCGGACTCAGACTTCCATAGATAGGTAAACTCAGTACCATAAATAGTGTGGCGATAGTACCTGTTTAGAGCGCAGAGTCGCCGGAAGTGAGACATTTAGGACTATGCAAAATTGGCTATCATGCTCATAGTTGCATTAACAATAGCCACAATCCTTTAGCAAGGCAACACCTGGTCTGATGTCTGCCCAAGGGGAAAGAAAAAGCGGGCGAGACACTTGCCAGTCTTAAAGGGACGTTTTCACCATGAAATTTCAACCCCCTCTCCCCAGCCCTACCTTCACCCAGACACATTAACTCCGCACATGCAGTTCACCTCACATGCCCCTTCATGAGCGGCTATGCTTCGTGTGCGCAGCTGTTTCTGCTGAATCTGTACATCTGAGACAAGGCCCCTGTGCGAGGCTCGCCCCGTAGCTGGTACATTTCCCTTTCTTCCCCTCCCCAATCATCTTCTTAATCTTAGCATCCCTGTGAACTCGACACCGCTTCCCCCCTTCCCGCGCCCGGGCCCCTCCTCTTCTCGGCCTAGTGTTCCTCCTGCAGGCGCATCATTAAGACTTCCGCTCGCGCCCTGGGAATTGTGTCATGTGCGCATTGCTGCAGCCTCAGCAGGACGGAGCCCCGAAGAGCTGTGCTGGGGTTTGGGGCGAGCTGAGCTGGCACAGCCCTGGCGGCTTCCCTCCCGAGGAGACCCGCCACCTAGAGAGGGTGACAGGTCACGGAGGAGCCGGAAGCTTATGGAGTTTACGACTCACTCCGCCCCCCCCCTTCAGTGTGCAACAAGGCTGAGGCTCGGAAACCTGCGACTGATATAACTACACTAACTGGCGCTTCGATGTATTGGTGTGGGACAAACATTACAATGTCAGGCGCGCGGTTAATTAAGGTGACCTGGGGCATATTACCAAGCAATAGCGATAATTATCACTATTGCTTGGTTAGAGACAAAAAATTACAGCTGAGCTGCGGCGATTTTTATCACAGATACCAAGGTTTATCGCAAATGCGATAAAAATCGTCCGCAATGCAAGAATATCGCTGAAAAGTCAGCGATATTCATGCATTACCGAGCTAATGCTCTTAGCCATGTTATCCACCTCCTATTGGATAACATGGCTAAGAACTGCTCAGGGCAGGTGTTAGCTTTTGTAGATATTCACGCTTAGCGCGAATACCTCCAAAAGTTGGCAATAGGAGATAGCGATGTTAGCGACTGTTTCCAGTCGCTAACATCTTGGCACGCCCACTTTGCATGTCATTAGTGATAAATATCAATGACATGCAAAGTGGGGCCCAAGATGGTCGCTATCTCCTACTAGCTGTCGCTAACTGGTGTTAGCGACAGCTAGGTAATAGGGAGATGATTTTATCTCCGCTTTCTTGGCTTTTAAAGCCAAACAAGCGGAGATAAACCCCCTTGATAATATGCCCCCGTATTTTTAAAACCGAGAGCAGTGACATTCCAAAAACACATTTGCATTGACAGAGAGGTAGATAATGACTTAAGTGACAGCGCTCAGCATATGCAACTTTTACACAGTCTATCATCTGTGTTAACAGTTAGTGCTTAAACCTCTGAGCATTACTGAAACGGGACACGCAGGGGTGGTTATAATACATATATTTAATAAATAACATTTGAATTAAAAACTGCACATAATATGTGTAAAGACGTAAAAATATTCCTAAATAGATTGTTAGACAAAATGGTCCTAAGGAGATTACCTAGTTCTTTGATATAGACAGTATAATGACCGATTCTTATTAAAGGCAGCTGCCCACCGTATGTGCATTGTCCAAATGTTGTGTGAGCGTGTGTGCAGTTTCTCTGGCAGCCAGCTGGTGGCTTCAGGAGACTAAAATATACAAGGAGCGGGGACTTTCATGCAGTTCTACTGGCAGCCAGCTGGTGGCACCAGGGGACTATAATGGACAAGGGGGCGGGACTTTCAGACACAGGGTGCTGAAAATGAGGAGAAACAGTGAAGAAAGAATGGCTTTCTGGTAACCCAGCCAGGTGACCCTTGGTTTTGTGCATATAACAAAAAACACACTGGTCCCTAGTAACAATATTTTAGATGCAAATAACCAAATGGTCAATAAAATGTATTCAAAGGAGTTTCTGAAAAACAATTTCAAGACACATAATGGTGCAGTGAATATTGGTGCAAAATAAACATGCTGAGTGCACTTTTTAGATGTGAAAAACTCAAGTGATAAATCGAAATCAACAAGTGTATCATCAAGCAGAGAAACATCGCAGCCCTTTACAGCAAATTCTCAACAATCATATAGGGTCTGTGTTTTTAAAGCGGCAGGGGTTTCGATCCCAATAAAAATGGCAGGATCATCATCAGGATTTAAGGGATTGCAACGACCCAGAGAGAGAGAGAGATTATGCAGTCGGAAGCACACATGTTGTCCCCATTTGAGACCTATTTGTCCCGAAAGAACTTCATGCTGCCAGTCAATGCTACCAGTGAATATCACTTTTTGGGTTGATTGAAGCCCAGTGAAGGAATTTAGCACTCAACATTGAGATCCAGACCACATGCATGGTTCCCACTGCGGGTTTATTGGAGCCACCTATATGTATCCAGCATATTTCCAGCTCTGGCCATTCCCGGCCACTCTGTTCCTTGGGCATGTCATCATAAACGCCCTCCTTTAGCAACTGCATTACCTTTCATAACCCTATATGATCCTATAAGATTGCTGACAATTTGTTGTAAAGGGCCATTCTGTTCTTGTGTTGTTTCATACACCTGTTGATCACAATTTATCTTTTGAGGGTATCACCTCTAAAGAACATGTTTATTTTGCACCAATATTTACTGTGCAGTTATTTGTCTTGAAATTGTTTTTCATAAACTCCTTTGATTACATAATATTAATAATTTGGTTCTTTGCATCTAAAGTATAGTTTGTTCTCTCTGCAGCATAGGTAAAAGTAAAAATAAAAAAAAAGCTGTGATAATGCTGCCAAGATAATAGCAGCGAATGGGTAAATGCAGTAGACCTCTTAAGTGGCTCTCCAATTTAAATGGCGGTCAGTCGGGAAATATGAATGACCCTAGTGCTTGACCAAAACCTTTCCCTACAGAATCGCCCGCACAGGACTTCCAAACACATTTTCTCCGACCACACGACAAATACGGAATGCACCCCATAAACCTGCATTGCTCTAGGTTAGCATGGGATACACTGCAGATACGCCTTCACTGGTGCTGTAGAACAACATGCTGGGTGTAGTACCTGCATGAGTTTGTAACAATATGCCATTTAAGGCTACCTCCCAGGCACATTCGTGTCTGCACGCAGTGATGGATCCAGACATAGAGACATTACAAGAATAACTAGAGCCCTTTGGTACTTGGGCATGTTGTGCGAACTATAGATGTGTGTGGTCTTACTCTGCCTCCTATACCTCCCCACCTCAAAGCCAGAACTAGCCTGCACAGGCCCTGCAGCTTTTAACACTGTAACTAGGAGCAAAAACATAAAGATGGGTGATCATACAGCATTACTGCATGGCAAACAATGAAGTCCCTTCTATTCTGCCCCCACCCAAGATATGACTATGCCCCTCAGAAAGAAGTCGCTGCCTTGTGTTACTCTCCGTGGTGGGGGCGTGGATGTTCTCATCCATCCACCCATGTTTTCTGTAGCATTTTCAAATTTACCAACACTAGTACCCTCTTTGTGGAAACATGCGATGTTGTTACCGATCTTAAAAAAACAGATACTGATCCACTATGTTTCAGTAACTACCGGCCTATCTCACTCCTCCCCAAGCCAGCAAAAGTTTTGGAGAAGATGGTACAGGAGCCACTGTCCGATTACCTAGAATCTAACCAGTTGCTACATGACTCCCAGTCGGGCTTTAGGCCAGGCTTCAGTACAGAGTCAGCCCTACTGGAAGTGTCTGAGTCAATTCGCGAGTGTGTGGATAGGGGAGAGGAGGCCATGTTGGTCCTCCATGACCTATCCGCAGCATTCAATGCAATCTCGCACGATATCCTGTTGGATCGTCTCAGTGAAGTGGGCATAGGAGGGACCCCGCTTGCTTGGGTGAAATCCTTCTTTAAGGACAGAAAGCAACAGGTCTTCCTCAGGCCGTATGTCTCCACGGAGAAACCATTGACATGGGGGGTCCCGCAGGGCTCTGCACTCAGCGCTCTTTTATTTAACGTATATTTGACTCCGCTAGCAAAAGAGGTGGAATCCTGGGGCGTCAGAGTAGTCTTTTATGCTGATGATACTCAGCTTGTGTTTTCTTTTAAAGACCACTCTGATAGCTCCATGGTTAAATTCCGCCACTGCCTGGTGAACATATCCTCTTGGATGTCCTCCAACAATCTTAAATTGAATACAGATAAGACGGAGGTCTTATTTTTTAATCAGAAATCTCCAATCCCAGTCAATGTTTGGTGGCCATCTGAACTTAACCCCCCCCCCCCCCCCCGGAGCCAGTCCAAGCAATCAATCAATCAATCATAGCATTTGTATAGCACGCTACTCACCCGGAAGGGTCTCAAGGCGCTGGGGGGGGGGGGGGGGGGGGGGGGGGTCTGCTACTGCTCGAAGAGCCAGGTCTTGAGTTGCTTCCTGAAGGAGAGGTGGTCCTGGGTCAGCTGGAGGTGGATGGGGAGGGAGTTCCATGTCTTGGCCGCCAGGTAGGAGAAGGACCTTCCTCCGGTGGTGGCTCTGCGGATGCGTGGAACTGCGGCGAGGGCGTGGCTGGCGGAGCATAGCTGGTGGGTGGGAGTGTAGAAGGTCAGGCGGTTGTTGAGGTACATGGGTCCCAGGTCGTGGAGGGCTTTGTGTGCGTGGGTGAGGAGTCTGAACATGATCCTCGTGCTGATGGGGAGCCAGTTCAGGTCCCTCAGGTGTCCGGAGATGTGGCTGTGTCGGGGGATGTCCAGGATGAGTTGTGCGGAGGCTTTCTGGATGCGTTGGAGTTTTTTCTGAAGTTTGGCTGTGGTTCCGGCGTAGAGGGCGTTTCCGTAGTCCAGACGGCTGGTGACGAGTGCCTGGGTGACCGTCTTCCTGGATTCGGTGGGAATCCACCGGAAGATCTTTCAGAGCATGTGCAGGGTGTTGAAGCATGAAGATGAGATGGCGTTGACTTGTCTGGTCATCGAGAGGGAGGAGTCCAGGATGAAGCCCAGGTTGCGTGCGTGGTCCGTTGGCTTGGGAGCGGTGCCCAGGGCACGGGGCCACCAGGAGTCCCAGGCGGAGGGTGATGATCCCAGGATGAGGACTTCCGTCTTGTCTGAGTTCAGTTTCAGGCGGCTGTTCTTCATCCACTCGGCGACGTCTTTCATCCCTTCGTGTAGGCTGTTTCTGGCGGTAGCTGGGTCGTTTGTGAGGGAGAGGATCAGCTGGGTGTCGTCGGCGTAGGAGATGATGTTGAGGTTGTGTTGGCGTGCGATGGCTGCGAGGGGGCTCATGTAGACATTGAAGAGGGTGGGGCTGAGTGATGATCCTTGTGGTACGCCGCAGATGACTTCGGAGGCCTTGGATCTGAATGGGGGGAGGCGGACTCTCTGTGTTCTTCCGGAGAGGTACGAGATAATCCATTCCAGTGCTTTCTCTTGGATTCCGATGTTGCTGAGGCGTTGTACAAGGGTGCGGTGGCAGACAGTGTCGAACGCTGCGGAGAGGTCCAGGAGGAAGAGGACCGCAGTTTCTCCGTTGTCGAGCAGGGATCTGATGTCATCTGTGGCTGCGATGAGGGCGGTCTCAGTGCTGTGGTTGGTTCGGAAGCTGGACTGTGAGTGGTCGAGGGATCTGTTCGTCTCGAGGAAGGCGGCAAGCTGTCTGTTGACGGTCTTCTTGATGACCTTGGCAGGAAAAGTGAGGAGCGAGATGAGGCGGTAGTTCTTGAGGTCGGTGGGGTCAGCCGTTGGTTTCTTTAGGAGTGCGCTGAGCTCAGCGAGTTTCCAGCTCTCCGGGAAGGTGGCTGTGTTGAAGGAGGCGTTGATGATGTCCCGGAGTTGGGGTGCGATGATGGAGTCGGCCTTGTTGAAGAGGTGGTGGGGGCAGGGGTCGGTTGGAGATCCGGAGTGGATGGTGTTCATCGTGCGGGTGGTGTCTTCGGTGCTGACCGGTGTCCAGGCGCAGAGGGTGGTGGTAGGGGGTGATGGTTCGGTGGTTGGGTGCGTGGTCTGTGCGCCAAAGCTGTTGTGTATGTCGGCGATCTTGCTGTGAAAGAACGAGGCGAGTGAGTCGCAGAGGTCCTGCGAGGGGGTGATGTCGTTGTTTCCGGCGCTAGGGTTGGAGAGCTCTTTGACGATGCTGAAGAGTTTCTTGCTGTTGTGGGCGTTGTTGTCCAGTCGTTCCTGGAATGCTGTCTTCTTGGTGGTGCGGATCAGCTGATGGTGTTTGCGGGTGGCGTGCTTTAGGGCAGTCATGTTGTCTGTGGTCTAGTTTTTGCTACAGGCTTTCTCGAGGGTACGGCAGTTCTTCTTGGAGTTCTTGAGTTCGTCGGTGAACCAGGAGGCTTTTTTGCTGCCGGGTCTGCTGGGAGGGGTCTTCAGTGGTGTGAGGTTGTTTGCGCAGATGGTGATCCACTGTGTGAGGTTGTTGGCTGCTTCGTTGGGGTCCGTTGTGCTGGCGGGAGGGTTCTGGCTGAGGGAGGTGGTGAGCTGGTTGGCGGTGATCTTGCTCCAGCTCCTGCGGGGTGGTAGTGGGTCGTGGATTTTCTGAAGCTGAAGTGGACGCAGCTGTGATCCGTCCAATGCAGACCGGTGGAGTGGCTGAAGGAGATATGCTCGCTGGAGGAGAAGACGGGGTCGAGCGTGTGGCCGGCGTAGTGGGTGGAGGTGTTCACCAGTTGCTTGAGTCCGAGGTTGGCGAGGTTGTCCAGCAGGGTGGTGGTGTTGGTGTTGTTGTTGTTTTCCAAGCTGCCCGCAATTTGGGTTTCCAATTTGACACAGCTTTATCCTGTAAAACCCAAATCAACAAAGTTTCAGCATCTTGCTTTGGAAAGCTCCGAATGATTAAAAAAATCGTTCCCTTCCTCCCACTCGATTCACGAAAGACGGCGATTCATGCCCTAATTACGTCCCACTTGGACTACGCAAATAGTCTGTATGTAGGAGCCCCGGCGTATCTCATTAACCGTCTTCAGACAGTGCAGAATTCTGCGGCCAGGCTGATTTGTAATATTCCTTATCGCCACTCCATTACACCTTATTTGGCTAAACTGCACTGCCTACCAGTGAGGTATCGCATACAGTTCAAGGCCCTGGTCCTTGCCTTTAGGGCTCTCAACGGACGAGGCCCTGCATACTTGAGGCACAAACTTAAAATTACACAATCAGCACGTGACCTCAGATCAAATCATCTTCGCCTGATGCATGCCCCACGTTTTCGTCTTTCACGCACTGGGGTACGGGCCTTTGTTGTGGTCACATCCAAACTTTGGAATTAACTACCGATGGATCTTAGATTTATTACATCTGAGCCTCTGTTTTGGAGGAAACTTAAGACCTGGTTCTTCTCCATGATCTAGCTCTCACCGAATCCCTTTGGTTGCCGGTCGTCTGCAGCGCCGGGACACCCCCGTTGGGGGTAGCCGCGCGCTTTACAAGCTTCTAAATAATAATAATATTAGTAGACCTAGGAAGGCATCTGAATTGTTTGCCGTCTCACCAGTGGCGCAACTAGGAGGAATATTTTTTATTTCTCCTCGTTGTTTCCTCTTTCTAAATGTGCTGCATTTTTCAGCACACTTAGAAAGAGGAGAATGCCTTTAAGGATTGTTTTTGTGCAGGAAAGTGCCCCTTCATGCACAAAAACAATTCTGCCTGTAACACATTCACCATTGCTCCACAGCTCAAGGATCCCTGCATTGGCGCTAGGCTGCAAATAGTGCGGCAGCACAGGCAGAGGACAGGAATGTTCCAGGATATGGCACATTCCTGCCCTCTTTCTTTCACACAGCACAGCAGGTTGTCTTGCTCAGTTGCATTGCTGAAGAAATGATAAATCTGGCCCACGATTACTGAAGAGTTTCTTTCTGAATAAACCTGTGATTCATTCACCATTCCCTTCATGGGATTTGTCCATAGTGTTGTAGTCATTAAAAAAACAGATACCTTTGAGCTACTGGATAAGGCGGACCTCCATTTTTGTCTTTTAAGTTTCTATTCTAGGTGGCTATTTCTTCGATCAGAAGAATAGGAGAGTTGGGTGCCCTGTATTGAGTTGAGAACCTTTTTTTTGTATTCTAACCAAAAAAGGGGGTTTGGTGTCAGCGTCCAGGGCTACCCAGGCCTTCCATTCCACCAGGCATGTGCCCAGTGGTCTGCAGCCCTTTGAGCCTGGTTTGAAAGACCAGAGCAACTCCTGGTTGCTCTGTAATTTTACCCTGCTCCCTAAGGTTAATTGCAGCAACCGTTACAGGAGTTTGTGAGAGCAGACAAAGGAAGTGGTCTGTTTTGAACATTTTTACCAGGGGTGCTTGTAGTTCCCCAGTGAGGTGCTGCCTCGTTCCACTTTTGTCCCAAATATGCGTCCCGTTTTTCTCTGTTCAATTATAATATTTATTCGATCTAATTTAGAAAACATAGGGGCATATTAGCAAGGGCCTTATTGCTGCTTTAGTGGCCCTTTTTGCTGATAAAGGGGCAATATTTTTATCGGCCTATTGGCAGGCCAGCGCTAACATGCGTTAGCTCCAGCTTTCCAGCGTTATCTTCCGGTTTTCCTATCACCTTGCATGCCAGTGATAATTATCGGTAATGACATGCAATGTAGGCGTTCCTTACAAAAAGCACACAGAAGAGGTCGCTAAAACAACTTCGCTCTATTAGTAAAGCTGTCCCAGAAATACAAAAGTCGTGCTAGGCTCCCATCATCGCAATATTCTAACGCCTGATTGAAATCTGACTTACCATTAATGCCTATGGGAGGTGGATTGTAAGGTTAAGTCCACACTCCCCTATTACCAAGCCTGACATTAGCGCTGTGAAATCATCGCAGGATTTCACACGCTAATGTTCATTATTGCAGTCTATCGCAGGATTTCACATTGCCTGTTAGCGGCGTGTTGGTAATATGCCGCTAACACAGCGATAGTTTCCCGCAATAGACGGCGAAAAGAAAAGGCGCGCTAACTGCGGTTAGCGTTAATTATCGCCTTCTCATGCTAATATCCCCCGCAGATCATCAAAGTATGCAAGTTAAATTAATACAATATCATTCTTCTTAATACAATAAAAAATGAATAAGAATTACCAATTCAAAAAAGCAGAATTCAAATCACAACCCTCCAAACAATAAGGGTATAGAGTTAGACTTTGCAAAAATGCGCAAATCAATGTCTATAATTTGTGCAATGAACACAGTAAGGGGTAAAATAAAGTGCAGCCTATTCCCAGTTACCAGATTAATTAGTAAATAAATAATTAAAAGTTGCTCCATTGTTTTCGCCCTGCTACCCACCATGTGTGACCACATTTCTTTAGTATCGAACACAACTCCTAGATTTGAGAAGGTCTCCACAACGGCTAGTTTACGAGTCCCAATATAGAACAATATAATATTCTTAGGGGAAGATAGTACTGAAACTAAGAGAAAACTTTTTGACTTGCACTTGTTTACTTTAAGATCCATGGATGACAATGAAGCTCATGTAGGTGTCAATTAGGCGTTGTAGTGCTCCGCCAGTCCTTGCTATCAGGACGGCGTCATCCGCATAGGCCAGGATTGGTACTACACCTGATGGAAAAGATGGAACATCAGGGGTACACCTTTTCCGGTAGGCTTCCACTCCATTTGTATAGAGTGAAAATAGGAATGGGGCAGGAACACAGCCTTGCCAGACTCTTCTCATGATCTTGAAAGGTCTAGTGCATTCCCCATCCCTTCGATAGCGGACAGAACCCGTCGCCTGTGAGTACATTTGGCGTACAAGGGTAATCATCCTGGGATCTATACCCATCTCAGCCATGGTTGCTCACAATTTTGAGTGGGTTACGCAGTCAAAAGCTGCAGAGAGGTCCATAAAGGCCCTGTATATATTCCCTCAATTTGCTCTATGTATTTTGTGATGATAAAGCTCAAGTTTAGGCATTGATCAATGGTATCTCTACCCTTCTGGAATCCATTTTGGGATGGCATCAAGATGTTATTTTCTCTGGCCCAGTCTTCTTGCCTGATCAATAGGACCTGCCCCAGGAATTTAGCTGTGGAGTCCAGAAGGGAGATAGGCCGATTGTTCCAAGGACAGGATTTATCACCTTTTTTTGTAAATTGGGACTATCATACTTGTTCTCCAGGATGGGGGCGGGCATCTCTTGGAGATTTCATTGAATACATTAGTTAACAGAAGGGCCCATAGATTAGCCAGGACCATAAGAAATAAGCCATAAGACATAAGCCATAAGCCATAAGACATAAGCCATAAGAAAGCGCTGCTGGGGAAGGTCTAGTGTGTGTGAGTAGTTTGTTCCTGCAGGGGGGAAACTCTGATGTCGAGGTTGTCTCCCGCCCACACTTCTCCTCCTCCCATTGTTTATGTATTGGCTTGAATGACCAGGATAGAAGTTACATTTTCCTTCTCAATGGCGTGAATCGTGTTAGTCGGCGCTTGGATGGGTGAAGAGGTGGAAGTGTGTTGGGGAATTCTGGGCAGAATTGTGGTAAGTTGGGGATTATCCTGGTTTACCTACATTAAGTTTTAGTCCCTCCCGGCTAAGCCCCCTTCTTGGTGCCCAAAGTCCTGGGGGGACGTTCTGCTGCAGGATGGTAAGGCAGACTCTGAGGGGAACCACATGAGCTAGAAGAGCGCCCATTAATAAAGAGGTCTAGTTTCTCCTCAATATTCCCCAGTTTACTGTTTAGGGGCTTAAATAGGGAGCGAACCACCTGTTCCAGTTTTAATAACATGTCTTCACATATCCCCATCATGGAGTCTCTTTCCACTGGGAGCGCTGTTGTGGCCGGAGGGTCTTGGGCGGTTTTTCCTACTCATGTTGCCCTCATGGTATTGGCTTGCTGTTTCCGTGCATTGCGCTTCCTCTTAACAACTGGCGCAATTACGGACACGTTAGACACAGGAGACACAGGAGAGTCCACCTGAGGCAGTATGGCCGTAGTCACGATTGAGGGCAGGTTCGGGGTAGGACTGGTTTCGGAGTCCTCTGTTAATAAAAACTGGTGAGATAAAGTGGGCTGTAACAACAGGCCGTTTCTCCTACCTTCCTCCAAGGAGAGACAGTGCTCTGTAAGCTCGATTTCCTAGGATAACACATTTGCAGCCCTAACCAGGAAGGAGTCAAGAGTGTTCACTAATTTGGTCCCCATTGTATGCGCTGCCGCTTTGCACTTACTCATCTTTTGGTGTCCGCTTCACCAACAGTTACTTATAGAAGTTCAAAGTCCTCTCTGAAAGTACCCCCAGGTGGCAGGAGTAAGGTGGTAGCCCATCCCAGCCTCCTTTGGGCTCTGACAGGCCCGCCCGTGCACATCCTGTGCTGTGGGAGGCCCGCGCCGCTTCTGAGCGCCTGCGGGCGCAGAATGACGATTATCCTGTGGGTGTTGCTGGGAGTTGTAGGCTCCAGAGCCTCCTGCCTCATCACGAACATTGTAAGAAAAGAAATGGTAGTCGTGCGCAGCAGGAGACCCACACTGCTTATGAGCACCTCTGAATGCAGAGTAACGATTATTCCATTGGCATTGCTGGGAGTTATAGGCTCTTGAGGTTCCTGTCTCACCACAAACACTGTGTTATGGTCAAAATCTTCAGCTCCCCGCTTCTACTGTCAGGAGGCACAGCTGTACCCCGCGACTGCAGAATGACACTTACGGTCCCTGACGTCCCTCAGCGAAGCAGAACATCTAGCTGCAGCTACTCTCCAGACCTGCTACCTGGTCATTTTATTTAGGTTTGCATGTTTAGTATACAGTTCCCTCTTCCAAGGAGGAGTTGCTACACATGCAAGATATATAAGAAGAACCTTGGAAATGTACTAGTCTAGGATGAAGCCATTTCGTAAGGTACATTTTTTGTCCTGCGGCACCCTAAATAGAGGTTGAGGCTGTCAACGGTGACTCTTGGCAGGTGGAGGAACCAAGCTATTGTGCTGATGTTTCAATCCAAGTCGAGGGAGGTTCAGAAGAGATCCATCAACTTCTTGGGTGGATATGAATGGAGCATTGATGTTGGACATATGCAAGGGTGCAACATGGCCCACACTCAATTTCTTTATGAACCACTACTGGATGCAGTTAGGGGTTATGTTTCCTCAACATTTGGTTAATTGGTGTTCAATGTAGTGGCAGAATAATAAGGAGTGAGTAAACTTCAGTTCTATTTGAAGACTAATTTGGAGTTTGTCTTGCCTCACCCCTCTTCTTTCCATCTTCCCCATCTGTTATGTCTCCTTTTTACTTTATACAATGTCCTCTCCACCTCATCCTGTTTCTTCCTCAGTCCCTTTCACCTCAAAATCTTGCGTCTTGACTCTATTGCAGCATTCTCGCATCTAGGAAGGCAAAAGTGCCTTGTCTTCTGACTCGCAAGGGAAAATGCTCCACTACCCACTCACTCTTTCTGGGTAGCTTGAGTAGGGCGTTCATGCCTTTAGTGTGGGAGTCCCACACTCTGAAGACATGCTGGAAAAGCTATTGTAAGTGCTCTCTCAATGGTTCCATTATCTTGTCATTGCCAAGTAGGGGGAGACATAATACAATCATAAATCATATTGTTGCCTGGTAGCGCTATACCTGAAATGCTTTACCTAGTGCCCTATAGCCCTAGGCCAGTAAGCCACCCACTGTTTCGTCTTTCCATTTTCTGGGGGCTGTAACTACAGAACATGCAGTCCCTTCCCTCAATAGATACACGTTTTAAGAGGTTCAGTGGCCCCACACTCTATTTACTCCTGTTACCCCCAGAAGTCCACACTTTCTTTCCTGAGGATCAAATCACCCAAGGATATGCCATCCAGTTTCTGGGCCAAGCTGTTTCTACAGCTCCTCCACCCCAGACTGAATCACACTGCCTGCTGCTTTTCAAAGACTGTCACACAGGGACAGAAATGTCTTCCTCCACTCTTCCCTGAGTTATCCATTTTATTTTTATTTTTTTATTGTGACACCTTAAGTGTGACTGGTATGCCCAGATATAGGCTCATGATCACAGCGCCAATGGAACAACGCTACACCTGACTGAAGAGACCTCAGTAGACTAAAACTAGTCTAGTATAGATTGTGTTCAAGTTCAGAGAGGACCTGGCTTGGCAGTTCAGAATAAATTGGGCCTATTGGACCAACTTCAGGGGTGACTTGCATACGGCTGGGTCTAATTTGAGGTTGCATGGTCGGCAAACAATGATGGATCGGGTTACAGCCTGATTAAATATTAATTCAAGCATTCTACCCATCTCTCTTTTGGGTTTTATTCACTGAGTCAACTGGCCAACACCTGGTCAATATGTAGTCAGTGCAAAGTACTATTCCATAGAATTACACCAGGATTGAAGTTTAGTGTTAATCCTACCCCTCACTTCTTCAAATGTATGTTTTTAATTATCTTAAGGTAGAAAGGGTTGCTGGTCTAATACTAAGCAATGTGGAAGCACGAACACATGGTCTGTGTCAATCACTCATTTGCTCTGCTTCTACTTTCTATTTTCTAACATTACATTCTTTTTTATTCCAATACAGAAGATATAAAAAAGCACTTCTTGTGACTCTAAATACACACACACACACACACAAACACACACATACACACACATAAGTACCTACTTACAATTTGGTACTGCAGCTGTGCAGTTAAGTAGAAATGTTAATAGGAGTTATGAGTACCCAACTCAGTAGGCTTATTTTATTCATCTTAAAAGAATGAAACATTGAGTTTTCAGCAACAAGTCCAGCCTCTCGCCTCACACCGACAGTAGGTATCTTGACCACTTAGATATCTAAATAGCTCTAGCAGCTGGGCAAGTGTATCTACTGCCAGTCTAATTTAGGGTGCTAAGGCAGCTTCTGAAAGGGTTAAGACAGCTAATAGTCTTTGATCATCCAGTACCTCATGGTATAGTCCTTCCAATATATTACTCAGGTTGTTAATGCAGTTGCTAGAAAGATCTGTGTGTAATCTGCTACTCCATAGTTGGAATAATCGAATAACATCTTCGAGATTTAATCTGCTGCAAAGCACTGTGTGAAACCTTCCAATAGCGTTTTCAAATCCAGAATTAGATGGCACAGTAGCTTAAAGTGCTGGAGGTGACAGTAAAAGTGGTGGAAATGTGGACCAGTGAAGCAGGGCCAGACTGGGAACCAAAACTGGCCCTGGCAAAGTGCTCGGCTATGCTGCAAAAACGGCCCTGTAACAATATCACTTTGATTTTTTCTTTTAGGTAGGAGTGAACATAGTGACTTTCACTGCTGAATTGTCCTTATATAACCACACACTGTCTGCAGCAAGTGAAAATGTCTGCAGTTCTCCACCCCTCAGAGATCCCTGAATACAGCATGTTTTAAAAAGTTTAAAGTTGTTGAATTGACAAGGGGTGGATAATTTTTACTACCAATTCGGAAATAGGGGCCACTTTTACTGTGGTGCTTGGGCCTATTTTCTGGCTGGATTCGCAATGTGAAATCCTCTCTAAGAGCGTTAGGTCAAGAGGCCCTCTGGGACAATAAGGACCATTTACCGCCCCTTAGCAAAGATGCACTCATGAAATACTATTAGGAATGGGTAGCCCAGGGCTCAGTCACCAGCTCCTAGTTGGGACGCCTAACCTTGGATTTTATGAATTTTAAAATGATTGAGTTTTATGAGCAATATTTTGAAATCATCACCATGCTCCTCCACAGGAAACTCTATATGCAATTCTGCTTTGGATCACTTCCTCTAAACTCATATACTAGCACCTGGAGGCAGACATCCACTCCCACAAAGCATTGCACCAGGTGCACATCTGCGATAGTGTCCATTGCTCACACGATTTTTGTTTGTCGCAAGTACTCGTGCCCAAGATGTAAATGGCTGAAACCAATCTGTAAACAGCTGGGTACATGCCATCCTGTCGAGGCGCGTCACATCTTCCGATCAGATCCTAGCCTAGCAATTGTTTGTGCTGTTGCCAAGTTCCTGGGCCACATGTGGACATTAAGAAGGCATCTGTCGAAAGTGTGAAACCTCCGCACAGATTATTAACCGTTTATCCACCGTATCTATAAGGTTTTAAACTATCCTCGTGTTTTTGGTTTGGGTCTACTGGGCAGCCTTTTATTGGCTCAGAGTGTGTAAAAAGCATTGATACCTGCCAGCATAGTGGGCCTTGTCACCGAGTGGTTTAGGCAAAGGCTTTTGTTGTCATGGGTCTACTCCATACCTGTGTTCACCTAAACCATAATGGACTATTAGATTGTGTTCCAATGGATACTTTTAGCTCTGATTTTAACCTACTGTGGGTGCACTACTAGTTTAATACATACGATTTGACTCATTGGTACGTAGTATTTTTAATGAGGTTCAGTTTTGCCCCATGGTCTGGATGGGTTGAGGGGCTCGTGCTCATATTGCAATATGCGGTCTCCAGGGGTACGAATAGTATATTACTGGTGAGACATGCTCCGCTTAAAGTGTGACCACGAGCCCCTCAACCCCATCAAACCATGGGGAAAAACTGAACCTCATATAAAGTACTACATACCAATGAGTCAAACCGTATGTATTAAACAAGTAGTGCACACACAGTAGGTTAAAAACAGAGCTAAAAGTATCCACTAAGCATGGGCGAATTTTGCGGATCTCGCGTTCGCGAATTTTGCGGATTTGCGAACTCGCAATCCGCAAAATCCGCGAATTCCCGCGAATTTGCGGATTTTTTTTTTGTGTGTTCGCAATTGTTTCTGCCAGTTCGCGAGGATTTGGTACTAGTTCGCAATTGCGAACTTACTTGTCGGCTCGCAACGGTCGCGACTATGTTGTTTCTACGTCTGGTTCATCATCACAGCCTCCCAGCACCCTCTGTTTCACCACTGGCACCCTCTCTTTGACCCATGCCACCCTCTGTTACATCAATGCCACCCTCTGGTTCATCATCACTGTAGAAGATGGGGGGGAAAAGCAAGCCCACCTGCCCTGCTTGAACTGACATGAATTAATTTGGGGTTAGTTTATTAACAACACCTGCCCTGCCCCAACTGACAATAATGAATTAGGGGCTAATTAATGTGTCACTGAAAGAATTTCAAGTTCCAGGCTGGCACCTGCTTGTCTGCTCCTTTAGCTGTAAATCAGGACCTTTGTGGCATACAGTTAAGGTCAGAGCAGGGTCACACAATAGTTGCAAGCAGGCAACCGAATTCTGGAGGGCCCCCTCAGGAAGCACTACAAAGAATCGTTACAATTCATGAGGTTGACCTTTTGCACCTGCTCATTGCTTTTGCTTTTGCTGAAATCGTTTTTCGGTTTTTTTCGCGCTATTCGCGGGGCGCGGCTTCGTGCGAAACCGACCGCGGAAGCCGCCAATTCGTGCGAATGAGCATTTTATTTTTTTGCGGCTTGTTGTTTCGCAAGTTTTTTTGCAGTATTCGCGAGCCGCTTGCAGCGCAACACGCGAATTTACCCCAAGGTCGACTACGGGCGCGGCCATTTTGTTTGCGTGACGTATTTCCGTTTCCGCCCGCTATGTATAATCTCGCGCAGTAAGCGCATTGCGAGTAGAGGTTCGCACGAGATCGCGCGGGAAATCTAGAGGTTCGCACGAGATCGCGAGGAAAATCTCGCGCGAACTTACTTTCGCGCTCGTGAACGGGCGCCGGCCATCTTGTTTTTCCTTCATTTCCTGTGTCTGGGCATGGTGTTTAATCCTCTTGGTATCTTTGCCATCCTTTGCTTGTTTTCAGTTTTTTTTTTACGATTTTGCTTCTTATCTATCCCTCTCTTTTCCTAGCTGTATATTTTTGTCTTTTCTGCTATTTTTCTTTACTTTTAAACTACTTTTTTAAACTCTTTTCTTTTCTTCTTCCCTATCCTATTCTTTCTTAATTTTCTACTTCTTCCTACCTTACCTGCCCAGACCATGGTCAAGCCAGGCGCCGTGAAGCTGCCCAGGCACTTGAGGGCCGCAGCGGCGGCGGGGAGTAGTGCTGGACCCAGTGCCAGGACAGCATGCGGGAGATTGAGGGGGGAGCAGGTGACGCGACGGGAGATATTCAGCCCGGAGGAAGTGGGCGCGCTGGTCTACTTCGTCCAGCGCCGCCTGCCCAGGACCATCGCGGGAGGCGGCAGGATCGCGGCCGGCGGCTACAACATGCGGGAGCGCCGGAAGCGGTGGGAGAAGGTGTGCTGGGCCATATCCCACCTCTACGGGGTCCAGCGCACCTACAGCCAGGTCACCCATCGCTGGACCGACCTCCTGGACCGCGAGCGCGACCTGCTGGACCAGCTCGGCTTGGAGATCCCCGGGCTTGGTGAGTAGTAGTAGCCATTTAATCACTCACTATTATGATGTTTTCTCCTGCTCTGTGTTGTTGTATTGCAAATATTTGTTTTTTACATGGAGCAAGCCAATAATGCCGCTGATGACGATTACATTGTAGTTAAATTATATTTCAAAATCTTCTGTGCATTTCAGGTGCACTGCTCTCCTTCTCAGTGGCGTTGCTACTATGCTTATTTGTTTTCTATTTCGTGGTCTCATCATTGGCCTGAGTAACTATTATGTATGAGTGTACTTTACAGAACTGCGTAATGCTAGACACTAGGGGGCAGATTACATTTACAAGCCCCTTGCGCCACGTTTACGTTGCCTTGCGTGACGCAACAGCGGCGTAAACGTGCCGCATCCCTGCGAGTCATTTACAGCATGACGCATCTAGGGAGATGCGTCACGTTATAAAGCCATGGGCCTGCACCACAATGGGTGCGTTCCTAGTACGCAGGGTGGGCGGTCCGGCGGCTGTGCGCCTCGCAAAATTGCCTGCGTGAAATCTACAAGATTTAACGCAGGCACTTCTGCGACGCTGCTACGTCAATTCAATTCCTTATGTCTGCTCGAAGCAGGCTAAAGGACTGACACAGCATGTTAAGTATTGGGTGGCCATGAGCATTACTGGAGTTGCATTGCGTTGGCGACGTGACTCCAGCGATGCGCCGCTCTTACGTGACGAGATGCGTCACGCAAGTGCCTACCCTTGCGCCAGGGCGCGCCGCATTGTAAATGAGGCGCATCTGCCGTGTCGCAAGGGTAGTTTTGCGTGACGCATTTGATCTGGCGCATCTCTGGAGATGCGCCAGAACGCGTAAGTAAGTATGCCCCTAAGGGGCAGAATTGCAATTACCGTCGCATCCCTGCAAAGTAGCAGGGATGCGCCATTAATTGTGCGGCCCGCTACCACCACCAAACATGGTGCGCCGTATTTGCAATGCGGCGCACCATGGGCCCAAAACGTCACCGAAGCTTTACTGCTGGAGTTGCGTCACAACGATGGCGCAGCTCCAGCAATGCTCTGGGGTACCCTATCTCCCCAATGCTGGGTCAAGCCGTACGTCTGCTTCAAGCAGGTGCAGGGTTTGTGTGACGCATCATTGTCCTAAAGGTGACTGATTGAAATTTTGTAGATTTCCCTCAGCCACTATTAGGATGTGTTCCAGCGCAGGAATGCCCTCCCTTGCGCCGGAACGCCCCCTGATGGCGCAGGGCTTTATAACGGGATGCATCTCCCAAATGCGTCAGGTTGTTATAATATTATACGCCGCACCATGGCGCCCTTTTTTGTTTAGCTGCTGCGTCACAAAAGTCACGCAAGAACGGCGCAAAAGAGCCGCAAGGGGCTTAAATCTGCCCCTTCCTTTGTACCCCTGACAATAAGAAAAATAGTGGCGGTGGATTGATAGTTTGACTATTTAAATGACTGGTAATGTAGCAGGCAACTGTTAGTGTTGTCACTGATCTGACTGAAATCACAATGGAGTTTGTCTGTCACTTTGCGTCTTGCCTGCGGACTGCTGCCTGCCAGTCCTAGGTGAACGTTTCAGTACTTTGTTTAGTGAGTTACGTGACTTTCGAAGTCACAGGTCCGCAAATAAATGAAAACTAACCCTAATCAATATAATTTTGCGGAAATATTTTGTTATTGTTCTTTTGAAATGTTTGATTTGGTTGACATTGACAAGCAACAATCATCCATGTTTTCTGTTCTTTCTTTCATGTTGTACGTCAGCTCCCCCCAGGGGCGAGAGGAGGACACAGGAGCAGCAGGCGGCGGATGCTGTTCAACAGGGCCAGGATCGGGCAGGCGAGGGCTCCTCTGCTGGCCCCAGTAAGTTTTCATTTTAGACTAGTACCTATTTTTCCTAGCGTTCCTCATTTGGCTTTTTTCAAAATTGTCTTTGCTCTTCTTGTAGACTGTATCTAAATTCTTATCCTGCCTCTACTATGACTCCCTGTGGTATTACTAGATTATTCTTATTAGTCTGTCTGTGTAGCTAACTAAGATTGCACGGTTGGCGAAACTCCCATGATTCTAGTCAGCAATAGCTCTATCAACTTAGTGCAGTCCTCTGGGATTGTCCATAATGTCTTTTGAAGTGTTCTATCTGGACTCATGCTTGCAAAAATTGCAAAACCTTTCGCTCAGTCACTCTAGTCTGGACTCTGGACCAAAATACACAGATTGTATTTAAGTTTAAAAGCTTTATTAAAAGTAAACACATTTATTAAAATGAAGTCATAATAAAACTAAACGTTTAACTGATAATGGAAAAGTGGTTAGTGCTGACGATTAATTGAAGACATTTCTTGTGGTCGAGCCGAGCTCTCACCTGGTTTCAACTTGATCTTGTTGTTAGAAGTCCATCTTCTGTCTGTGTGGAGAAAAATGGTGCGTGTTAAAAAAACAGCCTTCATCAGTTGTGCCAAAAAGTGCAGCAAGACAACCTTCCCTGGAAAAAGGGACATTTTTTTTAACTTTAACGTAGACAGTCACAAATTACATTGTTTTCACATGTCTTCATTCCTAGACCAAAGACTAGTGAGTGCTTTATTCTAACATTCTTAAATGTACTTTGTAGGTGGAACATCTGGTGGCGGGGCCAGTGTGGAGGTGGTGGTGCTCGACACGGAGGCGGAGGGCGATTCTTCAGGGGAGGAGGCGGCGGCTGTGAGAGTTGAGACGGTGGTGGTGGCGGCCAGAGGTAAGTTCTTATATATTCCTTACTTATTGAGATTGAAGACTAGCTGGGAAGGCAAGAATATGAGATGCATGGCTGGGTGAATGATGAAGCAATGATGGGTGGAAGGACAACAGCCTGGGTGGGTGACACAGAAACTGTATGTGTCCATATACCTGGATCATGCTACTATCTGACTCTTAGATAGCATATGTGTATCTAGAGCAGGGGTACTCATAGTACGGCCCGCGGGCCGGTGGTGGCCCGGCAAGCCTTCCTTGGCGGTGCGCAGACCTTGCAGACAATCACTGCTCCCCCGGCCCCCACAGAGCAGAGGCTTTTTTGTATTTCACCTGTTACCGCCCCTGCATCTCCACTCTGACAATCACTGCTCCCCCGGCCCCCACAGAGCAGAGTGGAGATGCAAGGCCACAAAGAGGTGAAATAGAACAAAGCCTCTGTGGGGCCGGGCAAGCAGTGATTGTCAGGGTGGAGAAGCAGGGGCGCTACAACAAACAAAGCCTCAATAATATGTTAATGGTATTTTAAAGACCTGTTAAGTACTTTGGTGTTGTTGTCTGTGTGTGCGCGTTGAGGAAGCGGTCTCAACCCGGGCTGAAGGCTGACACAAATAGACACACACACAGTGAGATGACAGAGGGGGAGGTAGAGGGAGGGCAGGAGGGAGAGAGAGATGGAGAGGGAGGGCAGGAGGGAGAGCAGGAGGGAGAGAGATGTATGTAAATGCTGGGTCTGGTGGCTCAGTGGGTGAGGGCATCTGCTGCAGGGACCTGTGTGCAACCTCATGGTCACAAGTTATCGTTTTGCTTTAGCCCCGCCCCCTCTGACTCCGCCCCCACCAGTGTGGCCCTCGGCCCCAAACTACACTGTAAATGTAGCCCCTGAGAGAAAGTTTGTGAGTACCCATGATCTAGAGAGTAGACGGTCAGTGGATGAACTAAGTGTAACTTTGAAGAGCATGTAACACTGCACCCGCACGTCCGTTCCAGTGTAGGAAAGGCAAGGAAAAGAACTTTTAATTTCGTCCAAATACTACCATCAATAGTAGTAGTAGTTTGTATTGCAAGCACTGCATAGATCCGGTTATTACGGTGGCCACTCCCTACCTCTCTTAATAAGTTTAGTAGTACTCAGTCATTCATGTGTGGATGTATCACTGGTCACTCAATAAAAAGCAAAGCACCTAAAGTCATCCCATATATAAGCAAAAACATCCCATGTGAAGTGATAGATAATCAGATTATTTATCTTCTTCAATTTTCCATTTCTAGTACTCAATTCCACTGTAGGGTGAAAGTTAAATTAATTAAGCAGTAGCCCTTGAGTTGTAACAGAGTATTCTCAGTGCCACCCATAATAGAAAAGTAAGAGCTTCACCACCTGCATGTACTGGACGGGTACAGTAACGCAACGCAAGTCTAGGTCACTCCTCATGGCGTGCGTCTCTTTTTCTCGGGTGCAAGTTTACTGCGCTGGCATTATGCCGGCTTGCAGAAGATAACGTACCAATTTTCCAAAACAAGAGACAAGAAGAAGAATAAGACTGGTGTACTTTCATAGTCGACTCCAATGGAAGTCCATAGTGCTCGTAGAATTTGTTCCTTAAACTCCCACTAATGTTAGAGCAAGGATGAAGAAGTGTGAGGTTAGATAGATACTGGCCTCAATAGTTATGTAATGCGTTTGCAAGTTGCTAGTTGTAGTGCAACACAAATTTCTGCTGAATGATTGAGTTAATCTTAAGGAGCATTGGTTACAGACTATGTCTTTCTTTCTTCATATAGGTTCTCCTTCCAAACGAACAAGGAGGAAGGAGCTGGCTAGAGCGGCCCGGCAACGGAGGATCGATGCCACGGTGGCCGAATATCGGCGGCTGGTGGCCCTGGAGGACGAAGAAAGTGTGCAGTCGACCACAACAACTACGTCGTCTGCATCGGCCTCCGTTCCCCCACGGGCTGCCAGTGCCACCCAGCACAGTGGTCCACCCAGACTGAGCCGGGCTGCCAAAGCCAAACGCCACCGCCGAGTAGCAAGGACAACAGCTACAGCTTCCTCTCACAGCCGTTGCACCTACAAGGCATTGAAGGCACGCCTGCGCCGCAGTACCCTGATGGTGTCCCGCCTCCAGCAGGAGCTCCACCACTTTTCCAACCAGTTGGAGGGGCTCCGCGTAGAGCACGCCTTGCTCCGCCAGGAGCATGATGCCCTGGCCCAAAAAGTTGACAGCATCCGCCCATAGTGTCCCTTGCCCCTTTTTTAGAGACTTTTGGGGGGTGGGAATTGGGAGTTGGGTTTTTGGGGACTTTTGAAGGACAATCGTTGGGGTTAGGGAGGGTCTTGCGGGAGATTATTTTGTTAGGGATATAAATATACTTTTTCAAACTTTATCTGAGCATACCCGTTTCTTACTGCTTGCCTGGTGGGTGGGGGTTTAACGTTGACTTTGTTTTCCTGAAAGTTTAGTTCCATTTTCTTCCTTTAAGTGTAAATGCCCAAATGTTTTCAACACTAAGTGCCTCTCACAGACGAAGTGAATCCAAGAGTCCTAGGACTTTAGTAGTACTACCTTCAGTCTCTCGTCTCTCGTACTATTACTCCATTATACCCCCAAACCACCAAACGCTTATCTTACCTGTAATTTGTGTTTGAAAGTAGGGCTAGACCCAGGGCTGGCTCCACGGGAAACAGCGAATATGGTTGGCAATCTTGGTCGGATAAAATTTCCTCATAGCGGTGGTACTAGTGGTGTGACACAGTGGCAGTTGCATGCCTATGAAAAAAAAGAAAATGAAATCTGGTTTGTCCTCCTGAGCAATTCAACGGTACAACTGAGAATATAGCAGGTGACAGAAGTACAGTAGAACAGTGCCACATTGTAGCCTAACAAATGGTAAAGTATAACTACTAATTCGGTTGAAGTTCTTTCACATTAGCAATGGTTCTTTGTCAAGCAGAGTAAGAATATATCCTCGGATTTCTTCACCAGCCTGTTGCTATCACCTTATCCTCCCCAGCAAGTGTGTGGATTTATTGCTGTCATTTAGTCACACATCAATCAAAACCACACAGCCCGGGGGAAGAGGGTTAGGGTTTTAAAAATGGATGGGTACGGGGGTTTTTGGGAAAGGTTTTGGGAGACAAGAAAAAATAGCACAGCATAGACAAATCTTTGGGTACAAACCTATCCATCAATCTTTGAAAGTGCATGCACTACTGCATACATGTCAGTGAAAAGTAAGTAGTACATTCGACAACTGTGGAAGAAAGAATGCGACAGTACAGGGCCTGTGTGGAATTATTGATAACGATATTCAACATTAGGTCTCTGTACTTAGCCAGATACCCGAGAGCCTTGCTGGTCACTATAAATCCATTCACAACAACACTCAATGGGGTTGGTCTGGAAGGTATAGTAGATAGAAAAGGAGAAATTGCTTTTTTTCTAGGTGTCCCCTCACTCACCAGGGTTGCCCCTTGGTGACATGCTTCATCATTGGGGCCATCCCAGTCCTCTACGGCCTGGGGCGTGCTGCGACTTGCGAATTACGTAGGAGCACTTACAAATGACTATGTGTGGTGCAGATGTGATAGTGGAGTGGACTAAGTGATGTGTTAAGGGATCAATTTAGAAGCAGAGAGAGATCCAAGAAATGCAGTCACAGTCAGAGAAAAAGGCAAGGGATACTGTATCTATGTGGTTGTAGTGGTCCTGTTGGAAGTGGTAAGTAAGTTGCCTGCAGAAAAAAAATCCTCCTATTAGCGGCACTCCTCCATTGCAGCCGACGCTTCGTCCATCGATGTTGGTCACCAGAAGACACCCTGTAAAAAAAAGCACAGCATAGACAAACAATGGAACATAAATAATTCTTTGGGTACAAACCTATCCATCAATCTTTGAAAGTGCATGCACTACTGCATGCATGTCAGTGAAAAGTAAGTAGTACATTTGACAACTGTGGAAGAAAGAATGCGACAGTACAGGGTCTGTGTGGAATTATTGATAACGATATTCAACATAAGGTCTCTGTACTTAGCCAGATACCCGAGAGCCTTGCTGGTCACTATAAATCCATTCACAACAACACTCAGTGGGGTTGGTCTGGAAGGTATAGTAGATAGAAAAGGAGAAATTGCTTGTTTTCTAGGTGTCCCCTCACTCACCAGGGTTGCCCCTTGGTGACATGCTTCATCATTGGGGCCATCCCAGTCCTCTACGGCCTGGGGCGTGCTGCGACTTGCGAATTACGCAGGAGCACTTACAAATGACTATGTGTGGTGCAGATGTGATAGTGGAGTGGACTAAGTGATGTGTTAAGGGATCAATTTAGAAGCAGAGAGAGATCCAAGAAATGCAGTCACAGTCAGAGAAAAAGGCAAGGGATGCTGTATCTATGTGGTTGTAGTGGTCCTGTTGGAAGTGGTAAGTAAGTTGCCTGCAGAAAAAAAATCCTCCTATTAGCGGCACTCCTCCATTGCAGCCGACGCTTCGTCCATCGATGTTGGTCACCAGAAGACACCCTGTCCACTGCCTGCCTGATGCTGAATTGTGGCTCGCTACTGTGAAGCCTGACTCCATCCTTTTTTCCCCATTGCAGAGACTGAAACCCGGCCTGTAATTATTCAACGAAAAACAGGAAGTGATATAATATTACAACACCACTGATAAATAAATATGAGGTATGTAGGCTGTGGAGTGCAAAAAGTCACAATTTGATTTTCCTAGTAGACAGTACAATATTTTTGAAAGTGCGTACTCTGAGTCACCTTTTGAAGGATAAATAAGTATGGGCAAATTAATGTAGCGGATCTTGCCCCTCAAGCTAGGTGTACTGTAAACTGTGTTTTAGAACAAAATTAGATCTTCCTAGCAGTGCTCCCACCCAGACCCTTACTAAAGCCAGTCGCAAAAATGTAGAAGACCCCCAATCAAATCTCAAAAAACGAGGCCTAGCAGAAAACTGGTGACAAAACTTACTTTGAAAGTAAAAGTAGGCCGAAGTACCCCCTTCCTAATTACCCCTTACCCACCGTGGATTGCATTCAAACCACTTGCAAGCAACCAAGCAAAAGTAGCCATAGCCAGCATCGCTCCAAGACTCGAAATCCCCCCCACTCAAACACATGCAATAGAAATACTGCTAACCCTAACGAACCCTAAGTTAAGAATAGTGGCAAAGGCTTTCTTTAACTATGCCAAATCCCCCCTTTCCCACCATGGATTTTCTTCAAATGACTTAGTTGCAACCAAAATTACACATTCTCACGAGTGCTCTAAGACCCCAGAACTCAGTTGCAAAAATCTAGAACACCCCGAAACACATGCAATCCTGCTGCTAGGGCTAACCGTAACGAACCCTAAGTTACAAAAAGTGCCAAAAGGCTTTTCCGCGAGGATTTTGTCCCAACCACTTCTACCCGGTATTAGACCTTCCCAGGAATGCCCCAAGACACGCCAACCCACCCGCCAAGAAGCATAACACCCCCAAACAGGCCAAAAGCATAATCTCATACTTGCAATATTTCTCGGCCTTCGGTCCAAACGCGCTGCGTAGCTAGGCCATAAGTCGGGGTTGCCACGACGGATTTCCTGAAAAGCAAATGCAATCAAGATTAGAGTGTCCCAGCAGTGCTCCCAGACCACGAAACTCACCCACAAACACCAGGAAGCCCCCCAAACAGGCCCCCGAAAACGCTAAATTGAGCAAAATGTCAGAAATAGCCAAAAAAAATCGGCCTGGATTTTGTCCCAACCACTTCTACCCGGTATTAGACCTTCCCAGGAATGCCCCAAGACACGCCAACCCACCCGCCAAGAAGCATAACACCCCCAAACAGGCCAAAAGCAAAATCTCATACTTGCAATATTTCTGGGCCTTCGGTCCAAACGCGCTGCGTAGCTAGGCCATAAGTCGGGGTTGGCACGACGGATTTCCTGAAAAGCAAATGCAATCAAGATTAGAGTGTCCCAGCAGTGCTCCCAGAGCACGAAACTCACCCACAAACAGACGGAACTCCCCCTAAGAGCACCTCAAAGGCAAGCAAGTCATCAAAAACACAAAAAAAATTCCGCCTGGGATTTCGTCCAAAACACTTTTATCCGGTATTAGAGCTTCCCAGCAATGGCCCCAGAGCCGTCAACCCAGGAGAAAACGAGTAGAAGACCCCCAAACAGCCAAAGAGCAAAAGTACAAAAATGGGGACTTAGTCAATTTTTCACAAATTTCCCAAATCACTCCGCGCGCGCTCTGCAGCTAGGTCCTAAGTCCCCTCTGCAACCATGGATTTGCTTCAAACCTCTTGCAAAGTAAAGTATATATAGCCAGCAGTGCTCCCAGACCACGAAACTCACCCACAAACACCAGGAAGCCCCCCAAACAGGCCCCCGAAAACGCTACATAGAGCAAAATGTCAGAAATAGCCAAAAAAAAAATCAGCCTGGATTTTGTCCCAACCACTTCTACCCGGTATTAGACCTTCCCAGGAATGCCCCAAGACCCGGCAACCCACCTGCCAAGAAGCATAACACCCCCAAACAGGCCAAAAGCAAAATCTCATACTTGCAATATTTCTGGGCCTTCGGTCCAAACGCACTGCGTAGCTAGGCCATAAGTCGGGGTTGGCACGACGGATTTCCTGAAAAGCAAATGCAATCAAGATTAGAGTGTCCCAGCAGTGCTCCCAGACCACGAAACTCACCCACAAACAGACGGAACCCCCCCTAAGAGCACATCAAAGGCAAGCAAGTCATCAAAAACACAAAAAATTTCCGCCTGGGATTTCGTCCAAAAACACTTTTATCCGGTATTAGAGCTTCCCAGCAATGGCCCCAGAGCCGTCAACCCAGGAGAAAACGAGTAGAAGACCCCCAAACAGCCAAAGAGCAAAAGTACAAAAATGGGGACTTAGTCAATTTTTCACAAATTTCCCAAATCACTCCGCGCGCGCTCTGCAGCTAGGCCCTAAGTCCCCTCTGCAACCATGGATTTGCTTCAAACCTCTTGCAAAGTAAAGTATATATAGCCAGCAGTGCTCCCAGACCACGAAACTCACCCACAAACACCAGGAAGCCCCCCAAACAGGCCCCCGAAAACGCTACATAGAGCAAAATGTCAGAAATAGCCAAAAAAAAATCGGCCTGGATTTTGTCCCAACCACTTCTACCCGGTATTAGACCTTCCCAGGAATGCCCCAAGACCCGGCAACCCACCCGCCAAGAAGCATAACACCCCCAAACAGGCCAAAAGCAAAATCTCATACTTGCAATATTTCTGGGCCTTCGGTCCAAACGCACTGCGTAGCTAGGCCATAAGTCGGGGTTGGCACGACGGATTTCCTGAAAAGCAAATGCAATCAAGATTAGAGTGTCCCAGCAGTGCTCCCAGACCACGAAACTCACCCACAAACAGACGGAACCCCCCCTAAGAGCACCTCAAAGGCAAGCAAGTCATCAAAAACACAAAAAAATTCCGCCTGGGATTTCGTCCAAAACACTTTTATCCGGTATTAGAGCTTCCCAGCAATGGCCCCAGAGCCGTCAACCCAGGAGAAAACGAGTAGAAGACCCCCAAACAGCCAAAGAGCAAAAGTACAAAAATGGGGACTTAGTCAATTTTTCACAAATTTCCCAAATCACTCCGCGCGCGCTCTGCAGCTAGGCCCTAAGTCCCCTCTGCAACCATGGATTTGCTTCAAACCTCTTGCAAAGTAAAGTATATATAGCCAGCAGTGCTCCCAGACCACGAAACTCACCCACAAACACCAGGAAGCCCCCCAAACAGGCCCCCGAAAACGCTACATAGAGCAAAATGTCAGAAATAGCCAAAAAAAAAATTGGCCTGGATTTTGTCCCAACCACTTCTACCCGGTATTAGACCTTCCCAGGAATGCCCCAAGACCCGGCAACCCACCCGCCAAGAAGCATAACACCCCCAAACAGGCCAAAAGCAAAATCTCATACTTGCAATATTTCTGGGCCTTCGGTCCAAACGCACTGCGTAGCTAGGCCATAAGTCGGGGTTGGCACGACGGATTTCCTGAAAAGCAAATG
The DNA here is from genome assembly GCF_964263255.1 of Lissotriton vulgaris. Lineage (NCBI taxonomy): Eukaryota > Metazoa > Chordata > Amphibia > Caudata > Salamandridae > Lissotriton > Lissotriton vulgaris. The sequence continues at coordinate 69,865,754 of NC_141688.1, read as the reverse complement.
CAATCAAGATTAGAGTGTCCCAGCAGTGCTCCCAGACCACGAAACTCACCCACAAACAGACGGAACCCCCCCTAAGAGCACCTCAAAGGCAAGCAAGTCATCAAAAACACAAAAAATTTCCGCCTGGGATTTCGTCCAAAAACACTTTTATCCGGTATTAGAGCTTCCCAGCAATGGCCCCAGAGCCGTCAACCCAGGAGAAAACGAGTAGAAGACCCCCAAACAGCCAAAGAGCAAAAGTACAAAAATGGGGACTTAGTCAATTTTTCACAAATTTCCCAAATCACTCCGCGCGCGCTCTGCAGCTAGGCCCTAAGTCCCCTCTGCAACCATGGATTTGCTTCAAACCTCTTGCAAAGTAAAGTATATATAGCCAGCAGTGCTCCCAGACCACGAAACTCACCCACAAACACCAGGAAGCCCCCCAAACAGGCCCCCGAAAACGCTACATAGAGCAAAATGTCAGAAATAGCCAAAAAAAAAAATCGGCCTGGATTTTGTCCCAACCACTTCTACCCGGTATTAGACCTTCCCAGGAATGCCCCAAGACCCGGCAACCCACCCGCCAAGAAGCATAACACCCCCAAACTGGCCAAAAGCAAAATCTCATACTTGCAATATTTCTGGGCCTTCGGTCCAAACGCACTGCGTAGCTAGGCCATAAGTCGGGGTTGGCACGACGGATTTCCTGAAAAGCAAATGCAATCAAGATTAGAGTGTCCCAGCAGTGCTCCCAGACCACGAAACTCACCCACAAACAGACGGAACCCCCCCTAAGAGCACCTCAAAGGCAAGCAAGTCATCAAAAACACAAAAGATTTCCGCCTGGGATTTCGTCCAAAACACTTTTATCCGGTATTAGAGCTTCCCAGCAATGGCCCCAGAGCCGTCAACCCAGGAGAAAACGAGTAGAAGACCCCCAAACAGCCAAAGAGCAAAAGTACAAAAATGGGGACCTAGTCAATTTTTCACAAATTTCCCAAATCACTCCGCGCGCGCTCTGCAGCTAGGCCCTAAGTCCCCTCTGCAACCATGGATTTGCTTCAAACCTCTTGCAAAGTAAAGTATATATAGCCAGCAGTGCTCCCAGACCACGAAACTCACCCACAAACACCAGGAAGCCCCCCAAACAGGCCCCCGAAAACACTACATAGAGCAAAATGTCAGAAATAGCCAAAAAAAAAATCGGCCTGGATTTTGTCCCAACCACTTCTACCCGGTAGTAGACCTTCCCAGGAATGCCCCAAGACCCGGCAACCCACCCGCCAAGAAGCATAACACCCCCAAACAGGCCAAAAGCAAAATCTCATACTTGCAATATTTCTGGGCCTTCGGTCCAAACGCACTGCGTAGCTAGGCCATAAGTCGGGGTTGGCACGACGGATTTCCTGAAAAGCAAATGCAATCAAGATTAGAGTGTCCCAGCAGTGCTCCCAGACCACGAAACTCACCCACAAACAGACGGAACCCCCCCTAAGAGCACCTCAAAGGCAAGCAAGTCATCAAAAACACAAAAAATTTCCGCCTGGGATTTCGTCCAAAACACTTTTATCCGGTATTAGAGCTTCCCAGCAATGGCCCCAGAGCAGTCAACCCAGGAGAAAACGAGTAGAAGACCCCCAAACAGCCAAAGAGCAAAAGTACAAAAATGGGGACTTAGTCAATTTTTCACAAATTTCCCAAATCACTCCGCGCGCGCTCTGCAGCTAGGCCCTAAGTCCCCTCTGCAACCATGGATTTGCTTCAAACCTCTTGCAAAGTAAAGTATATATAGCCAGCAGTGCTCCCAGACCACGAAACTCACCCATAAACACCAGGAAGCCCCCCAAACAGGCCCCCGAAAACGCTACATAGAGCAAAATGTCAGAAATAACCAAAAAAAAAATCGGCCTGGATTTTGTCCCAACCACTTCTACCCGGTATTAGACCTTCCCAGGAATGCCCCAAGACCCGGCAACCCACCCGCCAAGAAGCATAACACCCCCAAACAGGCCAAAAGCAAAATCTCATACTTGCAATATTTCTGGGCCTTCGGTCCAAACGCGCTGCGTAGCTAGGCCATAAGTCGGGGTTGGCACGACGGATTTCCTGAAAAGCAAATGCAATCAAGATTAGAGTGTCCCAGCAGTGCTCCCAGACCACGAAACGCACCCACAAACACCAGGAAGCCCCCCAAACAGGCCCCCGAAAACGCTACATAGAGCAAAATGTCAGAAATAGCCAAAAAAAAATCGGCCTGGATTTTGTCCCAACCACTTCTACCCGGTATTAGACCTTCCCAGGAATGCCCCAAGACCCGGCAACCCACCCGCCAAGAAGCATAACACCCCCAAACAGGCCAAAAGCAAAATCTCATACTTGCAATATTTCTGGGCCTTCGGTCCAAACGCACTGCGTAGCTAGGCCATAAGTCGGGGTTGGCACGACGGATTTCCTGAAAAGCAAATGCAATCAAGATTAGAGTGTCCCAGCAGTGCTCCCAGACCACGAAACTCACCCACAAACAGACGGAACCCCCCCTAAGAGCACCTCAAAGGCAAGCAAGTCATCAAAAACACAAAAAAATTCCGCCTGGGATTTCGTCCAAAACACTTTTATCCGGTATTAGAGCTTCCCAGCAATGGCCCCAGAGCCGTCAACCCAGGAGAAAACGAGTAGAAGACCCCCAAACAGCCAAAGAGCAAAAGTACAAAAATGGGGACTTAGTCAATTTTTCACAAATTTCCCAAATCACTCCGCGCGCGCTCTGCAGCTAGGCCCTAAGTCCCCTCTGCAACCATGGATTTGCTTCAAACCTCTTGCAAAGTAAAGTATATATAGCCAGCAGTGCTCCCAGACCACGAAACTCACCCACAAACACCAGGAAGCCCCCCAAACAGGCCCCCGAAAACGCTACATAGAGCAAAATGTCAGAAATAGCCAAAAAAAAAATTGGCCTGGATTTTGTCCCAACCACTTCTACCCGGTATTAGACCTTCCCAGGAATGCCCCAAGACCCGGCAACCCACCCGCCAAGAAGCATAACACCCCCAAACAGGCCAAAAGCAAAATCTCATACTTGCAATATTTCTGGGCCTTCGGTCCAAACGCACTGCGTAGCTAGGCCATAAGTCGGGGTTGGCACGACGGATTTCCTGAAAAGCAAATGCAATCAAGATTAGAGTGTCCCAGCAGTGCTCCCAGACCACGAAACTCACCCACAAACAGACGGAACCCCCCCTAAAAGCACCTCAAAGGCAAGCAAGTCATCAAAAACACAAAAAATTTCCGCCTGGGATTTCGTCCAAAAACACTTTTATCCGGTATTAGAGCTTCCCAGCAATGGCCCCAGAGCCGTCAACCCAGGAGAAAACGAGTAGAAGACCCCCAAACAGCCAAAGAGCAAAAGTACAAAAATGGGGACTTAGTCAATTTTTCACAAATTTCCCAAATCACTCCGCGCGCGCTCTGCAGCTAGGCCCTAAGTCCCCTCTGCAACCATGGATTTGCTTCAAACCTCTTGCAAAGTAAAGTATATATAGCCAGCAGTGCTCCCAGACCACGAAACTCACCCACAAACACCAGGAAGCCCCCCAAACAGGCCCCCGAAAACGCTACATAGAGCAAAATGTCAGAAATAGCCAAAAAAAAAAATCGGCCTGGATTTTGTCCCAACCACTTCTACCCGGTATTAGACCTTCCCAGGAATGCCCCAAGACCCGGCAACCCACCCGCCAAGAAGCATAACACCCCCAAACTGGCCAAAAGCAAAATCTCATACTTGCAATATTTCTGGGCCTTCGGTCCAAACGCACTGCGTAGCTAGGCCATAAGTCGGGGTTGGCACGACGGATTTCCTGAAAAGCAAATGCAATCAAGATTAGAGTGTCCCAGCAGTGCTCCCAGACCACGAAACTCACCCACAAACAGACGGAACCCCCCCTAAGAGCACCTCAAAGGCAAGCAAGTCATCAAAAACACAAAAGATTTCCGCCTGGGATTTCGTCCAAAACACTTTTATCCGGTATTAGAGCTTCCCAGCAATGGCCCCAGAGCCGTCAACCCAGGAGAAAACGAGTAGAAGACCCCCAAACAGCCAAAGAGCAAAAGTACAAAAATGGGGACCTAGTCAATTTTTCACAAATTTCCCAAATCACTCCGCGCGCGCTCTGCAGCTAGGCCCTAAGTCCCCTCTGCAACCATGGATTTGCTTCAAACCTCTTGCAAAGTAAAGTATATATAGCCAGCAGTGCTCCCAGACCACGAAACTCACCCACAAACACCAGGAAGCCCCCCAAACAGGCCCCCGAAAACACTACATAGAGCAAAATGTCAGAAATAGCCAAAAAAAAAATCGGCCTGGATTTTGTCCCAACCACTTCTACCCGGTAGTAGACCTTCCCAGGAATGCCCCAAGACCCGGCAACCCACCCGCCAAGAAGCATAACACCCCCAAACAGGCCAAAAGCAAAATCTCATACTTGCAATATTTCTGGGCCTTCGGTCCAAACGCACTGCGTAGCTAGGCCATAAGTCGGGGTTGGCACGACGGATTTCCTGAAAAGCAAATGCAATCAAGATTAGAGTGTCCCAGCAGTGCTCCCAGACCACGAAACTCACCCACAAACAGACGGAACCCCCCCTAAGAGCACCTCAAAGGCAAGCAAGTCATCAAAAACACAAAAAATTTCCGCCTGGGATTTCGTCCAAAACACTTTTATCCGGTATTAGAGCTTCCCAGCAATGGCCCCAGAGCAGTCAACCCAGGAGAAAACGAGTAGAAGACCCCCAAACAGCCAAAGAGCAAAAGTACAAAAATGGGGACTTAGTCAATTTTTCACAAATTTCCCAAATCACTCCGCGCGCGCTCTGCAGCTAGGCCCTAAGTCCCCTCTGCAACCATGGATTTGCTTCAAACCTCTTGCAAAGTAAAGTATATATAGCCAGCAGTGCTCCCAGACCACGAAACTCACCCATAAACACCAGGAAGCCCCCCAAACAGGCCCCCGAAAACGCTACATAGAGCAAAATGTCAGAAATAACCAAAAAAAGAAATTGGCCTGGATTTTGTCCCAACCACTTCTACCCGGTATTAGACCTTCCCAGGAATGCCCCAAGACCCGGCAACCCACCCGCCAAGAAGCATAACACCCCCAAACAGGCCAAAAGCAAAATCTCATACTTGCAATATTTCTGGGCCTTCGGTCCAAACGCGCTGCGTAGCTAGGCCATAAGTCGGGGTTGGCACGACGGATTTCCCGAAAAGCAAATGCAATCAAGATTAGAGTGTCCCAGCAGTGCTCCCAGACCACGAAACGCACCCACAAACACCAGGAAGCCCCCCAAACAGGCCCCCGAAAACGCTACATAGAGCAAAATGTCAGAAATAGCCAAAAAAAAATCGGCCTGGATTTTGTCCCAACCACTTCTACCCGGTATTAGACCTTCCCAGGAATGCCCCAAGACCCGGCAACCCACCCGCCAAGAAGCATAACACCCCCAAACAGGCCAAAAGCAAAATCTCATACTTGCAATATTTCTGGGCCTTCGGTCCAAACGCACTGCGTAGCTAGGCCATAAGTCGGGGTTGGCACGACGGATTTCCTGAAAAGCAAATGCAATCAAGATTAGAGTGTCCCAGCAGTGCTCCCAGACCACGAAACTCACCCACAAACAGACGGAACCCCCCCTAAGAGCACCTCAAAGGCAAGCAAGTCATCAAAAACACAAAAAATTTCCGCCTGGGATTTCGTCCAAAACACTTTTATCCGGTATTAGAGCTTCCCAGCAATGGCCCCAGAGCCGTCAACCCAGGAGAAAACGAGTAGAAGACCCCCAAACAGCCAAAGAGCAAAAGTACAAAAATGGGGACTTAGTCAATTTTTCACAAATTTCCCAAATCACTCCGCGCGCGCTCTGCAGCTAGGCCCTAAGTCCCCTCTGCAACCATGGATTTGCTTCAAACCTCTTGCAAAGTAAAGTATATATAGCCAGCAGTGCTCCCAGACCACGAAACTCACCCACAAACACCAGGAAGCCCCCCAAACAGGCCCCCGAAAACGCTACATAGAGCAAAATGTCAGAAATAGCCAAAAAAAAATTGGCCTGGATTTTGTCCCAACCACTTCTACCCGGTATTAGACCTTCCCAGGAATGCCCCAAGACCCGGCAACCCACCCGCCAAGAAGCATAACACCCCCAAACAGGCCAAAAGCAAAATCTCATACTTGCAATATTTCTGGGCCTTCGGTCCAAACGCACTGCGTAGCTAGGCCATAAGTCGGGGTTGGCACGACGGATTTCCTGAAAAGCAAATGCAATCAATATTAGAGTGTCCCAGCAGTGCTCCCAGACCACAAAACTCACCCACAAACAGACGGAACCCCCCCTAAGAGCACCTCAAAGGCAAGCAAGTCATCAAAAACACAAAAAATTTCCGCCTGGGATTTCGTCCAAAAACACTTTTATCCGGTATTAGAGCTTCCCAGCAATGGCCCCAGAGCCGTCAACCCAGGAGAAAACGAGTAGAAGACCCCCAAACAGCCAAAGAGCAAAAGTACAAAAATGGGGACTTAGTCAATTTTTCACAAATTTCCCAAATCACTCCGCGCGCGCTCTGCAGCTAGGCCCTAAGTCCCCTCTGCAACCATGGATTTGCTTCAAACCTCTTGCAAAGTAAAGTATATATAGCCAGCAGTGCTCCCAGACCACGAAACTCACCCACAAACACCAGGAAGCCCCCCAAACAGGCCCCCGAAAACGCTACATAGAGCAAAATGTCAGAAATAGCCAAAAAAAAAATCGGCCTGGATTTTGTCCCAACCACTTCTACCCGGTATTAGACCTTCCCAGGAATGCCCCAAGACCCGGCAACCCACCCGCCAAGAAGCATAACACCCCCAAACTGGCCAAAAGCAAAATCTCATACTTGCAATATTTCTGGGCCTTCGGTCCAAACGCACTGCGTAGCTAGGCCATAAGTCGGGGTTGGCACGACGGATTTCCTGAAAAGCAAATGCAATCAAGATTAGAGTGTCCCAGCAGTGCTCCCAGACCACGAAACTCACCCACAAACAGACGGACCCCCCCTAAGAGCACCTCAAAGGCAAGCAAGTCATCAAAAACACAAAAAATTTCCGCCTGGGATTTCGTCCAAAACACTTTTATCCGGTATTAGATCTTCCCAGCAATGGCCCCAGAGCCGTCAACCCAGGAGAAAACGAGTAGAAGACCCCCAAACAGCCAAAGAGCAAAAGTACAAAAATGGGGACTTCGTCAATTTTTCACAAATTTCCCAAATCACTCCGCGCGCGCTCTGCAGCTAGGCCCTAAGTCCCCTCTGCAACCATGGATTTGCTTCAAACCTCTTGCAAAGTAAAGTATATATAGCCAGCAGTGCTCCCAGACCACGAAACTCACCCACAAACACCAGGAAGCCCCCCAAACAGGCCCCCGAAAACGCTACATAGAGCAAAATGTCAGAAATAGCCAAAAAAAAAATCGGCCTGGATTTTGTCCCAACCACTTCTACCCGGTATTAGACCTTCCCAGGAATGCCCCAAGACCCGGCAACCCACCCGCCAAGAAGCATAACACCCCCAAACAGGCCAAAAGCAAAATCTCATACTTGCAATATTTCTGGGCCTTCGGTCCAAACGCACTGCGTAGCTAGGCCATAAGGCTGGGTTGGCACGACGGATTTCCTGAAAAGCAAATGCAATCAAGATTAGAGTGTCCCAGCAGTGCTCCCAGACCACGAAACTCACCCACAAACAGACGGAACCCCCCCTAAGAGCACCTCAAAGGCAAGCAAGTCATCAAAAACACAAAAAATTTCCGCCTGGGATTTCGTCCAAAACACTTTTATCCGGTATTAGAGCTTCCCAGCAATGGCCCCAGAGCCGTCAACCCAGGAGAAAACGAGTAGAAGACCCCCAAACAGCCAAAGAGCAAAAGTACAAAAATGGGGACCTAGTCAATTTTTCACAAATTTCCCAATCACTCCGCGCGCGCTCTGCAGCTAGGCCCTAAGTCCCCTCTGCAACCATGGATTTGCTTCAAACCTCTTGCAAAGTAAAGTATATATAGCCAGCAGTGCTCCCAGACCACGAAACTCACCCACAAACACCAGGAAGCCCCCCAAACAGGCCCCCGAAAACGCTACATAGAGCAAAATGTCAGAAATAACCCAAAAAAAAATCGGCCTGGATTTTGTCCCAACCACTTCTACCCGGTATTAGACCTTCCCAGGAATGCCCCAAGACCCGGCAACCCACCCGCCAAGAAGCATAACACCCCCAAACAGGCCAAAAGCAAAATCTCATACTTGCAATATTTCTGGGCCTTCGGTCCAAACGCGCTGCGTAGCTAGGCCATAAGTCGGGGTTGGCACGACGGATTTCCTGAAAAGCAAATGCAATCAAGATTAGAGTGTCCCAGCAGTGCTCCCAGACCACGAAACGCACCCACAAACACCAGGAAGCCCCCCAAACAGGCCCCCGAAAACGCTACATAGAGCAAAATGTCAGAAATAGCCAAAAAAAAATCGGCCTGGATTTTGTCCCAACCACTTCTACCCGGTATTAGACCTTCCCAGGAATGCCCCAAGACCCGGCAACCCACCCGCCAAGAAGCATAACACCCCCAAACAGGCCAAAAGCAAAATCTCATACTTGCAATATTTCTGGGCCTTCGGTCCAAACGCACTGCGTAGCTAGGCCATAAGTCGGGGTTGGCACGACGGATTTCCTGAAAAGCAAATGCAATCAAGATTAGAGTGTCCCAGCAGTGCTCCCAGACCACGAAACTCACCCACAAACAGACGGAACCCCCCCTAAGAGCACCTCAAAGGCAAGCAAGTCATCAAAAACACAAAACATTTCCGCCTGGGATTTCGTCCAAAACACTTTTATCCGGTATACGAGCTTCCCAGCAATGGCCCCAGAGCCGTCAACCCAGGAGAAAACGAGTAGAAGACCCCCAAACAGCCAAAGAGCAAAAGTACAAAAATGGGGACTTAGTCAATTTTTCACAAATTTCCCAAATCACTCCGCGCGCGCTCTGCAGCTAGGCCCTAAGTCCCCTCTGCAACCATGGATTTGCTTCAAACCTCTTGCAAAGTAAAGTATATATAGCCAGCAGTGCTCCCAGACCACGAAACTCACCCACAAACACCAGGAAGCCCCCCAAACAGGCCCCCAAAAACGCTACATAGAGCAAAATGTCAGAAATAGCCACAAAAAAAATTGGCCTGGATTTTGTCCCAACCACTTCTACCCGGTATTAGACCTTCCCAGGAATGCCCCAAGACCCGGCAACCCACCCGCCAAGAAGCATAACACCCCCAAACAGGCCAAAAGCAAAATCTCATACTTGCAATATTTCTGGGCCTTCGGTCCAAACGCACTGCGTAGCTAGGCCATAAGTCGGGGTTGGCACGACGGATTTCCTGAAAAGCAAATGCAATCAAGATTAGAGTGTCCCAGCAGCGCTCCCAGACCACGAAACTCACCCACAAACAGACGGAACCCCCCCTAAGAGCACCTCAAAGGCAAGCAAGTCATCAAAAACACAAAAAAATTCCGCCTGGGATTTCGTCCAAAAACACTTTTATCCGGTATTAGAGCTTCCCAGCAATGGCCCCAGAGCCGTCAACCCAGGAGAAAACGAGTAGAAGACCCCCAAACAGCCAAAGAGCAAAAGTACAAAAATGGGGACTTAGTCAATTTTTCACAAATTTCCCAAATCACTCCGCGCGCGCTCTGCAGCTAGGCCCTAAGTCCCCTCTGCAACCATGGATTTGCTTCAAACCTCTTGCAAAGTAAAGTATATATAGCCAGCAGTGCTCCCAGACCACGAAACTCACCCACAAACACCAGGAAGCCCCCCAAACAGGCCCCCGAAAACGCTACATAGAGCAAAATGTCAGAAATAGCCAAAAAAAAGAAATCGGCCTGGATTTTGTCCCAACCACTTCTACCCGGTATTAGACCTTCCCAGGAATGCCCCAAGACCCGGCAACCCACCCGCCAAGAAGCATAACACCCCCAAACTGGCCAAAAGCAAAATCTCATACTTGCAATATTTCTGGGCCTTCGGTCCAAACGCACTGCGTAGCTAGGCCATAAGTCGGGGTTGGCACGACGGATTTCCTGAAAAGCAAATGCAATCAAGATTAGAGTGTCCCAGCAGTGCTCCCAGACCACGAAACTCACCCACAAACAGACGGAACCCCCCTTAAGAGCACCTCAAAGGCAAGCAAGTCATCAAAAACACAAAAAATTTCCGCCTGGGATTTCGTCCAAAACACTTTTATCCGGTATTAGAGCTTCCCAGCAATGGGCCAAGAGCCGTCAACCCAGGAGAAAACGAGTAGAAGACCCCCAAACAGCCAAAGAGCAAAAGTACAAAAATGGGGACTTAGTCAATTTTTCACAAATTTCCCAAATCACTCCGCGCGCGCTCTGCAGCTAGGCCCTAAGTCCCCTCTGCAACCATGGATTTGCTTCAAACCTCTTGCAAAGTAAAGTATATATAGCCAGCAGTGCTCCCAGACCACGAAACTCACCCACAAACACCAGGAAGCCCCCCAAACAGGCCCCCGAAAACGCTACATAGAGCAAAATGTCAGAAATAGTCAAAAAAAAAATCGGCCTGGATTTTGTCCCAACCACTTCTACCCGGTATTAGGCCTTCCCAGGAATGCCCCAAGACCCGGCAACCCACCCGCCAAGAAGCATAACACCCCCAAACAGGCCAAAAGCAAAATCTCATACTTGCAATATTTCTGGGCCTTCGGTCCAAACGCACTGCGTAGCTAGGCCATAAGTCGGGGTTGGCACGACGGATTTCCTGAAAAGCAAATGCAATCAAGATTAGAGTGTCCCAGCAGTGCTCCCAGACCACGAAACTCAACCACAAACAGACGGAACCCCCCCTAAGAGCACCTCAAAGGCAAGCAAGTCATCAAAAACACAAAAAATTTCCGCCTGGGATTTCGTCCAAAACACTTTTATCCGGTATACGAGCTTCCCAGCAATGGCCCCAGAGCCGTCAACCCAGGAGAAAACGAGTAGAAGACCCCCAAACAGCCAAAGAGCAAAAGTACAAAAATGGGGACTTAGTCAATTTTTCACAAATTTCCCAAATCACTCCGCGCGCGCTCTGCAGCTAGGCCCTAAGTCCCCTCTGCAACCATGGATTTGCTTCAAACCTCTTGCAAAGTAAAGTATATATAGCCAGCAGTGCTCCCAGACCACGAAACTCACCCACAAACACCAGGAAGCCCCCCAAACAGGCCCCCAAAAACGCTACATAGAGCAAAATGTCAGAAATAGCCACAAAAAAAATTGGCCTGGATTTTGTCCCAACCACTTCTACCCGGTATTAGACCTTCCCAGGAATGCCCCAAGACCCGGCAACCCACCCGCCAAGAAGCATAACACCCCCAAACAGGCCAAAAGCAAAATCTCATACTTGCAATATTTCTGGGCCTTCGGTCCAAACGCACTGCGTAGCTAGGCCATAAGTCGGGGTTGGCACGACGGATTTCCTGAAAAGCAAATGCAATCAAGATTAGAGTGTCCCAGCAGCGCTCCCAGACCACGAAACTCACCCACAAACAGACGGAACCCCCCCTAAGAGCACCTCAAAGGCAAGCAAGTCATCAAAAACACAAAAAAATTCCGCCTGGGATTTCGTCCAAAAACACTTTTATCCGGTATTAGAGCTTCCCAGCAATGGCCCCAGAGCCGTCAACCCAGGAGAAAACGAGTAGAAGACCCCCAAACAGCCAAAGAGCAAAAGTACAAAAATGGGGACTTAGTCAATTTTTCACAAATTTCCCAAATCACTCCGCGCGCGCTCTGCAGCTAGGCCCTAAGTCCCCTCTGCAACCATGGATTTGCTTCAAACCTCTTGCAAAGTAAAGTATATATAGCCAGCAGTGCTCCCAGACCACGAAACTCACCCACAAACACCAGGAAGCCCCCCAAACAGGCCCCCGAAAACGCTACATAGAGCAAAATGTCAGAAATAGCCAAAAAAAAGAAATCGGCCTGGATTTTGTCCCAACCACTTCTACCCGGTATTAGACCTTCCCAGGAATGCCCCAAGACCCGGCAACCCACCCGCCAAGAAGCATAACACCCCCAAACTGGCCAAAAGCAAAATCTCATACTTGCAATATTTCTGGGCCTTCGGTCCAAACGCACTGCGTAGCTAGGCCATAAGTCGGGGTTGGCACGACGGATTTCCTGAAAAGCAAATGCAATCAAGATTAGAGTGTCCCAGCAGTGCTCCCAGACCACGAAACTCACCCACAAACAGACGGAACCCCCCTTAAGAGCACCTCAAAGGCAAGCAAGTCATCAAAAACACAAAAAATTTCCGCCTGGGATTTCGTCCAAAACACTTTTATCCGGTATTAGAGCTTCCCAGCAATGGGCCAAGAGCCGTCAACCCAGGAGAAAACGAGTAGAAGACCCCCAAACAGCCAAAGAGCAAAAGTACAAAAATGGGGACTTAGTCAATTTTTCACAAATTTCCCAAATCACTCCGCGCGCGCTCTGCAGCTAGGCCCTAAGTCCCCTCTGCAACCATGGATTTGCTTCAAACCTCTTGCAAAGTAAAGTATATATAGCCAGCAGTGCTCCCAGACCACGAAACTCACCCACAAACACCAGGAAGCCCCCCAAACAGGCCCCCGAAAACGCTACATAGAGCAAAATGTCAGAAATAGTCAAAAAAAAAATCGGCCTGGATTTTGTCCCAACCACTTCTACCCGGTATTAGGCCTTCCCAGGAATGCCCCAAGACCCGGCAACCCACCCGCCAAGAAGCATAACACCCCCAAACAGGCCAAAAGCAAAATCTCATACTTGCAATATTTCTGGGCCTTCGGTCCAAACGCACTGCGTAGCTAGGCCATAAGTCGGGGTTGGCACGACGGATTTCCTGAAAAGCAAATGCAATCAAGATTAGAGTGTCCCAGCAGTGCTCCCAGACCACGAAACTCAACCACAAACAGACGGAACCCCCCCTAAGAGCACCTCAAAGGCAAGCAAGTCATCAAAAACACAAAAAATTTCCGCCTGGGATTTCGTCCAAAACACTTTTATCCGGTATTAGAGCTTCCCAGCAATGGCCCCAGAGCCGTCAACCCAGGAGAAAACGAGTAGAAGACCCCCAAACAGCCAAAGAGCAAAAGTACAAAAATGGGGACAGTCAATTTTTCACAAATTTCCCAAATCACTCCGCGCGCGCTCTGCAGCTAGGCCCTAAGTCCCCTCTGCAACCATGGATTTGCTTCAAACCTCTTGCAAAGTAAAGTATATATAGCCAGCAGTGCTCCCAGACCACGAAACTCACCCACAAACACCAGGAAGCCCCCCAAACAGGCCCCCGAAAACGCTACATAGAGCAAAATGTCAGAAATAGCCCCAAAAAAAATCGGCCTGGATTTTGTCCCAACCACTTCTACCCGGTATTAGACCTTCCCAGGAATGCCCCAAGACCCGGCAACCCACCCGCCAAGAAGCATAACACCCCCAAACAGGCCAAAAGCAAAATCTCATACTTGCAATATTTCTGGGCCTTCGGTCCAAACGCGCTGCGTAGCTAGGCCATAAGTCGGGGTTGGCACGACGGATTTCCTGAAAAGCAAATGCAATCAAGATTAGAGTGTCCCAGCAGTGCTCCCAGACCACGAAACGCACCCACAAACACCAGGAAGCCCCCCAAACAGGCCCCCGAAAACGCTACATAGAGCAAAATGTCAGAAATAGCCAAAAAAAAAATCGGCCTGGATTTTGTCCCAACCACTTCTACCCGGTATTAGACCTTCCCAGGAATGCCCCAAGACCCGGCAACCCACCCGCCAAGAAGCATAACACCCCCAAACAGGCCAAAAGCAAAATCTCATACTTGCAATATTTCTGGGCCTTCGGTCCAAACGCACTGCGTAGCTAGGCCATAAGTCGGGGTTGCCACGACGGATTTCCTGAAAAGCAAATGCAATCAAGATTAGAGTGTCCCAGCAGTGCTCCCAGACCACGAAACTCACCCACAAACACCAGGAAGCCCCCCAAACAGGCCCCGAAAACGCTACATAGAGCAAAATGTCAGAAATAGCCCCAAAAAAATCGGCCTGGATTTTGTCCCAACCACTTCTACCCGGTATTAGACCTTCCCAGGAATGCCCCAAGACCCGGCAACCCACCCGCCAAGAAGCATAACACCCCCAAACAGGCCAAAAGCAAAATCTCATACTTGCAATATTTCTGGGCCTTCGGTCCAAACGCGCTGCGTAGCTAGGCCATAAGTCGGGGTTGGCACGACGGATTTCCTGAAAAGCAAATGCAATCAAGATTAGAGTGTCCCAGCAGTGCTCCCAGACCACAAAACGCACCCACAAACACCAGGAAGCCCCCCAAACAGGCCCCCGAAAACGCTACATAGAGCAAAATGTCAGAAATAGCCCAAAAAAAATCGGCCTGGATTTTGTCCCAACCACTTCTACCCGGTATTAGACCTTCCCAGGAATGCCCCAAGACCCGGCAACCCACCCGCCAAGAAGCATAACACCCCCAAACAGGCCAAAAGCAAAATCTCATACTTGCAATATTTCTGGGCCTTCGGTCCAAACGCACTGCGTAGCTAGGCCATAAGTCGGGGTTGCCACGACGGATTTCCTGAAAAGCAAATGCAATCAAGATTAGAGTGTCCCAGCAGTGCTCCCAGACCCCGAAACTCACCCACAAACACCAGGAAGCCCCCCAAACAGGCCCCCGAAAACGCTACATAGAGCAAAATGTCAGAAATAGCCCAAAAAAAAATCGGCCTGGATTTTGTCCCAACCACTTCTACCCGGTATTAGACCTTCCCAGGAATGCCCCAAGACCCGGCAACCCACCCGCCAAGAAGCATAACACCCCCAAACAGGCCAAAAGCAAAATCTCATAATTGCAATATTTCTGGGCCTTCGGTCCAAACGCACTGCATAGCTAGGCCATAAGTCGGGGTTGCCACGACGGATTTCCTGAAAAGCAAATGCAATCAAGATTAGAGTGTCCCAGCAGTGCTCCCAGACCACGAAACTCACCCACAAACAGACGGAACCCCCCCTAAGAGCACCTCAAAGGCAAGCAAGTCATCAAAAACACAAAAAAGTTTCCGCCTCAGATTTGGTCCAAACCACTTTTAGTGCTTCCCAGCAATGGCCCCAGACCCGTCAACTCACCTGCAGAGAGGTAGAACAACACCCCCACAAGTGCTGAGTCTTTCTTCATTGGGCGTAAACCAGCCCTCTGCTTTGATGGAAATAGGAGTCTGGAGGAGGAGGATAGAGGAGCATGTTCTTCTGAACTTGTGAACCTGAGGAATGCAGACTGCGGCACCTTCAAATCAATTAGCAAACAAGTGAAGACAGTTCTGCTGATGGGCTTGTTTTTGTGATTATCTGATTAAAGTTTGAATTATATTAACTGTGCACAACAAAGAAAGACAGACACACAGGAATAAAAGTGAATAAGGATGAAAAAGAAAGTTATTGATTCGTTGTCTCATTTTCAGGGCTCGGTATCACTGTCCAGGAATAAGAATAAGGCTTCGTCATCATACTCTGCGAATTCAGGCAGGGTGAGCTCAGTGTCACCTGACAGAGTAGAAATTCCCTCATCTATGTTGCTGGCCACCTCCTCTTCATCCGGCACGCTCTCTCGTACTCTGAAATCTGGTGGTATGAGGTGCTGATTCATCTTGATCATTGTTAACCTCTCCACATTTTTGGGCGAGAGGCGGCTCCGTTTGGGAGTTACAATCCCACCAGCCGCACTGAAAACCCGTTCAGAAGACACGCTTGCGAGTGGGCAAGACAAGTAGTTTAAAGCCAGGTTGGTGAGCTGTGGCCACAATTCTTTTTTCCCATGCCAATACGCCAATGGGTCAGAATTAACATAGACCTCTGTTGAGTCATTCAGATAGTCCTTCACCATCGACTCAAGGTCCTCATCCAAGGTTCCTCCACTTTGCTTAGCTCTTGCTGTGCCTCTGACCTTTTGAGAACCAAACCCACGCAGAGCTAGCCAATCCTCTTCAGCCTCCAATGTTTCTGTTGTCTTTCGTGCAGATGATCCGGTTGCCGGTGTCTTTAACGGCTGAGAGGTCACTTGTGCCACAGCCACAGGTGCAGAAGTGGATTGTTTTGACTGGGGATGGCCTGCTGATGTACTGCCATTTCCTTCAATTTCCAGCCGTTCTGTTTCAAACTTCTTGGCTGACAAGGCTAGCCAACGTTTGTACTTTGGAACATGTTCATCATCAAAAGGAAAGAATGCTTGGCCTGCCAGCGCCTTTTTGTAGCGTGGATCCAGAATAGTAGCACAAATGTAATGCTGTTCTGAGTGGATCTTTTTAAGACGTTCATCACCTTGTAGGAGCTCTAATAATTGCTCAGCCAGAAGCAAAGAGTCTTGGTTTTTGTCATCTTTTCCAAACACAGAACACACCTCCTTCAGTTGGTCCTCCAGCATGTACAACAATGGGATAGCTTTTCCCAAATTAGAGTCCTCCTTGCTGACTGCACGCGTGAAGAACTCAAAAGGACGAAGCATGCGTGTCAGGCTTTCAACTATGTTCCATTGCGGCCCACCCATCCTCAGCTCCTCTGGACCCTCTTTAAGGAAATATTGATCGAGTTCCGTATACTGCTCATACAGACGCTCAAGCATGTAGAAGGTTGAGTTCCAACATGTTACCACCTCCTGGATGAGTGCTTTCACTGGCATTTTACATTGATATAGCAGGCTCCTCAGCTGCTTCCGGGCCTTAAAAGAATGGCTGAAATGCTTGCACATTTTTCAGCAGGTGTCCAATACACTGTACGCTGCACTGCCTTTATTACCCAAGAATTTTTGGACAACCAGGTTTATACAGTGCGCCAAACACGGCACTCTGAAATAGTAACCGTCCCTCATGGCCTTAACTATATTGGCGCCATTGTCCGTGGAAACATAACCAACCTTGCGTTTTAGTGGGGACAGCCAGTTAAGGACCTTTGTGTTAAAGACATCCAAAATGTTTTCTGCTGTGTGACGTTTCTCCAAACCAAACATGGCTAGTGTTGCATGTTTCCGAGCACCTTTAAAAACAATGTTCGTGTCAACACCTGCGTTTAGCTTTGCTTTAGCCCCTGAAAAAGAGACCCAGTGTGCAGTGATGCACATGTAATCAGCGCCTGCGCCACTGGTCCACATGTCTGTTGTCAGATGTATAGTGTGAACAGCACTCTTCTGCAAAGCTGCCCCAATCACCTTCAGAACATCTTCATGTAGTGCTGGAACCGCAACTCGGGCAAAATAGAACCGGCTAGGAACCTTCCATTTAGGGCAGAGCGCTGTCACTAATTCTAGAAAACCAACCCCTTCTACAAAAGAAAAAGGAAGAAGGTCCAGAGCTAGCATTTTAGCCAGCTTAGTGTTATACAGACGGGTCATTGGGTGGTTGCGTTCATATTGCGCTTCTGTAAACAACATCTTTTTAATGTTGCCCTGGACCAAGGATTTACGGGATGATGATGATCTCTTCGACCCAGTTACGCCCGCTGATGAACTTTTCCGCATTGATGTCTCACTCTCTCCCACACTCTTAGTGTGGCTCCAATGGGGTGTGCTGCTGACAGGGGAACTGGGTGTAAGTGAAGTGTTTGAATCGTCTTCTACCTCCGCGTCATCATCAGATGAAAAATCAACGTTTTCATTGCGTGCAATTCGGGCTTCCTTGATCGCGTGTAGGTGCGCAAACCATTGGACATCGTGCGTTCTCCTAAGATGACCTCTCTGGCCTCCGGTACCATAGTTGGAACCCAACTTACCACGACTAACTCGAAGCTTACAAATGCTACAAATGGCTACGTTTTCCTTTTTTGGGCAAACACTAAAGAAGTCCCAAACTGGAGACTTGAAATGTCTTGGGCGGCCGGAGGAGGCGGCGATACTGGTGGTGGTGGTCCTGCTGCTAATGCCAGATGAAGTGGAGGATGTGGATTGCCGAACTTCAGTACGTTTTGCACTTTCACCACCACAAATTGAGGTCGAGGTGGGTACCTTCTTGCGAGGAAGAAATATGGAAGCGGTAGGTTTTGGTGTACTACTTAACTCCAAATCTAATGATTCCATTTCCATTGCCTCCTCGTCGACATCATCATCACGCTCAGCAGCTTCTCGGGATAGGGTCAAAATGTCTCTTTGCTGCATGCCCGGTGGGGCTGCAGTGACCATTGTGATGACTGACTCGTCGTCATCGTGAGAGGCTTCATCACCAGCAGTATCTGTCACTTCTTGTTGAGCCTCATCACACTCCATAGGTTTGAGTTTTTGAACGACCTTCCTTTTACGCTTAGGTACCGGTGTCAGATCATGGTGTGCCTCACTGTCAGACCGCAGTTGTGGTTCCCAAGACAGATCACTTGCATCAGAACGAGGTGGGCTTGAAGAAGATGTAGACACCCCCCTTGATCTTTTCCTTGGTAGGGATGTGGAAGACAATGAATGATCATCAGGAGGAGTGGCTTCCAATGATACCTCGGCTTCATTGTCGATTTCCTGATGTGCCCCTACTTCGGGAGGAACAACTATTGTGGGCACTTGTGAACCTCCATGCACCTTTGCTTGCGCATCTCCTTTTGCTGCCTCTCCTTCCACATGTACTTGGGCGTGTACTTGCACATGGTGTTGTTGTTGCGGCTGTGGTTGTTCAACACTTGTCAGATGAGTAACAACAACCTGTGTTGATTCAGGGACATTGCTGCTACTATCTTGCGATGAGCCAACATCACTGGTCGATGGTGATTGGAGAAGTACACTGACTGCCTCTGAAGCACTCAAGGGCTTTGACTTAAGTTGGCGTGGTGGTGGAGGCACTGAACCCAATGGAGCAGGGGTGCTGCTCCCAGCTTGGTCCCCAGCAGATCCTGCTGCTGCAGGCGTACTTTTTTTTTTCTCCCAAAAAACGTGGCGGGTGGCACACCAGCCTCCTTGGTAACTTGCTTCTTCTGCTCCTTACTAGCAACTTTCTTGCTAGAGGAGCTACGGAGACCTTTCTTTGGGGCCATCTTCTTCAGAGCAGGTCAGACAGCAGGCCGCAGTTGCACGAATTGTAGAGTTGTCTGAGGCCAGACGTGACGTCGCGTGACGTTATGCTGCACACACACACCGCTGCAGGACTTCTTCCTGGCACTGGTGGTTCTCTTGAGTCTTGTGCACCTAAAAAAAATGGAAGACAGATGAACATCAGTTCAGTTATACAGCACAAAAAAAATCGAAAAACACTGCAAAATCAGCACAATCACAATCCATCCATGCCCTCCATAATGTTTAAATTCAAGACAACCCACAGAAAGACTAGGCCCATGCAAGACTCACTACCCCTGGGCATAAATAAAGGTTGAAAAGTAGGCAAAATGGTTGGAGGCCTAACAACAAAGCCTGCATTCAAAATGGCCACTTGCCTGCCAGCACATGGCCAGTGCCTGTAGCTGCACTCAAAATGGCCACCAGCCACATGGCCTGTCCCTCCCCATGAACACCCCCAAAAATCGAAAAACACTGCAAAATCAGCACAATCCCATTCCATCCATGCCCTCCATGATGTTTAAGTTCAAGACAGCCCACAGAAAGACTAGGCCCATGCTAGACTCAAATACCCCTGGTGAAAAGGCCACAAGTACAGGCCCAAAAAACGAAAATCACTGAAAAATCTGCACAATCCCATTCCATCCATGGCCTCCATGATGTTTAAATTCAAGACAACCCACAGAAAGACTAGGCCCATGCAAGACTCACTACCCCTGGGCATAAATAAAGGTTGAAAAGTAGGCAAAATGGTTGGAGGCCTAACAACAAAGCCTGCATTCAAAATGGCCACTTGCCTCCTAGCACATGGCCAGGGCCTGCCTGTACCAGCACTCAAAATGGGTCCCACCCACATGGCCTGTCCCCATGAACACCCCCAAAAATCGAAAAACACTGCAAAATCAGCACAATCCCATTCCATCCATGCCCTCCATGATGTTTAAATTCAAGACACCCCACAGAAAGACTAGGCCCGTGCACCACTCACTACCCCTGGTCAAGGCCCCAACAACAGGTCAAAAATCGAAAAACACAGAAAAATCAGCACAATCCCATTCCATCCATGCCCTCCATGATGTTTAAGTTCAAGACAGCCCACAGAAAGACTAGGCCCATGCTAGACTCAAATACCCCTGGTGAAAAGGCCACAAGTACAGGCCCAAAAAACGAAAATCACTGAAAAATCTGCACAATCCCATTCCATCCATGGCCTCCATGATGTTTAAATTCAAGACAACCCACAGAAAGACTAGGCCCATGCAAGACTCACTACCCCTGGGCATAAATAAAGGTTGAAAAGTAGGCAAAATGGTTGGAGGCCTAACAACAAAGCCTGCATTCAAAATGGCCACTTGCCTGCCAGCACATGGCCAGTGCCTGTAGCTGCACTCAAAATGGCCACCAGCCACATGGCATGTCCCTCCCCATGAACACCCCCAAAAATCGAAAAACACTGCAAAATCAGCACAATCCCATTCCATCCATGGCCTCCATGATGTTTAAATTCAAGACAACCCACAGAAAGACTAGGCCCATGCAAGACTCACTACCCCTGGGCATAAATAAAGGTTGAAAAGTAGGCAAAATGGTTGGAGGCCTAACAACAAAGCCTGCATTCAAAATGGCCACTTGCCTCCTAGCACATGGCCAGGGCCTGCCTGTACCAGCACTCAAAATGACCCCCACCCACATGGCCTGTCCCCATGAACACCCCCAAAAATCGAAAAACACTGCAAAATCAGCACAATCCCATTCCATCCATGCCCTCCATGATGTTTAAATTCAAGACACCCCACAGAAAGACTAGGCCCATGCACCACTCACTACCCCTGGTCAAGGCCCCAACAACAGGTCAAAAATCGAAAAACACAGAAAAATCAGCACAATCCCATTCCATCCATGCCCTCCACGATGTTTAAGTTCAAGACAGCCCACAGAAAGACTAGGCCCATGCTAGACTCAAATACCCCTGGTGAAAAGGCCACAAGTACAGGCCCAAAAAACGAAAATCACTGAAAAATCTGCACAATCCCATTCCATCCATGGCCTCCATGATGTTTAAATTCAAGACAACCCACAGAAAGACTAGGCCCATGCAAGACTCACTACCCCTGGGCATAAATAAAGGTTGAAAAGTAGGCAAAATGGTTGGAGGCCTAACAACAAAGCCTTCATTCAAAATGGCCACTTGACTGCCAGCACATGGCCAGTGCCTGTAGCTGCACTCAAAATGGCCACCAGCCACATGGCATGTCCCTCCCCATGAACACCCCCAAAAATCGAAAAACACTGCAAAATCAGCACAATCCCATTCCATCCATGGCCTCCATGATGTTTAAATTCAAGACAACCCACAGAAAGACTAGGCCCATGCAAGACTCACTACCCCTGGGCATAAATAAAGGTTGAAAAGTAGGCAAAATGGTTGGAGGCCTAACAACAAAGCCTGCATTCAAAATGGCCACTTGCCTCCTAGCACATGGCCAGGGCCTGCCTGTACCAGCACTCAAAATGGCCCCCACCCACATGGCCTGTCCCCATGAACACCCCCAAAAATCGAAAAACACTGCAAAATCAGCACAATCCCATTCCATCCATGCCCTCCATGATGTTTAAATTCAAGACACCCCACAGAAAGACTAGGCCCATGCACCACTCACTACCCCTGGTCAAGGCCCCAACAACAGGTCAAAAATCGAAAAACACTGCAAAATCAGCACAATCCCATTCCATCCATGCCCTCCATGATGTTTAAGTTCAAGACAGCCCACAGAAAGACTAGGCCCATGCACCACTCACTACCCCTGGTCAAGGCCCCAACAACAGGTCAAAAATCGAAAAACACAGAAAAATCAGCACAATCCCAATTCATCCATGGCCTCCATGATGTTTAAGTTCAAGACAACCCACAGAAAGACTCAGTCCACCCACCACTGAGTACCCCTGGGCAAAAGGCCCCAAAACAGCCCAAAAATCGAAAATTCCAAAATTGTAATTGCAGCAACTGTAATGCCCCAAACAAACTTACTTGTAAATTTTCTAATCCAACAGTGATCCAAAGAAAGTCAAAAAGGCCTCAAATCCAAATATCCAGCAGCATCCACAAAAAGTAATCCTTCCAGCTCCAGACCCAAATGAAAAGTGACCAGGAGATGGACAAAGCACTGGGAGGAGCCTGCTGAACAGGAACAGGAAGTTGAAGACTGTGGGGCACTTCCTTCCTCCCACCCCCTGCCCCCCTCCCCAAAATGGACTCCTCGCTAAAAAAGTGCAGGCAAATGTCAAACTAAGGAGTTATTCAGATAAAAATCATCATTTCTAGAAGGTTTATGCTGCTTGCTGGTGGATTTCTTGTGCAGAATTGCAAATTTATATTTTCGCTCGCCGCATCTCAAATCTCGCAATTGCGAAGTACCGCGAGACGTGATCTTGCCGTACTCGTGTTGACAAACTATCGCTGGCAAGCCGCGATGACGTAATCGCGCTCGCCAATTCCCGCGGGATCACACAGCAAGATCCAAAATGGCGCAGCACTCGCAAACTATCGAAAAAAACAACTCGGCAAACGATGATAAACGCCGCGCGCCGCAAAAATTGTATCACCAACGCCGCGCGCCGCCAAAAAAATCCGCTGCGTGCGAATTTGCGGATTTTGCGGGAAATTCGCAAATCTCGCGGATTGCGAATTTCCGAAAAATCCGCAAAATCCGCGAGCGTAACGGATTTTCCGCCCATGCTTAGTATCCACTTTACATTTCACTAACTATTTATTTACCACACTTTTAGGCCACTGAAGAGTGGAACGCACAGGGCTGGTCCTTGTGTGGTCCTGAGAGAGAGCCTTGGGGAGGCTTGAAACATGTTGAACAATACTAGAGATGCTTAACTCATTAAGGTGGCACTGTTTTCTCGAGTACCCCTGCTTTTCAAACACACCGATTAGGAGCTAGAATAAAAGTACTTCACACACTAGCCAGGTATTTTTAACATCTTTTTTCTTCCACTCCACAACACTGCACAACACATTTTCTCACATAAGTGCTCCTATGTAATTCCGCAAGTCGCAGCACGCCTCAATCCGCAGCAGATTGAGAGGACCACTATGATGACGCATGTCACCAAGGGGAAACCCTGGTGAGTGTGGGGAGGGGACTCAAGAAAGTAATCTTTCTTTCTTGCTTAAGCAGACTGTCTAACTCGACTTGAGTAGAGGTCTCTCGTCACCCATAGCTATGTCCCTTTTCCGGTATTCCTGTTTTTCTGTGTTCCTTTTCATATGCTGCCATTTTGTAACCAGTGTTTCATTGTTCTAATCGACTATTTATCAAAATTGATTAATATTTCTTTTTTGGATTGCACTTTTCCACATAATATATTATGATTTTTTGAAGACATGTTTCACTTTGAGGGCATTTCAAGAGAAATTGTAAGGGATAAAGAGACTCATTTTGTATCAAGTGAGATGAAAATGTTTTTATTTTTGCATGACAATCAAACATCTTCAAGTTGCTTTGTACAGTCCTTCTGCACATGGTCTGGTTGAAAGAGCAAACCGTTATCTTAAATACTGCTCTTTTGATGTCAAATATTTTCTCAGGAGAAAATTAGAACTTATCATTCTACACCACATTCCACTACCGGAGTGTCACCTTTTGAATTGGTAAGGAAAGGAAACCCGGGTCTTGAATATTACCACAGTAGTTAGACTCTCTGAGTGGCTCTGGTGCAACAAAGCAAAATGATACTTCTTGTATTTTGGAAAGGGTGAAGAAAATAGGGTAAACAGAAACAATATTTTGACAGCAGAAAAATTACAAAAGAGCAAGATTTTGTAGTAGGTACTTTGGTCCGTATTAGGAAATCCTTGAAGGTTAAGAAAGGGGAATCCAGGTTTACTCCACCTGTCAAAATTGAAAAGATTGCTAAAAGTTCAATGTTGCTGCATGGCCAGGAATGGTGGAATAAAAATAGTGTTATTCCCATTTTGGATGTTTAAACTCAGTTATAAAAATCACACGCATATTGTTCCGAAAGACTAAGGGCCAGATGTAGGTCGGTCGGTAACGGCCGAAAATCGGTATTTTCGGCCGTTACCGATCGGTAAATAGGTGATAGGTATGTAGGGGGCATTATTTTACCGAATCGGTAAAATTACCGATTCGGTAATTTTACCGATTCGGTAAAATAAAAAATCGGTAAATTTACCGAATCTGAGCCACCCAGATGTAGGTGGGACTCTTCAGAGTCCCAGGAGCCTTACCGAATCGGTATTTTACCTTCAAATCCAATTTGATGGTAAAATACCGATTTCGGTGTGCATGCACATGTGTGCATGCACACCTATGGCATGTGACAGGGAGACCTGCCTTTAGGGCATGTATGACTGCCACATGGCACCCGAGCCTGTTTTGGGGGTGCCAGAGGGTGTCAAAGTGACACCCCCTGCACCCTTGTGAAAATCGGTATTTACCGATTCGGTAAATACCGAATCGGTAATGCCCATTCATTCCTATGGGCTTCAAAGCCCATAGGAATGAATGGGCATTACCGAATGGGCATTACCGATTCGGTATTTACCGAATCGGTAAATACCAAAATCATCCGAATCGGTATTCCAGCACATCTGGAATACCTACATGTCCACCACATAGATTTACCGATTTTTAATTACCGAATCGGTAAAATTCGGTAATTAAAAATCGGTAAATCTATTTCACCTACATCTGGCCCATGTATGTCATTCTATGATGTTAACAATTCTTCTGGTAATTATGTTTTATATCATTCCTCTCACATACATAGTTCTATTCACAAATGACTCTGGTGTTAACCTTCAAGGGCATGACTTTCCTGAGTACATGTTGATTCTGTGGATTCTGTGGATGGAGAATTAAGTGTTTCATCTGATGCATCTAAGATTTCTTCTCCATAGAACATGACACATAGTATGAGAGAAGTTAAAATACTGTGAAGTTGTTGGTTTATGACTTTAATTAATTTGTTTTAAGAGGAGAAGATCTGGTATCTTGTTACGTTTCATGTGTAAATATATGCTGTTTCTTTCTTTCTGTGTATTGTTTGGCTGTCTTGTAGGAATTTAGAACGTCCTTTATTAAGAACACTGGTTGACGTGTTGCTAGGTGTTGGGCAATTGCCTGCTGGCCTTCACTCTGGCTACACACAAGTTACAGCAGTTCTTTTTTATTTATCTAATAAACCAGCTGTTCATAACCAAGAACCCTATTACTTAAGCTTTGCTGTTTCATCATTTGAAAACCTTCTTCACCACTACAAACACCTTCAGCAAGTGCAGATGTTTTGTCTAAACTGTATTGTATTTGTAGTTTCACAATTAACATCTCTAAATATAGCAAACAGAAATTAGAGTATGCAAAGTGCCTCCTTTTTAACAAGCCAGGGCTAGCGCAGATGTCACACACCACATAGAGGAGCTGATCACTAGGTACGATAAGGTGGAAAAATAAAAAACAAGAAGGAAGATTAATTTTTGTCAACATTTATTGGGTGGTCTTTGAAATCACTCAGATATGTAGCCTCTCTTTCTTGCAATACATTTTTTAATTTGGCATGCAGAGTTTATTACTATAAAAATTAATACAATGTTTTTGGGCTGTGTTTTTTTAAAATGCCTCACTGGGGGGCGTGGCCAAGATGGCGGCGAGGTAGGACGCTCCTCACTGTCCTTCCTACCTGCCGCCAAAATATAGCACTTGCCTCGGCACTCAGCACCCCCTACAACGCTGGAGAAGGGCAGAGAAGCTCCAGTGCCTGGGTGCCTGTGACTGGAGCAACCAGAGATGGCGGTCAGCTGCGCTGCAATCATCATCAGTGGGCCGCGGACTGCAAGGCCGTGAAGTTGTGAGGCCGCAGTAAGAGCTCCGCCCATGGCCGTGCCCAACTCCGGTGTGCTCGGCAGCCGCAGGGGCTGAAACATGGATGCGACGATCATCAGCAGCGGGCCGCGAGGCCATGAAGTAGCGAGGCCGCAGTAAGAGCTCCACTTGTGGTCGTGCTCAACTCCGGTGAGTATGGCGGCCGCAGGGGCTGACACATGGACAAAGCCATAATCGAGAGGAGAGACTGGGGTGATCCCATGAGATGAGCTACGCCGAAGAGCGCGTAAGGGCAGGGAGGCCAGCAGGAGGTGCCGCCACTGGTAGACGGAGCCGGGCCCAGCAGCAGGGCTGAGAGACCGCCCGGTCGTCATGAGGCTGAGTGGAAACAATAACGGCCCTGGAGAAAGCAAATAACATTGGGCCTCAGCAGAGGCCTTGGGAGCCTCTGGATGGCAGCAATGGCCTGATACAGTGCTGTATCAAAAAGAGATTTCTTTCTGTGTCATTAACTTTTGGTTTGTGACCAACTGGTCTACACACTAGTCTTACGTTACTAGTGTTCAAAAAGTGGCTTTAGGTAATTATTACTGCACAACACTGAAGTTACTTCTTTCTCTCAACATTTTATTCTCATACAGTTAAAATCATTTGTATAAAATTCATAACAAAGCATTTCATTTCCAGCATATATTAGAGAGCCATCCTAATCTAATACAAAAACAAATCCTATTCTGGTTTAATGCTCAAAAACTAAATAAAAAATGGTTTATACATTAAAATAGTAATATTGAAACATCAAAAATACATAATTTGTAGAAAGTCCTTTGTCAACGCGTTTCGGTGCGTTAAGATCTTTAAGCACCTTCTTCAGGACAGATTTATGGGTTAAAATAACTGATCTTCTTTTTGGATTGCTGTTACGTCAACCATATCGCTATGGGGTTTCCTCTTTTATTAGATTTGTCCAATTTCAGTTTCACTTTGTATCAGTTTCAATCATTTTTAAAAACAGGAGAATAATCTTCCTCGTGTCTGAGGCGTTTTCTTACGTCTTAATTTAGCGCAAGGTATCAAGTCGGTTATTTGCTTGATTATCAGCCTGAAAAATAATCTCTTTTAGGTCCCTGTGTTTAGTACATGAGCAGGTCTTCACTTTTGCCTGGGGACTTCTTTACCGGGTTTCTGCATACGGTTATTGCAGGAATGTCTTTGGTCCCAGTACCTAGTCAGTTTCATGCAACGCCGTCGACACGTCCTCTCTCCGGTGTTGTATGAAACTGACTGACCACTGGAAAAGCGAGCTTGGAACAGAAGCCCTCCTCGAGATCGAGTCCCTGGAGGTTTCAGAGACAGCACATTTCCGACACTGGGGGTGGTGGGGGGAGCGAGACCCTGACTCGATCTGAAGCGGGTGAATTGGCATAACAATGTCCACTTACAGGGTAAAGAAAGACCACTCCCTGAAGGACATGTTGAATCGGCCCACTTGGAGTGCAACAACGGAACAGCAGCCCACAGGGGAAGCACTGCATACCCCAATGGCAAACGCGACAAAAACTAGGGCATTTCTGGAATCCCTCTTTTTGTCGCTTAAGGAGGATCTCCAGACGGTCAAGAAGAATCTATCATCAGAAATCAAGGAACTCAGGTGAGATACGGAAGCGCTCGGAGACAGGGTGGCAGAGCTGGAAGATAAAGGAGACAATAGGGAGGAAGAGGCAGAGGCCATGAGACAAGAGATCATCCGTCTCCAAGAACAACAGATTGATCTGCAATCCCAGATGGAGGACCTTGAGAACCGTTCTTGAAGAAACAACGTTCGGATCCGAGAAGTGGCACCGAAAACCGAAGGAAATGATGTCTTTGGCTTTGCGAGAGACCTCTCCAACCACACACTTGGCAAGCCCCAGGACACTATTCTCAAAATGGACAGAGCAAATAGAGTGGGAGCCCCCTTGTCAGACAAAGCCCCTCTGGCGGATATCCTAGTGTGCATACATGATTTTCAAATTTAGGAAAAATTACTACGGAAAGCGAGGGCCATGCACCCCATTTCCTTCCAGGACCAAACCCCCACACTGTTTCAGGAATTGGCCACGCTCACACTGCAAAAACATAGATATTGTCACCCAGTGGCTGCCTAAATGCAGAACCAGAACATTGGGGCCACCCCTTTAGAATCATCTTCACTGGGAGAGTAGGCTTCGACAGCCGAATTCGCTGGCGGAGGTGTGCAGGCTGTTGGGGTTGGAACCACCTGGAGAGCATGGAGACAAAGATCGGAATTCCCCAGCCCACGAGGAGCAGCGACCGTGCTGGCGGAGCCGGGGTCAGCGTCGAAACCAGAATAAACCAGATCTGGCTGAAATTGCGAAGGGGCTGCAGGAAGCCCTATAATCTATCCCATCCGCACTGATGAAGGCCGAGGATAACTGAACACATCCAGTGGGGCTTCTCCTCATGACGAATTACTTAATGGCTGGCGAGGGGAGCGGCGAGAACCTGGCCAGACATGGACCCCAAACTCTCTTTCCGAGTGGCCTTGCAAGGTCATTGGACTGACGTCGAACTTCGAGCTGGGTAAATCAGTGCATGTTATTCTGGGATTTATTATGTTCTGTGTTTCTGTTATTTCTTCTGCTTGGAGTCAATGTTGGGGACCTCCGTTCACCCTACAATCCAACTATAAGGCATACTGCACATACATTCGAGACCAGGAGAGTTACAGTGATAGCCTGGCTGAATTTAGGGGGGAGAAGGAGTAGGCGAGGGGAATGCCTGAATGGTAATTATGCAATCCTCTAAACTCAAGATACTCTCACTTAATGTGAGGGGTTTCAACAACCCGATCAAGCACTGTACAGTGCTTTCATATTTGGAACAGACAAAAGCAGATATTTGCCTGTTACATGAAACCCACCTATTAGCCAGGGACTATCATAGGCTTAAAGCACAGTCATTCCCCATCCAGCTGTTCTCATCCAGCCCAATTAAAATGGCAGAAGTTGCTATCTTGGTGGCATGGGCTTTTAAGGGTAGGGTAGTTTCGAAAGAGGCTGAGATTAAAGGCAGACTGCTTTCATACCGCTTTATAGTCAGAGGCCAGGGACTAATAGTAAGTTCAATTTATGCTCCTAATGAGGGTAAAGAGGGTTTTTTCCACGCTGCACTTTCAGAGGTGTTTGCCACGGACAAACATAATGTTCTGCTAGGAGGGGATCTGAACTTAGTATTTGATAACATAGCTGATAGTTAAGCACAAAGACAAGGCCAAGTCGGAGCTCTGTCCAAGGAGGGGCATGCTCGTCTGCTGATCCCTGAAGGGAGGCTCACCCCCAAGCAATGGAATACTCCTACTACTCCAACGCCCATAAAACATACACCAGGTTAAAATATTTGCCAGGTACTAAAGAAAAACACTCATTGGCGGTGCACACTGAAATCCTTACAGCCACTCTTTCAGATCATGTAGCGGTGGTGACAGAGGTGACGCTTCCACCTCAGACTCACCCTCACAGACAGTGGTGATTGAGAGACACTTTACTACAGGGCAAATAGGTATTGGATCAAATTAAGCCCACAACAGAGGACTATTTTACCCACAGTGACACACCAGACATCAACACAGCTATCCTATGGGGGGCACTCAAAACAGTGGTGCGAGGCGAAATGATAGTGATTTCGGCGGCGTACAAAAAGGTGAGGAGGGAGAAATAAGGGAGCCTTTCCCAACAGGTCAGGGAACTGGAATGTGTACATCAGAGAACCGGGGCTCCCAGGGAGTAGCAACAACGTACAGCAGCACGCGCTCAACTAGTGGCAGTAGATTGGGACAGAGCCGAGTTTGCAGCCCTGAGACTGCGCCACTCCTTTTATGTGGGGGAGGGGAAGCAGGTGACGATTGGCAAATAGGCGCCGGGAAAGTTGGCAGCAGCAGAGCATTCAAACAATTAGCAAAAAAGGGGGAGATTTGGTGACTGATGACACTGCAATAGCAGAGACATTCAGAGCATTTTATGAGCAGTTCTATGAGGCACATACGCTTGACACCATAGAAAGCACAAGATACCTCCAAGATGTCCAAACACCCAAATTGACTTCTGATCAAGCCACAATCTTGGAGGAGGACTTCCGCATCAAGGAGGTGATTGCGGCAATATACCAGTTAAAGCTGGCTAAATCCCCAGGCCCTGATGGCTTCTCAGCAACCGTTTATAAAATGTTCTGCCCAGAAATTGCTCCCCTTTGACCAGGCTTTTTATTTCCTTCTCTACACCAGGCGCAATCCCAACCTCTATGCTAGAGGCTGTTATACTGTTATTCTCAAACCAGGGAAAGATAAAACGCTCTGTGGCTCATACCGACCCATTTCGTTGCTCAATATAGATTTAAAACTATACACAAGTATACTGGCACATAGACTGAGTCGATACAGGCCAGCCTTGGTCGACCCCCATCGGCCGGCTTTATCCCCCAGACACAGACCAGTGATAACACTAGGAGGGTCCTACATATAGTAGACAAGGCTTCTAGATTCCCAGGCAAGTAAATGATGATGACAATAGATGCTGAAAAAGCATTTGACAGAGTAGACTGGCCCTATCTCAAGCAAGTTCTGTCTCATTTTGGCCTTGGAGAACGATTTTGTACTCAGATCTTAAATTGTTAGCACTTTACTACAACAACAGTATGAGTCAATGGTCACAGCTCAGCCCCATTCCGGATTACCCAGGGCACAAGGCAGGGATGCCCTCTGTCATCCTTGATATTTTCACTATATATGCAGTCGGTTGCGTACAGTGTAAGGACTCATCGACAGATACTTGTACCCTCGTTTGGGGGGGATACACACACTATCAGCTTATATGCGGATGATGATTTAGTGACATTTGACGAACTAAACTCATCTCTGGAGGCATTCCTCACAGAGATGGTAACGTTTGGGAGAGCAGCCGGTTTTAAAGTGAATGTGGGGAAATCCGTGGCCCTCAACCTCTCTCTCCCACCTCAGACAGTCGAAAAACTTACAGGAAACACACACAGTTTTTCGTTGGGAAGAGCGTAGAAGGGGCAAGATGGCTGCCGAGACGCCGTAGGGGGAAGTCGCACCCTACCCTGCTCCTGATGGTGGCTTGATGAAGTGAAAGAATGCTCATCCAGTATTACACATTGCTTAAGGTTTCGGGCGGCATTATTTTCTATGCATAGCACTGCATTTCGGAGCTCGAGTTGATGAGATGTTTGTAACTCTGATAGACTGGCCCACAACATTTAAGGATTTTGCGTATGTTAAAAGCCTGAGAAAAGGAAGAAAAGGAAGAAATCTTTTTGAGTCCTTCACATCTTTAATTTCAAGGACATTTCAGGCGGGTCGCTTCTATTATTCTACAGCGATGGCGCCTAAGATCTACCGCACGAACAACAAAAGTAAGGACTTAGCCCACACCGACGAGGAATGGTCTGAAGATGGTCCTGGATCCTCGGCTACCAACCTGAGAGCCAAGTCGAGGACTAAAGCCCAGCTGAGGCGGGAGGCGGCGAAAGAGGCAAAGGAGGCTAAAGCACGAAAGCTGAAAGAAAGAGAGCTGACCAAAGCAAGCAAAACGGAAGGCACCCGACCCGGTAAGGGTCTCTGCAAGGGAGTCACAGACCCGAAATTGCTGGAAACGCTGGGAAAGGAACCTGCTCTACGACAGACCACAATAGTGGAATCGTTCCTACCTGCACCAGGAGTGGCGGTGGAAGTATCGGCGGATATACAAGTGGGGCGGCAGGCATCTCTCGTTCCCACGCTGGCGGTTCTGTGCGGGGACAAGCTGGGCCATGTGCAGTTGCAAAGTTCTGCGGCGGCTGTCGCTGGCGCCAATGAAGATGCCAATGATGATGCGGTGCGCGCTGAAATTCCTAGCAGCCTGGCGATACCTCCTACGGGAAGTGAGCTTACAGAAGCAGAGGGAGCGGACGTCCTTTCAGTGGCTGCAGCAGGGGGCGGGCCTACGGATTTAAAGGGCCAGGAGCCTGAAGTTGAGACAGCAATAACGAAGGTAGGAAATAAAGATGCAGCGCTATCCCCAGTCCTACACACAACTATAGACTCTGGTCCTGGCGCAGTGGGCAGTCTCG
Organism: Lissotriton vulgaris; assembly: GCF_964263255.1. Taxonomy (NCBI): domain Eukaryota; kingdom Metazoa; phylum Chordata; class Amphibia; order Caudata; family Salamandridae; genus Lissotriton; species Lissotriton vulgaris. The sequence continues at coordinate 69,833,668 of NC_141688.1, read as the reverse complement.
AGAGCGAGGGTGTGACTGCTGCCCCCTGTGGGAACAATGGAGGAATGCAGGATATGGGAAGGCAGACACAAGCTCAGGTACATGAGGCATTGAGTCCATTAAAGTCAAATAGCCGTATCTTAGTGGATACAAGCATGACCATTGGCAACATGAAACATATGCAAAGTATTCCAGACCCATCTTTGGCATCCCCTGGTGAAGAGATCTTTTTCACTGGGAAGGATGAAGCAGACAACGAAGAAGATGAGGAGGAGCTATACGGAAGCGAAACAAGCAGTGCGGAATCTTCTATTTTAGATTCAGAATTGGGCGTCTCAGACTCTGTGGTAGGCTCAGGTTCAGAAACTGACATATCCGGACTCGGGAACGTTTCGACCATCTCGGACAGTGACACTGACTCAGTGGCACACGAGACAGTACAAAGAGTGGTAAGACCAAAAATTAAAAAAAGTTTAAGAGAGGAGCACAGGAAGTCAAAAGATAACGACTCTGCATATAAGGGTAAAAATGGCAACCCAAGCCGCAGGAATGAACCTAAAGCACCTCGCAGAAGACAAGTGAAACCAGTTGCAAAAAAATTAATTTGGGACAACACAGCAGAGCACGGAATTACTCAGATTGGAGTATCTGTAAATACGGAAACAAGGGTTCAGGAGTTTACCTCTCATGGAGCTGAGGGGGACTCTGAAAGGGGCGCCTCAAATTTTGAACTCTTGTTTTCAACCTTAAAGCAAATCCAAACTGAGGCACGCGCTGAGAGTCAGAGATCAAGCAGGAGGGCCAGGCATGCAAATAGAAAGATACAATCCTCTCTGCAGAAGGTCAACAAAATGTACGAGGATATGGTTGGGAGGGTATCTGAGCTTGAGGTCAGAACAAGCAAACTGGAAGACGATTTCGTTAAGATGAAAGATGCTGGTGATGATAAGGATAAGACAACTGCTGATATGCTCTGGAAGCTAGAGGACTTTGAAAACAGACAAAGGCGGAATAATATCAGATTAATTGGAATTGAAGAGGGGAAAGAGGGGGGTGATGTTAGAGCTTTTGTTATTGATTTGTTGAAAGGCGCATTCCCTGAGTTGGCCTCATGGTATTGGGAACATGAGATTCAAAGAGCGCACCGATTTCCGTTGACACGAAAGGATTTTCAGGGCAAGCCCCGGGCAATATTGCTTTATGTTGGTCATTTTCTTTTGCGCGAAGAATTAATCAATAAGGCAAAACCACAGGCTAAACGTTCCTATAAGGGAATTGAGTTTTTCGCCCGCCCCGATTTCTGCCACGCCACCGTGGAAAGAAGGTGGCGGATGAGACAGCTCATTACCCCATTTCAAAATATAGGCTATGAGGCTTATCTTTTATTTCCGGCACGTTTGAAAGTTGGTGTGGTGGGTAGCTTCAGAGTTTTTCATTCTGAAATCATGGCGCAAGAATATCTCACCTACTTGAGAGAGAATAGGGGACGTCAAAAGCCTTCACTTGGTTCTCTGGAGGTCCAAGATATACAAGCTGGGCCTGTCAAAAATATACCCCGTAAAAAGTAATATACTTTGCAAGAAACAAGAAAGAAAAGAAAAGCAAGGCAGTCGGAGCAGTCTGATCTCTAAACCCCCCTTTTCTTTTTCTCTATCATAAACTTTTGATTGAAGGGTGGCTGTATAGTAGTGCAGTTAACTACTAACTCCCATATGTATATTGTTTTCTGCTATATATTTTTGCTTGTGAGTTTTTTTTCCTTCTGTTCCGTGTGCTGTATAATTTTCTAAGGCTGCTCAAATTGGTGATATGCCTCTTAAAAGTGTAAAATCATTAACCAATTGGGTAGAAACTACTGCTAAAAAATATGAACCATAGCATATATGGCTAGCTTTGTTTCTATGTTAGTGAGCATTCTGAACAATGTATATAGTTAAGGAAAAATCAGGGAGGGAGGGTGAGACAACCCGGTGGCAAACATCGGCCAGACATAGGTCTTATGGACCTATTTGCCTGTAGGGGGGAGGGACCACGAGGGTGGGACTTCTGGGGTGGGGGAGGGAGAATTCAGGGACAGGGCACAAGGGTATTGAAATTTGTAGAGGTCATGATGGGCATATGATGGAAAAAGTGTTTCAGTGGCAGGATGTCAAGGAAGGGAGTATCGAAATTAAGTTCTACGCATTGGATGTGTCAGCTGTACTGAAGATAAAATTTGTTAAAATAATGTCAAGTGAGCAAGCAGTCAAAGGTTTTTGGAAAAATAGTAATGACACTTAGGTTTGTAACATGGAATGTGTGCGGCTTAAATGATGTCCAAAAGAGGTATAAGATAGGCGCTCGACTACGCCAGATGAATGTAGATTTTATTTTTCTGCAAGAAACGCATATAATGAGTACCCAAGAGTTTTGTTTGAATCAGATGGGATATCAGCTCATAGTTAGTTCTAAACAAGGTGCTAAAAATAGAGGAGTTGCTATTCTGTCAAGGAGTAAGAATTTGATAATAGGGAGAAAATTAGAGGACAAATGGGGAAGATGGGCCATGGTAGAGATAGAGATAGATGGGGTTTGGACGACGATGGTGTCAATTTATGGATCTACACAGGACGAACCGGAGGTGTTACAGTTTATAGACTCTGAGCTAGCCGCTTGGCCCCCACAGGTTATTATAGGAGGAGATCTCAATATCAACGGGGCTGATGGGTTAGGAACTGGTCAAAATAGAAGTTATAAAGGCCGTAAGAAAAGAGTTCATAAGGCACTTGTTGATCTCCTGTGTAGTAATAATCTGAATGATGTTTGGGGCACAATTAGACCACAACAGAAAGGATATACTTACTACTCTGCACCACACCAAGTTTGTGTTAGGCTTGACTACTTTATGATTTCTAGCAATCTAATGTCAAGGGTCAATATTGATAGACTGCCAAGAATCTTAAGTGATCACAACCCATTAATTTTGGAACTAAAGTTAGAGGGAGGAAAAAGACCTAATCGGGTATGGACTTTTGAAAGAAGACTTCTTTTAGAAGAGGATTATGTACTACATATGTCGAAATGGATCACTGATTTTTTTCACTATAATAAAGGAACGGCATCGGAGGGAGTTATATGGGATGCTTTTAAGGCAGGCGTCCGTGGAGAAACATGTAGTTACAGTTTTCACAAACGCAAATTGGAAGGGGCACTACAAAGGGAGTTAGAGAGAGCCGTTTCGGAAGCAGAAGAACAAGTCGATAACTGTCTCATCAGAGGGGACCCAGTTGAACAATATCTGATAGATTTACTAAAAGTTAAAAACGCGGCGGAAGGGGATCTGGCAAAAAAAGCGGCAGTACATTATACACTTCGTAGGGAGAGATGTTATGAATACAATGAAAAAGTTGGGCATGTACTGGCCATGCGTACTAGGCAGATAGCGGCAGCAGGCACGGTCAGGCAAATTAGAGATGAAAATGGCAATATACAAACTGGTCCTGAAGAAATTAGGGAAGTATTCAGGAAATTTTACCAGACCCTGTATGATCACCAATACCCCTGTAGTAGTGAAGAGATTAGCTATTATTTGGAGAATATACCAAATGAGAGGGTATCAGATGAAGACGCAGATAGACTAGAAACTCAGTTAGAAATGGAAGAGGTTAAGGAAGCCATGGGTAAACTCCCCTCAGGTAAGGCTGCTGGTCCCGACCAGATACCTCTAGAATTTTATAAAACTTTCTGGGGAGTGCTCGCTCAAGAGTTAACTAGAGTGATTCAATCTGCACAGCTTGGGCAGTCTATACCAAAGTCATGGGGGGGTGCAGACATCGTTTTGATTCTCAAAAAGGGCAAGCCGGAGGAGGAGCCTGGGTCTTATCGTCCCATCACATTAATGAATAACGATACCAAAATATATTCCAAAATATTGGCAATGAGATTCGCAGATTCGCAGAAGTAATAAACTCACTAGTTTATTACACCCAACATGGCTTCATTCCTGGTAGAGGAACGACCCACCATACTAGGAAAGTAATAACATTATTGGATGCCACCGAAGTCACAGGGGACCCGATGGCAGTCATGCTGTTGGACGCTGAAAAAGCGTTTGACCGGGTCTCCTGGGACTATTTGTGGTATACTCTGGCTAGAGTCGGGCTTAGGGGTGGGTTTATAAAAGCACTGCAAACCCTATATAAAGAACCGGTTGCGGCCTTAAGAGTCAACGGGGGGACTACTGGCCAATTTACAATTAAAAGGGGTACACGGCAGGGGTGCCCATGCTCCCCATTACTTTTTGCCATGTATATGGATCCACTGATCCGTAAACTAGAGCTCTGTCCAGAGATAACTTCGCTGCCGACATTACTGGGACCATGTAAGATCTTGGATTATGCTGATGACGTGGCGGTGATAACACCAAACCCCACAGAGGCAATTGTTTACATAGAAGAAGAGGCCCGCAGATTCGGACGGATATCGGGGTATGCCCTAAATGCCTCCAAGACTCAGATAATTAAAAACTCAGCGACTCCGTGTGATGATAACCGTGTGGTTCAGGCGGGGACCTACCTTGGAATAAAAATATCAGCTGATCTAAATAACTTGGTGGAAAATAACATCGTCCCAATAATAAGCAAAACAAAGAAGGACTTGGATCGGTACGAAAATCTACACTTATCACTAGTAGGCCGGGTCAATATTATTAAAATGATGATATTGCCAAAATTTTTGTATATATTTAGGGCCATCCCACTCTTATTCGAAAACAAGTGGTTCAAAATATGTGAACAAATGATCAACCGTTTCGTATGGGCTAAGGGAAAAACACGTAGAGCATTGAGATATATGTCTCTACCACGGGAACGTGGTGGCTGGTCCTTACCAGATCTAAAAGTGTATTATTGGGCCGCCGCATTCCAAAACATGTTGGGATTGGTAGGGGGGGCTGATATAGATGACTGGGACAAAGCAGGATCACTTGCAATTTATGGTTTGGTTTTAGGTATAAATGCGGAAAATATATTTTTAAGATTCACGGAGGAAAGTTATTATAAAAGAACACGGTTCAAGATTCTAATGGCTGCGCATAATGTTTGGAAGGGAATATCAAAAAAGATAGGATTTGGGAAATATAATTTCTACACTAGACTCAAAAACAACCCCTCACTCCCTAGTATGGTTTTTTCGGGAGCTGTATTCCAAGACTGGGAGTTGCGGGGGATAAGAAAGATTGGAGACATTCAGGGCCCCCAAGGTATTTTACAATTCGTTGAGCTACAGGCTCGATATACCCTAGATACAAAACACTTCTTTAAATATCTTCAAATAAGGAGTTGTCTAATAAACAGGAAAGGAGGGCCCTTGGGGTTTGATAGAAATATATTGATGGATATTATAGAAACAGGCTCGGATTGTACTGTAAAGAGGTTCTATTGTGAGATGACAATGTTAAAGAAAGATGATATGGAGAAATGGATTAACAGGTGGTCTGTAGATTTGGATATAAATAGGGATATTTTCTCAGATTCATTAGAGATGGGAAGAAAATTGTTGTGTTCATCATCATTACAGGCTCAACATTATAAGACTCTATTCCATCTCTACTACACGCCTGGAAAAATTGCTCAATGGGGGGGCACTACGGGAACCACCTGCTTCAGATGTGGGAGTCTGGGGGCGGACCTAATACATATCTTTTCACTCTGTCCACATTTGAATAGTATAAAACGGGATATTGAGCAATTTTTACAGAATGTATTACCAACAACAATAGAACTAAACCCAGCTGTTATATTATTAGGAGTCAACCCTGAGACATATGAGGGTAATGAAAAGTTTCTATTCGTAGCATTGGCCATTCTCAGACTATTAGTTGCCTCGGCATGGCTGGACCCTAACCCTCCAACTTATCATCAATGGTTGGGGAAGATACTATCTATTCAAAAGATAGAATCAGCTATTTACGCGAGGAGGGGGAGAAATGGCAAGAAACTTGGTCTACAAATATGGGAGCCTCTCGTCCGTTGGAAACAAGGTCCCGATTATTGATCACTAGGGGGGGTATGAAATTGAGAACGTAGTTTATAGAAGTCTGTGTATATCTGGATTATATGATTTGTGTTGAGAAAACTATGTATGAATTGATATTATTTTTTGAACATAACGCTCAGTATAATTCCCATCTCTATTCATGATTTTGTATTGTAATGAATGTTATTGTGCCCTGTCCTCATCTCAGGGGGGGAAAAAAGGGGAAAAATTTCGATAAAAATATTTAAAAAAAAAAAAGGAAACACACACATTTTAATGGTCCCTCAACACAATTCCTTATCTGGAAATTCAAATAGCTGCGTCTACTCACACCACTGCTGCCGCCAATTACTCTATTTGTGGAAAAGTGCGTTTATTGTCTTGCCATTCACTCAGCCATTTCTGCTCAGACAAGTCCGTGCAGCTTGCAAAGATGGAAGCACTACTCGATTTCCTGGTTGGGAACAATAGCATCCATTACCATGATGACTCTCCCCAAAATATTATGTGGAGAAGTGTGGCTCAGGGGTTAGAGGCGGCAGACCCAGAAGCTGAGATCGGCCCTGGACCAGGGTTCAATTCCCCGCCCCGACGGGGGTTGGGCTCAATAATTCCACGGACTCGATAATTCTCACTCCGGTGCCTACTCGACTCACGGGTTCACACTCTGCGACTCTGGGCAATAGCTTGCTTAATCTCCACAACGGCCCCTCGTGGCGGGATGACTGGCTTTCACCTTGTGGATACCCTGCCGGGGTATCTCACAGGGGAATACCAGGACGGGTTCCCTAAGCAAGCGCATAGATGCCTGCGATGTGGGCGATTTGCGCTATATAAATACATGTAGATTTACATTATATCTGCTCCAGACACTACCATTGCATCCACCACCAGGCATGATCCCCAAAATGCAAAAGAAAATCACGCAATTCATATGGCAGGGCCGTAAACCCAGGATGAAAAAGAGTCTTAGCTTTCTACCACCTAGTGAGGGAGGACTGGGTATCCCCGACCTACAGCTGTATTATCAAGCAGCCCAATTGAGGCATTTAGTAGAATGGAGTCGAACAGAGTCAGAAAAATGTAAGTATTGAAGGAAGGAGTGCCAAATTCACAAAGTAAAAGGTCAACAGTCCATGTTGTAGTCCTTATTTTTTCTCAAAGGAGAATACGCACATTACTAGCGCAATCTCTCCGACTTCACTTTTTTAACGATACCAGCCTATGACCAAAAAAGTTTTTTTTAATCCATAAGTCCAGGTATCTTTTAAAATCACTCTCACTCACCCTTGACCCTTTTTCACTCACAACAGATACACCTCACATAGCACTTTCAAATTACTAGTGCTCCAGCGTAGTAGCCAGTCGCAGCACGCCCTGTCCCGCAGCGGGGCGGGAAGACCCCGATGATGAAGCATGACACCATGGGCCCTTTTGGTGTGTGAGAGGTATTTTAACAAACAATGTGTATGTCTGACATCTCTTGACATATGACAATCCTCTTAGAGGTGGTTCTTTTTGTTTCATTAAACTTTGTTTGGAGGATGCATCCACTACAGTACTCTTAGGAGCAGTACCTCTTTACTCCCTAAAACCTTGATTTTGATTTACCCATTGGGAACAATAGCAGCCATTACCATGATGACCCTCCCCAAAATATTATATCTGTTCCAGACACTACCATTGCGTCCACCACCAGGCAGGATTCCCAAACTGCAAAATAAATCAAGCAATTCATATGGCAGGGCCGTAAACCCAGGATGAAAAAGAGTCTTAGGTTTCTACCACCTAGTGAGGAAGGAGAGGGTATCCCCGACCTACAGCTTTATTATCAAGCAGCCCAGTTGAGGCATTTAGTAGAATGGAGTCGAACACTGTCAGAAAAATGAAGTATTGAAGGAAGGAGTGCCAAATTCACAAAGTAAAAGGTCAACAGTCCATGTTGTGGTCCTTTTTTTAACTAAGTAACAAAAAGTTCATTTTCCAACAGAAAAAATAATTCAGTCCAATATCAATAATCCAATCTGAGGATGTGATTCAATAATTTTCTTGTAGAAGAAAACCAAAAAACAGCCTACGCGTTTCGTCCTAAAAGGGACATCATCAGGGCTGTAAAAGTAACAGAACAATGAATCAATTTAAAGCCACAGAATTCACACATAAACATTATCACCATGCTCATGGTCCAGCAAAAATGTTATAAGTTTCACATGTTCAAAACTGACATATTGTTATTGAATTTAACCACAGTTAGAAAAAATGGTTTTCTGTCTATTTAACAATCTATGTATAATTGATACTCCATTTGGAGAACCCACCAACTAAAAAAAGTTTACGTCAAAGTTAGTCATGTTGATTTATAAAATCAGAATCATGCAGCATACATAATCATTTGGTTACTTAGTTTGCGAAACATCCCTGTACAAACTTGAAAAAAAGCAAGAAGCATACCTAATACATGTTATCAGTCATTGAATGTTGTGGAACTGTATCACCCTTCATACAAATAAGGTAAAGTCTCCGACTCTTGCAGGGCCTGTGATTTGAAATATACTGTCAGTATCCAATAGATCCCCAAATTAACTCACACTAACACTACTATCAATCTATATGCTCAGGAGTGCACCCACCCTGTTGTCCAGATAATATCCCCTGTATATTGCACCATTATCCAATATTTCTACTATCATATCAAAAACCCCATTTATTTTGATCAAGGAAAATTCTTCTTACCTATACAAATCTGTTCATGTACCAAATGGCCCAATCAAAGGTCTCCTTATATCTCATAGAAATTGTTTCATATAGATCTAAGAAAGTGAATAAACCGACTATTAGTATATCTAATCCAAGTGAGATTCTAAACCAGCCAGTTTACACATCTAAACTTATTCACAAAAACACATGGCTCGTTCAAAGTCTCACCTGTTTGCTAAAGTGTAGAGGAGCCAGTAGAGCTGTTAAACATTTGCTTGCATTTATTATAGAAAATTCAAATGTAATGACATACAGTGTCAGTTAATCACAATGCATGATCCATATCATTTGGTCAAATAAAAGTGCCCCAAGAAAGGAAAGGGGAGGGGAATAGCGTGATGCTGTGCAGGAAACAGGACAGTGAGGGAGTAAAGTTCGTGACAACTTATATATTGCAATATTAATTTTAAATGCAATGTTATGTTATTTTATGTTAAGCTGTTTTATAGCGCGCACAATTACTGCCGGAGTATCCTGGCGCGGAAGAAGGAAACAAGGGAAGTATAGCAGCCGAGCCCTGAAATAACATAACAATTTACACAGCTAATCTAAACAAATGGGTTTTTAGTGCTTTCCTAAAAACTGTGAAGTCCACCGTGCAGCGCAAAGAGACTGGGAGCGCATTCCATGCTCGCGCCGCTCTCACTGTCACAGAGTGCCCACCCAGCCGGATGCGCCGGAAACGCGGTACTTGCAAGAGGTGTTGAGATGCTGAGCGCAGATCTCGATGGGGAGTGTACCGCAGGAATCGTTTCATCAAATAGGCGGGCCACGCCCATTGATGGCTTTATGGGCCAAAGTCAAGATTTTGAAGGTGTTTCGATGCTGCACCGGAAGCCAATGCAAGCTCTCCAGGTAACTCCTAACGCTGATCCGCTTGGAGATGTTCCCCAACAATCTAGCGGTGGCGTTCTGAATAACCTGGAGCCGCCCTATCAAGTAAGCCGGAGAGCCACTAAACAGAGCATTCGCGTAGTCCAGGCGCGAGAGAATTAAAGCTCCCGCGACCGACTCGCGAGCAGAGGCCGGCAGAAGCGGAAAAAACCTTCTAAGAGACTTCAGGGTCCCAAAGCAGCTTCCAGTGAGCCTCTTAATGTGCCCCTCGAAACGGAGGTCCTCCCCGAACCAGACCCCGAGGTTCTTGGCCAAGGTGTTTGAGGCACCTGGCATGGGGAAGCCATCTGGCCACAATAGTGACCTAAAGTAAGTGAGTTTCAAGGGTTGACCATCAAAGTATACATAAAGTCACATCATGTTACGGGATCAATGCTCACCTAGATGGCCCACGAGGGTCGAGGTGTCCTTAACACAGTACTCGGCGGGGCGTCATAGTGATCGTTTCAAAGTAGCCGCATCTATGAAGCGGGGGAGCGGAGATAAGTTAAAAAAGGCCCGTTGGAGTTGGTAGAGAACATTTAGGAGAAAGGGGGATAATCGTACCTTGATATCACGGTCACGGAGCTCACAGTCGCAGCCTTCCCGCGTTTGCTGAATGCAAGCAAGTGGGCGTGGTCTGCGGGAAGGGTCTTTAAAGAAAAGGGAGGACATTGGCTCTGGAGCGTTCTAGGTGAGCATTGATCCCGTAACATGATGTGACTTTATGTATACTTTGATGGTCAACCCTTGAAACTCACTTATTCGCCCATAGATTAACGCGGGTCCGTATCTCTGCAACGAGCCACGTTCATTCGTAAAAAACTGCAAGAGGTTGCTTTCTTAAACTCCGTGTATCGAGATACAAGGTGAGACTTATTTCTCTCGGACTGGTATTTGCCAATATACCTTTAAGTTGGTCTCAAAATTCCCTTCCCTGTTTCTCTGCTTAGAGACGCAGCACATCGAAGGCGACCCTCAGTGACGCACCGTCGTCATTTCAAACCTTGGGTGATAATAGAGGTAAGCCCCGATCCCCACAACATGCTGATTCCATCTGAGTAATGTGACCCAGTCCACTAATACTCGTCATCTTGTCCATAGATTCAGCCTAATCACCTGATGACAAATGAGAATATAATCTTGCCATTTGCTCGGACTGAGCAGGTATGTTTCTTTGTGGTCTACTTAAATCGTGTTAGCAACCTCATTTCCTCCTTCCCCTCTTACATTCGGGGCCTGATTTAACATTGTCCATACGTTACCTCTGACATGGTACCCAAAAGAGGATGGGCGATGTGATCCTTAGAGGTCATTATTTAGTATGGGATTAATTGGTCTCCCCTGGTCGAGTCAGGATGTTGTGTTTCTGTGTGTTATCCTGTATACGCCAGATAATATCTAAATTAACTTGTTACCCTTCACGGGTTTTACTGAATTGCATAGAAATGTATACCTTAGGTTGTGATTCTTTTCGCATGTGTGTTATTTCTTAAAACATTGTTCACAATATCTGCAATTGTTTGCCCACAAATGCCCATGGTAACTGTGTGAGTAATGTGTTTGCCGCTCACTCCGGTAGCTTTGACATTGATAGTCGGCTTTTTACACCTTATTGTTTTATATTTCTAGATACTGTAGTGCTCCTTTGTTGACTACCCTGTCCTGAGGAAGACCCCGATGTAAGGCTAGACAAACGCCTACAGGTGTAGCGTGGGGTCGAAACGTCGACGGCTACTTTTTATGTTCTGTTCGGTTGACACTCCCCTATAATTTTGAACTTTTCGGTGTCAACAGAAATAGTCTAAACCTTTGGGATATGTTATAATCCCCCAACTTCTTTGGCTCAGGGATCTGAAGCCTTAAAACTGTATTGCATTTAAAATTAATATTGCAATATATAAGTTGTCACGAACTTTACTCCCTCACTGTCCTGTTTCCTGCACAGCATCACGCTATCCCCCTCCCCTTTCCTTTCTTGGGGCACTTTTATTTGACCAAATGATATGGATCATGCATTGTGATTAACTGACACTGTATGTCATTACATTTGAATTTTCTATAATAAATGCAAGCAAATGTTTAACAGCTCTACTGGCTCCTCTACACTTTAGCAAACAGGTGAGACTTTGAACGAGCCATGTGTTTTTGTGAATAAGTTTAGATGTGTAAACTGGCTGGTTTAGAATCTCACTTGGATTAGATATACTAATAGTCGGTTTATTCACTTTCTTAGATCTATATGAAACAATTTCTATGAGATATAAGGAGACCTTTGATTGGGCCTTCTTTCCTACACCATATAGTACCCAGGTCCCATGTGGATTCCTCGGGTTGAACCCCCCTCTTAGATCAAAGTGTAGAGGAGCAGCAAAATGAACTGCTGCGGCATCAACGGGTCGTGATAAACCTGCTGCACAATCGAATATGCACTGAGCCCCTACTTTTAAGCCCAGTCTGACCCAATTAAAAAACATCTATGCCCCTGAGTAATTACTTCAAAATAGTGCTCAATCTGGTCCGCATAAATAACAACTAATGATCTTCGAAGTAGCCTCTCGAGTAAAAGTTTGGCCAATCCGCAAAAAGACTTGCGGAACGATGCCTGTTCCCTATCTGGTCCATGCTTGTTACTACCGGAAATAAACCTTTATCCAATCCGCGTGCTCCATTCACTGACCTGCGCACCTCATTCTCTGACTCGCGTCATGTTGTCAGTCCCGGAAATAAATCAGTAACCAATCAGAGATGATTTCAGTTAAGACATGCTTATTATGCAGACTTAAGGTTAAGTTCACCCCTTCCTACAATGGTTGTAATTAAACGGAATACTGCGCAATTCGTCACAATAGGAAAGCGAAAAGCCCTGAAATACCGAACATTTCCACACGCATTTCAATACTGGTTGGGAAACCTTAAAAACGCAACAATGTCTTATTTTTCTCAACCGCGGGTGGCGATGCCTTAGTTTCAATATGCCAAATCTCAAGGCATGGTCCTGTGAGTTTTTTTTTTAAACTGTAGAGAAAATAATCCAATCCATCAAAAATAAAAAGAAAGAAAAGAAATCACCCCCAGATATTCATCTAAGTACGAAACAGACTATCAAATCTCCCAGCCTGCAAACATAATGTATTCTACAATTCAATTGCTACAAATAATTAAGTCATTATATTGATATGTCCAAAGCTGATACAACACCAACTACATAAGTGTTGTCCATTTGACACCAACACAAATGAGATTCAAAGCGATAATTCAGAGAAAGTAATGAAGCTCTGACTCACTGTTCAAACCAATGGTAGAAGACCTGCACCTACTGATCCATTTGGCTTCCTGTTGTCTTAATGTTAGTACCCAATCCCCTCCTCTCTTTCTGGGGGTAATTTTCTGAATCCCATGAAACTTTATGTTCTTCTGCGTCAAGTGATTGTCCCTAATGTGTTGGTACAAGGGTGATCTATCATCTAGATTTAAGATGGCATGTTTCTGCTCTTGTATCCTTAGTTTCAACATGCGTTTCATGCTGCCAATGTAAACTTTATTGCAGTTGCATATGATTGCATATACAACTCCAATACTGTTGCAGTTAATAAACTCATTAATAGTATATCTACGTATTGTGTTGATTGCAAAGTCCTTCGTTCTATTTAGACCGATGTCACAAACATTACACGAACAACAAGTATAAAAACCATTCGGTGATCTGGGAAGCCAAGTTAAATTCACTGCCGGCAAGGGTTCAAGGTAATTTTGGGTAACCAACTCTTTGATGGTTGGACTTCTTTTATAAATTACCCCAGATTTCTCACTAATCAATGGTAATAAGCCTGGCACTCCCTTAAGCAGGTCCCAATTCTTTCCCACAGCTTTGTAAATTGAATCTTTTTGAGCACAGAAAGTAGTCACAAAAGACAGCCGTTCTCTGGAATTGTCCCTTCGCTTTTGCTCTAAAGTTGATTTTCCTTCAACTTGCATAATTCTTTTCCTAGCTCTAAAAAGGTCTTGGTGTTTATAGCTCCTCTGTTGTAGTCTATGCTGTAATTGGTCCAATTCTTTATAGAAATCCTCATCCTTGATGCAGTTCCTTCATTTTCTGATCATTTCCCCATAGGGGATACCCTTGATTACTGAGGTCGGATGGGCACTGTCTGCTCTGAGTACTGAATTCGTGGCAGAACTCTTTCTGTACAATTTACTCATGATGCTGTCACCTTCAACATACAGTTCTACATCTAGAAAACTAATTTTACTTGTGCTATAATTCAAAGTCAAGGCAACATTAAAATTGTTCTCATTCAAGTAATCAAAGTACTGAAACAAATCGGTCTGTGTACCCCTCCATATGATTAAAATATCATCAATGAATCGGGCCCAGAATATAATGTGGTCCGTCCATTGACCAGCCCCTTGACTCCAGGCATGCTCCCTCTCAAACCAACCCATGAAAAGGTTGGCATAAGAGGGAGCAAATCTGGAGCCTATTGCAGTGCCCCTAATCTGATGATACCAGTTGTTGTTATACAAAGAAAAGTTGTTCTCCAAAATCAACAAACTCATCTCCACCAACATATTCGAGTGGTCACTCACATTTGCACTCTGGATTCCCAAAAAGTGATTTAAGGCTCGTATTCCTTGCTCCTTTTGTATACAGGTATATAAACCCACTACATCCAGAGTGACCAGAATTAACCCTTCATCCCACTTGATGTCCTGAAGTTTGTTAAGGACAACCATTGTGTCCCTTATATAGGACAGTAAATTTACCACTAAAGGTTTTAAGAATGAATCCACAAATTCCGACATGTATTCAGTCAAGCTCCCAATGCCTGATACTATAGGTCGCCCAGGTGGGTTGGTTCTTGATTTATGGACTTTAGACAGAATGTATATGAAGGGATAGGTTGGATTAGTCACATTGAGATACCTGTACTCTGCTTCATCAAGTAAGCCCTCTTCCTTCCAAACATGTAGTTTCTCAGAGACAAGTTTAGATGCATCGTTAATCGGACTTCCCGAGATCTTAATGTAACATGTATTATCCTGTAACTGTCTAGAGATTTCATTGCAGTAATCATGCCTGCTCAGAATCACAATATTACCGCCTGTGTCGGCCTCCTGAATCACTATACAGTTATCAGCTTTCAAGTCCCTTAAATGCGATTCGCTCTTCCTGAGTAAGGTTTCCCTTCAACCTATCCCATTTTTTCCGTCCCTGGTCCTCTAACCTGTGAAATTCTGCTAAAGTTTTAGTAACATACAAATCAATGGCAGCAAAGGGGGGACCTGTGGTGTGAATTTGGATTTGGGTTTGAAACCACTAGAGCACCTATAATCCGTAGATCATCATATCCTTCCGCAAAGGCAAAAACCCTCCCTTGATTGTAGTCTCTTTCATCCTGCCTAATTTTACTGAACTTTTTCTCTTTTATCTATAGTTGATGTCTTTTTATAACCTCTTTTAATATTGCATAATTCTTATCTGTTAATTCTGTCAGATTCTTTTCTTTAGTCTCTTTCTCTAGATCTGCAATCTGTGCATTACGTTTTTCTACCTTTCTATCCGCATTCTTAATCAAAATTACCATCATGTAATATGAAGAAGCATACAAATTCTCCTCCCAATCTTTCAAAAGATCTTCATCGGAAAACACTGGCTATTCCAAGATAGGGCAGTAGTGGGTACATCACTGATGAAGATTCAATTTTTAAAGAAGACCCACAGATGATGGTGCCATTATGTGTCTGATATCCCACAGACAACAATGACGACATGGGACCAGACTAATATTAAACATAATGTCACGATGTTCCCATCGCCCCTGACCCCAGTATTTGACAACCCGGACCTTGAGCGAGGAGTGGGGGAGCCACATTTTATACGATAGCGTCGATCAGAATGTCGGGCCATAGGTCATTTTTTTATGTTGAGGGGGTACTATCATCCCAACAAATCAAAGCAGACTACGGCATCCCAGCAGCAGAGCGTTTAAGGTACCTACAACTTAAACATTGGGTTATGCAGCCACAAAATAGAGAGGGCGCACAGTGACACCTCACTCAATATAAGACATGGCTATTGTCAAAGTCCTCAGATAAGGGAATGATCTCCGATTTATATAAGCTACTAAACACACAAAACACATCTACATACAATTTAGGAAGAGGTAAATGGGAGAAAGATATAGGGAGGCCCCTAAGCAATAAGGAGTAGGAAGGTATCTGTTACAAAGCACAACAAACTGCTAGTAACATGTCCCTTAGGGACACGCTAACGAAAGTGGCAACCTATTGGGACTACACTCCGGAGAGAGTACACAAGATCAACCCATCAGCAAGCGAAGATTGCTGGAGGAACTGTGGGAGGGTAGCACGCTGGTGCATCTATCATGAAATTATCCCCAAATTCAAACCTATTGGAACCAGGTTCTGGATGAAATTGACAAAAACCTTGAGACACAACTGTTCCGCTTTCCTGCACACATATTGCTGGGTGTTCCAGATCCATTGGCCGACCCACTGAAGTCAAGGAGGGGGCGCTTGATAGGTATAGCTTTGGGTTCTGCTATGCAGAACATCCTTTGACACTGGCGCGCCCATCAATTACCCACGCACACTGGCTGGTTAACTCAGTTATGGGAACAAAAGGGGGTGGTGATGGACGGAGCATCTGAATCAATCAAACACTCACACCCAGTCAAAAGATCTGGGTTTAATCCATCACCGTTCTTTAGCCCACTCTGCCACCCCAGTTCAGACATGGCTATATACAAATCCGTCTGACCCTGTGCCTCATGTGAACATTCCAGTCCGAACTGCCAAACCATGTCTTCCCTGGACCGGAAACAAGCTTCCGAGGACCGGTTTCTGGCATTCCAGCCGTCTTCAGCACGGCTTGCTTGAATCCAGTGGCAAAGTGAGCAAGGGACTCACGTCTGAGCATACCTTGCCACACTTATGGCGGCCAAAAGCAGAACAAATGGGGGTGGTGATGGACAGAGCATCTGAATCAATCAAACACTCACACCCAGTCAAAAGATCTGGGTTTAATCCATCACCGTTCTTTAGCCCACTCTGCCACCCCAGTTCAGACATGGCTATATGCAAATCAGTCTGACCCTGTGCCTCATGTGAACATTCCAGCCCGAACTGCCAAGCCATGTCTTTCCTGGACCGAAAACAAGTTTCCGAGGACCGGTTTCTGGCATTCCAGCCGTCCTCAGCACGGCTTGCTTGAATCCAGTGGCAAAGTGAGCAAGGGACTCACGTCTGAGTATAACTTGCCACACTTATGGTGGCCAAAAGCTGAACAAAAGGGGGTGGTGATGGACAGACCATCTGAATCAATCAAACACTTACACCCAGTCAAAAGATCTGGGTTTAATCCATCACCGTTCTTTAGCCCACTCTGCCACCCCAGTTCAGACATGGCTATATGCAAATCCGTCTGACCCTGTGCCTCATGGGAACAGTCCAGCCCAAACTGCCAAGCCATGTCTTCCCTGGACCGGAAACAAGCTTCCGAGGACCGGTTTCTGGCATTCCAGCCATCTTCAGCCCGGCTTGCTTGAATCCAGTGGCAAAGTGAGCAAGGGACTCACGTCTGAGCATACCCTGCCACACTTATGGCGGCCAAAAGCTGAACAAAAGGGGGTGGTGATGGACGGAGCAACTGAATCAATCAAACACTCACACCCAGTCAAAAGATCTGGGTTTAATCCATCACCGTTCTTTAGCCCACTCTGCCGCCCCAGTTCAGACATGGCTATATGCAAATCCGTCTGACCCTGTGCCTCATGGGAATAGTCCAGCCCGAACTGCCAAGCCATGTCTTCCCTGGACCGGAAACAAGCTTCTGAGGACCGGTTTCTGGCATTCCAGCCGTCTTCAGCCCGGCTTGCTTGAATCCAGTGGCAAAGTGAGCAAAGGACTCACGTCGGAGCATACCCTGCCACACTTATGGTGGCCAAAAGCAGAACAAAAGGGGGTGGTGATGGACGTCCCATGCACTCCTAACCACTGGATTCAAGCAAGCCGGGCTGAAGATGGCTGTAATGCCAGAAACCGGTCCTGGGAAGCTTGATTCCGGTCCAGGGAAGACATGGCTTGGCGGTTCGGGCTGGACTGTTCCCATGAGGCACAGGGTCAGACTGATTTGCATATGGCCATGTCTGAACTGGGGTGGCGGAGTGAGCTAAAGAACGGTGATGGATGAAACCCAAATCAGTTGACTGGGGGTGAGTGTTTGTATTGTCAACGCTCCGTCCATCATCACCTTTGGTTTTTCTAACTTGGTTATGGCACATCCTGGGAATGGAAAAAAAAAACTCTCACACTAGCGGGAAAGGGCGCAGATTTCTGTAAGGTCTGGCTTCGCTTTCTGTCCCTACTGACAGACGACTTTCATGAGCTCACGTGCCCCAAATATTTGGGCTTGCTACAGCTACCTGAAGACGCTGCGCCACCTGCCCTGGTGGAGCAAGGACAAGCAGCAACTCAAGCTATCTAAGACTGGACAGGGCTGTTCGGAGGAAGGGGGATAGGGTGGGCTAGGGCGGGCAGGGGTTTGTTCTTT
Organism: Lissotriton vulgaris; assembly: GCF_964263255.1. Lineage (NCBI taxonomy): Eukaryota > Metazoa > Chordata > Amphibia > Caudata > Salamandridae > Lissotriton > Lissotriton vulgaris. Next base: position 69,815,469 of record NC_141688.1, on the reverse strand, counting down.
TCTGCTGCAGGCTGCATGATTTGATATTATAGCAGGGCTTTGCGTAGCCCGGTTTTGTGACAGACGGTCTGTTGGCAGTCCTTTTGTACCTTCTCTTTGTTTTTGTTGAAAACTGCAATAAAAAGAATTAAACCATTAAATGCCTCACTATCCAGTGATCCCACATGAAATGTTTGACCTACTTGCTATTATTAAACTGCATATATTTATTGTGGCAAATTGAAAAGCACTACTGCATATCCGTTTTTTATAAGTCCCCCTAGAGGACAGTCTCCAAGGCTCGTGCCCCCAATCCACATACCGAGCCCCTGCACCTCCCACTCTAATCAGGCTTTTCAGTAGTAGGGTGTCTCACCTTTCATGGGCGAGAGTTCCTGGGTTATAAACTAACTCATTGTTTTGGCAGAGGGCACACATCTGTGTGGGAAGGCGGGCAAAACTGGAAAACTTTGCCAGGCCCCTATTTAAGAGCTTTGACCCATGACTGTCTGAGGCTCCCCATAACTCCTAGTTTTCCAAACTCCACTTCCCCAATCTACAGGCCTACCCGACTCTGTCTTAAATCATTAAAAATGCAACTAGCATTTTCGATGACGAAGTTCTGTGAAGGGTTTTAAGATTTTTCGCACTGAGTTAAAAAACATTTTTGGGTAGAAAACCGTATTCTTCTCCGCCCACAGTTTTATGTTTTACTTAAGAAGTAATTTCCCAGTGGGTTCATCTGACTGAAAATACAGGTGTAATGATCTTTACTTGCAGGTTCAAACTCTTTCACATCCAGTGCTGCTTCCTCTCCCTGTAATCACTTCTCCTCCTCGTAAGAGATTCCACAGGTAACATTAAACACTCCACACTGGCTGGAAGACAGAAACAAACCTCGATTTATTTCCACAGAGAGACAAACAAGGCTTAGCCGAAGAATAAAGGCTTTGACTTAGAGTGACAAGCGCAAACCGAGCACTCCCCTGATCTCACACTGACAGCAGAACCGTGTAGATAAAAGATTTGTTACCATGGTGTTGGGGCGCATTTCAAACAGGGGTGTTCTCGCAGGGCCCGGTAATTACTTTTATCTTTATCATTTTGTTGTTTGTACTTGCCTTTGTGTGTTGTTTAACTTGTTCTAGGATTTGTAAAAGCGAACTGTGCCTTAATAAGAAGTAACAAGGTTGGTGTGCCAGGTTCTACGGGCAATAGTGCTTGCCTTATAAACCCACGTAACACGGGGTGTTAAGTTAAATAGCTGGTTTAGTGCTGCAGCTGGGTAAGTGTGCCCAACAACTAGTAATCGGTGATAAAGTTTCATCTTGGATTGCCTCACTTAGGCCAGATTTCCCCACTCTATCTGCTATGTTACCCTTAGTTGAGTTTGCTTTCCGTAAACTCTGCGATCCATGTTTAAGTAGTATTCACCCAACGCAGTAAAGCAAGTACAGCATTTATACTAAGATGTGGAGCTTTTCTGCCCATTGGACTGAAATTTGACAGGTTGCCTACTTTATGAGCCAAGCCACAGCTATGGACGGTACACCTTCCAAAATAGTCTCTTTATAGTTCCCACTCCCTGTTCATTAAACCTCTTCCACCTTCACACCATTCTCAATATTTGCCCCTCTCCCTGACTACCTCATATTGCAACAGTACGATTTTAGGAGATCCTACTATATGGTCTTTGTGGGGTATACACAACCGCCTAATTGCTCTCTTATGAGGGGGTATAGTTGTCAGCTTTTGGAATGAATCTTTCTCTTAGTCAGGGACACATATAGGGGGTCATTAGGATCGCGGACAGACTTGAGTCCGTCCGTAACCCCAGAGTAGGAGAGAACGTCCGCATGGGCTGCAGCGTTCCGTCCGTGCAGATTAGGATGTGACCTCCAGGGTGGCGGTCACATCCTCTATCTTTAACATTGCGGCGGGTGCAGCTTCAAGCTGTTAAAAATGTTAAAAATGCATGCACCGCATTTACGTGTACATAGCAGCAGGCACCGCGCGGTGCCTGCTGCTTTGTTCACGCAAATGCAGGGGGGTACCATAGGTACCCACCATGTGTACCCCCCACCCTCCCTTCACCCAGGGGGCCCTCAACGGGCCCCCGAAGTGAAGGTCCATATGCTCTTCCACGGCGGAAAAGCCGCCGTGGAAAAGCATACATTTTACACCATCCTAATATGGCTGGCGGTGTCTGATAGACACCGCCAGCCATGTTAAAGCTTTTCCGCCGCGGTCGGAAGGCGACCGCGGCGGAAAGGCTGCGGACGGATTTCAAGATCCACCGCCATCCTAATATGGCAGTGGGTCTTTTGAGGCTCTTAAGCGGTTTTCCCGCATCCTCCGGCCCGGGTTTGGCTTCCGCCGACCCGGAGGATGCGGGAAAACCGCTATCATAATCGGCCCCCTAGTTTGGTCCTTGGGCCTCGGATTCCGAGTGTTCATAGCGCAATCAGTTACTACCCATAATCTATCAATACTGGTTTGCCCCATGAATATTGAATCAGTATCAAGGACAGAATATTGAAAATAAAATATTGAGAGGTAAATACATCTAAGTTTTATATACCTAACTGTACCTACATGGTACAAGTATCTTCAAAGATTATATCTGTGGGGTTAGGAGTTGTATATCTATATCTCCCAATATGCACTTGTCTTTTGATAGTTTGTCCCTCTATATTTTGTCCTTCATATTGGTATGCAATGTATTGTTGATGTCAATATTTCGTCGTGCAATGATTAATTCTGGGGTTTGTACTCCAGCGCACACCTCTCGTTAATCAAAGAGCAAAAGGACAGGCTCGTAGAAAAGGGGGTAGTGGGGAGGGCGCTCCGCCCTGGGTGTATCGAGTTTTTGGGGATGCTCTTACCTGCGGCCGAGTGTGACGGCAAAGGCTGGGACCACCACACGTAAAAGGACATGGTTTATTAGTCCAGGCTGATACTTTTGGGAGTTTGAGTTCACTCTGATATTTTTGGTGGGCTGAAGTCCCACAAATGGCCCACAGAAGATGTCATAATCCAACGGATGAAGCAGGGAGAACATCTAGTAGGTACGCAGATCTTCACGGTAGTAAAATAAATTCTCGACCTTGCTTTGCGGAGAGAATCTCTAATGTTGTTTAGGGAACATGAATAGCGAATGCTCTGGTAATGCTTCCCCATGCAGAGTTCATAGTCATAACTCCTGACATCATTTGCTCTAATCTCTGATCGATGTGCATTCTCAATCCTTTCCACCTTACTGTAGGCTTTGGAGAGAGCAGAACACTCAGTGATGGTACAAATGCCGCACAGTGGTGTTTAGCTCAAACACACAGACTAAGACAATGCAATAATACTAGGCTTGGGTGAAATTTGGGTTACCAGCAAAATTGGAGAAAATCCTGAATTGCACTTTATGCAACATTCACAAATTTTCTTGAGGTTTTTTTCAAGTGAATTCCCATAATTTTTCTACCCCAGCTCACACCTCACATCGAAGAGTTTCGCGAGATATCAACAGAAGACTGGTTCATACTAAAAATGTCTAATTGAAAGACATTTTCTACTAAACAAAAATCTCCTGCGGTCTTTGAGATACTGGCAAACTAAATTTTACTACAAAAGTGTCATTCCACATGAATTTAGCGAAATCTGCAAGAAAATGGAGCCTTACAAAATGAGAGGTGGGTGTAACTTCTGCAATTTACTGTAGCGTAATTATGCAAAATTATAGGAAAATGACGAGATTATGTAGAATTACCTGAGCAGCTGTAACCCAGCATTTATCGCTATTTTCTTAGTGCAAAATGCACCCTTGCATCTAAATTTGCGCTAAGGAGAAAAATCTCAATGCAACAGAATATGACCAGCAGCAGTTGCATAGTTTTGGTTCTTGTGCTCTTGCGATAGGTATTTCAGCACCAAATTACTCTGAATTACACTGGTGGGCTTATTTGCATACTTTTCAGCAATTTTGCGTCACAACAGTATAAGAAAATTACCATAATTTTTTAAATGACTCCAGCCTGATTACAATTTCACCCAGGCCCATACAAAATTGGGCTGTGGAGACTAAATGACCTTTATTGCATGAGAAAATTATTATTGGTGTCCAAGTAGATTTGTGTTTTTCATTGACCTACCTTGCATAAATCATTTACCCCCTAATTATGCCAAATTTCCTTGAGGATTTATGATGGACCTTTTACATGCATTACACACATGAAACAGCAATCCAGCCAACTCTTACATTATTCTGACCCTATTGCACTTGACAGAGTGCAAGAACCCAGAGGAGTATTGGGGGCATTTAGGAATGGAAAACAGAGACCAGGAGGAAATAGACTAGGCTCACCCAGTGGAATTTGTTTAGGACTTCGGAATCTGACCTTTGTATCATAGCTTTGCCATTTAGGATAGTTCTAGCACATTCTGGACAGATTTTGGGCTCTATCTTGAGAGAGGTGGCATTGAGACTAGAAAGGAAATTGGTATGAGAGACACTCGTTCAGAACAAGGCTGTTCATGGAGTAAGGTGGACCAATCTCTAGGGTGTGGCTGGGACAAAAAATAGGCCCATGCACCAAAATAAAAGTGACTCCGTTAGTTGGTGAACCTGGAGGCTAATAAAGTGGCCCACATTTGCAAATCTGTTCACTTTTGATCTTGTAAACAGCCACGGCCCGTGGAGGGAGTTTCGGTGGGGCAGAGAGATGGGGCGGGGGAGGGGCAGGGTAGGGGGTGCTGAAAACTGAAGTATAAATGTAAATTGTAAATTGATACTTGTATAGCGCACTACTCACCCAGCAAGGGTCTCAAGGCGCTTGTACGAATACCGCTGTGGAACCCATCCTGGCTTTCCCTGTGAGGCGTCCACTCCTGGGCACCCCCAAGGTGGAGGCCAGGCATCCTTAGCGTTGGTGGGGCCGTTGTGGAGATTAAGCAAGCTATTGCCCAGAGTTGCAGAGTGGGACTCCATGATTGGAATAGGCACCGAGGTGCGAATTATCAGGTCTGTGGAATTTTGAGCCCTAGACCCGCCAAGGCGGGGAATTGAACCCTGGTCCCAGGCTAGACTTCTGCATTAGGGTCTGCCGCTCTAACCATTGAGCCACACTTCTCCACGAATGGCTAATTGAGGGTAAGTAAACAATTTAATAAACAAAACGAATTACGTATCGCACCCTGCATCGCATTTTGAAAGTTTTGACTCATCATAAGGTAGCGCAGTGGGTTAATATGCCTGCTACAACGCATGCCCACCATGCAGATCACAGAACAGCATATAATGTAAATAGGTCAGTGGGTTACTTCTTTTGTAAGAGAGGTCCATTTGTTACTTGCACAGTGAGCTAGTAACTCATCAAAGAGCTGCATGCAAACTGCATGGTATAGATTAGAGCGTTATGATTTTTTCCTGTCTTTCATTTTCCTAATGTTGCAAAAAGTATTCATTTGAGTAGTAAAATTATAAGTGATGGTATTTTTATAGTGGATTTTCTGCATTGTATATATATAGATATAGACTAATGCAATATGGCAGCTATACTTTTGTAAAATGATTCTTTTTAACAATTTTATGAAATCTGTGGGATATTTTTTAATATATGAATTGTAAATGTTTTTAAATATATGAATTGTAAATGTTTTTAATGTGTATTTGTTTGTATAGTATGCTTCACCGTCTTTATATGATATTGAATTATCGAAATAAAATATTTTGACTGACTGACTGACTGAGTAGTAACCAATTCTTGTTATTTAAGAGAACCTCAAACCATGGTGTTCCGTTTTAAATTCTGGGGCTCTGCTTCTCCAGACCAAGCACTCTTAAACTATACTGCCTACCAGTAAGGATGACAAAGGACTCCTAAAACCTAGTAGTCCTCCTTCTGATGTAACATTTCCTATATGCGGATTTTCACACATATGCTTGAATGTGTGTAATGTGTGTGTGATGCAAAGTGCTCTGACACCCCACACTGGTATGAGTTACGCTGTAAAATGAATTAAATGAATCTGAGAGAGAGTGGTTATGGAGACTTGAGGGGCACTGTTAAATGGTGGTAGTGAGGGAATCCATGGGGGAGGTGGTCATAGGGTGGTGCCAACAAACATTGTCACACTGGGCGCCACAAGCGCTAAAACAGGCCCTGAATATCATAGATTTTTAAAAGGCAGTGAAAGGGGCATTAAGGTTTGGGCCATGGAGTGAAGCAAATGTATCCCGACAACCATCTTTTCTCTTACACAGAGTTGATCATCCGTAAAGGTTAACCCCTTCAAAACTCAAAAAGATTGTTGCACATTTGGTGAATGATTTGGTTTTTGGGGTGCTACCCATAACTACCAAGTATTCAGTTTGTGTATGCTGGACATTTCCATGTTATCAGCTTATGTGTGACATTATAGTGCATTATGTGTGACACTTCGAGTGACATTATACCATGAACAGGTCAAGGCAGGTTTTGATTTCAGAAACTGACCTTTTTCTGTAATTGACTGGACTAAAAGGTGACTTGAAATTGCAGTTTAAAGGTATAACATTGATAGTGCTTAGATAAAGCATATATCCCTTCATAGAAGCTCACTTGCAGTATTCTCAGCCTGATTAGTTACAGTCAGACTTGGGTGATCACTGTATTTGTATATCAGAGATACAGCATACAAAAATCTAGAACCTATGGACACAGGTAGGCACAGCATACAGGAGTATGAACTGTGAGCCTTTTCTGCTAAATCTCAGTCTGTCAAGAGGCAGACACAGGTGAAGAGTTAAAAGTATAGCAAGGAACCATGGGCCCTAGTGCAGACAAAGAAAATGGGCCTCCTTGAGTAGTATTAAATCACAATAATCACAGTTCAGTTGAGACCCCATGTCTCTCCCGTGCAGCCATGCCTGTTGCACCATTGATAGCCACGACCATGGGAAACCACCGGGGCAGCTCCTGATACTGAGAATCCATCAATGGTATGCCAAACTATCTCTGTTGTGAAGGAAATTACCCTGGGGGAGCTAAAAACTAGTCCTTAGATTTTAAAATTATTCTAAATGAAGTTCCCAATCAGCGAGGCTGCAAAGTGACTAAAATAATATGTGTGGGCCACTTTTTATCTTTCCCTTCTTGTTCCAGGTGAGAAAACTCAATAGTACCTCTCCCCTCTCCATATGTTGTTGCTCAGATATAAATTTACCATAAATGAATGAAAATACAAGAGTCGTTTGGCAAAACAGAAACAAGTTGGTTTAATTAATCGCTGCGGCTGAGACCGTGGACAGAATGTGTCTGCTCAAAATTTCTTGATGTACGTAGTTTTGGCCATCAATTTACACAGTTCATGAGGTACAATAAAATGTTCTCTACATTAAAAAACAGCATCTTAGTCATAAATTAATTACATGTACGCATCTGATAAGGCAAAGGTGGCTCTCGACCTTGGGAAAGTTTAATGTGCATCAGTGTGTATGGGTCTAGATGTCTGATGTGAGGAGTGCATGATCGCTACGTGCGGTGTGCATTTTGTGCCCTGATTGGTTGGGTATACATATATGAATGTGGTATCTAGCATTGTGGTATTTCTGGGGAATGCAAAACTTTGTCCAAAAGAGTATTATTGGCACCAATTACATCTGACTTGTTTTTAGTTCAATTATCTAAAAGTGGAATCGATCAGGGTTTTCTCTGGGTGTGTCTTTGCCTGTTATTTATAGGGGACCCCACATGTGGCTTGTTACTCGATGAGCATGCACATGGATTTAAGGACCTGCCTGACCATGTATCTCTGACTCAGGGTTGATGGGGAGGTCACCTTGGTAGAATCAGACAGCAATGACGTGAGTTCATCGGACCTCCTAAAAATATTATGGCAGCCATTGGTATTATTTTTATCGACATTATCAACATTACGCTTTCAGTGGTCACCTTGTATATTGGTATCATTCGTACTGGTTTTAACAAGGTAATGTTTGCTCTGGTCTTAAAGTAAATGGACATTGGTCTTATCAGCAACAACAAAATTATCGAACAAGCATGGATAATTATATACATTGGTTTCACTGCTGGTGATGTCGGCGCTGATGTGCAACCACCAGTTATGGTATACTTTGAGATTGCACTGATGGGCATAGTACAGGCACAAGCTTTGGCATATGTTCAGATTGCATTTACTGATACTGTCATTGTCAGTTCTGCACATATCATGACATTCATTGACATCGTATTTACCCATCCCAAAATTGTTTTACCATTCACCCCTCCACTCTGCTGCCTTCTTTCTCTCCACTTTATTTTCTCACCTTCCTCTTTTCATTTTCTCCATCCCCATCCACTCCATCCACACCGCCTTGGAATTTGATAAGTAATAAAATCTGTCTTTCACTTAATATGTCTAAATCTACTGGCATTTGTGTAACTTTGAGTCCTCTGTTCCGCAGTGTGCCCACCTAGACTCCGATGAGCTGGTGTCCTAAGACTCTCTGACTGTACCGGCTCACACAGACGACCTGCTCCTGTGTCTTTTTCCCTTCTAACTTTTCCCCTTGCATCTCCATGATAAGTGTTATTCATTCATTCATTGCACTATATGCATATTTTAAAGATTTGCGCTGTTAAGTCAGACGGATGGAATGCCAGAAACCGATCCTCGGAAGCTTGTTTCCGGTCCAGGGAAGACATGGCTTGGCAGTTCGGGCTGCACTGTTACCATGAGGCACAGGGTCAGCCTGATTTTCATATAGCCATGTCTGAACTGGTGTGGCAGAGTGGGCTAAAGAACAGTGATGGATTAAACCCTGATCTTTTGGCTTGGTGTGAGTGTTTGATTGATTCAGATGCTCCGTCCATCACCACCCCCTTTTGTACCGCTTTTGGCCGCCATAAGTGTGGCAGGGTATGCTCAGACGCGAGTCCCTTGCTCACTTTGCCAATGGATTCAAGCAAGCCGGGCTGAAGACGTCTGGAATGCCAGAAACCGGTCCTCGGAAGCTTGTTTCCGGTCCAGGGAAGACATGGCTTGGCAGTTCGGGCTGGACTTTTCCCATGAGGCACAGGGTCAGACTGATTTGCATATAGCCATGTCTGAACTGGGTGGCAGAGTGGGCTAAAGAACGGTGATGGATGAAACCCAGATCTTTTGACTGGGTGTGAGTGTTTGATTGATTCAGATGCACCGTCCATCACCACCCCCTTTTGTACCGCTTTTGGCCGCCATAAGTGTGGCAGGGTATGCTCAGACGTGAGTCCCTTGCTCACTTTGCCACTGGATTCAAGCAAGCCGGGCTGAAGACGGCTGGAATGCCAGAAACCAGTCCTCGGAAGCTTGTTTCCGGTCCAGGGAAGACATGGCTTGGCAGTTCGGGCTGGACTGTTCCCATGAGGCACAGGGTCAGACTGATTTGCATATAGCCATGTCTGAACTGGGGTGGCAGAGTGGGCTAAAGAACGGTGATGGATTAAACCCAGATCTTTTGACTGGGTATGAGTGTTTGATTGATTCAGATGCTCCGTCCATCACCACCCCCTTTTGTACCGCTTTTGGCCCCTATAAGTGTGGCAGGGTATGCTCAGACGTGAGTCCCTTGCCCACTTTGCCACTGGATTCAAGCAAGCCGGGCTGAAGACGGCTGGAATGCCAGAAACCGGTCCTCGGAAGCTTGTTCCGGTCCAGGGAAGACATGGCTTGGCAGTTCGGGCTGGACTGTTCCCATGAGGCACAGGGTCAGACTGATTTGCATATAGCCATGTCTGAACTGGGGTGGCAGAGTGGGCTAAAGAACGGTGATGGATTCATCCGAGATCTTTTGACTGGGTGTGAGTGTTTGATTGATTCAGATGCTCCATCCATCACCACCCCCTTTTGTACCGCTTTTGGCCGCCATAAGTGTGGCAGGGTATGCTCAGACGTGAGTCTCTTGCTCACTTTGCCACTGGATTCAAGCAAGCCGGGCTGAAGACGGCTGGAATGCCAGAAACCGGTCCTCAGAAGCTTGTTTCCGGTCCAGGGAAGACATGGCTTGGCAGTTCGGAGTGGACTGTTCCCATGAGGCACAGGGTCAGACTGATTTGCATATAGCCATGTCTGAACTGGGGTGGCAGAGTGGGCTAAAGAATGGTGATGGATTAAACCCAGATCTTTTGACTGGGTGTGAGTGTTTGATTGATTCAGATGCTCCGTCCATCACCACCCCCTTTTGTACCGCTATTGGCCTCCATAAGTGTGGCATGGTATGCTCAGACGTGAGTCCCTTGCTCACTTTGCCACTGGATTCAAGCAAGCCGGGCTGAAGACGGCTGGAATGCCAGAAACCGGTCCTCGGAAGCTTGTTTCCGGTCCAGGGAAGACATGGCTTGGCAGTTCGGGCTGGACTGTTCCCATGAGGCACAGGGTCAGACTGATTTGCATATATCCATGTCTGAACTGGGGTGGCAGAGTGGGCTAAAGAACGGTGATGGATTAAACCCAGATCTTTTGACTGGGTGTGAGTGTTTGATAGATTCAGGTGCTCCGTCCATCACCACCCCCTTTTGTACTGTTAAGTCAGACCTAAGCAGCAAAATGTATCTTGCCTATATAGGCCATTGTTACGTAAAATTTAGAATAGTCATACACGAATATACATAATATCAGGTGCATTTTGAAGAGGGGTTGGGAGGATTGGACTCTCAGAAGGTACATCTTCTGAGGCCAAGCTTAACACTGAAATGCTCAAAATGGAGGGGTGTAAAAGATGTCTTCTGTAGAATGCGTCAAATTGTTTTCATATTACCATTTTTGGTGAGAAATTCTCCTGCAGAAAAAGAGGTTTTGCAGTCATTTTGTCTTTCAGAAGCATACTTTTTGCAATTGTTTCACATACTTTTTTAAAACGGAATCTTTCAAACGTTTTATTTTCTAAAATATCTATTTATGACACATTACAATTTTTAACATACATCATTTAATCATAAACAAAGCGGCATCCATGTTATGAATATTAATAATTTCCCAGTGGAATTGTACAGTAGCATGAAGTCATTGAACACAGTAGCTATAAGTCGAGAAGCTTAACAGACACATTAGAAAGCTTCCTGCTACATAATAATCAGCTAGAGGTACCTGACATAACCAGGGGAAGTGTCTACTGCATGTGTCTTGCGCAACCTGCTCAATGTAGTATTTCAGTTCTAGTTCTAGCCTAAGGGTGACCAACTGGCATGGGTGCAAATTCAGGACAATGAGTGCAAAAATTCAGGACAAAGGGTCAAAATTCAGGACAAAAATTCAGGACAGAAGGTCAGAATTCAGAACGAAAATTTGGGACAAAAGGTACGTTTGCGTACACATCAGAGGAAGTCGCACAATAGCACGTAAGTAAATAGACAACCAACACAAGCAGAAGTCAAAATAAGTTTATTTTAGGTTGAGATAACCTTGCACTCACTGCATCTGTTGTATATGCTAGTGAAACACACATGCGTTTGCATATTCACCAAAAAATGTGAAGAAAAAGATCAAAGCTGAAGTCTTCTCTGCTCTTACATGCCCCTTCTCCCCCACTGAAAAAAAGCACCAGATCCGAAATGCTGTCCCTGGGTAGAGAGGCCCATTATCATTCTGTATGCGATAATTAGGCCAACATACAGAATGATAATGGGACTGATAGCAGTCAGGTCGGGGAGGGGCTGTTGCAGGTGACAGATCCAAGCGGGAGACAAAAACGGCACAGATGCGTGACGCATCTGTGCCGTAAAGGCGGCGCATTGCTGGAGTTGCGTCGCAAGCGCGACGCAACTCCAGCAATGCTCTGGGGGCCCTATCTGTCCAATGCTGCGTCAAGCCTTACGCCTGCTTCAAGCAGGCGCAGGGTTTTGACGCAGCATTGGCCTAAAAGTAGATTTCACTGAGCCACTTTTAGGAGGCGTTCCTGCACAGGAACGCCCCCCCCCCCCCCCCTGCGCCGGAACGCCTCCTTATGGCGCAGGGTTTTACAACGTGATGCATCTCCCAGATGCGTCACGTTGTAAATACCCCGCACCATGGCGCATCTTTTGCGCTGCCGCTGCGTCACAAAAGTGACGCAACGGCGGTGTAAAAGAGGCGCAAGGGGCTTGTAAATCTGCCCCTTTGTTCGTATCTTCTATTAGGAGGAATTATTCATACTTAATTTGAGGCAGTGGTTGCCAATGGGGTTTACTAGTGATGGTTTCTTAAGAGTTCAGGCACAACTGAAGGACTGGGCTAGTCTAAGGCCCAGCGGTGCCAGGGGACAACACCTGAAACCTTCGTGGGTTACCTGTTCCGGCGTACAAATGACAGAGACACGGGACACTTCCTTCGGCATCAAAGATCAAGGTTTATTTACTGCAGGGAACACAGAAGTCACAAGAAGTACAACGTGTGTAGGTTCTAGGAGACTGCTTCAAATTGCTAAAGTGGATCGCTCCTTTTATACAGTTTTTAGTCATTGCACAACATGGTGAACAAAAGGTTACAATTCAGTTCCCACAGTAAACTTCGAAGGGTTACTTTCATGTATTCAGGGGTCCAGAACATAATTACAGTAGCATCGTCGGGTCCCAACTGTAAAAGTACATCATCCCACCATTAGTACATCCATTCCGGCTGTAAACGAATTAAGGAAGAGTCAGAAAACAGGTGCAAAGGAAGACAAAGATAAACAACAGATTGAAAAGAGTGTGGGGGGGTGATATCGGAAACACGATTGCAGGATCAAAGGAGACATACCTAATGTATGCACGGTTGAAACAATAGACCGGCACGGCAAGATGAGCCTCAAGCGGGGCCATCTGCCTATACAGTGCCATCCCCCTCGTCATAAAGACACCCTCAAAGGAACACGTGTCTTCCGCAAGAGTTTGGGAATCCCAGGGTCACGAAGCGGACAGTGTCCGTTCGCTGGCTACTTGAGGGCAAGAAACAAAATGGATGCGGTATCTAAAATGGAACCCGTGGGTTCAGATGAAGAAACCCACGAATAAGATAAACGATTCAGATTAGCGTAGCGAAAACGCGTACACCCACTAAACTCATTGTTAGACGGGACCTGGAGGGTCGGCCGAGGACAAGGGGAGAGGTCTCCGGGGAGAGCCGTCTCCAGCGATCGTACAGACAAGTAACTTCCCCCCCACAGAATAGGCACCACACAAGGATAAGTTTTAACGTTCTTTATAAGTAATCTTGAAGTACGGTAGGATGGTACAAGGAGGTCTGGACTCAGGGGTCCCCTCGATTCTAGTCTCTTGGATGGGAAAGGGGTAGCGGGACAGTCTTATTACCAATCTGGTAGTTACGATGAGATGGTGGGTAGCTCTCAATCCTCGAGCTCGGCGTTCTTGAAGGACGGGTTGCGGCAGCGCCAGCTGATCCCGGAGTGGTCGAAGGTGGCAACGGTCCGTGGCAGCGCCAGCAGGTCCCGACGAAGATGGTAGTTACAACGGATCGCGGCAGCGCCAGCAGGTCCCAACGAAGATGGTAGTTACAACGGATCGCGGCAGCGCCAGCAGGTCCCAACGAAGATGGTAGTTACAACGGATCGCGGCAGCGCCAGCAGGTCCCAACGAAGATGGTAGTTACAACGGATCGCGGCAGCGTCAGCAGGTCCCAACGAAGACGGTAGATTGCAGAGGGCCGCGGCAGCGCCAGCGGCAGGACGACAGTTCACAAGGCAGGGCTGCGGCAGCGCCAGCAGTCCGTCAAGGATGAGTTCTTCAAGGTGTCTCTCGACTCCAGGATACAACTGCCTTCCTGCTCTGGAGCTGCCCCAGTTATAGCTCTGGCGCCCTTTGATGTCCGGACCCTCGCACTTGGAGGTCGGGAGGTCCGGGATGAGGGAGTCCAGACACCCAGCAGGGGGGTGGAGCCAGCGCCCGGGGAGGCTGGGGGCGATCGGCACCTGGCGGGGGAGAGCCATCGACACTTCTTCCTCCCATTGACCTGCCAAGTGGTCCGTTCACCTCCTGGGTGGATGGTGGTGCCGGGCTGTCGGGGCCTGGCCAGGCCCAGGGTTGGGGTCGAGCTGAGGCCACGCGGCCTCGTGGTGCAGTGTCTAAGATGGCGGCCGGGCCGGGCAATGGTGCTGACGGTGGTCCGGGCCGGTAATACAGAGATGTCCGGGAGCAGGGGTCCCGTAGGGGACGGTTTGCGAGTTGTTTCTGTGGGTAGCACCTGGAGAGCCGGTGCCCGGGCCCTGTCGTGCGGGGAGGGAACGAGCCCTTCATGTGGCCTGTCCAACATGCGTCCCCCCCCAGCTGAAGGCGGGGAGAGTCACCCATCTTCTTGGGGACTTTCCTCGTCGAGGCGGAAAAAGCGTGACAGGCCATCCGCGTTGGCGTGATCCTGGCCAGGGCGGTGCTCCACAGTGAAGTCCATCCCCTGCAGGGAGATGGACCATCGCAACAGCTTGGGATTCTCCCCCCGCATCTGCATTAACCATTGCAGGGGGCGATGATCTGTTTGCACCCGAAAGTGGGTACCGAAGAGGTAGGGCCGGAGCTTCTTGAGGGCCCACACTACTGCGAAGGCCTCCCTCTCTATGGTGCTCCAGCGCTGTTCCCGGTCCAGTAGGCGTCTGCTGATGAAGGCCACTTGTTGGTCGACTCCCTCGGGGTTCAGTTGGGAGAGGACGGCCCCAATGCCATGGTCGGAGGCATCAGTCTGGACGATGAACTCTCGGCTGTAGTCGGGAGCCTGGAGCACAGGGGCGGTGCACATGGCGGCCTTCAGCTTCTCGAAGGCCGCTTGACAGTCAGGAGTCCAGTTGACTCTTTTTGGCTGGTTCTTGGATGTAAGTGCCGTGAGGGGCCCCACAATGCTGCCATAGTCCTTCACAAACCGCCGGTAGTATCCGGTGAGCCCCAAGAAGGCTCGGACCTCGGTTTGGGTGATGGGTGGTTGCCAGGACTGGATGGCAGCGATCTTGAGCTGGAGGGGGGCCACCAGACCGCTCTCCACTTGGTGTCCGAGGTAGGTCACGGACCCCTGGCCAATCTGGCATTTGCTGGCCTTGATTGTGAGGCCGGCCTGTTGGAGGGCCTGCAGGACCTCTCGGAGGTGGTTGAGGTGGTCTGACCAGTGGCGGCTGTACACTGCGATATCGTCCAGGTAGGTGGCGCTGAAGTCTTCGAGGCCCGCCAATACCTGGTTCACCAGTCGCTGGAAAGTGGCTGGAGCATTTTTCATGCCGAATGGCATCACTTTGAATTGGTAGTGGCCATCCGGGGTGGAGAAAGCGGATCGTTCTTGGGCCCTGGGGGTGAGGCCGATCTGCCAGTACCCCGCTGTCAGGTCGAAGATGCTGAGGTAGCGGGCAGCCCCCATGCGGTCGATCAGCTCATCTGCACAGGGAATGGGGTGAGCGTCGGTTCGGGTGACAGCGTTCAGACCCCGATAGTCAACACAGAATCGGAGCTCAGGGGTGGTGCCGGGGGTAGCAGCTTTGGGGACCAGTACGACTGGGCTGGCCCATGGGCTGTCCGAGGGTTCGATGACTCCGAGGGTGAGCATCTTGGAGACTTCGGCTTGGATGCAGGCACGTACCCGATCTGGCACGCGGTACGCCCGAGGTCTGATGGGGGGATGGCCTCGGGATAGCGGGTGGCATGGTCCACCAGTACCAGGATAAAACGATGTCCTTGTGCTGTTCGGGGGTCTAGGGGCCCCACAATGTCTATTCCCACTTTTTCAAACGGGGTGGTAACCACTGGAAAGGGCTGCAGGGGTGCCTTGAGTTTGCGGCCGCTCTTCCCGCTGGCCTGACAAGTGGGACAGGACCGGCAGTGGTTGAGCACGTCATTTCTCATTTTGGGCCAGTAAAAGTGGGTCACCAGGCGGTTGTAGGTTTTGTCCTCCTGACCCAGGTGGCCGGCTAGGGGGACATCGTGGGCCAAGTTCAGCAGGAAGTCTCTAAAACGGAGGGGCACCACTAACACTCGACTGGCCCCCAACTCGGCGATTCTTTGTTCACTGTACAACAAATCATTGTCCCAATAGATCCAGTGGGCCCCGGCGGTATCTCCCGCGCTCTGGGCGAGGGCTTGTTGTCGTAGTCCCTCGAGGGAGGGACACGTCTTCTGTTCTTGACGGAATTGCTCCTGTGTGGGTCCCCCTTCTTGACGCCACTGAGCCAGGTCTGGGAGATCCTGGGGCTGAACGGGTTCTTCTTGGGTTTGTTCTGGGGGGTCGACGGTGTCGGCGTCCCCCACTGGAGCGATCGGGGGAGGAGGTGCTGGCCATTCGGGTTCTTCTGGTCTGGGGATGGTGCGGGCCGCCATGGACCGGGTGGTTACGCACGCCCAGTCCGGTAGGCCCAACATCCCCAGGTGTTCTCTTCTTTCTACGGCGGCCCATGGGGAACTCTCGAGATCGTTCCCCAGGAGACAGTCCACGGGGGCATCATCGCGGACCGTCACCTTCAGCATGCCGGATACTCCTCCCCACTCGAAGGGGACCAGGCCATCCGACACATGCTCTCTGAATTGTCGGCTGATCGGACGGGGCAGAGAATGTTCGGTATTATTTGCTCGGGGGTCACCAGGTGACAGCGGACGGCCGTCACACTGGCCCCGGTGTCACGGAGGGCTTCGGCCTTGCGCCCATTGATGCTCACCCACTGACTATACTTTCTGGTGTTGGCGGGTAGGGGAGCCCGCGGGACCATGTCTCTCCCCCCCAGGCACGCCAGGACCATGGCGGCCGGCTCCCACTCTTGTTGCTCGTGTTCGTACTCTTCCTGGTCCTCGGAGACTTGCTCTTCTCCGAGGGCGGCGGCCGCTACCTGGCGGGGCCTCGGAGTCTGGTTCTGTGGACAGTTCGGGTCACTGGCGTAGTGACCGACTCGCTGGCATCGGTGACACGTGACATTGGCTCTGAACCCCGGGCGCATCGGCGGGTTGCCCCTGTTGGCCGGGGGCGGGGTGCTGGTGGCGGGAGCGGCCGGGACGGTGTCTTTCCCCCGGCCCTGGCCTCCTCCTCCTCCTCGGGGGCGGTGATGGCCTTGATTGTTCCTGTTCTGCTCGTTCGGGCCACCCCGGCCCACTCGGGTGCTCTCCCATCGGTCAGCCTCGGCGGCGAGCTGCCGTGGATCAGTCATTTTACTGTCGAGGAGGTGCTGCCTGAGCTCGACAAAGCAGTTATTGGAGAGGTGCTCCCACACAACAAGGTTAAAAAGCTGCTCGTAGGTCGTTACGTTGCTCCCCTTGATCCACCCCTCGAGGGCTCTGCTGAAATAGTTCACATATTCCACCCAAGTTGTACCCGGGATTCGGGTGCAGTCGCGGAACCTCTGGCGGTACATTTCGGGTGTCAGCCCATATCGAGTGAGGAGGGCGGCCTTCATGTGATCATAGGACGTCATTTGGTGATCCGGGAGCTGTAACAGGGCATCACGGCCTTCGTTGACGAACCTCCCCCATAGACCGGCTCCCCACTCACTTCGATCGATCTGGTGAGAGGACATGGCGATCTCATAGGCCTTGAACCACTGCTGTATGTCGTCGTTTCGGTAGAACTCTCGGACGACATCTTTGGGAATGTGGACCTTTGATTCTGAAGTTCCTGGGGTGCGTGGTCGCTCGGGCACCCCCAGGTCCTTGCCCTGCTTACGTAGTTCTATTTCGGCTAGTTTGCGCTCGTGTTCATATGCCAGTCTTTTTTCTTCAAGCTCTCTTTGTCTTTGTTTTTCCTCCCGCTCTTCTCGGAGCCGTAAGTGTTCTAGGTTCAGTTTTTGTTCCGCTAGTTTTAGTTCTCCATCCATTTTGAGCCGTGCCAACTCTAATTCATGCAGTCTGGTTTTCTCTCGCTCTTGGATCTCTTCCCGGGAGAGACCTGCTCTCCTTTCCTCTGAAGGAGCGGGGCCAGTTTCCGGGGCTTCGCTGTGTTGGTCCCGGGGACCAGCGGTGTTTACCTCTGCCCATGCTTCTAGGGCGTGTTTAAAGTCATCTTTTGTGCTCAGACCGGTGGTAGCAATGCCCAGTTCTATACAAAATTGTTTTAATTCTCGATGGTTGTACTCCTCCAGCTTGTCCATTTGGAATTTCTCTGTAGACCCGCTCTCTTGGGCCGGCATTGTGGTTTAGTCGTGGGGTGAGTTGCTTTCTGTACGATTACGCGTTGGTTCGGATCCCGCCGCTGGCACCAATGTTAGACGGGACCTGGAGGGTCGGCCGAGGACAAGGGGAGAGGTCTCCGGGGAGAGCCGTCTCCAGCGATCGTACAGACAAGTAACTTCCCCGCCACAGAATAGGCACCACACAAGGATAAGTTTTAACGTTCTTTATAAGTAATCTTGAAGTACGGTAGGATGGTACAAGGAGGTCTGGACTCAGGGGTCCCCTCGATTCTAGTCTCTTGGATGGGAAAGGGGTAGCGGGACAGTCTTATTACCAATCTGGTAGTTACGATGAGATGGTGGGTAGCTCTCAATCCTCGAGCTTGGCGTTCTTGAAGGACGGGTTGCGGCAGCGCCAGCAGATCCCGGAGTGGTCGAAGGTGGCAACGGTCCGCGGCAGCGCCAGCAGGTCCCGACGAAGATGGTAGTTACAACGGATCGCGGCAGCGCCAGCAGGTCCCAACGAAGATGGTAGTTACAACGGATCGCGGCAGCGCCAGCAGGTCCCAACGAAGATGGTAGTTACAACGGATCGCGGCAGCGCCAGCAGGTCCCAACGAAGATGGTAGTTACAACAGATCGCGGCAGCGCCAGCAGGTCCCAACGAAGATGGTAGTTACAACGGATCGCGGCAGCGCCAGCAGGTCCCATCGAAGACGGTAGATTGCAGAGGGCCGCGGCAGCGCCAGCGGCAGGACGACAGTTCACAAGGCAGGGCTGCGGCAGCGCCAGCAGTCCGTCAAGGATGAGTTCTTCAAGGTGTCTCTCGACTCCAGGATACAACTGCCTTCCTGCTCTGGAGCTGCCCCAGTAATAGGTCTGGCGCCCTTTGCTGTCCGGGCCCTCGCACTTGGAGGTCGGGAGGTCCGGGATGAGGGAGTCCAGACACCCAGCAGGGGGGTGGAGCCAGCGCCCGGGGAGGCTGGGGGCGATCGGCACCTGGCGGGGGAGAGCCATCGACACTTCTTCCTCCCATTGACCTGCCAAGTGATCCGTTCACCTCCTGGGTGGATGGTGGTGCCGGGCTGTCGGGGCCTGGCCAGGCCCAGGGTTGGGGTCGAGCTGAGGCCACGCGGCCTCGAGGTGCAGTGTCTAAGATGGCGGCCGGGCGGGGCAATGGTGCTGACGGTGGTCCGGGCCGGTAATACAGAGATGTCCGGGAGCAGGGGTCCCGTAGGGGACGGTTTGCGAGTTGTTTCTGTGGGTAGCACCTGGAGAGCCGGTGCCCGGGCCCTGTCGTGCGGGGAGGGAACGAGCCCTTCATGTGGCCTGTCCAACACTCATCATTTGCGGTTCATAGATACCAAACTCGTCCATATTCAAACGAGTCGAAAACACCACTTATAATTGTCACGGAACCTCAGACGCTCCTTTTGCCCTCATGTAGGCAAGCACTAGTCGATATCAGAATCGATCTCGATATTCATCAGATCATCCAGATGCTGCTGCAACATTATTCTATCCACCAATGCTTCCTTGGTAACAGATGGCCGTCTTATACACGTCGTAGCACAGAGGCCACATAAGACATGACCACATTGTACACAAAGACAACACGTGAACAGAAACCCTACAACAACCCCAATGATCATCAGAATCTTCCAACCCCACGTCGACATCAGGCCCCAAAACCATCCTAGTAGCGTCCAATCACCTACGTCCACGTGTATGGACTCGGAGATCTTATGCAACTTCGAAATGGCTTGATAGACAGTTGGAGCGTTATCAGGGATGAAAATGCAACAACTCGAATGGATCACCTTACATACACCACCTCTATCTGCAAGAACAACGTCTAAAACCATACGGTTTTGCAACGTCATAAGCCTGTCCGCCTGAAGCTCTGCTGTCAGATTACCAAGGGCACTTGCAGTTATATTAGCAGTCGATTCCACCACGCGAGTCAATTGTCTCAGGTTCCTACTATTAATCATAGGTCCCCAAAACGGCAAGAAACCCTTAAAGAAGTCTCCTGCTTCTTGACCGGCAGTGTCTTCTTCGCTAATAACACCTCTCACAACTCTGGTCTTGTGATAGTCTGACCCGACTGTAAAGGTCGGTGGCAACAGATTCGCAATATAACAAGTGCCCGAGAAGTCGCGAGGCAACCATGTATATGCGCGGTCGTAACATACAAAGTATGTACCCTTGGCAGTCAAAAGAACAGGGGAAGAGGCCGTTGGTAAAACATATGTTTCAGTACAAGCACTCCTCCCAAGCTGAGCTCGCGGGCTTCGGCCAAGGCCTTTCAAACAGAAGTTACCGAGATGGGGTACGATCCAGATCGGAGACGAGCTTTTAAGCTGCCTATCACCCACTGACATACTATACTCAGCCTCACTCAGATCTCTGTATGCTCGCACCTCTTCCTCTGGAATAAGCGATGCATCAAAAATATCTCTATCTAAGTCGGCAATCGCTCTTGCCAAAGGTTTGTGGTACGGGCCAGGACCATGATCTGCAGTGCGTGGCTCTCGATGGGGGTAGGAATCTAGTGCGCTACGAAACATAGTTTGGAATGCTCGAGCTGACCCCTGGGAACTATAAGGAAGAACCAAGTACGGAATTCCCCTATCCATGATATGTGGCATTAACCCACACACCCAACAGTTAGTAGTATTTATCACCAACTGATGCTGATGAAGAAGCTGAACAAAGGAGTTATTCATGAATTCCGCACGTCTAACCTGTTCGTGTTGAGGCAGAATGTGAAAGGAATGTGGAGAAATAGTGGGAACAGATTTTGGTATAGAAGAAGAAGTAGGTAAAGCAGAAGGCAACAACGATTGTATTCCATAATATACTCCACCCACCAATAGCATGGAAACAGTCAAGAACAGCAGGAACACCTGAAACAGAAAGCATTTAGTTCGTACGACCCTGTGTAGTACCGATCTTTGCGCTAGAGTCTTTTCCACCTCCGACAACTTTGAGAATTCCATCCTCTAAAAACCGTCCGCAACGTTCTTGACGCACTTCGTTCTGAGTAGCGATTATCAATTCCCAGGAGTTCCTAGGAATCGACAAAAGTACCGACCTAGTGTCAGGAACCTGCTAAACAGAAGGAAGTACCCGCGCGGCCCTACGGTCAACCCGGATGTGAGGTTCTTTAATCAAACATTCAAGTGTAATACAAAATCTCCTAGCTGCGGAAAAATACACGTGGAAAAGAACTCAAAAATTAATAGAGACTACAAGTGTTCATAATGTTCAAAATGACAATAAGAGGTAATGTGAATTTCACAAAGTAAGAAAAGGCAAAAGGTGCTTTATTAGTCTTTGTTGTGAGAACGAAGAAAATATCTGCTTCTCCCAGGACGAGTCTGCTCTTCGAATATTTGTTCAGGTTGTGGAACAGAGTCCCGTCGGTCAGATGATAGTTCGAGTCTTGAGTTTTCCAATGACGGAGGATCAACAAAGTTATCTGATTGCACTGAAGTGTCTCCTACAGGCTGAGCATCACTGAACGGCACAAATTTCACCGGAGTTTCTGTTTCTGTTGCGGCAATGCCTGTTCTCACCGACGAGTCTGCTGGTAAAGGTATTGGTACCTTCTTTGTGTGGGTGGCGTGCACCCAATTTTTGCGGCCCTCCAGACGAACTGCAGTTCTCGTGGCGAGAAGAACCTGGTAGGGTCCTACGAATCTCGGCTCCAAATTCCGCTTCCGGCCAAAATTTCTGGTGACCACCCAGTCACCCGGTTGGAGCTGATGTCCAGGACCCTCTGTCTGTGCCGGCAGTGCTTCAAAGACCTGTTGATGAATTAACCTCAGTTTAGCAGTCAGATCATGAAGATAATCAATTAACATTGGGTACTCAAGACTGTCGAAGGACCTAGGTCTAGGGACCCCCCAAACATTCGCTGGAGGGCCGAACACAATCTCATATGGGCTAAGCCCTAATCGAGAGTGTACAGTCGCCCTGGTTGACAAGAGAGCCAGAGGCAAGACATCAGGCCATGCTAAACCAGTAGTAGCCTGAATCTTAGCGAGTTTCAGTTTCAGAGTACCATTGTACCCTTCCACTAAACCCGCTGACTGGGGATGGTTGGCGCTGTGGAATTTTTGTGTAATTCCAAGGCCTTTACACACACTCTTCATCACACTCCCCACAAACTCACTTCCGTTATCTGACCATACAATCCGTGGCATTCCATACCAAGGAAAGTATTCCTTCAGTAGGACTTTCGCTGTGGACAGGGCAGTATTATCTTTCAGAGGATAGGCTTCGATCCATCTGGAGAATGCGCAAACCACAACTAAAACGTACTTCAGGTTATTACATCTCTCCATATGGATAAAGTCTAGTTGGATAACCTCAAAGGGACATGTAGGAGGAGCAAAATGGCCAGGTGGTGTAGGGGTGCTCTTGCCGGGATTGTACATCATACATACCATACAATTCTTAACCACTCTCTCAGCACACTTAGCAATACCATCATTCTTCCATACAGGGGACAGCAACTTGCATATACCTTTCACGCTAATATGTGACAAGCCATGTGCCATAGTCACAACATCTAACACATATGCATCCGGTAACATCCACTTCTGACTTTCCGACAAATCAATCCAACATCCGTGCGCATCCAACTTTCCTGTGCTCTCTTTCCACTTAGTCTTTTCAGTTTCGGTGGCCTGATTCTGAATCGCTTTCACACTCTCAACAGTGTCCTCACACATACCAGTCTCTGCAGGCCATCTTACTGAACTCGTCACGTACATTCGGGTTGCAAGGTTTCTAGCTGTTTCTTTAGCAATCTCATCCGCAAACGCGTTACCACGACCAACATCATCTGTCACCTTACGGTGCGCGCTACATTTAATAATCGCCACCTGCTTGGGCAATGTATGTGCATCCAAAAGATCATTCACGAGCTGTCCGTGTTGGATCTTCGTGCCATGCGATGTCATAAAGCCTCTTTCTCGCCACAATCGACCAAAGCTATGTGCAACGCCAAATGCGTACTGGTAAACACATTCACTCGCCTTCCCTTCGACAAAACACACGCTCTCGTCAACGCAATCAACTCTGCTGCCTGCGTGGAATTCTGATTCAATCTCGCAGTTTCCACAACCGTATTCAACGTTACCACAGCATACGCAGTCGTCACATCACCATTCGTCAACTTAAAACACGAACCATCAACATACAAGGTACCATCGGGATCTGCCAATGGAGTGTTTTTTAGGTCAACACGACCCTTCGTTTCTTCCTCAGTTCGCAAATAACAATCATGTGGTGGTACATCATCTGACTCCATATTAGTCTGCAACAACGTCGCCGGGTTTAGGACATTGCAGCGTTTTATTTGAATATGACTTGCCAAAAGCGTCAACTCGTAACCGGACAATCTTGCGCTCGTCAAGTGTTGAGTCTTTGTACGATTTAAGAGAGTGTCAACTTCATGCGGAACCATTACCGTAAGCATATTATCCATGACCAACCCTGCAGATTGTCGAATGGACACCGCAGCCGCTGCTGTCGCTGTTAGACAACTCGGCAATGCTCTAGCTACCGGGTCTAAGGTCGAGGAAAAATATGCACATGGACGCTGTTTACCGCCAAATTGCTGCGTCAAAACACTCAACGCACAACCCTCTCTCTCGTGAACGTATAGTGTAAACGGCTTACTGTAGTCAGGAGGACCTAACACAGGAGCCGAACACAACGCATCACGCAATTCAGAAAAACATTTCTGACACTCTTCAGTCCATGGCAAAGGAGTCGGAACATCCTTGCACGTGAGGGCTACCAATGGCTTCGCTAGCAATGAAAAATTTGGAATCCATTGACTGCAGTATGACGTGATACCTAAGAAGGCACGCACATCTCTCTGAGTTGTTGGCACAGTCATTCGAGCGATCGCTGCAATTCTCTCTGGGGTCAACCTTCTTCCCTCCTTTGACAATAAGTGACCTAAATAGGTTACTTCTTGACAACAATATTGCAGTTTAGAAGGTGACACCTTATGATGTAAGTCGCAGAGATGCTGCAACAGCGATACCGTAGCAGTTTTGCAGATCTCTTTTGTATCAGCAGCCACCAGCAAGTCATCAACATATTGGATCAAAGCCGCACCAGCCGGTAAAACAAACGCATCGACTTGACTCTTCAGGGCTTGACTGTATATCGATGGACTCTCACAGTAGCCCTGAGGAGTGCGTTTAAACCTAAAGCTGCGACCACCTAATGAGAAGCCGAATAGATCTCTGCTTTCCTCAGCAATCGGAATGCTAAAGAAAGCATTCTTCAGATCGATCACTGAGAACCAAGAAGCAGAGGCTGGAATCAGAGTCAGTAAAGCCGTAATATCAGGCACCACAGGAAATTGTGGAATCACAATTTTATTCACCTCCCGTAAATCTATAACAAAACGGTAAACAGGAGGCTTGGATGAATCAGTACGTTTCAAGATAGGTAACACAGGACTATTACACACGTTTCCCCGAGTTTCTTCGATAACATCTTTCTCGATCAAATCATAGATGATCGCTAACAACGCTCGTTCTCCATCAAGGGAGATACGATATTGGGGAATACGTGGCAATCGCACATTCGATTTCAGTTGAACAACATAGGGAGAGATGTCAAGCAGGCCCACGTCATTGGGACCCGTTGCCCACAAAGATGCAGGAAGAGAACTCAATTCCGGTGGGAGCTTATCAGATGACAAATACATAGGAGAGATCACTCTCTGACCCAAAGTAAGCTCTACTCCCGCAGGAGAACAGTACAAGGTCGCATATAACCGTTTCAGAAAATCCAGGCCCAAAAGATTTTCACCACAACCAGTAGTCAAAATCAAAGGAGCTTTCAGCTCACAAGGCCCAATTATAAGGGGCAAAGGACTGGAAACTGGATTTCTAACGGGGGCGCCAGAGAATCCAACGGAAACATTCGTTAAGCCAGACAAAGGTGCGCCAGGGAGTTTCGAATGCATGATGGAACTTTTTGCTGCACCAGTGTCCAACAGAAAAGGCTCAACTACGCCCGATGTGGCAACTGCGACGTAAGGCCCTCTCTGATCAACCGGAACTGATACTACTCCCTCTCTTTGTCTATGGCTGTCCTAGTAGTTACCGTCATCAATATCCTGCTCGATGTAACAATCATCCACATGATATTGTGCAGATCTACCTGACGATGAACAACGCTGATCAAAGCAAATATTGGAATCAGACGAATTATTAGAACGCTCATTTTGATTCTGAGTAACACCCCGACCTCTACCACGTGAAGCCTGTTGGGGACCACTACGACCTCCTCTAGCTTAACCACCACTATTTCTGTCCTGTAAAACCGGACAATCAAACTTTAAATGGCCCTCACCTCTACAGTATGCGCATTGATTATACCCGAGCATAGATCTCTGCGTGGAAGAGTTATTACGCGACTGTGACCTAGCAGATTGTGATTGCGGTCTATTCCGCTTCTGAGAATCATTTTGATTTGAGCACGGAGGATACGCTTGCTGTAACAGAACTTTTGTTTTGAGATCTTTCGTTTTCTTATCTGCACGATCATTTTCCTCCTTCTCCCTATTTTCGTAATATTGAGCCGTGGCTAATATTTGAGCAGAGGTAGAAACAGCCCACGAACTCTCAGAATTTTTCAATTTGTTGCTAAGGTCAGGCAACAGATTCGATACAAATTTATCTACAAACAACCTCTGACCTCCCTCTGTGCTCATATCCTGACCACTATGATCGATGAATGCCTCCTCAAATCTCGTAAAGAAATCGGACACACTCTCGTCCTTCTTTTGCTTGCACGCAGACAGTTTATCCCAATTGACTTTCATTGCTGGCATAAGTGTCTTCATAAGAGTAATGATTCTTTGAGGCAGAGCCGTGATTAACTGTTCAGGCTTAGCCCCACCAACCTGTAATGCATCGGCCGCTACAAGTGCAGCCCAATCACCACCTAACTCAGCTGCGTGATTCTCTTGACTTATTTTCGCCCAAACCGGTTGAGGTACTACGTTGCCGAACAACATGTCGATGTCGGCAAGATTCATGATAGTAGCATCCACTAATTGGGACAACTCTTTATAGTAGCCTGCAGGATTTTTGCGGGGGTCAGGCAAAGAGTGTTTCACCTGCAAGACTTCCGATCGCTTCCATGGGAGGTGTATCCAAACTCTCTGGAAGTGTGGCGGAATAGCAGGATTAGCAGCAGGATCGCCTGGCATCCACACTGGGGGAACTTCACGCATGGGATACTGACCAGGCATTGCCATCCACTCCTCAGATTCATCTTTAAACAATGCTCGAGGTATTACAGTAGGACGAAAAGATAGAAGATGTTCTACAGCACGTCGAACATTACTACCCACAATCATACCACTCGAAAACTGATGCTGAAGTTCAGTTACGTCGAGCGGAACATTGTTTACCTCATCATTATCTATCGTTTCACGTAAACATTTACACATTTCCTCGAACACAAATCTCTGTGTTGGCTCATTGAATTGAGAGAAGGTCTCAAAAATAATGCGCGGGGTGTTTTTAACGGGATACCTAATCCAATTACGCGCCATTCTAATTAACGTATCACATTCCCTACCACCAGGAAGTTGACTTCGTCGTTGAGGAACATCAGAAACATCGGAACCAAGAATCGGTCCAAAAGGAGAGTAAAGATTAGCGACAGCGTTAGGAATGCGTCTTCGAACAGACGGGGAAGAGGAGAAAAGTACAGGGGCAACAACATGAGGACTAAACACAGGAGCAGGATCAGTAGGGGTAGCTCCAAGGGCAGAGGTAGCGGGAACAGCAGACTGAGAAGGTATAGGCAGTGGAGCAGTAGGAACAGGAGCAGGTAAAGGAATAGGGACAAGAGGATTCACAAGAACAGGACCAACGGCAGGCTGACCAGCAGCTGCCGGAACAACAGGTTGAGGAACAGGGGGAACTACAGGAGCTGTAGTATCCTGTGCGTTTGGAGGTGGCGACTTCAATAGGTAGGACAACAAAGTGTCCTCTACTGCTTCCTCTCCTTTCTTATCAGTACTCGACGGTAAAACGGGATAACACTTATCCACCGCCATACGTTGCAATCTATCAAAAACCTCCTTTTCCTTCTCTTCTTTGTCTCGCTGAAACTGCTCTGCATTTCTCATCGTCGTAACGATACCTTCCCTCTTATTTCGTTTAAGCTGTCTGATTTCTTTCTGCTTGGCTTCTTTACGCCATAACCAAAAGGAATCAAACATGCTTTCTTTCCTTGCTTTGCTTTCTTTTTGAACAATTTTGCTTCTAGATTATCCAAAATTGCTGTTTCGAAACTACCATGAGGTGGCCAACTAAGGACACCGTCATCTTTTGTATAGCGAACCCAGCAATCATTATATGCAATAGGGCCCACTCCATGTCGACTATATAACTCATAGACCGGAGTTCCAACTGGAGGTATCGGACATGAGTCCTCCAATCGGGAACCCGCACCACAACCTTTAAAGCAACTAAACAAAGTTCTACGGCCAGGCATCATGCACACTAACCAAGTTTCACAAACTTCAAGGGTTATCGAACTATGATGTCTTTGCAAAAAAAATGCAAAACCCTCGGTTTTTGGCGATTGCAATCGTCAAATAAAACAACTAAGAACCAGATACTAAGAACCACAAATGCAATGGAACCATGCAAACAACCAAGCACCAACAACAACCAGGACTCTGGGAGCGACCCACCAATAGTTAACCGAAAGAACAATGGCGTCACCAGGAAGGCCCGTCAATCGTCTCGCTGTACAAAGGTCTACGCCAGGCGCCAAAACAGGTCGACAGTCAGGGCATCAGTCCGTCGCAGCCGTCAGGAGGCGGGGGATCTTCGCGGGAAAAGTCTTCGGGCCACTTATTTCGACAACAGGATCGATGAAGCGGGGTGCACCTTCCCTCGGAGATTTCACACGAAGTTCCTCACGATCGTCGGGCTTTGGACCGGTACCGCTGATGTCGCCCTACGTTGGGCGCCAACTGAAGGACTGGGCTATTCTAAGGCCCAGTGGTGCCAGGGGACAACACCTGAAACCTTTGTGGGTTACCTGTTCCGGCGTACAAATGACAGAGACACGGGACACTTCCTTCGGCGTCAAAGATCAAGGTTTATTTACTGCAGGGAACACAGAAGTCACAAGAAGTACAACGTGTGTAGGTTCTAGGAGACTGCTTCAAATTGCTAAAGTGGATCGCTCCTTTTATACAGTTTTTAGTCATTGCACAACATGGTGAACAAAAGGTTACAATTCAGTTCCCACAGTAAACTTCGAAGGGTTGCTTTCATGTATTCAGGGGTCCGGAACATAATTACAGTAGCATCGTCGGTTCCCAACTGTAAAAGTACATCATCCCACCATTAGTACGTTCCATTCCGGCTGTAAACGAATTAAGGAAGAGTCCGAAAACAGGTGCAAAGGAAGACAAAGATAAACAACAGATTGAAAAGAGTGTAGGGGGGGTGATATCGGAAACACGATTGCAGGATCAAAGGAGACATACCTAATGTATGCACGGTTGAAACAATAGACCGGCACGGCAAGATGAGCCTCAAGCGGGGCCATCTGCCTCTACAGTGCCATCCCCCTCGTCATAAAGACACCCTCAAAGGAACACGTGTCTTCCGCAAGAGTTTGGGAATCCCAGGGTCACGAAGCGGACAGTGTCCGTTCGCTGGCTACTTGAGGGCAAGAAACAAAATGGATGCAGTATCTAAAATGGAACCCGTGGGTTCAGATGAAGAAACCCACGAATAAGATAAACGATTCAGATTAGCGTAGCGAAAACGCGTACACCCACTAAACTCGTCATTTGCGGCTCATAGATACCAAACTCGTCCATATTCAAACGAGTCGAAAACACCACTTATAATTGTCACGGAACCTCACAGTGAATGTACTATGTCGTGTTCCCTCGCATTCTTTAGTATCCATGAGTGTTAACTTTTCAAACATTATGAACTTCTTGACATCTGGAATTTTCAAAAGCTTTTGTGAAGTTGGTCTGTTGGAAGCTACACGTGGGTCAAGTTGCCTCATAATGAGCACTTTCAATTGACTTCACCAGGTTACACGTAACTTGCACAGCCCATTCTGTGGCTGGCAGGGTTAGTGTTTTTATTCTTTGTTACATGCTCTTTATGGTGCAGGGCTGGAGAAACAACAGTTTCATTATGAAAACAGCCTTCTATGCATATCACAGAATAGCACTGACTTGCATCGTGTCCTCTAATAGATCTCCCTCGACAATTATATTTATAATGAACCCCCAGTCAACTAGAAAAAGGATTGCTAAAGAAAGGGCCCTGGGTAATTTGTACAGGAGATACCCCGTATGAATGAGGGGTGGGAGCATCAAGAAAAGTCCCAGGCTAGATCACCAAATCCATCGTAGGATCCTTATGAATTGATATTTCCATTCATAGAGATAAATATATTACGGATGACGTAGTCACTAATGCTGGTGCTCTAATAAAGTCTGGTTCATAATTAAACGTCATTTATCGTTCAAAACAATACGATCATACTTCAAAACATCTTAAGAGAGAGAGATATGCCTGGCATGGAAAGAGCAAAAGCTGGCAGTGCTCAAGAAATAAGAGTAGGTCTATGCCAGGGCAGGAAAGTGTTCTGCCAAACAAGCAAAAGTAAAATGAGAAACATTTGGACGTAAACACTGATGTAAACGGTAATAAAGACGATATGGACACAATGAATTTTTCAGGATTTAGTTAAAATAACTGTACAATTTCTGGCTTAACATTTGTCAGTGTCAGTTTGCCCCTATTTGCTGATTTTGCAGAGCCTTCTTGAGGACGTAAACCTATTCGGGTTAATCACATCTTCCTATCATAAATTCATTCTGGGTAAAGATATGGATGTATACAAGTGTTTTAAGTCCATAAAATCATAAAAAACATATTTAACTATGTCAAGATTAGTCCAACCGTGATGCACAAACACACATACAATACCAAGCTTTGGCAAATGCAATAGGTCTGGCTTTGCAGTACATCCATTTTATGCACAACCTTTGTTTATCACATTAAATCCTCCCCTAATGTTTTTGCCTGTGCTGGGAAAAAGTAGCAAAATATATTGCTTTCTATGTAGAATGCGCATAGGAGAAAAATAGTAATGAGATATGACAAACAGCTAAGTTGAGTGTATTTTCTAGATTTATAATAATCCCTTGTGCATTCTAATGGAAGCACATTCTGAAAGGTGGAATGATACATCTTCGG
Source organism: Lissotriton vulgaris (assembly GCF_964263255.1). Taxonomy (NCBI): domain Eukaryota; kingdom Metazoa; phylum Chordata; class Amphibia; order Caudata; family Salamandridae; genus Lissotriton; species Lissotriton vulgaris. Next base: position 69,785,145 of record NC_141688.1, on the reverse strand, counting down.
CTGATAGAATGAAGTGAGAATGTAATTCTCTTGATTGAGCCAACCAAAGCCCACTCAATGCATTTTTAAAGAATTGCACTGTCAAGTCAGACGTAAGCAGCAAAATGTGTCTTGCCTACGTAGGCCATTGTTACGTAAAATTTAGAATAGTCATACACTAATTTTGCATTCACAGACATACTACTTTGGGGTGGTTAGACCTGGCCCTTTTTGCAGGGTTAGCTCCAAACATTTTGCCTTCTTCCTCCTGTTTCTTCTGACCTGTTGTTGTTGGCTTTAGGACTCTGGGCACTTTACGACTGCGGATCAGTGCTGAAGTGCATATGCTCTCTGTCTAAATTGTAATGGTGATTGTTTATCCATTATAGGCATATTTTATTTATTAATAAGTCCCCAGTAAAGTGCACTGTGTGTGGCCATAGCCTGTAAATCAAATGGTACTCGTGGGCCTGCAGCACTCATTGTGGCTAAGTAGCCCTGTAACCTTTTCTCTGACTTGCAATTGCAGTGTCTGTGAGTGCAGTTATAAACTGCCATGCTGACCTGGCAAGTGCATCCACTTGCTAGGTCCAAACATTCCCATTTTCCACATGTAAGGCACCCCTAAGGAAGGCCCAAGGTAGCTCCATGGGCAGCATGCAGTGTATGTGAAAGGTAGGATATGTACTGGTGTGTTTCACATGTCCTGATAGTGAAATATTGCCACTATCTTTATTCACTATAACAAGGGCTATCTCCCCCATAGGTTATTCTTAGGGCTGCCTTCTATTGTAATGTATTGTAATTGCATTTATATAGCGCTTACTACCCCTGACGAGGCGCCGAAGCACTTTTTCGGCAGGTAGCAGGCTACTCCGGGAACCATAGAGGATTAGTGTTGAATTGCTATAGTGAAACATGCAAGTTCATTTGAGGTGGTAGATAGGTTAGTCAGTTATTTGGATTTGAAATTATAGCAGAAGGATAGAGGAGGATAAAAAGGTTTGTATTTATATAGCGCTTGTTACACCTGATGGGGTGTTGAAAAAAGCCATTCAGGAAGCCCATAAGAATTAGTGGTGAATTAACATGGTGAAATATGAAAGTAATTTCAGTGGTGGATATTAGTCAGTTATTTGGAGTGAGAAGGATAGTGGAGGGACAAAAAGGGGAAGAAAGGTTGGCATTCATATAGCACTTGTTACCCCTGATGGATGTTGAAGCGCTTTTCTGGTGAGTAGCACTGCACACCGGAACTCATATAGGATTAGTGTTGAAAATTAATATAGTAAAATATGAAGTAATTTGAGTAGTGGATATGTTATTCAGTAATTTGGGTAGAGAAGGGTAGGTGGCGGGATAGTGAAGGGAAAGAGGTTGGTATTTATATAGCACTTGCTACCCCTGATGGGGTTTTGAAGCGCAAGTAGCACGGTACTCTGGAACCCATCAGGATAAGTGTTTAAATAGTATGGTGAAACATGAGAGTAATTTTAGTGGTGGATATGTTAGTCAGTTATTTGGTTTGAGAAGGGTTGGGGAGGGGTAGAAAAGAGGGAAGAGTTTAGAAAGGTTTGTTTTGGGGGATCGGTATAGTAAAAGAGGTGTAATATGATGCAAGGAGGGGTAGAGTAGGAGAGAGTCTAGAAAGGGTTATTTTTGGGATCATAGTAGTGGTATGGGGTTTGAGGTTAAATGAGAGAGTGGATGTAGAAGATATATTGAGCGAAGTATAGGCTGAGAAATAGGAAAGTGCATTGGAAATGCTAAATTAGAAGAAAGTGATAAACATATAGATCCATAAGTACATAGAAGGTATATAGATGCATAATGGAGGTATGTATATTGGGCAACATTGCTAGACCTGGTCAGTCTTGAAACAGGCTCAAACAGGCAACTACCCTTGTCCTCTCCGCCCTTAACAGGCTCAAACAGGCAACTGCCCTTGTCCTCTCCGCCCTTGGCCTCAACGCCCAGGCTGAGACGCCCTAAGCCTGGCCTTTTATAGCCCTAGTAATCAGGTGACCCCGTCAGCCAATGGGAACCCTAGCCCTAACACTATTCAATCACAACACTAGCCCTAAAAATCTAGAACCAATAGGAAACCATGACCTTACAGCCAATATTAGCCCTAGTCCAAACGCCCAATCAGTTCAGAAACCCTAATCTCTACCAACAATAGAGCCCCATGCCCTACCTGTAGTCCCACCTCAAGTCCAAGCAACCAATGGCACAGGAAGCCCTTGTCCCTACTTCCAATAGAAAGCCTAACCCTACTCTTAGTTCCGCAACCAGTCCAGCAACCAATCACATCAGAAGCCCTAGTCCCCACTTCCAACAGAAATTCTAACCCTAGCCCCAACCCTACATTGATTGAATCACAGACCCAGAAACCAATCAGAACACTCAAATACACAACCAATGAGGACACTAACCCTAATCCAATAGAAACATCAGATACAACCACCAATCAGTGTATACATGTACCAAACAATATCAGATAATATAAGGTCCCAGTGACCTCAGACAAGGTTTGCTGGCCAGGGAGTTGGAAGCTGCTTTTCTTGTTCAGAATCTCCTAGTAGACAGACAGACTCAATCCACACTTTGGGCTTCTGCAGGTAAAGGCCTCACTAACTTGAAATCTAACAATACTGTTTTAATAAAACTTTACCCCCTCTACTGGCCAAAAGACAAAGTGCACAGTCCCTAGTAAACACAGTTTAAACAGCTCACAGAAGCCCCTTCTGATGTAGAATATCCCTGTTGCTGGGGGTGGAGGCAGGGGGCTGGTTTCACTGGCTTGTGAACACAAAATGGTGGCTGGGGGTGCACTGTTTTAACATACAGGTCTTAGCACAGAGCAAAGGAGAAATTTGGAGGGAAAACTGAAAGTCATCAGCAATGAGAGGGGAAAACGACAGAGTTTGGACTGCAAATCCCACATTTCAACACATTAAATGGAAGCAATCATAGGCAGGAAAAAACACAAGTTTAAAACACAAAACAGGTGATAAAATATCCAATCACAGGCAGGTAAAAACTAATTTTTTTAAACTGGAACTACCACAGGCAAAGACAGAAATCACAGAAAGGGAAAAATCGTTTTTTTTTTAAACTTTTGTTTTGGGGAAGAGACAGCACTAGTCTGCCTCCTTACCACTTCCTGGACTCTGCGCACTGCAATTATGGGGCACACGGAGGCTGCAACTCACAAGATGGAGGATAATGGTTTGGGGTGCAACCAGCAAGGCCTTAAGGGGCATGGGGTAGTGTGAGGGGACAGCTCAGAGTTACCTGGTAGTTGAATAGCCAATCCCCAGTCCTGGGTCTGCAGGCCTGGGTGGGGGCTGGGATGCTGGGGAGCTTCTTTTCCTGTTCAAAATCTCCTAGGAGACAGATAGGCTCAATCCACACTTTGGACTTCTGCAGGTAAAGGCCTCACTAACTTGAAATCTAACAATACTGTTTGAATAAAACTTTACTCCCTCTAATGGCCAAAAAACAAAGGGCACGGTCCCTAGTAAATACAGTTTAAACAGCTCACAGAAGCACCCTCTGATGTAGAATATCTCTGTTTCTGGGGGGGGGGGCAGTGGGGCAGGTTTTCACTGGCTTGTGAACACAAAATGGTGGCTGGGGGGCACTGTTTTACCATACAGGTCTTAGCACAGAGCAAAGGAGAAATGTGGAGGGAAAACTGAAAGTCACCAGCAATGAGAGGGGAAAACTACAGAGTTTGGACTACAAATCCCACAATTTAACACGTTAAATGGAACCAATTATGGGCAGAAAAAAACACAAGTTTAAAACACAAAATAGGTGATAACATATCCAATCACAGGCAGGTAAAAACTACAATTTTTGAACTGGAACAACCACAGGCAAAGACAAAAATCACAGAAAGGGAAAATCGGTTTAAAAAAAACTTTTATTTTGGGGAAGAGACAGCACTAGTCTGCTTCCTTACCACTTCCTGGACTCTGCACACTGCAATCTGGGGCACATGGAGGCTGCAACTCACAAGATGGAGGAGAATGATTTGAGGTGCACACAGCAAGGCCTGGGCTAGTGAGAGGGGACGGCTCAGGGTTGCCTGGTAGTTGAAAAGCCAATCCCCAGTCCTTGGTCTGCTGGCTTGGGGGGGGAGAATGGAGAAAAAGAAGAGAAAAGAGAAAGAGCAGGAAAATGCGAGACCAAACAGAGAGAACATGAGAGGGAAGAATACGGTAGGTAAGCAAGAGAAAAAGGAAGCAAAGACATAAGAAAGGTGGAGGGGGTAATAGAGTGGGACGAGTGAGTCAGAAACGAAGATCAACAGATAATAACATTTCAAATGAGATAAAATAAAATGATGAAAAATATAGGATAAAGAAAAAGGTCAGATAAAAGAGTGAGCCAGTTGAGTGAAAAAAGAGACAAAAGATGAAAACGGATGAGAGAAGATGGGTGCGAGGAGGGAAAGAGGGCCACTTGTGGCTAAAGAAAAGTCAGATGTAATAGAGAAAGAGCGGGGTGCGAGACATTGGATAGAAATGTGCGATGGTAGGAAGAGAATGGACAAAGACATCAGTCAATATAAAGAGAAGGACATGTGCAGACACAGGGGCAGACAGAGCTTGCCACACACTGAAGAGTGCACTTGTGCATACAGAGTAGACGCACTCTAGGGGAGCCAGAGAGATTCGCGCACAGACTGACATCCATAGCGAAAGAGAAACACGCACATAGAAACTTATCGAAATGCAGAAGTTCCGGTGCAGACAAAGTAGGACACATACACACGCTGACAGCCCTCACTTAAAGCTAACACCTAGGAAGACAACAGAACGGGTGCAAGCTATAAAGTGACAGAGTTATAAGACAAGAGCATACAGGGAATGAGAACAATTGGTATATTGGCATGCTGCAATTTGACACACATAGATAGATACATCATGGTGTCACTCGCTGGGATATAAACACAGAGAAAGTGTTTGGCACATAGAGAAACACCAGCGTACACAGACAATATGTAGATGTCGCACAAACGTACGCACAAAGTATACACTCACTCGCAGAGTGCGCACACACTCAGACACAGAGGGCTCACATCACGCGCACACACAGGCAAAGCCCAGAATCACGCTCAGAGCACGCGAGGGACACAGCTGTGACAGCGAACGACCTGTGTGAGGAAGAAGGGAGGGCGGGGGAGAGGCGAGAGCACAGCAAGGACACTCGTCATACCCGGGAGGCTGAGCTCACAGGCTGGCAGGGCCAGAGCTCCTTCGCCCGCCTGCAGCCAGTCGCAGTAAACCTGGCATCCAACTTCTAGAGCCCACTAAGAGGGCACAATGGACCACCCATGTACCCACCCGCGGAGGGGCTTCCAGTTCGCCCTGTACCACGTCACCACGGGCACGGAGAGGGCAGCCAGGACGGACTGCTGAGAGCTTCGATGGATGAGCTGGTGCTCCCGGGAGAGAAGTGAGAACGGCCGGCACCTCTGGGAGAGGAGTGGGAGGAAGAGAGCGGCAGCCCGGGTGAGGAAGGGTCGGTGTCTGCAGGAAGTGGCGCGAGCACGTGGCTCCACCATCCTGTGCATCTCCCTGCCTTTGGAATCAATGTCTGGTTCAGACACTCTAGAGAGTCACACAAAGGGAGCTGAAGTGTGCCCTGCATATCCTGGTGTGTCTCAAACAACAAGGGAGCCCCAAGCGAATCAGCACAGGACCTCGGGGAGCAACTTTTTTGAAACAACAATGGTCCCATGCATCAAAGAATCAAGCGTCAAGATAAACACAGACAGAGTCGGTTCTGTATTAAGTGACTTGTCCAGCCAGACAGAGGTCATAACTTTTACTTTAAGCAGGAATACACAGAAGATTTCCTTCAACAATTTCACATATCCTGGTGGCCTGCCACCAGACTGATGGGCCTTCCTGAGCTAGAGCGGCGGGGGGAGTTATCATTGACACCTAAATAGGGCTGTGCCTGGCTATCACAATTCTGTTCCCCTTTTGTGTGTCTGGAGCCAATAGAGGGAAAGGCAGGATCTTTTGGACAACACAGGCTTTCATTTGAAGTATGCCTACATCAAAGGCCAAAAGGGGTATTTAGTATTGGACCTGCAACCCCACATTTTAGAACACTTTTGGATTGAGGACTCTGCCAAGAAGAAGAGCTAAAGAGTTGTCAGGAGGAGTACTGCCCTGTTTTTTTTAATGTTTTTTGACGCATCAAAGGTACTTTGGGCTAAAATCACAGCATCCATAGAGTTCTATTGACAGAATTGCTTAAACCTTTACAAAGTGATATTTTGAGTTAGGTCTGCTGGATATTTGTCGTTTTGGTCTTGATTTGTCTAGATAAAGATTGGTTATTTTCAAAACTGATGTGCTGTCCATTTGTAGTGTTTTTACTGTGTTTACTGTGTGTGCTATGTACAAATACTTTACACATTGCCACTGATATAAACCTGACTACTCGTGCCAAGCTACCAAAGTGGTCAGCATGGGTTACCGTGGGCGTGTAACTCCCTTACCCAGACTAGAAGGAAGGGCCAATACTACTAACTAGAGACCCCCATTTCTAACAGGGGCATTTAGAATATGTGGAAAGCTGTAAACAATCTAGTTAAATGTGTGGGAAGTAGTTTTCAGTTCATCTAACACTATTCTGCATTCTTTGCCTAACGGTACCCGAGTGCAAGCACAAACCTGGTGCTAATTGTACATCAATAATTGTGAACAAAGAAGCAGAAACAATGCTTGCATATTTATCTCCATATTTGCCTCACTGTCATAATGACTGGTTGTGTTAAGGTGATTACTAAATTGTGGTATAATAGGGAAACATCCATAAATCTGTGGGGTTGTCCTCATTTCATGCAAATGGCAAAACAGGACCGCTCAACTTTACATAAGCAGCAGGATGTAATTCTATGTTTCTACTGGTGCCTTCAAAACGTTCTACTAACTTTTTAAATAGGTAGGCTTTTGAATGGTTCCATTAAGGGCCTTATAACAATGGCAGAGTCTCTAAGAGGACATTAAGGATTAGTAAGTAGTTTGTAGGGTTCAGGAAAGGGTAGCTTTAATGGGTAGGTGGGACTTTTAGGGTTCAGACAAGGGTAACATTATGGTTTGTGGGGTTCAAGGAAGGGTAATGTTAAGTGGTCGTAAAGGGTTTTCAGGGTTGAGGGAATGGTAACATTAAGGGGTCATTTAGGGTTTCAAGGTTCAAGGAAGGATAATGTTAAGAGGTAGCAAGGGGGTTTGGGAGGTCAGGAAGATTAGCATTAAGGGGTAGTATGGGGTTTTAGGATTTATTGATGGGTTCCGTTAAGGGATAGTGTGGGTCTTTATGGTTTAGGGATGGGAACTGTTCTATCGATTTGTAGAGTTCATTGAAAGGTACCATTAGGGGTTAGGAAGACATTTTTAGGGTTCACAGATGGATGGTATTAAGGAGTAGTAAGGGGTTTTAGGGTTCACAGTGGGGTGGTAGTGTTAAGGCGTAGTCATTTATTTTGGCTCAGGGAAGGGTAGTGTTAAGTAGCAGTATGCGTATTTAGGGTTTAGGGAAGGGTAGTTGTAATGAGTTGTAAGGCTTTTTTGGAGTTCTAGGAAATGTAGCATTAAGGAGTAGCGAGAAGTCTCTATAGGTAAAGAAAGGGTAGCATTAAGGGGCACTAAGGGGTTCTTAGAGTTCAAGGAAGCATTTCATTAAGGGGTGGTGAGTGATTTTTAGTATGTAGGAATGAGTAGCATTACAGGACAGTAAATAATCTTTATGATTCAGGAAAAGGTAGCGTTAAAGTGTTTGGAGGGTTTAGGAAAGGAAAGTATAATGGGGCACTGGGGGCTTTTTGGGTTCAGTGAAAAGCAAGCGTTAGGGGGTAGTAAGGTGTCTTTAGGGTTGAGGGTAAGTAGCATTAAGAGTTAGTAAGGGATTCTTAGAGTGAAATGAATGTTAGCATTACAGGATATCAAATGTTTTTTTGGTTCAGGATTGGGAAGCATTAAGGGGTAGTAAAGTATTTTCAGGGATGAGGAATGGGTAGCATTTAAAGGTAGTAGGGATTTTATAGGGATCAGGGATGAGTAGCATTAAGGGGTGGTAAAGGGTTTGTAGGTTACAGGATAATAGCATTAATGGTTAGTTAGGGTTTTTTAGAGTGCAGGGATGGATAACATTAAGGGATTGTAATGGGTTGGGGCAGTCACGGAAGGGTAGCAAATAAAGGGTTTGTAGGGTTCCGTGAAGGGTATCATTAAGTGGTAGTAAGCCCTTGTAGGGTTAAAGGAAGGAAAACGGTCAAGGGTCGTAAAATGTGTAAGGTTCAGGGGAGCGTACTGTTAAGAAATAAGAGTTTTAGGGTTCAGGGAAGGGTAGCATTTAGAGGATAGAAAGCTGTTTTAAAGGTATGGGGTAGTACTGTTAAGAGAGAGTAAGGGCATTTAAGAGTCAGAGAAATTTACCATTTAGCAGTGGTAACTTTTTAGGGTTAAAAGATGAATAGCCTATAAGTTATAGTAATGGTTTTTAGAGTTCACAGAATGATAGTATTAAAGATTAGCATGTTTTCTGTTTCAGGAAAGGGTTTTAAGGGGCAGTATAGGGTTTCAGGGAAGGGTAGTATTAAGGATAGCATTGAGGGGTAGTAAGCATTTTTAGGTTTTAGGGAAGGTACCATTAAGGTGTAGTAAGGAATTCTTAGGGTGCAGGGCAGGGTAGTGTTAAGGGATAGCAAGGGTTTTTTAGGGTACATGGAAAATACATTTTAAGTGCTATTAAGGGATTGTTGGTTTACCGGGAACATTTATGAGGTAATGAGGGGTTTCAGAGATCAGGGAAGGGTAGCATTAAGGGGTAGTGAGGAGTTTTAGGGTACAAGCATGAGTAACATTAAGGGGTCATAAGGATCTTTAGCATTCATGGATGCCCAGCTGTATGGGTTGGCAATGTCTTTCAATGTCGTTCAATAGAAGCCCAGGTTAGATGTGCAGGACATCTAACCCGGGGTTCTATTGGAATTCTATAACGCATATTAGCAAGTCCATTATCGCGGTTTTAGCTGCAGTTCCCTGACGCTAAAACAGCGATAATTTGAACGAGGTTCTTGCTAATATACCCGTTAGTGTTGAGGGATAGTCTGAGTTTTCAGGGTTCAATTGGATATCATATAGCATAGTAAAAGGCATTTAGGGTTTCAAGTAGTGTTATGTTAATAAGTAGTAATGAGTTTTTGGGGTGCAAAGTCAGGTAACATAAAGTAGTAGTAAGGTTTTCAGGCTGAGGAAAAGGTAGTAAAGGTTACGAGAGTTTAGGTATGGGCAGAATTAAGATGTTATAGGGTATTTATATTGCAGAGAAGGATAGTTTTTAAGGGGTTGTAAGGAGTTTCTATGTTTCAGGGATGGGACCCTCTAAATGTGGTAAGGTTTTTTAGGGTTTATGGCTAGGTAGTGTTAAGAAATAGTAGGGGTTTTTATGTTCACATGAGGGTAGCGTTAAGAGGTAGTAAGATTTTTGTATTTAGGGATTATTATTATTATTTATTTGAATTTTTTTTTATTTTACAGAGTTTTATATTGCGCGAAAGTCACCCGAATCGGGCATCAGAGCACCTTATATAGCACCAGTTGCATTACATGAGGACGCATTCATTTTTGTAAGGCACATGAGATTAAGTGATTTGTCCAGAATCACAGGATGCTCAGCGTCATTGCTGAGACTCGAACCCAATTCCCCAGAGTTCGACCGCCCTAGCGGTTAGGCCAACTCCTCTCTCCAAGGGGTAATGGGGAATGGGTTGCGTTTAGAGGTAGTTGGATTGTAGGAGTCAGAGAAGAGTAGCCTTAAGTGGTAACAATGTTTTTATTTTTTTTAAATATCTGATGCACACATTGGCTTCTGTTTCTGAGGGGAAGAGTTGCAATCACTTTACCTAACAAGGAATTAATGGAAAAGAAAACGGTGAATGAGAGGAAATCGGAATGACTGGTGTGCAAGAGAAATACAGAGGTGCGCTCATTAGAGGTGTGAAAGTAAAAGATCAAAATTGGGCTATAAGTTGGAGGGCATGTTTTTTGGGCTAAGACTAGTTAACAAGGCACACAATGCTGTTGTGGTGTCGGATGATACTCGTGTGCAGAGTAGGCGCAGTGTACTGGTGGTGATGAATGTAGTGAGGCTACACATGAGAAATAGAATTGTGATGCAGCGAAAGAAACTGGACTAAGGAATGTGAAATGTCAATTGAGATACCAGTCTAAGCCACAGTATGGCTAAACATTATTTTCACTTTTTTGGCGGATTTATGTATTTCCTCTATTGAATAATATTAGCCGATGGGGAGGAGGATGCTTGGGCTCTGCATTTTAGAACTGCAATGCACAGGTGTTCCAAATTACTTCTGATGCAGTCTTGGAAACCTAGACTAGGGGATCCAGTTAGTGTTCTGATTGGTAGTTGCTGCCAGGCTGGGAATGCCTGTTTGGTAAAAGATGGAACTATAGGTAGCTGTGGGGTTGTGAGGTAGGAACCAGTCCACAAACTTAATTTCACATCTTCACCTGCGTCCTTTCTTTCGCTACCCTGTAAAAACACCACGTGGTAGCTGCTGACTGCACTGCAGGAGAGTGACATGTCGGTTTCCAGTGAGTCCTTCAACACCTTCGCCTTCCCATTGCAGGAAAAAACAAAATGTTTGAAGGCAAGAGAGCCCCAGATAATCTACTGAAACCAACCTAATACTGGCCCAATTTCCAAAACAGGGTCGATCTAAGATGATTCTTCCACTTCCTTCTGGCCTGGGAGGTAAGATCTGCTTGAAAACACTTGCAAATATTGTTTTATCAGCGCCATCTCCTGTAGGCGTTCTCCCAATCAGCTTCCTGCAGTCCAGCCAAAGCCACTGCAAAGTGTTCATAGCACCCCCTGGGCACTCCACGATGACACTACACTCCTTTATTTACACATAGACCTGAAACTTGGGTTTGAGTCACCCTGTTATTCTTTAGTGTAGGGAAAGGCCCTTATAGTTCAGACACAGATGGAATATACATTACTCCTTTGAAAACAATTACGTGGCATTGTCTTATAACGATGTAAAAAAGTACACCCGTTTAAGATTCTTTGGTTTTATATACTAGTGTAGAACAATAGATAAATCTAACCTTGTCTGACAAACACCACACAGGCACATTTTACTCTGTCATCATTTCTTACACGAAAAAAACCCAAACATTCACAAGCTTTGAGTAAAAGTGTACCCTTACTGCTTCTGTATCATTTAAGAAAGCAATTAGAATTGTTTGTTACTAAACTGGTGCACATGCTTACTTCATCATTAAATAAATTCATAAACCTTTGGACTAATTAAATGTAGTTTGTAAAATTGTGATTGCTGCACAAACACCTGTCTGTGCAAGGATCGCAATTATGAGTGGATCGCACCTGGATTTCGGCAGATGGAACCTGCTGAAATTTACCAGGCAAAAAAGGCCTGGTATCTCCCTAGGAAAAAAAGGCGCAGTAGTTGCTGGAACATGCACATTATAGCGAGTAAGCATCACCATCTGCATGTTAGTCCTCATAAAACTTGAATAGGTGCAGTTCATCGGACTTCATAAGTTATTAAACCTGAGGTGTTACATATTCCGACTATCTCGTCATAGCACTTGTAATCAGGCCCCTTGCTTTGTTTTTTCCTGCATCAGTCAAAGTTCTGGTAATATATCATGTCTAGGTCACGATAAATATAATGCTTCAGAGAATTAATTGCTGCTGCTCATCAGCCTGCAAGGGTTATAAAGCAATTCCAAGTAAAGATGACATCAATCTCTCTACAGTGGGAAAGAGCATTCACTGTTGAAGAACGTTCTAGACTGTTGCCAATGTATCCGGGGGTGAATCGTCTAGCAAACCCACCCTGATATCAGACCACATGATGCTAGCAGAGATTGCAAAGGACCCTGCAGTGACATCCAGTGATATGAAGGCCTTTGTCAATAGGTAAACATTAAAGTTTGTGGTTCGAGTATAAAGAAAAAAATTACTTAACAAGTGCAAATTTCGTGAAAGTGTAGCCAGGTGAAAACCTGTCATGCTGTTGCATGGAGAAGCCTTACAGAACAGCACCTGAAATGAGCCACAAGACTTCTGGAATAATTATAGTTCTAATACACAACAACGCCTGGCTGAAAGCAACCAGTGATGATACTACAGGAAGCTCATACCAACCATCAAACATGCTGGTGGAAGAGTCAGATGTGGGCCTGCTTTGAGCCCCAGAACCAAGCTGCTTGACAATTGTAGATGAAAATGAAACACCATCTGTAGAACGAACAGCTAAAGAACACTCGAAAGTGGATTTTGCATGAGAACAGTGATCCAAAGCACACCAGTAAATCTATGATTGAAAGAAAATTAAAAGTTTCTTGGGGCAAAGCCACGTTGTGTCCTCAGCACTTGTGAGATGCTGTGGCGGGACTTAGAGAGAGCTGAGCATGAAGGAATGCCCTTAGACGTCCCTAAGCTTAAGCACTTTCGAAAGAACTGGGCTAACATTCCTCTCAGGCAATGTGATACTAACACTTACAGGTAATGTTTATTGCTGCTAAAGAGGACTTCACACGTCACTCAATTACAAGCTACACGTTTTCACTTTAGGCTACTGAATGTTGTCTTCTGTTTAACAAATAAGAACACAATTAAATTTGTGCTTGTTATTTCTCACTGGAGTTAGATTTAGGAGAAGATTCCCTACTGCTAGGACACAGTGAGGACTAGATGACAGTCAGACGTATTGTAACATGCCAAATTATAGAATCTTAAGGGTCTGTGCCCTCTTCTTTCACATCACTGCCTATAATCACATGGCTGGCTGCTATAGACATTCTAGTCATTTCTACCACAGTACTGCCCCTCTCTTGCCTCTCTGCAGGAAATTAACAGGGCAGAAGGAGAGTCTGAGGAGGTCTCTAGCCAGAGGAGACTTTTCACTACTCTCATCCTCCCTTCTGGATCCCCCTGTTATTATTATTTAGAGCCACATTTATTAAAATGGAACACAAAACAGCACAACAAGTCACCTTGCTGTGCTGCGCTGCATACAGGGAAAGAGCAATAATGCGCCATGCTTATCACAATATTGGGCATTCCTGTCCTATTCCCAGTGCTGGTACACACTGGGCTGCCCATGAAGCTCCATCCCAGGGCAGATTATCACAGCACAGCACAGCACAGCAAAGCGATTTGCACTGTATTACGTTACTCCTGATTTAGCAAGCCATTCAGGGCCGTGCAAAGTGGCCTTGCGTGGCTCGATAAAATACATTTTGGGCTTGCATCGTGCATGCACCATGTTGCTTGGTGCAATATTGACGCAACCTCTTTCATAAATTGGGCCTTTAGTGTCTTTCAGCAGGAGCCAGGGAGAAAAGGTAGAAGTCATCTTCTGCTAGCCTCTGTTTCGTTGGATCCCGAAGAGACAGAGATAAGATGTTTGGCTGAGCAGCGGCGGTTGCAGAGGACCATACAAGCCACAGTGAAGATAATGCATCCCTCATAAGCTGGTTTTATTTTACCTCCATCAGTTGATGGAATGTTCTAACATACATATAGCCCAACAGCAAGAAGTACTAGTCATTAAACACAAACTCCCTTGTTAGAGTCCCTCATCGTTGTATTACCCAGCAGCACGGAATCAGACATTTAATGGCAACTATTGGGCTATATAATAACATTTGAATGTTGACTATGTCATAGAAAGACAATGGAGTGGCAGCAGGCTCTATTAGCTCATATAATGGCCCTGCCACAAACACTATAGAGACCTCAACCACCTTCAGCCTGTCCCTCTCTGCTTCCACTCCACAGGATATGTGGAGGTTATCGTGGGTGAGGGAGGGGGGACAGGAGTAGGAGCTGTATTAGACTCAATCCCCAGAGGAGTAGCTTTACCTCCCTCAGCTCTGACTGCAATTGCATTTTAGTGAGAGCAGGTGCTGGAAGCATGTTGCCTGTGAGTTACTAGAGTCTTCAGGCACGCCTGTCTGTGCAGGCCTGCGGTAACAGACAGACTGTGCCTGCGGAAGAGGCGGGTGCAGCAGCGGTGCAGCTATCTATAGGGTATCAGGTACACTGGCAGCAGGCCCCCCTGCACCCAATTTATAGCTGTTCTCTGTACAACCAAAGCACGGATTGAGGAACCATATTTGTATGCTTGCATGAGGGCACAAGGCTCTCTTGCTGCGTGGGTGTAGCAAGGAAAAGCTCCTGCGAGCATTGCGCGTGTCTTATACTAACTACGGCTCCTTTTTTAGGTCTCGGCATCGAGACCTATTGTTATGGAGTTCGCTCTGAAGGGACCTAGAGCTGTGAACACGCCGACCAGGGTCCGTGAACGCGCACACACACAGGCAGGCATGGCCGTGCACACACAGACACACACAGAAACAGACACACGCACACACGCACGCACACACACACCCCATCCCTCTCTGCCCACTCCCTCTCTGCCGCCCCCCCTCTACCCACACTCACCGGGCTCTTTCCCTCTGCAGTTGGTCAGTCATGGCAGCAGGCAAACTCGTGTCTTCTCAGGCGATCCTTCAGCTGATGTGCACGCCCACGCTGCGTCACGTGCGCGCCCACCACGCTGTTTTCACGTTTGTTGATCCTCAGCTTGTTATATACTTTGGCTATGGACAATTAGACCACCGTTTTGCTCCGTCAATCATGTTTTCTTGGGCTGCGGTGTCTACAAGGCAAGGGGGGAGTGCACTGCACATGGATTTATCCTCGTCACGCCAATCGGTATTGTTTAATTTTATTTCTTTCGATCAGCATGTTTTTTTGTAATCTCTGGGAGAGCCGACGCATTGGACTTGAACCCCATTCCACAGTGTCAAAGTCTGGACACGGAGTGAAAGAACGTGGCTGTGCAAGCTACCACTGGACCCACTATACTCAGTTACCATGAGGTGGCGATATCTGCCACTCACTTTCCTCACTGCACCTTTGTGTTAGCCACGATGATCATAATCATTTCTATCCACTTTCATAATAGGCTTGTATTTTCAAAGATATCCTCTAATACTGAAAAAAAATTAGGGCAATAAATATCTATACAGCAGAGTACGTAAACACAAAATGTCATGACATTTTGCACACTGTTGCAGGTCCGCTGTAGTCAAGGAGATTGTCTTCTGAGAAGTGTTTACATCCTCAAAATGACTTTCCAGTGTAGAGGACCATTGGTGCACCTGCTTATCTGGCAATATGCATAAGGATTACTACCTATCTCACTAATATTTTATCTTCGTAAATAGTTTGTTCACAGTACATTGTAAATTGTTTTCACATCATGGGAGCTCTAAAAATTGAATTCTGTTCATCGCTTCTAAATGAGGCGCTTTTTGGCATTCTTCGACAATGCTTTCAAACTAATTTCTGCTACTGCGGTAGATGGATGGCACTCCGGAGAATATTGTGTTGATCGGTATAGCTCTATAAGCCGTGCGCGACCCTGGTGACCCTCCCGCCCGACCCCAGGTCTGCCCAGTAGAACGGCGCTCACTTCATCCCTCTGTGAGGCAGAAGGTGAGTGTGAGTGCAGAGTGCGCAGAGTGCGAAGTAGTGAGTGCAGAGTGAGTGTGCAGAGTGAGTGTGCAGAGTGCAGAGTAGTGAGTGCAGAGTAGTGAGTGTGCAGAGTAGTGAGTGTGCAGAGTAGTGAGTGTGTAGAGTAGTGAGTGTGTAGAGTAGTGAGTGCAGGGTAGTGAGTGCAGAGTAGTGAGTGCAGAGTAGTGAGTGCAGAGTAGTGAGTGCAGAGTAGTGAGTGCAGAGTAGTGAGTGCAGAGTGCAGAGTAGTGAGTGCAGAGTGCAGAGTAGTGAGTGCAGAGTAGTGAGTGCAGAGTAGTGAGTGCAGAGTAGTGAGTGCAGAGTGCAGAGTAGTGAGTGCAGAGTGCAGAGTAGTGAGTGCAGAGTGCAGAGTAGTGAGTGCAGAGTAGTGAGTGCAGAGTAGTGAGTGCAGAGTGCAGAGTAGCGAGTGCAGAGTAGTGAGTGCAGAGTAGTGAGTGCAGAGTAGTGAGTGCAGAGTGCAGAGTAGTGAGTGCAGAGTAGTGAGTGCAGAGTGCAGAGTAGTGAGTGCAGAGTAGTGAGTGCAGAGTAGTGAGTGCAGAGTGCAGAGTAGTGAGTGCAGAGTGCAGAATAGTGAGTGCAGAATAGTGAGTGCAGAATAGTGAGTGCAGAATAGTGAGTGCCTAGTAGTGAGTGCCTAGTAGTGAGTGCCTAGTAGTGAGTGCAGAGTAGTGAGTGCAGAGTAGTGAGTGCAGAGTAGTGAGTGCAGAGTGCAGAGTAGTGAGTGCAGGGTGCAGAGTAGTGAGTGCAGAGTGCAGAGTAGTGAGTGCAGAGTGCAGAGTAGTGAGTGCAGAGTGCAGAGTAGTGAGTGCAGAGTAGTGAGTGCAGAGTAGGTAGTGAGTGCAGAGTAGTGAGTGCAGAGTAGGTAGTGAGTGCAGAGTAGTGAGTGCAGAGTGCAGAGTAGTGAGTGCAGAGTGCAGAGTAGTGAGTGCAGAGTAGTGAGTGCAGAGTAGGTAGTGAGTGCAGAGTAGTGAGTGCAGAGTAGTGAGTGCAGAGTAGTGAGTGCAGAGTAGTGAGTGCAGAGTGCAGAGTAGTGAGTGCAGAGTAGTGAGTGCAGAGTGCAGAGTAGTGAGTGCAGAGTAGTGAGTGCAGAGTAGTGAGTGCAGAGTGCAGAGTAGTGAGTGCAGAGTGCAGAATAGTGAGTGCAGAATAGTGAGTGCAGAATAGTGAGTGCCTAGTAGTGAGTGCCTAGTAGTGAGTGCAGAGTAGTGAGTGCAGAGTAGTGAGTGCAGAGTAGTGAGTGCAGAGTAGTGAGTGCAGAGTAGTGAGTGCAGAGTGCAGAGTAGTGAGTGCAGGGTGCAGAGTAGTGAGTGCAGAGTGCAGAGTAGTGAGTGCAGAGTGCAGAGTAGTGAGTGCAGAGTGCAGAGTAGTGAGTGCAGAGTAGTGAGTGCAGAGTAGGTAGTGAGTGCAGAGTAGTGAGTGCAGAGTAGTGAGTGCAGAGTGCAGAGTAGTGAGTGCAGGGTGCAGAGTAGTGAGTGCAGGGTGCAGAGTAGTGAGTGCAGAGTTCAGAGTAGTGAGTGCAGAGTGCAGAGTAGTGAGTGCAGAGTAGTGAGTGCAGAGTGCAGAGTAGTGAGTGCAGAGTAGTGAGTGCAGAGTAGTGAGTGCAGAGTAGTGAGTGCAGAGTGCAGAGTAGTGAGTGCAGAGTAGTGAGTGCAGAGTGCAGAGTAGTGAGTGCAGAGTAGAGAGTGCAGAGTAGTGAGTGCAGAGTGCAGAGTAGTGAGTGCAGAGTAGTGAGTGCAGAGTGCAGAGTAGTGAGTGCAGAGTAGTGAGTGCAGAGCAGTGAGTGCAGAGTGCAGAGTAGTGAGTGCAGAGTGCAGAGTGCAGAGTAGTGAGTGCAGAGTAGTGAGTGCAGAGTGCAGAGTAGTGAGTGCAGAGTAGTGAGTGCAGAGTGCAGAGTAGTGAGTGCAGAGTAGTGAGTGCAGAGTAGTGAGTGCAGAGTAGTGAGTGCAGAGTGCAAAGTAGTGAGTGCAGAGTGCAAATTTGGGCCCACAGGAAAAACAAGAACAAAGGGTTTCTGAGGGTGGCTTGCTTTTGGAGTATTACTAGTAGGGAAATGGATGTTTATCTACAGAAATAGATGCAGAGTAGTGAGTGCAGAGTGCAGAGTGCAGAGTAGTGAGTGCAGAGTGCAGAGTAGTGAGTGCAGAGTGCAGAGTAGTGAGTGCAGAGTAGTGAGTGCAGAGTGCAGAGTAGTGAGTGCAGAGTAGTGAGTGCAAAGTAGTGAGTGCAGAGAGTGCAGAGTAGTGAGTGCAGAGTGCAAAGTAGTGAGTGCAAAGTAGTGAGTGCAGAGTAGTGAGTGCAGAGTAGTGAGTGCAGAGTAGTGAGTGCAGAGTGCAGAGTAGTGAGTGCAGAGTAGTGAGTGCAGAGAGTGCAGAGTAGTGAGTGCAGAGTAGTGAGTGCAGAGTAGTGAGTGCAGAGTAGTGAGTGCAGAGTAGTGAGTGCAGAGTAGTGAGTGCAGAGTAGTGAGTGCAGAGTAGTGAGTGCAGAGTAGTGAGTGCAGAGAGTGCAGAGTAGTGAGTGCAGGGTGCAGAGTAGTGAGTGCAGAGTGCAGAGTAGTGAGTGCAGAGTGCAGAGTAGTGAGTGCAGAGTAGTGAGTGCAGAGTAGTGAGTGCAGAGTAGTGAGTGCAGAGTAGTGAGTGCAGAGTAGTGAGTGCAGAGTGCAGAGTAGTGAGTGCAGAGTGCAGAGTAGTGAGTGCAGAGCGCAAAGTAGTGAGTGCAGAGTGCAAAGTAGTGAGTGCAGAGTGCAAAGTAGTGAGTGCAGAGTGCAAAGTAGTGAGTGCAGAGTGCAGAGTAGTGAGTGCAGAGTGCAGAGTAGTGAGTGCAGAGTGCAGAGTAGTGAGTGCAGAGTGCAGAGTAGTGAGTGCAGAGTAGTGAGTGCAGAGTAGTGACTGCAGAGTAGTGAGTGCAGAGTGCAAAGTAGTGAGTGCAGAGTGCAAAGTAGTGAGTGCAGAGTAGTGAGTGCAGAGTGCAGAGTAGTGAGTGCAGAGTGCAGAGTAGTGAGTGCAGAGTGCAGAGTAGTGAGTGCAGAGTGCAGAACAGTGAGTGCAGAGTGCAGAGTAGTGAGTGCAGAGTAGTGAGTGCAGAGTAGTGAGTGCAGAGTAGTGAGTGCAGAGTAGTGAGTGCAGAGTAGTGAGTGCAGAGTGCAGAGTAGTGAGTGCAGAGTGCAAAGTAGTGAGTGCAGAGTGCAAAGTAGTGAGTGCAGAGTAGTGAGTGCAGAGTAGTGAGTGCAGAGTAGTGAGTGCAGAGTAGTGAGTGCAGAGTAGTGAGTGCAAAGTAGTGAGTGCAGAGTAGTGAGTGCAGAGTGCAGAGTAGTGAGTGCAGAGTAGTGAGTGCAGAGTAGTGAGTGCAGAGTAGTGAGTGCAGAGTAGTGAGTGCAGAGTAGTGAGTGCAGAGTAGTGAGTGCAGAGTGCAGAGTAGTGAGTGCAGAGTAGTGAGTGCAGAGTGCAGAGTAGTGAGTGCAGAGTGCAGAGTAGTGAGTGCAGAGTAGTGAGTGCAGAGTAGTGAGTGCAGAGTAGTGAGTGCAGAGTGCAGAGTAGTGAGTGCAGAGTGCAGAGTAGTGAGTGCAGAGTGCAGAGTAGTGAGTGCAGAGTAGTGAGTGCAGAGTAGTGACTGCAGAGTAGTGAGTGCAGAGTAGTGAGTGCAGAGTAGTGAGTGCAGAGTGCAGAGTAGTGAGTGCAGAGTGCAGAGTAGTGAGTAGTGAGTGCAGAGTAGTGAATGCAAAGTAGTGAGTGCAGAGTGCAGAGTAGTGAGTGCAGAGTGCAGAGTAGTGAGTGCAGAGTGCAGAGTAGTGAGTGCAGAGTGCAGAGTAGTGAGTGCAGAGTGCAGAGTAGTGAGTGCAGAGTGCAGAGTAGTGAGTGCAGAGTGCAGAGTAGTGAGTGCAGAGTGCAGAGTAGTGAGTGCAGAGTGCAGAGTAGTGAGTGCAGAGTAGTGAGTGCAGAGTAGTGAGTGCAAAGTAGTGAGTGCAAAGTGAAGAGTAGTGAGTAGTGAGTGCAGAGTAGTGAGTGCTAAGTAGTGAGTGCAAAGTGAAGAGTAGTGAGTAGTGAGTGCAGAGTAGTGAGTGCAAAGTAGTGAGTGCAAAGTGAAGAGTAGTGAGTAGTGAGTGAAGAGTAGTGAGTGCAAAGTAGTGAGTGCAGAGTAGTGAGTGCAAAGTAGTGAGTGCAGAGTGCAGAGTAGTGAGTGCAGAGTGCAGAGTAGTGAGTGCAGAATGCAGAGTTGTGAGTGCAGAGTGCAGAGTAGTGAGTGCAGAATGCAGAGTTGTGAGCGCAGAGTTGTGAGCGCAGAGTTGTGAGCGCAGAGTTGTGAGCGCAGAGTTGTGAGCGCAGAATGCAGAGTTGCGAGCGCAGAGTTGTGAGCGCAGAA
This sequence comes from Lissotriton vulgaris, assembly GCF_964263255.1. Taxonomy (NCBI): domain Eukaryota; kingdom Metazoa; phylum Chordata; class Amphibia; order Caudata; family Salamandridae; genus Lissotriton; species Lissotriton vulgaris. The sequence continues at coordinate 69,765,177 of NC_141688.1, read as the reverse complement.
TGCAGAGTTGCGAGCGCAGAGTTGTGAGCTCAGAATGCAGAGTTGCGAGCGCAGAGTTGTGAGCTCAGAATGCAGAGTTGCGAGCGCAGTGTTGTGAGCGCAGAATGCAGAGTTGCGAGCGCAGAGTTGTGAGCGCCGAATGCAGAGTTGCGAGCGCAGAGTTGTGAGCGCAGAATGCAGAGTTGTGAGCGCAGAGGAGTGAGCGCAGAATGCAGAGTTGTGAGCGCAGAGGAGTGAGCGCAGAGTTGTGAGCGCAGAGTTGTGAGCGCAGAGTTGTGAGCGCAGAGTTGTGAGCGCAGAATGCAGAGTTGCGAGCGCAGAGTTGTGAGCGCAGAATGCAGAGTTGCGAGCGCAGAGTTGTGAGCGCAGAATGCAGAGTTGCGAGCGCAGAGTTGTGAGCGCAGAATGCAGAGTTGTGAGCGCAGAGGAGTGAGCGCAGAATGCAGAGTTGTGAGCGCAGAGGAGTGAGCGCAGAATGCAGAGTGAGTGTGCAGAGCAGTAAGTGCAGGTGCAGAGCGGTGTGTGCTGTTGAGTGCAGAGCGCTGTGTGCTGTTGAGTGCAGAGCGCTGTGTATTGGCAATGTAAATGACAATGTCATTTGTTTATGATTTAAAGAAAAAAAAAGAAATGTCATGAGCAATGCCAATAGCTCTTCCTTTAATGATGCCGAGACCATTGCATCGTAAATGCTTGTTAAAATTAGGATATCACACTCCCACCAACCCCCCACCCTCCAGGGAGGAATTTTCAAATAGCACAGCAGATTAGACTGTCATTAAATGGCTGTTCCCTTGTTGGTGGTCCTTGTGGACTAGAGTTAGCATTTAATGCTGCTAAAGTCAGTTGATGTGGGCTATAAAACTGCATTGAAACACCATTAAAACTATTTCATAATTAAAGAAACAATCGAGGGATTAGTCGAGCAAGCACAGTACTAAAGAGCAGGCTCTGAGGTCAGACGCGCAATATGCAGTTCAATATTTGTGAGGAACAGTTTGCTCCTCGTGAGGATAGACAAAGGGTCTGCATGCAGGAGGGGGCTCGTTCGCAGGACAGTGCTGAATAGCCTGCAATAGCATTACGCCCCCCCCTTGAATACTAAAGCAGCAGGCATAGCTCTGCTGTTGCAGAACTCATCTGATCCCGTGAGCCAGTGGTTCCCAAACTTTTGACTCCTGAGGACCCCCATTGAGTCAACTCAGGAAGCCGGGGACCCCAAGCAATTTGTAGGATTTAATTTTAAAACATTATAACAGTAATTCAAAAAAATTAAACACACATGTGCACACAAAAGAAATACTCGAATTACTAAGGGTTTTAGAGGCATATTTACAATCCCCTATCACCATGGGAACATCTATTTTTGTGATGTTTCCGTGGCGATTGGGCCTTCGCCTTATTTACGCAGCAGCTTTAAGCCACTTAATGTGACTTAGCGCTGCCTTGTAAATAAGCCCCCCTTTCACGCAATGCTTAGCATGAAAGGGGTGGGCAGTGGGCGTTCCACCAAAACACCCACTGATTTTGACGCTGCCCTCTATTTACAAGGGCAAAGTAAATAGGAGGCAGCATAAGATTAAGACCAAGGAAAACCTGGTCTTAACTTGGCGAAACGAGGAGAAATATGTTATTTCTCCTCGATTTTGCTTTTTTCCATGGAAAACACCTTGGATTGTTTATGTTCAGGAAGGTGACACTTCGGGCACATAAACAATCTTTAAAAAAATATACATTTTGTAACTTCCATGTATGCTGAATTAGGCAGCACGCATAGAAGTGACAAAACGGCATTTTTAAATTGTTCGTGTGCAGGACGTCGCACGCAGACACCCTTGCACAATGGTGCAAGGATGCCTGCATTGGCACTACACTGCTAAGTGTAGCACCAGTGCAGGGGGAAATGCAGGGCTGAACCATATTCTTGTAAATATGGTGCAGCCCTGCGTTTCTGAAGTGGCGGAGCATGTCGTTAAGCCAAGGAGGCTAACGACATGCTCCACCAATTCTATCGTAAATATCCCCTTAGTATTTTATATTGAAAGAAATTGCAAAAAAATGAAATATTTTAATGGGAAGGTTGGTGCTGCATCTCCAAGACTAACTTTTGAATGGTTGCTTTTATTTCGCAGTACGAGGCTCCTGCTCCTGCCAGGGCCAGACTTGAAACCCAAAGCAGCCCTGGGAAATGTTCTCAGACCAGTTCCTATTTGGTGCACACCACGTGCAGTGAGTGGGCCTGACCACTATAAAGGGGGCTTTGGGAGGCTCGCCCACCAAAAAAATGTAGGAAACAATGGTGCAGTCTACAAAACAGTTATAATTTTATAATGAATTGTATTAGCTTTTAAAGAATAGTAAATGAAGACCTAACTATGCACCAGGATACAACAATCTTTGTTGGGGTTCTTCAATGATTCCCTTATTATCACCCTCCAACAGGGCCTCTCATCTCTCCATAGCCCCTCTGTCACATGTATTTGATTTGTTTTATAGCATCTCTTTTACCATTGTAGGATGTCAAAGCACTTTACATCACACACACATATAGATATAATGAATCATACATGAAAATTAATGTATAGAAAATGTTACATAAGGCAAAGGGGACTACAAGGTGTAGGATTCACATGTCATTCATACTGCTAGGCATTTCTAAAGAGTGCTGGTCTGGAGAAGCACAAACTCAGGATTCAGAAGATAACACAGTGGTTTGCATTGACTTTAACAATAAAAATGTATTTCCATCCAAATAAACCCTTTTAGCAGCATCCGGATAATTATAGACTGGGAAAAAACATACGTTAGTAACTTGTACCATGCAGTTTGTACGCAGTTCTTTGATGAGAGTTTATAGGTCACTGTGCTAGATTACGATTGTCCCTTATGAATTGCACAGTAACAAAAGAATCTCAGTAACAAAAGCAGTAACCCACTGACCTATGCACATAAAATACTGTGTTTCAAAATGTATGGTACACGTTCTTTGCAGTAGGCATATTAACCTCTGTGCTACATTAGATAAGTCAACCTGCCACTGGACAAAACTCTCAACTCTCTCCAGCAGATACATTAATCACTGACATTTTCATGACACTTTTATTGTTGCTCGAAAACTGCAAATTTTACCAGGAACTTTGCAGTGCTTTTCAAACTGCTGCCTGGGGACCCCCTGGGTATGTGCCACGGACCCCTGGGGGTCCGCGGACCACAGTTTGGGAAACACTGCCGTGAGCCATGTGGACAGAGGAGCTGCTGGTCCTTCCAAATGGCACGGGGCACGGTTCGTCCATAGAACTATGGGCGTCGTCAGGGAATTGTCTGTGACTTCTGTTCCATCCATGACAAGGAGGCGAAATAAAAATTCTGTCACACACTTTGAGCCTGAATCACAAAAGTAAGTTACACTTTTGAGTAACTGTACACTTTGTAGCAAGTTCACTACTTTCGGTATTCACAAATCTGTGAGTGCAAACGTACTTGGACAGGATATGTTATGTGTCCCAATCCCCAGAGTAAGGCATTTGGCTTACTAAGATGTGGGTGGGTACCATCCCTCCCTAAACCCACCCTTCCCTCTCTAAACCCCTATTAATCCTTCCTAATCCTTTCCGCTTTAGTAGTATATCTGCCACTTTACCCACCCATGCACCTGTGTCTCTCCCACATTTAATATTAAAATCTATACGTACATGACTGGAGGCTCCGCACTTAGGGTGGGGTAGTCTGCACACATAAGTATGGGTAAAACTTAAATTTTTTAGTACATTTTGTAGTATTACAAATCGCACTACAAAGTGCAGTTTGAGAATCAGGTTCACTATTTCTAGCATGACCTGTGTACAAATGTATGCAATGCAGGTAGAAGGCACAATTGTCACGTATCTGCTCCCCACTCTCACTTGTGGAAATCCTGCTCTGTTCAAGGCGTGTTCAGGAAAAGTGAAGGGGAAAAGAGATTACAGAGTAGGGATGCCCAGAGTTTTACTTGTGTCAGTGAAGTTTTGTGATGATTCTGAATTTTGCGATTAATGGCGTTCACAAAGTTTCTCCTGTGCTCAAAACATTTGCACATTATGAGATAATATCATTGCCTTGACTGATAATTTTCAAACTAAAAATGTCTATTCAAGTTGGTAAATTTATATAGAAATATAGGGCCTCATTTATGAGGCCTTGCGTCAGTTTTGCGCTTCCGATGCATCACTTTTTGTTTCACACAGCGATGCATCATTTCTCATCAATTAGGCCCCTAGAATTTTATCTGCAAACTTATCTTTTGCAGAGCCTTTCTATAACCTTGGCAGATATTTGTTCATTTTCGTCTCTGCAAATGTACCATTTGCAGCATTCCTTCCAAGACAATCAGGACCGGACAGGCCATAGTGGACACCGGGCATTTTCCCTGTGGATTGGAGGAGTGGGGAGCAGTTTTGGACCAGTGGTGGCTACTTTTTTAATGAGGACTGGATAACAAAAGGCAGCAGCAGTGTTTCCCACCAGCATTCCAGCCTCCCAACCAGGGGCATAACACAGGCCCCCGTCGCCACAGTGAGGGGGCCCCCACGCTCCAAGGGGCCCAAAGGGGGCCCCTCCACATGCCTTGCAGGGAGGCCCCCTAAAGGTTTGTTACACCAGTGCTTGCCACCCATCCCCAGCTGGTTCAACTTAAGTACCAGGGCTGGTTTGTGTTCTCAGTCCAGCCATAACAACAAGAAAAAAAGTCAGCATAATATCCAAATCCCCTTTGTGATGTACATCCCATCAGCAAGAAGGAGAGATAAAACAATGGGAGTGGCAGCACACAGGTGGCAACACAGGAGCAATGATCGTCCCTGACGTTGGTCTGTATTATGAGACACAGTAGGTTGATCACTTTAACTCTGAGTTGGAACACGGTGCATCATCTGACACCTCTGCCTGTAGTAAGGATTTTGAGAGCATGTCCTTTCAATCCAAAGAGAATCCAATTCTAATGCCTCAAATATTTATATACATACCTTTGCCACATGCAGGAGAACACAGCCCCCTCAGCAAAGTAAGACCCCACACTATATTTGTCTCAGCACGATGGGTGTTGAGTCATTTGGGTAATTTGGGGCCTTACAGATTCTTCTCTTGCTGTCTTGGCGGTTCTACCAAAAAGAGGAAGAAACCCCTACGGATGATTGTGGCCTTTTCGCATCATATCGGCTGATTCCTAAATAATAGAAACATGGGGCCTCATTTATGAGGCTGTGCGTCACTTTTACGCCGCGGCATAAAAAATGCGCCTTGTTGCGCCATATTTACAAAGTGACGCATCTAGGTAGATGCGGCACTTTGTAAACCCCTGCGCCACATTATACCTGCGCCAGGTATAATGTATACAAGGGGGGGCATATTGATGCAAGGGTGGGTCGTAGAAGTGACGCAGTGAAATCTATGAGAATTCACTGCGTCACTTTTAGGACGCCGTTGCGTCAAAATCTTGCGCCTGCCTCACAGCAGGCGTAAGACTGACGCAGGCCCTTTCACATCGGGCTTGTCCCATGTGAAAGGACGCATTGCTGGAGTTGCGTCACTTTTGTGACACACTCCAGCAATGCGTCACTTTTGCGCCATACAGATACGTCAGAAATACTGACGCATCTGTAACTCCTTGCGACATGATGCGTCATACATTTAATATGACGCATCAGGAATGTCGCAAGGAGTGCGCACTGAGAAGTGACGCATCGCTGCTTTCACACAGCGATGTGTCATTTCTCATAAATGAGGCCCATGGTATGTGTTGGGTTTTGGTCCCACTGATAATGAACTTGATGTTGGTACACCGTTGTTCATATACATGACATTAAGTAATCCCGGTACATTTTATGTCTTTCATGGTGTCCCTAAAAGCCCACAACCCTGAGGAACACTCTCACTAAATCAATAGGCCCCCCAGAAGGTCGAAACACGTTGGCGTAGATAACAGTGACCACAGAGCTAGCTTTAACGCTGGTGGCGCCTGGTGCGACAATGTTAGTTGCCCCCTCCCCATGACTACCTTCGCTATGGATCCTCTCCCTACCACTTTTTGTTTTCAGTTTTATATATAGCAAACTCACCTGAAAATATCAGAGCACTTTCTTGAGCGCCAGTTACGTTACAGACGGACAAATTAATTTTGTTGGACGAAGGGAGATTAAGTGATTTGCCCAGAATCACAGGATGTTGAGCGTCCCTGCTGAGACTCTAACTCGGTTCCCATGCTTCGAGGTCAACCGCTGTAGCCGTAGGGCCAGTTAACAGTGATCCTCAATTCTCCATAACTACTCACTCTCTCACATGCACTTATTTTGTTTTTAGCGCCACTCATGCCAGTGAAAGCTGTTAGAGCACTTAACATCACATTACACTTAGCCAATGACTCATACATGCGTTAATCAGTATATAGTTCATGTTACATAAGACGGAGAACTACAAGGTGTAGGAGTCACATGGCATCCATACTGGTAGGCAGTATAGTTTAAGAGTGCTTGGTCAGGGGAAGCACAAACTCAGAATTTAAAAAGTAACATCATGGCTGATTGTTGTCTTTGCTAATATGAATTGATTTCTAACCAAATGTATCTTTTTTGCAACATTAGGATAATGAAAGATTGGGTAAGAAAATCTAACGTTCTAACCTATACCTTGCAGTCTGCATGCAGCTCTTTGATCACAGTGACTAGGACACTGTTCTATATTAGGATTTTAACGTATAAATGGCAAGTAACAAAAGGATCTCTGTGACAAGAGCATTAACTCACTGAACTATTTATATTATAGGCACTTCTGTAATCTGCACGGTGCAAGTTCTTTTCAGTAGGCATATTAACAGGTGCAGACTGTGTATGTAAGAGCAGGGCGCAGGGTGGGGGGAGTCGACAGATGACAACAAGGGAAACTTGAATGTAAAAAAAAAAAATCACTTGCCTTGCTCTCGCTTCATCGCCGACTCGGCGATACGGTGAGCACATGATAAGTGTTTTTTTTAATTTGGTTCCCTTGCGGTCATCTTCCGACTCCCCCCACCCTGCCCCACTGCTCTTACCTACATGGACCGCGCCTGTATATTAACCCTCTGTGCTACATTATGATGAATCAAAACATCCACTAGACAAAACACCAAACTCTCCAGTAGACCCATTAATCATCATAGTTATCTAGACATTTTTACTGTTGCCTGGAAATTGCTGATGGCAAATTAGCTCCAGCAGGTGCTTTTACATCCACAATATATTGTAGAAACACGGTTCCCCTGAAGTAAGTACATGGTGTGTGACAATGGTCGAACAAGCCTAGAGCCAACTTTGAGTGGCCAGAGGGCACACATACCTGCACAAAGTAAAAAAAACACTTTTCAAAACAGTTGAGAAGATCCATATCTTCTATATTTTGGAACATTGGTGGAATGTATGTGCCCCAACCACACAGGGCCCCACGATATCTGGAGAATTATACACTTGGAGGAAAATAATATATCCCAATTGATACAAAATCAATAATCTTTATCTGATGATGAGCACTTTACACGTTGTACAGTTTTGTTTGTTGGGCAACCTTGTATGTTGATTCCAGAAATGCAAGGATATTAGTTGGATACTCGTCATTGTCGAGAACAGTAGCATGTGTATATGTAAATATATATGTGGTTAGAAGTTATGTGTTTTCATTGTTTTGGTTTGAAGTATTTGTTACGTAATGAAGTTTTGTATTGTCGGACGAATTTACATTTATGCACACACTAAAACAAATCACTGGAAAGAGTCTTAGGTGTACAAAAGTTATTTTTATTGTTTAAACCCCTTGCATGTAACATGTGTGCTGGTCTGTCTTGATGTCAATGTTATGTCAGTTATAAAATTGTCAGGATATATGTAAAGAAGGCTATAAATAATACTACAAAGGAAGTTGGTTGGAATGGGCACGCAATGATCACGTGACGTATAGACTCATTACACAAATCTATGGTGTAGGGGGTATCATTTGATATACTAACAATCTAGGATTCCATTCCCTATTACCTCAACAGGATTGCTCGTCGTCACGATATGCACAGGAATATAAGCATAGCATTTACTACCAATAATGGTGTAAATGTTCATTTTGCCACAAAAATGAAGTTAGGAGCCATCCTGTTCAGTAAAATTGCATACCTGTGCACAGGTAATGAGGTTATGAGCTCAGGAGTATTCTCATTTGAAGTAGCCACTGTATCCAGCACTCCAGAAACTCATCAAATCTCTTTGATAGATGGGCCTATATCTCATACCTTGGCATTGTGATGGTTATGAATCGTGCAGTTTCTGAAATATCTCTTTCTTTCTCATATGATAGCCAGAAAGTGGTGTGATTGATTGTCTGATGGTGGGCCCCACAGGATAGCATGAATGAGGAATGATTTGGGTAGCTCCACATATTGCTCGATTGCCACAAACATAGTAAGGCACAGTTTGGGAAGAAAACACCACTATGGGTGAACAGTTCACCAGATGGAATAATGGTTCTAGCAATATCAGCTTTGATCAGGATGAGGAAAATATGGGTTCTATATGTTTTGCTGTAGTATCAATGTATTCACTGCTTTCCAGAAAATACTGACATATCAAACCTCACACACTATTGTATGGACAGTTGAAGCTAGATGGATGGCAATGGGGCAGAACGTCTTGATTGTGTAAGAAATTAATTAGGTCCTTGTGAGTGACAGGAGTGGTGTAATTATTGGATTTAGGAATTTAGTGCAAATGGGAGTGCACTGTCCTTCCCGTTCAAAAAGGATTGGGAATAAAGTGACTCCCCTTTCGAATCAGTGGGCACATGGGAACGCAGAAGACAAGGAGAAAGGTAAGATTTAGGGCCTGATTGTAGTGATCTAGAACATGCTGGAAAGTGTTGTCTTTGTAGATCCATTGCTTTTATCTGGAGAGGGCAGTGTGCTCCATTCAGCTGACTTCTTCAAGCCCACCGATCACCCTTTCTGATACATCAGCTCAATGAACAAACCAAACAAGCTGGCTGTGAGGACGACCAGTCAGATTCTTTGACGAATCAACGAACTGGGAGGCTGGCCACTAATGGGGCTTAAGTCTCTGTGGTGCAACTGCTGGGTCAAGAGCTCCTCTGTCATCCTTGGTCTTTGTGACCAGCTCAGAATGTGAAGCATGGATCCAGGCGGGCCGCCTTCAGCAAATGACCCCATTGTGGGATATGAGCAGAGCTTGAAATTTGATCTCATTAGTGGGATAAAAATGCTGGCTTTCATTAATGAATCTTCACATGAGTTATTCTCGTGGCTACAGATCATGACCAGCTTCTGTTCTGCTTGTGGGAAACTCTTGTGTTGTGATTCAGGAGCACTTTCTCCTGAGTCACAGCAAGGTCCAGAAAGATGGGCATGAGAGTTTTAGAGGTTGGTATACATATAGGCTCACATCACAGTTCGGCTATGGAGAAGCATTTTAGCAACATTGACAGCAAATTAGCTCCTCTTTGAAAATTCTTCTTTCTTGGTTTGGAGAGCAGCACATTGAACAATCAACACTTCAAGTAGGAGCTGAATTGTATTGACCAGTCCATTTACACCGCAACCATACCTAATATGATTACATGCGTAAGAAAGAAAAGCCCTTTGTAGCCACAGCAGACCAAAGTTGGGGAAAACATCAAAGGCATAGTTTGAATCACTGAAGTTGCCACTTTTCTTAGTAATTAATATAAAAGCACCAGTAACAATTTATTCAGCAACTTGGACACAAGGCACTTACGGAAAATAACAACTCGGAACTATGTTGTGAAAGGTGTACATAGCATATCGTGCAATTAGTTTCCATTCATCGTTTTTAAAGCAAGAATAATCAAAATAATATACATCACAATTAAGCAGTTGTGCTCCAAAGAGATCTCTGTGAGGTTTTGAGAGTGCTGGATACAGTGGCTAATTCAAATAAGAATACTCTTGAGCTCATAACCTAATCACCTGGGTATTGGTGGTTGTGGTATTGGTGGTGGTGGTAATATTGGTATTGGTGGTATTGGTGGTGGTGGTATTGGTGGTGGTGATATTAGTGGTTGTATTGGCGGGGGTATTGGTGGTGGCAGTATTGGTATTGGTGGTGGTGGTATTGGTGGTGGAGGTGGTATTGGTGGTGGTAGTATTGGTGGTGGTGCTATCGGTGGTGGTGGTATTGGTGGCAGTATTAGTGGTGGTGGTATTGGTGGTGATATTGGTGGTAATGGTATTGGAATTGGTGGTGGTGGTATTGGTATTGGTGGTATTGCTGCTGATAGTGATATTGGTGGTGGTGGTATTGGTGGTGGTGGTGGAAATAGTGGTTTTGGTGGTGGTGGAAGTCGTGGTATTGATGGTGGTGGTGTTGGTATTGGTGGTGGCTGTATTGGTGGTGGTGGTATTGCTAGTGGTGGTATTGGTGGTGGTGGTATTGGCAGTGGTATTGGTGGTGATGGTATTGGCAGTGGTGGTATTGGTGTTGGTGGTATTGTTTGGTATTTGTGATGGTATTGGTGGTACTTGTGGTAGTGGTATTGGTAGTGGTATTGGTGATGGTGCTATTGGTGGTGGTGGTATTGGTGGTGTTGGTATCAGTGGTGGTTTTGGTGGTGGCGGTGGTATTTGTGGTGTGCTGGTAGTGGTGGTATTGGTGGTGGTGGTAGTGGAGGGATGGGTGGTATTGGTGGTGGTGCTAGTGGTGGTGGTGGTATTGGTAGTGGTGATATTGTTGGTGGTGGTGATATTAGTGGTTGTATTGGCGGGAGTATTGATGGGGGTATTGGTAGTATTGGTATTGGTGGTGGAGGTGGTATTGGTGGTGGTGGTATTGGTCGTGGTGGTATTGGTCGTGATGGTATTGGCAGTGGTATTGGTGATGGTGGTATTGGCAGTGGTGGTATTGGTGGGGTGTTGGTGGTATTGTTGGTATTGGTGATGGTATTGGTGGTACTTGTGGTGGTGGTATTGGTAGTGGTATTGGCGATGGTGCTATTGGTGGTGGTGGTAGTGGTGGTATTGGTGGTGTTGGTATTGGTGGTGGTATTGGTGGTGGTAGAGAATGGGTGGGTGATATTGGAGGTGGTGGTAATATTGGTTGTGGTGATATTGTTGGTGGTGGTGGTATTGGTGGTGGTGATATTAGTGGTTGTATTGGCGGGGGTATTGATGGGGGTATTGGTAGTGGAGGTGGTATTGGTGGTGGTGGTATTGGTGGTTGTATTGATGGTATTGGTGGTGATAATGGTATTGGCAGTGGTATTGGTGGTGGTGGTATTGGTAGTGGTGGTATTGATGGTGATATTGGTATTGGTAGTGGTTTTTGTGTTGGTATTGGTGGTGGTGGTATTGGTGGTGGTGGTATTGGCCATGGTATTGTTGGTGGTGGTATTGGAGGTCATGATATTGGTGGTGCTGGGGGTGGTATTGGTTGTAGTCTTGTTGGTGGTGGAGGTGGTGGTATTGATGGTGCTGGTGGTATTGTGGTGGTATTTATGGCAGTATTAGTCGTGGTGGTATTGATGGTGATATTGGTGGTAATGGTATTGGAATTGGTGGTGGTGGTATTGGTATTGGTGGTATTGCTGGTGATAGTGATATTGGTGGTATTGGTGGTGGTGGTATTGGTGGAGGTAGCATTGGTGGTGGTGGTATTGGTGGTGGTGGTATTGGTGGTGGTGGTGTTACTGGTATTGGTGGTGATATTGGTATTGGCAGTGGTATTGGTGGTGGTATTGGTAGTGGTGGTATTGGTACTTTTTTGTGGTGATATTGGTGGTGGTGATATTGGTATTGGTGGTAGTGGTGTTGGTGGTTGTGGTGGAGAGATTGGTGGTATTGGTGGTGGTGATAGTGGTGTCGGTGGTATTGGTAGTGGTGGTATTGTTAGTGGTGATGGTATTGGTGGTGGTGGTATTGTTGGTATTGGTGGCAATATTGGTATTGGCAGTGGTATTGGTGGTGATGTTGGTAGTGGTGGTATTGCTGGTGGTATTGGTTGTGGTTTTGGTGGTGATATTGGTGGTGGTGGTATTGGTGGTGGTGGTGGTATTGGCCGTGGTACTGGTGGTGGTGGTATTGGAGGTTGTGATATTGATGGTGCTGGTGATGGTGGTATTGATGGTGCTGGTGGTATTGTGGTGGTATTGGTGGCAGGATTAGTGGTGGTAGTATTGGTGGTGATATGGGTGGTAATGGTATTGGAATTAGCGGTGGTGGTATTGGTGTTGGTGGTATTGCTGGTGATAGTGATATTGGTGGTGGTGGTATTGGTGGTTGTGGTGGAAGTAGTCATCTTGGTGGTGGTGGAGGTCGTGGTATTGATGGCGGTGGTTGTATTGGTGGTGGCGAAGGTGCTGGTATTGGTTGAGGTGGTATTGGTTGTGGTATTAGTATTGGTGGTATTGGAGGTGGTGGTATTGGTATTGGTGGTGGTGGTATTGGTGTTGGTGGTAGTGGTATTGGTATTTGTGGTAGTGGTATTGGTGGGGGTGGTGGTATTAGTGGTGGTGGTATGTGCGGTGCTTTTAGTGGTGGTGGAGGTATTGGTGGTGGTGATGTTTGTGGTATTGGTGGTTTTGGTGGTGGTGGTATAGGTGGTATTGGTATTAGTTGTGGTGGTGGTATTGGTGGTATTAGTGGTGGTGGTGGTGGTATTGGTGGTGGTGGTATTGGTGGTGATATTGGTGGTGGTGGTATTAGTATTAGTGGTGGTATTCATATTGGTGCTGGTGGTATTGATGCCAGTGGTATTGGTGGAGGTGGTACTGGTGGTATTGGTGGTGGTATTAGTGGTGGTATTGGTGGTTGTATTGATGGTGGTATTGGTGGTGGTGGTTATATTGGTGGTGGTAGTATTGGTATTGGTGATAGTGGTGGTATTGGCGGTGGTGGTATTTATTGGTATTGTGGTGGTGGTATTGATATTGATATTGGAGTTGATGGTGGTATTGGTGGTATTGGTGGTGGTGGTATTGGTAGTGGTGGTATTGGTGGTGGTGGTATTGGTGGTGGCATTGCTGGTGGTATTAGTATTGGTTGTGGTGGTTTTGGTATTGGTGGTGGTGATATTGGTGGTGGAAGAATTAGTATTGGTGGTATTGCTGGTGGTATTGGTGGTGGTGGTGGAGATACTGGTCTTGGTGGTGGTGGAGATAGTTGTCTTGGTGGTGGTGGAGGCAGTGGCATTGATGGTGGTGGTGCTATTGGTGGTGGTGGTATTTGTGGTGGTGGTATTAGTGGTGGTATTGGTGGTGGTGTAGGTGGTAGTACTTGTGGTAGTGGTATTGATGGTGGTGGAATTGGTGGAGTTATTAGTATAGGTGGTGGTATTGGTGGTGGTGGTGGAAGTGAACGAGGTGGTTTTTGGTGGTGGTGGAGGTATTGGTGGTGGTGGCATTTGTGGGAGTATTGGTGGTGGTGGAATTGATATTGGTGGTGGTGGTGGTATTGGTGGTGGTGGTTGAATTGGTGATGGTGGTATTGGTGGTTTTGGTGATGGTATTGTTGGTATTGGTGGCGGTGGTATTGTTGGAGCAAGGATTCGCACATGAAGCGACTTGCTTGAATTCATGAACCTCGAAATAATATTAATTAACTAATCAACCTGTTTTGTCTTATTAATCGCCCCTTGTCCGACATTTCAGGTGTCCGAGAGACGCTTGCTTATGTGTCTATTAATATCAATACGCTTCCAACCTAAAATGGCCACTGCTATGCGGGAATTCAGACTGCGCATGCGTCGCTCATACGCATGTGACGTGACGTATTCAATGTCTTGGTGAGAAGCCAGTTGCACTTGCGCAATAGAACTAAAATGGCTGCTCTGTGTTCTCACATGCTTGAAGCTTGTATTGCTGCTTTTGCTAAACTGTCCGTTCTGCTTAAACCTAATGTTATAGTTTATTATAAAGTAATGGGAGTAGTATAGAGATTCATGGTATACAGTGTAATCAATTCAATTCAATTCAAAAGACCTTTATTCGAATTTGATAAAATTCATAAAAGTACCGAACACAGCAAAGCACATATATACATAAGATACAAAACAGTTATATAAATAGCATTCCATAGTAACAAAGCAGTTCATACAGTGGTTAAGCAATAGATTTCATTATCTTATAAAGTTTTTGCAGTAGTATCTTCATGACTGATTCTGATTTCAGGGACTTTCCATAGTCTTACGTGCACGTATGGCTAGTCTTAAAAAAGTGCTAGTGCGAAATGTCAGTTCATCAGTGTCCAAGGTGAGCAACAACATATAGGATTCCTGAAGTGTGAGAGGTCTGAATTTTCTAAAATATGGGGTTAAAAGCCATTTGGTATATCTCACATAAAATTTACAGAAAAACAGAAAGTGCAAATCATCTTGAGTGCTTATACCGTCACAAGGGCAGGGGGTAAGATCTATATGATGTCGGAACCCCAAAGGAAAAGACAGCAAAAATTTCACAGTTCCTGCCCTTAGACGAAACAATAAAGATCGCTCCCAATTTGACATAGGGAGTGAGAGGTAGGGTGGCATGATTTGCATACAAAGACCATTTCCAATGTATTTCTTGACCCCTGATTTCTGTGATTCACTTCCAAGCCTTTCATTACGGTAAAGTGCATAAAGTGCCTTTTGGACCTCAAATTTATCCTTTAATTCGATAGCCGTTAGCTCGGTAAACAAAATGCCTCTACCAATTTCATTAAATGTTTTAAAAACTTCTTTAAACCAGGGGATCAGCATGCCATTTTCACAATTAAGGCAGTCCTTAATGATGTTTTGCGTAAGGACAGCAGCCTCGTTCCTCCAGATTCTAATCCAGAAGAGAGCTGGTCTTGCTTTAATAAAGTCACTTATGAAGGGGAGGTTGAGTTCGTTATGGCAGATCAAATTAGAAGAGGAGATCGGTGCTCCCAGCAATTTTCTGCAAAAACGGTTTTCCTCTCTTTGGATGCTTATGCTGCTGGCCGATCCCCAAACTTCGGCTCCATACGTGGCAACAGGAGAACACTGTAGTTTAAAAATGTTAGCGATGGCTTTTGTGGCGCCGATTTTCTTTGGGCGGGGGAGACTCAGGACAGAATTTTGGCTTTCGAGAACTTGCTCGTGGCGTGGGCCACATGCCCACTCCACGAGCCGTTCGCAGCGAAAACCAACCCCAGATAAGGGAACTTATGGACAGATTCTAGTTTATCTGTTCCAATTCGAATTGTGCTGAGTTTCCTTTTGCCCGGCCCACAGGACATAATAAAAGACTTTTTAAAATTAACTTTCAGATCCAGTCCCTCCATAAAATTTACAAAACTATGTACAAGCAGACCTAGAGCGTTAGGTGTACGTGCCATAAGGACAGCGTCGTCTGCATATAAAAGCACGGGTAGGGGGTTACCTAAAATAGTTGGGACATCAGGGGTAGCTTTCTTTAGGCAATTGGACAGACCGTTGATATAAATGATAAACAGCAGGGGTGCTAAAACGCACCCCTGTCTCACCCCCCTCCCTATCTCAATGGCTCCCGATACCTCTCCGCCCATCCCAATACGTACCCGTGCTTTCAGGTCAGTATGGAGATAGGCTAAGAATCTAACAAGAGTGGCATCAAGACCATTTGACAGGAGAGTTAACCAAAGCTTAGATCTATTCACAAGATCGAATGCGGATGAAAGATCCATAAAAGCTAGGTAGGCAGTGGATGAGCGAGCAATGCAGTATTTGTCGATTATCAATTTTAAGTTTAAGCATTGCTCGACTGTTCCTACCCCGCTCCTGAACCCCATCTGGCAGGGATCTAAAAAGTCAGAATCAGACGCCAATTCCAGTACCCTGTTATAAATTATTCGTCCTAGTATTTTTAGAGTATTATCCAGGAGGGAAATGGGACGATAATTTGCTGGGTCTGATCTGTCTCCCTTTTTATAAATGGGAACGATGATACTAGTAGCCCAGGTGGCAGGCATGGCTACATGTGGGAGACTGTTAAAGATGTTTAGGAGTATTGGCGTCCAAAGAGCAGCATTAAATTTAATAATATCGATAGGGAAGCCGTCCGGCCCGGGCGCCTTGTTACCTAGGCTCTCTTTGATGGCTTTCCTGACTTCTAGGTCCGAGATCTCTAAGCCTTCTGTTTGGTCCATATTGGGGAGAAGTTGCTCATCAGAGGGGGCGGCATAAATATTAGAAAAATGGGTCTCCCAGGCTGCACTGGTTATATTGCAGCTAGTTTGTGTAAGCTCTTTGCCCATTTCCCTCGTTCTCCTAACAGCCGACCAAAATGGGGCGCTGCCACCCAGATTGGCGCTGATGACCAGCTTATCCCAGTGGTCGGAGAGCAAGTTTGCCTTCCTTTTCGATATATTGTCTTTGTAGTTTTTCCTGGCAGCTCGAACTACATCTTTACATCTGGGTTTGGCAGAGAGGGCCTTTCTTAACTCTCTATTGGCCACGGAGCAAGATGTATCAAACCACCGTGGCTCTTTGTGTTCAGTAGGGAGTGGGACTGACAGGAGAATTTTTATATTTGAGCATAAAGCTTCAAAGTCTGTGATCAATTTTTCATTATTTGTGCTTGGGGAGGAGAGGCATTTCAGTAAATCGGGATGTGCCTCCTGAATCGTGTCTATAATGGCCCCACAGTCAATTCCCCTCCATTTAAGGCGAAGGCCGTCAATTGAGGGTGTAATATCCCTTGCCCCATTTAAATTCATAAAAATCGGACTGGGTGCGATATTAAAAATAGCTAACAATGGATTGTGATCACTGAAAGACGTTTGCACCACAGAAGATTTGATTAAACAGTCCGTTAACAGAGGTGATGTAAATATGTAATCGATAATTGAACCGTTATCCCTGCCCTTAAACGTGGGGGCATAGGGAAAATTCATATCATACCCTACACTCATTACATCAACAAGATTAAAATCAGAAAGTATGCTGATCAGTTCCAAACCCCTGCGTTCATTACAGTAATCAAGATTAGTAGATCCATAGTTCTCTATAAGTTTCACATTAAAATCACCCCCAATCAGAATACTAGTCTTGGTGTCTACTGACAGGGAACAATCAATCATGTTTAAAACCTTAGATAATGCAACAAAGTTTTTGTTCGGTACACCATAAAAATCATTATTATAAAAATTAATTAAATAGATTGTGGTCTTTGATTTCAATTTATTTCCAAAATTTGAATATTGGGATTGGCAAGGTTATCTAGCTTCAGATCACTAATTGTGCCGCCTGCCAAAATTCTGATCCCGATAAAAAGACCACCCACTGCTCGGCCAAAGCTAGGTTTTACTGATGTCAGGCTGAAGCAGTGGTAGCCTTCAATATACAGGTTATCGGCAGCCCAAGTTTCTTGGAACATAAGTATGTCTGCATCATTAATTAGTTCAATCCAAGCAGAGTCCGAAAGCTTAGATTCTAAACCTGCAACATTCCAGCTTTGAATTGATAGGCCATGTTTAAACCCGTGTTTGATGGATGTACTCCCAGTATTCCCATTATCATGGTTGAGTGATTCGTTAGAAATGGCCGGGATACTATCCGACAATATCATTTCTGTAACAGCAGTTTTAACGTGGTGCAATGCAGCTGGAGTTGTGGCACCCTCTAAGTTACAGGCTTTTGCATCGTTGCACATTTCTTTATTGGGGGATATACTCAGTCAATCCTGTTCGTCTAAAGATGATAAATAATCGAACCGATTGAAAGTAGGAATATTGTACATTGGCCTAACTTCAGTCATCTGTGCAAACTGGAACGGATTAGGGATTGGGTAAGACCTATCCCTATAATTACTCTGATGCATAGTTGGGGCTTGAAAGTGCTGCGGAGGATTGGGGGTTAGGATTGGCATTGGGGGTTGTGGATGCCAGTTACGGTTGTTGGAGTAGGCGGCATTTGGGTTCTGATTTTGGACAAAAAGGGGTGATTTAATCCTTGCTCCAAAATTCATTTCCTGGTGAGAATTAGTGGGGAAATTATTGGGGAAATTAGCTGTGGCTTGTTTGGGGGGTATCAGGTGTCGGTAGAAATATCCTAAGGGGAGGAGCGTGGTGTTGAATTCCCAGGGCGATGGTAGAGGGGCATTGGCTAGTGTTTTCTCTGCCCATTGTGGATTTCTAAAGCTTATGGTGACACAGTCGCCCTCGAATTTTTTCCTAAGTGGTCCAATCCAACCCACTCGCTGTGTGTTAATAATCTCCCTTGCACCATCAATAGGGTAATTGCAGTTAGCAATTAGTCAGTGCAAGGTTTTGTTTTTGAGTGATGTGGGATTTTCATCCTGGTCCTTTCTTAGTTTGGTGACATTTACTAACACTAGTACATATGCACCGCATTCCGGTGGGAGGTTAATGCGGGCAGGAACTTGTCTAGGTGTTTTTGGAATGGGTTGGGTCGAGATAGGATTGCTTGTTGAAGTTGCAGGGTGACCTGTGGTGCTCACATTTGGAGGTTTAGTATTGGTGATGGTATTGGTACCAGGGTCCTTCCTTTTATCTGTGGGTGCGCTGTTAGTGTGCGATGTTGCTGCTTTTTGTTTAGTAGTTGGGCCATTGGCCAGTGCGACAGGTGCAACTTTGTGTGCGTTATTTGGGATAGTTGGAGGTGCTTGTGGAATACTTGTTTTGGAGCCTGCTATTTTGATGGTGTTGCTGTTATTTGTACTTGTTGCAGGACCTTCCTTAAGGAAATTCTTAAGAGGGCTACTCAAATCAGCTAGTTGTTTTTCTATTCGAGTAAGCCTATTTTCGATGGGGCTTTGGGGCATGTGACTTCAGTTTTTGAACTGCCCCCTCTCGCCTGCCTCTCACTTGCCTGGTGTTATCAGCGGATTTTACTTTGGGAGAGGGGTTAATGGGTAGGTCAGGGGTTTTTTCCAAGTCTGTGCTGATATCAGTGTCTGACTCTAACAGGGGAATGGAGGCTGAAAGGTTAACCTCGCTGGGGATGGTGTGAATGTCAGCACATACGTCAAGTAGGGGTCTGATGTTATTAGGCGTAGCTTGTGCAGGTGTAGTGGCGGTAGCAATAAGGCCAAGTGAGGAACGTTTGGCATGCGCCAGATCTTGTGATACCCTGCGTTCTAAAAGGCTAATGCCCTGATTGATGGCGTCATTGGCCTTCGATATAAAAAGGTCAATGGGGCCAGTCACAGTGGCAGCTGTTCTGCTGCGAGTGCCCCTTGGAGACATGCTGACAGTTGCTTGCCCTTATTCTACGGTATGGGTTGCGACGCGGAACAACAGACACAAATGTCATTAACACCTAGCAAAAAAGGGCAGATAGTCCCAACAATGTTTTCTATAACCACAGTTCCCGAATGAAGGTTGCCCAATGGGCCAATGGAAAGTACCTTAAAGAAATGACGAAATGGGGTGGCCCCGTCCCGTCCTCCTCGTGCCTCTGAGGGCCACAGAGGGCCCGCCCTTTGCCCGGGCTTAGGCCCGGGCGTTCCCGCACGCGACTCGCGGGGGAGAGGGGGGTGTCAGCGTTTTACCAGCGCCTCCGGGCGCTTCAAGCACGTCACGGGCGCGCTGGTGCCCCAGGAGCTGCTGGGGATTGTGGTCCGTAGCTCCCGGTGCCTCCCGCAATTATTTCCGCCGTTTCCCTCACGGCTCTTCTCTGCCCGATGGCGATGCAATTATGGCAAAGACTGGTGTCCCCCCTGGTCTCGTGGGGGTCAGCGTTTTACCAGCGCCTCCGGACGCTTCAAGCACGTCACGGGCGCGCTGGTGCCCCAGGGGCTGCTGGGGATTGTGGTCCATAGCTCCCGGTGCCTCCCGGTGCCTCCCGCAATTATTTCCGCCGTTTCCCTCACGGCTCTTCTCTGCCCGATGGCGATGCAATTATGGCAAAGACTGGTGTCCCCCCTGGTCTCGTGGGGGTCAGCGTTTTACCAGCGCCTCCGGGCGCTTCAAGCACGTCACGGGCGCGCTGGTGCCCCAGGGGCTGCTGGGGATTGTGGTCCGTAGCTCCCGGTGCCTCCCGGTGCCTCCCGCAATTATTTCCGCCGTTTCCCTCACGGCTCTTCTCTGCCCGATGGCGATGCAATTATGGCAAAGACTGGTGTCCCCAGTACAGTGTAATCATTTATTACTGTGTTCTAAATTGTTTTCTCTTGCTTTTCATGTATTGTATTCTTTGGGCCTGGGAGGTGCTTACTACTCCATTTTGGAAGTCCTTACTGCGCAAGTCACGTTGCGGAGGGAAAAGAACCTTGCAGCAGTGGAACCCAGCCAGCTGGCAGCAACAGCCAAGATGCTCATGGGAACCTTACCTGCGACCTAGCGAGAAGAAGCTGAACTGTACTAGGATTCGATACATTTGTATTCACTGTTATATTCACCATTGTTAACCGAAGGCATATATCATGAGAACCTGGGATTCAATGGGCGTTAACGGAATTTACATAAATATCTTAGAAAGTCTGAAATATTAGGTGGTGTGATGTCCTGTCCTCCTCCTTTGTCCAATCAAAATTGGGGATCCTTACACTTGCAACATTTGGGGGTAGAACACTGACCAGAAAAACAGTATAACTAGCGTAGGTCTAGCTAGAGAATTTGTCCGACTTGTCCGAATAGCTGACCTATCACTGACCCAACGCACTCTGTAGGTGACTGAAAAAGAGAGCTGCAGAGCACTCTTTTGGGAGGTTCGAGAAATCCTATCGGGGTTTTGGGAAGTGAAAGTGCTGGCGAAGCACTTTGCTGAAAGGTCCGAGAACCCAATCTGGGTTTCGGCAGATTCCTTGCAGAGAGGGAGTAGCTCAGGCGTTGCAGCCGAAGCTGCAGGTGTTGGTCGTAACCTTTGGTGAACCGGTCCTGATCCAAATTCTGGGTTATCCTGTCCTGACTGTCCATGAGCTGCACCTGCTCGCCTACTGGCACTTAAGTCCTTGGGGTTCTTCCTGTCTTTCCAAACTGACCCGTGGCCAGGGTTGGTCTTCACTCTATCCTAGGTAAATATAAAGTCTGTTTGGGTGATTGCCTTTCTAAATTTTGCATTTCCTTTTCTAATTCTCGAATATTGCAAAGCTTAATTGCATATGTTCCTTTTCTTTCTCGTCCCTTGTTAATGAGATATTCATATATTAATGACCTTAGCATGTTCCAATTTCAAAGCCACCTTTAGTCAATGCAAAATCGTTTCTATGTAGGATATGTTCCTTTTCTTACCACCCCCCTCCTTTTAGGGAATAAGCTGCATTTAAAGGTATGTTCCAAATCTTACCTTCCCTATAGTATTGTGCTAAATTTAAATCTCAAATTGCAATAAGTTTTCTTTAAACTGCCATCTGAATTGTGAAAGCCTTTGGGTTCAGCATGTTCCCTTTCTTTACCCTCCTTTAATCAAAGTTGTGAAAGATTGTTATCTAAATATAGCATATTAATTGTTCCTACCTTCCCTTTCAGTTTAAAGTTCTTAAATGCTTAGCATACTCTATCTTATTCATAGCTATACGCTGTTTATGATTTTGATTATAGATAGTCTCATTTGTTTTAACCTTATGCTCATGACATATGATGATGAATATGATTGGATAAAAATGTTAACCTACCCAGAGTCTGTGGTTATTTCGTTTTTTCAATTGTTATAAATGTTCTTGAGTACCTAGCATAAAACTCAACTCCCTGATCCAATGTGTTTAGGTTCCTAGTATCTACATTGTTAGGTTATATATATAGGAATTGGAGATTCGAATCACAAATTATACTGATAGTAGAGCGTGACTTACCCAATTAAAGTTGAGGTGTGGAGTTTGAAATTATGGGCCCAGGTGAGTATGAGTAAAATTTTCCTAGCTGGGTGACCTGCGCGCTCTATCAGTATACTTTTCTGGTAGCAGAGGTATGGTTAGGGATTAGTTAAAGTTAGGTAGTTAGTTAGTTAGTAGGATAAAATTAATATTTTATTCATCGATCAAAGGTGCTAATATTGAAATGTTTATTTGATGCTGCTATATTGAAGTTTATGTAATAAACAAAATTGTGTGTGCCTGTTATATGTTTTGTCTGGAATCCCCGGGGGCAGAATAGCGGTTGGTAATAGAAGCCACATCGCAGTGAGGTCATTTACTAGAGGAAAATTAGTGAGTGCATGGTTGGGCAGAACTGGAAGCACTAATTAGGGTTTTCTATGAGAATGATTGAATAAATGATAGCAAAGAGTTCGCTAGCAAAACCTCTAATGTGATATAACCTAGTAAGGGTCACACGGAGGGAGTAGCAGGTTCATCGGAGCTTGATTGATAGCAAAAGGGTTCGCTGGTGAAACCTTAGACTTAGTATATATACCAGAGTGGATGAGTCGAGGGAGTAGCAGGTTCTCTAATGCTTGTGAGAAGGATAGGCAGAAGGGATCTATCCGCAGTATATGAAAAGTAGACAGAAGAGGTTTACTTGCAGTGAAATAAATCTTTCCTTTCTAGGCACTTGAGGACAGTGGCGTATGTTGTACGTTGTAAAATTAAACAAAGCACTTGTACTTTAAAGAAAGAAATTGAATTTCAGTTACCTTGTGAAGGAGGGAGTCAGTTGCGGAACTGTGCTGACGTCGCTGGTATTGGTCGAAGCAGCGGACGTGTAGCTGAGATAGTATTGTAAAGGAGGGTTGAGCGCAGGAGCGTGAGAACTTGACTCACGGGTAAAAGCCGCGCATCCATTGGTTGAAAATTACTTGCAAACACAGTGTTGATTGTTTGTCGAGAAATATAAGACGCGCTAGTATTGGAAGTGATTTTGTAAACAAAGGAAAACTTGTGGAAAGTATATGTGGTATCCAACTTTTCCAGAGATTAGACCTGATCCCACATACCAGGGGTTTGCAAGAGAACAGGCGATATGAGGTAGACCTCGCAAAATGTACGGAAGCAAGAGAAAAATGACTTTCGTCGACAAAGTAAAAAATTATTTCAAGAAAGACAAGCCCATTAAAACTAGAGAAGGAGTTATTAGTCCCCCACCAAACACTCCCCCATCCTTCATGATGTTTGATAAAGGTTACCATTCTTGTGTATGGTTAATGAACTGGGTGGAATATACCAAAGATGATGGAATTTTAGCATTCCCTTTAGAAGGTACCTTTAATGGAAGAATTTTGTTCAACTTGAGAACCCGAATGAATGATTTACATCCCAGACCTAGATTGACACATTATGAGGCGTTAGAGGAATGGGAAATAGAAGCTTTTGAGCGGAAGAGACCAAGAATTGACAAAGGGTTAAGTGAGTTTTACCCAAAAGTTAAAAGAGAAACCAAAGAAAAAAGAATGAAAGAATGGAGACAGAATATGCTAGTGGAACGACTTTACCCAGTCTTAACGGTAGAGGAGCCCAGGGGAGGTAAAAGGACTGAGACAACTAGACACTTAATGACTAGTGGTGATTCCGATGATGATTACATGGAGGTGGGACGCTACTTGCACTTGCGCAATAGAACTAAAATGGCTGCTCTGTGTTCTCACATGCTTGAAACTTGTATTCTTGCTTTTGCTAAACTGTTTGTTCTGCTTAAACCTAATGTTATAGTTTATTATAAAGTAATCAGAGTAGTATAGAGATTCATGGTATACAGTGTAATCATTTATTACTGTGTTCTAAATTGTTTTCTCTTGCTTTTCATGTATCGTATTCTTTGGTCCTGGGAGGTGCTTACTACTCCATTTTGGAAGTCCTTACTGCGCAAGTCACGTTGCGGAGGGAAAAGAACCCTGCAGCAGTGGAACCCAGCCAGCTGGCAGCCACAGCCAAGATGCTTCTGGGAACCTGACCTGGGACCTAGCGAGAAGAAGTTGAACTGTACTAGGATTCGATACATTTGTATTCACTGTTATATTCACCATTGTTAACCGAAGGCATATGTCATGAGAACCTGGGATTCAATGGGCGTTAACGGAATTTACATAAATATCTGAGAAAGTCTGAAATATTGGGTTATGTGATGACCTGTCCTCCTCCTTTGTCCAATCAAAATTGGGGTTCCTTCACTTGCAACATTGGGGGGTGGAACACTGGCCCGAAAAACAGTATAACTAGCGTAGGTCTAGCTAGAGGATTTGTCTGACTTGTCCGAATAGCTGACCTGTCACTGACCCAATGCACTCCATAGGTGACTGAAACAGAGAGCTGCAGAGCACTGTGTTGGGAGGTTCGAGAAACCCATTCGGGGTTTTGGGAAGTGAGAGTGCTGGCGAAGCACTTTGCTGAAATGTCCAAGAACCCAATCGGCGTTTTGGCAGATTCCTTGAAGAGAGGGAGTAGCGCAGGGGTTGCAACCGAAGCTGCAGGTGTTGGTCGTAACCTTTGGTGAACCGGTGCTGATCCAAATTCTGGGTTATCCTGTCCTGACTGTCCATGAGCTGCACCTGCTCGCCTACTGGCACTTAAGTCCTTGGGTTCTTCCTGTCTTTCCAAACTGACCCGTGGCCAGGGTTGGTCTTCACTCTATCCTAGGTAAATATAAAGTCTGTGTGGGTGATTGCCTTTCTAAATGTTGCATTCATGTTCCACTTGTCAACCCACCTTTAGTGAATGCTAAATTGTTTCTATATAGTATATGTTCCTTTTCTTATTCCCCCCTTTTAGGGAATTAGCTGAATTTAATAGTATGTTCCAAATCTTACCTTCCCTATAGTATTGAGCTAAATTTAAATCTCGAATTGCAATAATTTTTCTTTAAACTGCCATCTGAATTGCAAAAGTCTTTGGGTTTAGCATGTTCCCTTTCTTTACCCTCCTTTTTTTTTTTAAAGTTCAAATTTATTGAGACCAAACAGAAAATACACAAGTGAAAATGCCTTTAAGAAATAATGAAATACAAGGAATACTGGAATAAAACAATGCAAAGGAATAGGAAAACGGAATCAATAAACGATACACTCTCGTTCATGAAAAAAGAAGGAGAGAGATAAAATATAAAAAATAAAAATGAGACAATAAGAATAAAATAGAGTAAGTAGCAAGTGCACAAATTACATTGAATGCGAAAAAGCATGCAAGCATATAATCATATAAATACAATTGGTAGAGTAAAAAACGGTATAATAATAGGCAAAAAGACAACGATAAAATGTTCAAGGGGGTTTGCGAACTGCATCTGGTAAATTAATGGGAGCAATATTGACAGAAGGGGAGTTGGAGAAGAGATGGAGGAAAGGTAATCGGTAAGTAGAATCCAGAGGAGGTCACTTTTGATGGCAAGGGAAACAGGGGAGACATAATTGGTGTCAAGTCGATGATTAAAGCAAATAGCGTTCCACCAGGCTGAGTATGTAAGTTTTGAGGAATCTTTCCAATTAGAGGTGATTACGTGGAAAGCCGCTGCGAGAAAAAGATCTAATAACTTATAGTGAGAAGGGGATTGAGGCAGCTCTGGAGAAAGGGAGCCTAGGAGAGCAATGAATGGAGAGAAAGGGAGTTGAAAATGAAAGATAGTGGAAATACGTGACGAAATTTTATGCCAAAAGGAGGCAACGTTAGGGCAATGAAATAACATATGGGATAGGTCAGCAGAAGAGGATGAACAGGACCAACATGCCGGAGAAAGATCAGGGGAGAAAGAGGCTAATTTGGATGGGGAAAACAATAATCTTTAATAGACAAAATAAAGTGTTTGTGTGGTATTGGCAGCACGAGAAGTTTTGTGAAGTTTAATTCAAAGCTTATCCCATAAAGAGACAGACCATGTGACTGATAAATCTTGTTCCCAGGCCAGTTCAGTGCGAGATTTAGAGCGTTCAGAAGGTGTTATTAAGCAGGAGTAGATGCGAGAAGCAGAAGGAGAGGAATGTAAGAGAGGAGACAAAAGAGGGTAGAGAGTGGGAAATTCGGAAGAGAGTGGGAGGGATTGGAGAAAAGAAAGTAGTGCAGGAAGCAATAGGTTATATTATTTTTTAAGGGAGTTGGGAAGAAGATAATGAGACGCAAATTCAGGAAAAGAGATGGGAACTCCTTCAAAGAGCAACTGCGAAATCCACTTTATGCCTTTAGAGCACCAGGATTTCCAACAAAAGGAGCGATTTTTAATACGGAGTGTTTTATTGTGCCAAATGGAGCGGTGAGATAAAGAAGCAAGGGAAGGGTAAGTAGAGGGGTTGAGGGGTGTGAGGATGTGGCATGAGTGCGCAATAATAGGAGAACGCAAGAAAGAAGTGTGAGCTGAAAAAGCGAGGACTTCTGAAAAGTCAAAGGGAGAAATGAAAGACTTCTCCATGGAGAGCCATACTGGTGGGTAAGTAAGAGGATCTGTAGATATCCAACGAAGATTTTGCTTCAGGGAGAAGGAGTAATGATAAGATTTAAAGTCAGGGAATTTCAATCCTCCCTGAGATTTGTCTTTTTTAAGAAAGGATAGTGCAATTCGAGGAGGTTTATTCTGCCAGAGAAATTTAGACAAAAGAGAGTCTAACCTTTTGAAAAAATAGTGAGGAATGCGGACAGGAATCATAGAGAGGGAGTATAAAATAATAGGGGCTAGCATCATCTTAATTGAGTCTAATCTCCCCCACCAAGAAAGAAATAGTGGGTTCCATTTAGTGACAGAGTCCGAGAGTTTCTTGGAGATATAATCAAAATTGAATTTTAGAGTATCCGGAATGGAAGAGGAAAACCAAAGGCCTAAATATTTAATTTTGGAAGGTTGCCAGGAAAAACCAGTTTGGTCAAAGTAGTGACGAAGGCAGGAGACATTAAGGGGAAGGATCTCGCATTTGTCACGATTAAGGCTGTAGCCAGAAACTAAGGAGAAAGCTTTGACTTGACGAAGAAAGGAGGGAATAGTGGATTCAGGGTTGGAGCAATAAAAAAGAATGTCGTCTGCGTAGACTGATAGTTTGACTTGCGTGGGACCAGGGTTAAAACCAGTAATGAGATTGTCTTGTCTGATCTTTGTTAAAAACGGTTCTAGCGCAACAATAAACAGTAAGGGGGATAAAGGGCAGCCTTGACGAACCCCTCTGGAGAAGGAAAAATAATCTGAAACTTTTCCATTAGCGAAAATAGAAGCTCTGGGGCCAGAGTATAGGAAAGCGATGAGAGAAATGAATTTTGGTGGAAAGCCAATCCAGGAAAGAGCACGGAACATAAACTCCCAGCTAATACGGTCAAATGCCTTTTCGGCATCAAGAGCAATAGCTGCTAAAGGGTATTGAATAGTGGAAGCTTTACTTAGGACATTAAAGAAAACTCTTGAATTATCAGATGATAAGCGACCTTTGACAAAACCAGATTGTTCTGGACCAATAATTTCAGGTAAAATGGGATCTATACGTAGGGCAAGTAATTTGGCAAATATTTTGTAATCTGCATTTACAAGGGAAATGGGATGATAATTTTTGCATAGTGTAGGGTCTTTGTTATCTTTGGAAATGAGGCAGATCATTGCATCTTGAAAAGTACCTTGAGAGGAACCATCAGAGAAAAAAGAATTGAAAAGAAAAAGTAATTGGGGTAGAAGTTGCTTGGAGAAGTGGCTATAAAATTCAATAGTAAACCCGTCAGGACCAGGGGCTTTGCCACGTCGAAGTTCCGAAACTGCATGGGAGATTTCTGCTAAAGTGATGTTAGATTTGAGTGGAGAAAAGTCAACATGGGAAGAAGAAGGGGGGGTAAGAGAGTGAAAGTAAGAGGTCAAGTCATCAAGAAGAGGAGGGGATTCAGGAGTATAAAGTTGTTTATAAAAGGAAACAAAATTATTTAGAATGTCTTCGTCTTTAAAGTGTGAAACTCCATTTCAATCGGTTATGGAGGCAATCCGGGTCCTATCTTGACGTGTTTTTAGGTAATTGGCTAAAAGTTTACCCATTTTGTTTTGACCCCCATAATAGCGGGCACTACATTTTAGAAGGTAAGAGGCTGCGGCATCAGTAGAGGACTTATTAAAAGCAACTTTTGCGGAGATAAGTCTTTAAGAGAAGAATCAGAAGGGGATCGATAGTATGAATATTCCAACTTTTTAATTTTTGCAAGAAGAAGGGAAGATTGACGTTCAAAACCCTTCCGTTTTTTGGAGACATAATTAATTATAAATCCTCTGGCCGTTGCTTTGAAGGAGTCCCAAATCATGACAGGGGAGGAATCAGGGTGGAATTAGTGTGGAAAAAGTCAGTAATAAAAGCACCGAACTGGTCTGTAAACTTGGAGTCAGCCAAGAGGGAGTTGTTAAAGCGCCATCTGCCAGGTGAGGGAGAAAAGGGAAGCAGGTCGAAGTGTACTAGGACAGGGGCATGATCGGATATGAGAATGGAGCCAATTTCAGAAGCAAGGACACATTGAGTAAGGGATTTGCTGAGAAAAGGTAATCGATGCGGGATTGGGTTTTTGTGAGGAGTGGAAAAATAACTGTATTCTTGGAGGTCAGGGTGACAGAGTCTCCAAATGTCAGTTAGGGATTTACGACGAATAGCTGATGTAAATTGATTATGCATTTTGGATCGAATGAAGGTAACTGATGAGTGTCTGTCAAGGAAGGGATCATGTATCTGATTGCAGTCGCCACCAAAAATAATGTAATTATCGTTTAGGGAAACCAATTTATCTGAAATGAGGGGCCAAAAGAAAGGTGTGATCAACAGTAACTGGAGCATAAACATTGAAGATAACAATAGGCACATTATCAATATTCAATCTTAAAACTATAAAACGACCATTTGAATCAATTTCAAGTTGAGTATCAGTAACAGCGAACTTTTTATGAACAAGTATAACTATGCCATTCTTTTTCCCCAAAGAGGGTGAAGAAAAGACATGGCCAACCCAAAGTCTCTTTAATTTAGAAGATTCAATGTCATTAAGGTGGGTCTCTTGTAACATGGCGACATCAGATTTTAATTTAGCTAAGTGAGCTAATACTCGTTGTCTTTTGATTGGACTATTTAAACCTTTAACATTCCAGGATGTAACTCTGAATGATATATAGTAAGAGCATTAAATGTGAACATGACACAAACAATACAATAAAAAGTGCAAAAAGAAGAACTTGAATCGAAATAAAATACAAGTCATAAAAACAAGAGTTGATAGAGAAAAAGAGAGAAAAAGATATCAAGAAGATTGAAGAAAGGAACAGGGAAAGAAGAGGAGGGAAATAAAGAAGTAACAGCTGATGAGGGGACAGGAAAGGAGAAGGGAACAAGAGAGAACAGAGAGAGAAAGAGAGAAAAATTGAATAAAACAACCAGATAATAACATGAAATCGTGACATACTTACAAGGGGAGGATTCAAAAGGTACAAGGGGAAAGGAGGAACCAGACGGAATGACGGTACAATCGGGATCAGCAGGACGGAGGACCGGGAGGCATCACGGCAAGGGAAGGGATGAACTGTGGAGAAAAATAAGGAAACAATTGTCACAAAAACAACAACAGAGAAAACATGTGGCAGCAATAAGACTAGCAAACGCAACAAGACTAAAAGGTCAAACAATTAGGGAAGAGGAAACATATATTCAGCCAGCATTCAATGAGGAGGACTCCATGGGGTCAGCATGATGAGCGTTGATGAAACTGCGAAGACGGAGAGGGTCTTCAAATGTAGTCTTGTTCTTATAGGTAACCTTGAATAGGCACGAGTGAAAAAGACCATAACGAGCACCCATGTCCCGGAGAGCAGGTCTTAAGTCCAAAAAGGCCTTCCTTCTGTTAGCAGTGGCCCTGGCGTAATCCTGAGCAAAGAATAAAGTAGATCCGGACCAGGTAATTCGCTGGGAGGATTTCGCTGCTGAGAAAACCTTCAACAGGTCCGTGTATTCCAGGAAATACAGGATCACCCCTCTGGGCTTCTGAGAGGGGGAGGTCGAAGTGGGAGGACGACCTAACCTGTGTGCTCTTTGAATATTAAGCAAGGTGCCTTCTGGCATACGGAGGACTTTGGGAATGAAGGATTTGAAGAAGCCAATGGGGTCCGACCCCTCCTGTCCTTCCTCAAGGCCGTAGATACGGAGGTTGTTGCGCCTATTACGGTTTTCAAGCTCCTCCACTTGGCGCTGAAGGGTAGAAACCTGGGAATGAAGAGGGGAGATCTTCGCATAATCAGCCGCCAAGGAAGAAAGCGATTGCTCCACAGTAGTGACTCTGCCGTCGAGCTGCGACCAAGAGTCAGTGAGGACTTGGAGTTTCGCATTAGTGTCTTCCATAAAAGGGCGCAGAGCACAAATTTCCTCCAGTAATAATTCCATCGAGACAGGAGAAGTTGATTTTGGAGGTGAAGGGGGGTTTTGTCTGAGGCGTTTACTAAGAGATTTCCCAGTATTCGCTGTAGGAGTCTCAGACGCCGCCATGTTGTCCTCAGGAGGAGAAGATAAAGCAGTTTGAGTCCGGGAAAACTCGGTAAATAACTTCGAGTTTTTGATGAAAATATGCTTGGTAGGAGGAGTTGCAGCTAAGGTGCCTTTAGATCTACCCATAAATAGCGGCGGAGAAATAGAAGCCAATAAATGTCGAAGATTGCGGGAAAGACAAAATGGCCGCCGGGTGAAAGTCAGTCAGAATAGGCACATAAAATTGCTCAAAAATGAGTGCAAAGTGGACATAGACCTCCAAAAGTAGAAAGGAAGATGAATTTGAGGGGAAAAACACCACAGTTTTCCAGGGAGATCATTGATACGATGACACAGCGCAGCTGGGGAAAAAACAAAATGGCGGTCGCAAGGCGGCGACGCAGCTGCGGAGCTTACATAGTTCGTAATTCCAAAATGCTGCACTCAAGCGAAGCCACAAAGTTCGGGGTGGGAGGAGTAGGTGTTCCGACGTCCTCACATCCCACAATTAGTGCTGAGCGGGTCAGGAAGGATGCCGTACACCGGGCACACCGAGGAGCTTCGAGGAGCTTCACGCCATTCACGTCGAGCGCCAGGCCACACCCCCTTCTTTACCCTCCTTTAATCAAAGTTGTGAAAGATTTTTATCTAAATATAGCATGTTCCTTGTTCCTACCTTCCCTTTCAGTTTAAAGTTCTTAAATGCTTAGCATGCTCTATCTTATTCATAGCTATACTCTGTTTATGATTTTGATTATAGATAGTCTCATTTGTTTTAACCTTATGCTCATGACATATGATGATGAAGATGATTAGATACAAATTTGAACCTACCCAGAGTCTGTGGTTATTTTGTTTTTCAATTGTTATAAATGTTCTTGAGTACCTAGCATAAAACTCAACTCCCTGATCCAATGTGTTTAGGTTCCTAGTATCTACATTGTTAGGTTATAGATATAGGAATTGGAGATTTGAATTACAAAATATACTGATAGTAGAGCGTGAGTTACCTAATTAAAGTTAAGGTGTGGAGTTTGAAATTATGGGCCCAGGTGAGTATTAGTAAAATTTTCCTAGCAGGGTGACCTGCGCGCTCTATCAGTATTGGTGGTGGTATTAGTGGTATTGGTGGTGGTGGTGGTATTGGTGGTATTAGAGGTGGTGGTGGTGATATTGGTAGTGGTGGTATTGGTATTGGTGGGAGTGGTGGAATTGGTGATGGTGGTATTTATTAGTATTGGTGGTGGTGGTATTGGTGGTGGTGGTATTGGTGGTGTTATTGGTGGTATTGGTGGTGCTATTAGCATTCGTGGTGGTGGTATTGGTGGCGGTATTGGTGGTGGTGTGGTATTGTTGGTGGTGGAATAAGTGGTACTGGCATTGGTGGTGGTGGAATTGGTGGTGATGGTATTGGTATTAGTGGTGGTGTTATTGGTGGTGGTGGTATTCATATTGGTGCTGGTGGTATTGATGCTGGTGGTGGTGGTATTGGTATTGGTGGGAGTGGTGGTATTGGAGATGGTGGTATTTATTGGTATTGGTGGTGGTGGTATTGGTGGTATTGGTGGTGGTGTGGTATTGGTGGTGGTGGAATAGGTGGTGTTGGCATTGGTGGAGGTTGAATTGGTGGTGGTGGTGGTGGTATTGGTATTGGTGGTGGTGGTATTTTTATTGGTGGTGGTGTCATTGGTGGTATTGGTGGTGATGTATTGGTGGTGGTGGTTTTGGCGGTGGTATTGGTGGGGGTAGTGGTATTGGTGGTGGTGGTCGTATTGGTGGTGGTGGTATTTGTGGTGACATTGGTATTGGTGGTGTTGGTATTGGTGGTGGTGGTATTGGTATTGGTGGTGGTGTTGGTATTGGTGGTGGTGGTATTGGTGGTGGTATTGATATTGGTGGTGGTGGTATTGGTATTGTTGTTGGTGGTATAGGTGGTGGTGAAATTTGTGGTATTGGTGATGGTATTGGTGGTGGTGGTGGTGGTAGTGGTGGTGGTGGTGGTGGTGGTATTGGTGGTTGTGGTTGTATTGGTATTGGAATTGGCATTGATGGTGTTGGTATTTGTGGTGGTATCGGTATTGGTGGTATTGGGATATGTGGTATTGGTGGTGGTGGTGGTATTGGTGGTGGTGATTTTGGTGGTGGTGTTAATATTTGGTATTGGTGATGGAATTGGTGTTATTGGTGGTGGTGGTATTGGCGGTGGTGGTATTAGTGGGGGTATTGGTGGAATTCAATCAATCAATCAATCAATCAAAGCATTTATATAGCGCGCTACTCACCTGGAGGGTCTCAAGGCGCTAGGGGAGGGGGTTCCGCTACTGCTCGAACAGCCAGGTCTTGAGTTGCTTCCTGAAGGCGAGGTGGTCCTGGGTCAGGCGGAGGTGGGTCGGGAGGGAGTTCCATGTCTTGGCGGCGAGGTGGGAGAAGGACCGTCCCCCTGTGGTGGCTCTTCGGATGCGGGGGACGGCGGCGAGGGCGTGGCCGGTCGATCGAAGCTGGCGTTTGGGAGCGTAGAAGTTGAGGCGGCTGTTGAGGTATCCTGGGCCTTGGTTGTGTAGGACTTTGTGTGCGTGGGTGAGGAGTCGGAAGGTGAATTGGTGGTGGTATTGGTGGCGCTGGTATTGGTATTGCTGGTGGTACTATTGGTGGTGGTGGTAGTGGTGGTATTGGTATTGCTGGTGGTATTTGTGGTGGTGGTAGTAGTGGTATTGTTGGTGGTAGTGTTGGTATTGATGGTAGTGGTGGGTTTGGTGGTGGCAGTATTGGTGGTGGTGATGGTATTGGTAGTGGTGGTATTGGTGGTGGTTGAGGGATTGGTGGTGGTGATATTGTTGGTGGAGGTGGTATTGTGGTGGTATTGCTGGTGTTGGTGGTACGGGTGGTGGTATTGAGGGTATTGGTGGTGGTGGAAGTGGTATTGGTGATGGTGGTATTAGTTTTCATGGTATTGGTGGTGGTATTGGTATTGGTGTTGGAGTTATTGGAATTGGAGGTGCTTTTGGTATTGGTGGTGGTGGTATTGGTGTTGGCGGTATTGGTGGAGGCGTTATTGGTGGTGGTGGTATTAGTGATGATATTGGTGGTATTAGTGGTGGTGATACTGGCGGTTGTGATGTTAGTGCTGGTAGTGTTATTGGTTATTGGTGGTGGTATTGGTGGTGGGATTGTGGTAGTGGTGGTATTGGTGGTGGTGGTATTGGTGCTGGCGGTATTGGTGGTGGTGGTATTGGAGGTGGTGGGGGTATTGGTGCTGGTATTAGTGGTGTTATTTGTGGTGGTGGTATTGGTGGTCCTAATAGTGGTGGTATTGGTATTTGTGGGGCTATTGGTATGGGTGCTGGTGGCATTGGTGGTGGTGGAATATTTATTGGTGGTGCTATTGGTATTGGTGGTGGTATTAGTGGTGGTGGTGGTATTAGTGGTGGTGGAATTTGTGATGGTATTGGTGGTGGTATTGGTGATGGAGAGATTGGTATTGGTATTGGTGATGATGGTATTGGTGGTGATGATGGTGGTGGTATTGGTTGTGGTCTTGGTGGTATTTATGGTGGTGGTATTGTGGTGGTATTGGTGGTGGGATAGGTAGTGGTAGTATTGATGGTATGGGTGGTGGCTTGACGCTTGACCCCATCTTCTCCTCCAGCAAGGACATCTCCTTCAGCCACACCGCCGGACTCCACTGGACAGACCACAGCTGCGTCCACTTCAGCTTCAGTAGGACCAACACTCACCACCACCCGCAACAGTTTTCCCGCAGAAGCTGGAACAAGATCACCACCGACCAACTCACCACATCCCTGAGTCAGAACCCTCCCGCCAGCTCAACAAACCCCAACCAAGCCGCCAACAACCTCACAAGGTGGATCACCAACTGCGCAGATGACCTCGCCCCATTGAAGACCCCCCCCAACAGACCCGGCAACAAGAAAGTATCCTGGTTCACAGACGAACTCAAGAGCTCCAAGAAGAACTGCCGGGCCCTCGAGAAAGCATGGCGCATAGACCCGACTACAGACAACATGGCCACCCTCAAGCACGCCACCCGAAAACACCACCAGCTGATCCATACCACCAAGAAAACCGCATTCAAGGAACAACTGGACAACAACGCCCACAACAGCAAGGAACTCTTCAA
Source organism: Lissotriton vulgaris (assembly GCF_964263255.1). Lineage (NCBI taxonomy): Eukaryota > Metazoa > Chordata > Amphibia > Caudata > Salamandridae > Lissotriton > Lissotriton vulgaris. The sequence continues at coordinate 69,730,779 of NC_141688.1, read as the reverse complement.
CATCGTCAAAGATCTCTCGAACCCCAGCGCCGGAAACAACGACATCACTCCCTCGCAAGACCTCTGCAACTCGCTCACCTCGTTCTTCCACAGCAAGATCGCAGACATACACAACAGTTTCAGCACACAGCCGACGCACCCTACGACTGTACCAACCCCCCCACCACCACCCTCCGAGCCTGGACCCCGATCAACACCGAAGACACCATCCGCATGATGATCTCCATCCACTCCGAACCCCCTGACCTCACTACGTCTTCAACAAGTCGACGCCGTCCTCGCACCCCACCTCCGGGACATCATCAACACCTCCTTTGACACCGCCACCTTCCCAGAGACCTGGAAGCACGCCGAACTCAGTGCCCTACTAAAGAAACCATCAACAGACCCCACCAACCTCAAAAACTACCGCCCCATCTCGCTCCTTCCTTTTCCTGCCAAAGTCATCGAGAAGACCGTCAACAGACAGCTGGCCGCCTTCCTCGAGACGAAAGGATCCCTCGACCACTCGCAGTCCGGCTTCCGGGCCAACCACAGCACCGAGACCGCCCTCATCGCAGCCACCGATGACATCCAAGCCCTGCTCGACAACGGGGAAACAGCGGCCCTCATCCTCCTGGACCTCTCCGCAGCGTTCGACACGGTCTGCCACCGCACCTTAGTGCAGCGCCTGAACAACGTCGGAATCCAGGAGAAGGCACTGGAGTGGATCATCTCCTTCCTCGCCGGAAGAACACAGACAGTCCGCCTCCCCCGTTCAGATCCGAGGCCACCGAAGTCATCTGCGGCATACCACAAGAATCATCACTCAGCCCCACCCTCTTCAACGTCTACATGAGCCCCCTCGCAGCCATCACACGCCAACACAACCTCAACATCATCTCCTACGCCGACGACACCCAGCTGATCCTCTCCCTCACCAACGACCCCACAACCACCAGAACCAACCTACATGAAGGGATGAAGGACGTAGCCGAGTGGATGAGGAACAGCCGCCTGAAACTGAACTCAGATAAGACGGAAGTCCTCATCCTGGAATCATCACCCTCTGCCTGGGACAACTCCTGGTGGCCCCCTGCCACCAGGCAACGCATCCAACCCAACGGACCACACACGCAACCTGGGCTTCATCCTGGACTTCTCCCTCTCGATGACCAGACAAGTCAACGCCGTCTCCTTGTCATGCTTCAACATCCTACACATGCTGCGCAAGATCTTCCGGTGGATCCCCACCGAAACCAGGAAGATTGTCACCCAGGCCCTCGTCACCAGCCGACTGGACTAGGCAACTCCCTCTACGCCGGAACCACAGACAAACTTCAGAAAAGACTCCAGCGCATCCAGAACGCTTCAGCACGACTCATCCAGGACATCCCCCGACACAGCCACATCGCCGGACACCTGAGAGACCTGCACTGGCTCCCCGTCAGCAAGAGAATCACGATCCGACTCCTCACCCACGCACACAAAGCTCTCCACAACCAAGGCCCCAGATACCTCAACGACCGCCTGACCTTCTACACTCCCACCCGCCAGCTAGGATCGACCAACCACGCCCTCACCGCTGTTCCCCGCATCCGAAGAGCCACAACGGGAGGAAGATCCTTCTCCTACCTGGCTGCCAAGACGTGGAACTCCCTCCCCATCCACCTCCGCCTGACCCAAGACGACCTCTCCTTCAGGAAGCAACTCAAGACCTGGCAGTTCGAACAGTAGCGGACCCCCCTCCCCCAAGCGCCTTGAGACCCTCCGGGTGAGTAGCGCGCTATACAAATGCTTTGATTGATTGATTGGTGGAGGTGATATTGGTGTGTGGTATTGGTATTGATGGTATTGGTGGTGGTATTGGTGGAGGTGGTGGTATTGGTGGCGGTGGCATTGGTGGTAGTGCTTTTGGTGGGGGTATTGGTGTTGGTATTGGTGGTGGTGATGTTGGTTGTGGTGGTGGTCGTGGTGGTGGTGGTATTGTTGCGGTATTGATGGTGGTGGTGGTATAGGTGATGGTATTGGTGGTGGTGGTGGTGATGGTGGTGGTGTTGGCGGTGGTACTGGTGGTGCTGGTGGTATTGGTCTTGATGGTATTGGTGGTGGTATTGGTTATGGTATTGGTGGAGGTGGTGATATTGGTGGTGGTGGTATTGGTGGTGTTGCTGGTATTGGTGGTGGTGGTGGTATTGGTGGTGGTGGTGATATTGGTGGGCGAAGTATTGTTGGTGGTGGTGTTGTTGTTAATAAAACAGGCTTTTGAAAACAACCTGGCAGGTGGTGTTGGTATTGGTGGTGGTGGTATTGATATTGGTGGTGGTGGTATTGGTATTGGTGTTGGTGGTATAGGTGGTGGTGGTATTGGTAAAATTGGTGGTATTGGTGGTGGTATTGGTGGTGCTGGTGATAGTGGTGGTGGAGGTATTGCTGGTGGTGGTGTTTGGTGGTGATGGTAGTGGTGGTATTGGTATTGCTGGTGGTATTGGTGGTGGTAGTGTTGGTATTGGTGGTAGTGGTGGGATTGGTGGTGTTGGTATTGGGGTGGTGGTATTGGTAGTGGTGGTATTGGTGGTGGTGAAGGGATTGGTGGTGGTGATATTGTTGGTGGTGGTGATATTGTTGGTGGTGGTGTTATTGTGGTGGTATTGGTGGTGTTGGTGGTACAGGTGGTGGTGGAAGTGGTATTGGTGATGGTGGTATTAGTTTTCATGGAATTGGTGGTGGTATTGGTATTGGTGGAGGTATTGGTATTGGAGGTGCTATTGGTGGTGGTGGTGTTGGTATTAGTGTTGGTATTGGTGGTAGTGGTATTATATTGGTGGTATTGGTATTGGTGGTATTGGTGTTGGTGGTATTGGTAGTGGCGGTATTGGTGGTGGTGGTATTGGTGGTGTTGGTGATGGTGTTGGTGATGATATTGGTGGCATTAGTGGTGGTAGCACTGGTGGTCGTGATGTTAGTGCTGGTAGTGGTATTGGTGGTGGTAGTATTGGTGATGGTGGTGGTGGTATTGGGGGTGGATTGGGGGTGGTGGCATTGTGGTGGTGGTATTGGTGGTGGTGGTGGTGGTATTGGTGCTGGTGGTAGCGGTTCTGGCGATATTCGTGGTGGTGGTAGTCGTGGTATTGGTGGTGCTGGTGGTATTGGTGGTGGTATTAGTGGTGTTATTGGTGGTGGTGGTATTGGTGGTGGTATGGGTGGTGGTATTGGTGGTGGTGGAATTTCTATTGGTGGTGCTATTGGTATTGGTGGTGGTGGTATTTATGATGGTATTGGTGGGGGTGGTATTGGTATTGGTATTGGCAGTGATGGTATTGGTGGTGGTGGTTTTGGTGGTGGTGGAATTGGTGGTGGTGATGGTATTGGTGATGGTTGTGGTGGTATTGGTGGTTGTGGTGGTATTGGCGATGGTGGTATTGGTGGTATTGGTGGTCGTGGTATTAGTACTGGTGGAGGCATTGATGGTGGTGGTATTGGTGGTAGTGATGGTATTGGTGGTGGTGGTATTTTGGTGGTATAGGTGGTGGTAGTAATGATGGTATGGGTGGTGGAGGAGGTGGTGTTGGTGTGGTGGTATTGGTATTGATGGTATTGGTGGAGGTGGTGGTATTGGTGGTGGTGGCATTGTTGGTAGTGGTATTGGTGGAGGTGGTGGTATTGGTGGTGGTGGTATTGGAGGGGATGGTATTGTTGTGGTATTAATGGTGTTGGTGGTATAGGTGGTGGTATTGGTGGTGGTAGAGGTGGTATTGGTGGTGGTATTGGTGGAGGTGGTGACATTGGTGGTGGTATTGGTGGTGTTGGTGGTAGTGGTGGTGGTATTGGTGGTGGTGGTATTGGTGGGCAAAGTATTGTTGGTGGTGGTGTTGTTGTTAATAAAACAGGCTTTTGAAAACAACCTGGCAGGTGGCTTTAGTACTGACAACATCTAACACAGATGTGCTGTTGTATTCTGCAGCCCTTGGCGCAGTATTATTTGCTATCGGGAATTCACATGACTTAATTTGCAGATCATTTCTAAATCCATTTTACTTGGAGGAGGGTTGAAACAGACACAACATAATGCTGGGTTAAAGTTATTGAAAGCAGATGCCCATGTTACAGGCGGTTTCAGCTGAAGCAGGGCAGGTCCGGCCTGCAATAAGAGAATCTCAATAAAGTAAATAGTGCTTACATACTAAATACGGGGGCATTTGGGGCACACTTGAAATAAAAGTGAGCTGCCTAAGACAGAAGACACAAAAATATGTTGCTGATGTAATGGAAATTCCTGCTGGAGGTTAAGGTACATGCAGCACACTCTTTTTTTTAATCAAACGTAATTGACATGAATGATAACTTTCTCCCCAAAAAGTAGGAACTGTCCATCGAATGTCAAGACAGGTGGTAACAATCCGAGCAAAGTGCCCTGCGAGACAAAGCATCACTTGTTGTTAGCTTAAGCATACTACGCCAACCCAACACACTCCTAATATCTCATAGAGCAGAGTTTATTTTTTCAAGTATGTTCAAATAAAAATTATTACGCCCCTTTATTTATTTATTTATTTATTAAATAAATAAAAATGTTAACATTTCTGCTAATGTTTTTCTCTATATTCGCAATAGAAATTACATTGACAATCCTTATGTAAAACAGATTTCAGCACAACAATTAAGCCGATCAACAACAAAATGTTGTCAACTTCTGAGGACCCCCCAGGGTGATATAAATCACTTCTGGCAGAAAATGAAAATGCCTACGTTCTGGGTGTGTGGGTGGGTGGGATGAAAGTGTTGGGGTGGGTGGGGGCGGGGGTGTCATAGGTGAATTTTAATTTTGACATACCTAGGGAATTAAAAACAAAATCCCGAAACGCGAACGGGGACAGGAGTCTACATGCAACAGTAGCAGGGGCTCCTTTGCTCAGTAATGGGCTGTGCTGTGTGAAGGGGCACCCACTGGCTTCCAGAATAGCTCTCATTTTGGAGAGGTTTTTGTTTCCACACCTTAGATTCCTGCCTAAAGCTCTGTATCAAGTTTTGCTCTACCATTTGGCAAGCTGTTCCCGCAGACAATGTTCTGTCCTCTCTGCACACCCTTCCTACCTTTGAAATGATGTAGCGCCCCACAAATGACACTATGTTGCAGTGTTGCAGGTTCCCCAGCACTCTGAGGAGCAGGGAGAAGGAATACCTTGCTCGGAGCCTCCTGCCTTAACGTACCTTTCCTGTCTGGTGCTAAAGACGATTAAACAAATAAATATTTGCAATGACATAATTCTGACATTTAAATGTGAGATCTATGGCATTGCAAACAAACGGCTGCCATTGTCCATGCTTCGAAACTGAAAACGGGCATGACGCGCTGAATGTAAGCGAAGCGTGTCATAGTACCTAATGTAGGAGATGCTGAATAAAAAAAAAATGTACACGTGTAACAAAAAGTAAAGGGGCAGTAACCAGGGAAGTGTAAAAATGACGACATGGCCATACTAAGGAGGGACTAACAAGCCTACTAAGGAATCAAACACCCATATTTACGAAGGACAAAGACACAAGCCAATGAAAAATATGGGCGGGACTTCTCCTCCGTATTCCACCTACAACAGATCGCCAGAGCAGCGCTTGTGCGCTGGCTCAGGCTTGACCTAAAAAGCCACGACTCAAGACACAAATGTTCTCATGAGTATAGCAAGAGGCATTTGTACAATGGGCGTGGCTTATATAGAAGCCACACCCTCAGGCTTGCATTACTGGCATCCACCGTGGCAGGCTCCACCCATACCCGTCATGGTACACAGCGCGTCTTTGGGCGCTCAAGCAATGTCAAGACCCCAACAGGCTTGACACAAAAGATCTCTCACTAACAAATTAGCCAGGGAGATGGAACTGACAAGGAAGGTTTGTTGATGTTTAATTGGACCCAAAAGATCAACATAGAATTATTAACTGGGTGAGGGGCAGCATGCGTATTTGAAATGTCACCTGTATCAATCATTGTGCCCAAGAGAGAAGGAGAGGGGAGCTCACAGTTGTTCAGGACTCATTAACTAGCATCAATATTAATAACGCATAAAGTGGACCTTCCATTGAAGACACATTGTACATACAGCCATTAAAGGTCTAGAGGATTAAAGTGTGTAATTACCAGTTGGCTCCGCTCTGGCTGTCCAAAATTGGGGGCACCTGTTCAGAGGAGAGAAGATTTTGGGAGGAGTTGTGCTGCTCATGCAGCTTATGTAGTTAATTACAGGGCTAACATTTCTGTAACAATCAATAAGTAATTTTCGAAACACATGATCAATTTTAATTTTAATGTATCATGGGGGAATACAAACCTCAGATACCTTTCAACAGTTGGTGTGCAGGCTATCAACCACACCTATTTCTCAACATACTGCCCACAATTTGGGCTAGTAACTGATTCTAAGTTTTTGCCTACAGGAACCATACAGGCAATATTCCACAGGATGCCCATAGTTTAGAGTAGTGAGCTGGCACTCTTTAATAATGTTAGACGTTTTATCATCCTAATAAAACTATGATTTCTTGATGTTTTACAGTAACCTTTTTTCATTTATTGAAGGCTTGGCCATTGCCCACGCTATCGGCAACACTACTATTTGTCAGAGAGGTGAGCTTTTTTGATTTGCTTTTGGGCAGGCACATACACTAGTCCACACAACAATGACTTACAACAGTGTTTTCATCACTTTACAGGTTGTTTCTCCATCTTTAGTACTTATGAAATCCTGCTTTCGTTATAGTTAAAAATTAGCATTTTAAAAACCTTAGAAATTCACTGAAGAAACCATAGGTTTCACACACGTTATAGTTAAAAATTAGCATTTAAAAAACCTTAGAAATTCACTGAAAAAACTATAGGTTTCACACATGTTATAGTCAGCTGGACATTTCACTCATACAAAACCATTGAAATTCCCCCGTTATAGTTAGTTAGTTTAGTTAACTATAACTCGCGCGCCCGTAATGCACTGCTGATGATGTCACATATTACATCACTCATGACATGGTCAGTGACATCACTCATGACATCACTGATGACATCTCAAATGACATCACTGATGACATCATCCAGTGAATGTGTGTCTTTCTGAAAAATAAACTTTTTTTTATATATATATATCTAAAGGTCGATGGAACAATAAATGGGTAAATAAGTGTCTAAATGGATTTATTTTTGTAAAATTAATTCTATAAGTGACTTATTAAGTGTATCTTAGTGAATACATGTATTAACGAGTAATGTTTAAATATGTAAATATCTGTATCAGTGTCTCACTTTGTGTATAAGTGGCTGAATGGGTTGGTGAGAAGCTACATGAGTGTGTATATGGCTTATTAGTTGGTTTTTTGAGTATCAGTATGAGTGTCCCTGTGAAGTGCCCAGGAGTGGGCATTTCACAGGGAAAGGCCAGGAAGGGTTCCTCAGCGGTATTCGTACAAGCGCCGAGATACCTCTTGGTGATTCGTGCGCTATACAAGTACCACTACATTAGATAGGGATGCTGCACCTGACGTTTTTGCTGGGAATCTTACAGGATGTTGGCACTCTATCTCCTGGGGCAGGGCTCCTGAAATTGCCCACACTTGCAGCCCACCTTGCCATATGTACTGTGTTAGAACATGCATCTTTGGTGTAGTTCTCCCCTAACATCTCGCCTTCAATATTCCTGTTTTGCTGACTTCGTTTTTGCTGGCTTTAGGACTCTGTATACTTTACCACTGCTAACCAATGCTAAAGTGCTTGTGCTCTCTCCTTAAAACATGGTAGAGTTGGCTTAAACCCAATTAGCACATTTAATTTACCTGTAACTCCCTAGTAAAGAGGTACTGTACCCAGCGACGGTAAATTAAATCTATTAGTGGGTCCCGTGCAACTGCGTCACTGGATTCAAGATAACTTGGCTGGTGAGGGGTGATGCCCTGAAACCGGTCCCCGGATTCTTTATTTCTGGTCCAGGGAGGACCTGGCTTGGCAGTTCGGGCTCGATGTTAACATGAGGCACAGGGTCAAGACCGGTTTGCATATGGCTGGGTCCAAAACTAGCCCGCAAGAAGGCCTCCTGGTTCAACGATGATCTTAAGAAATCTAAGAAACTCTGTCGATCCCTTGAGAAGGCCTGGAAAAAAGACCCAAACTCCAGCAACAAGGACGCCTTCAAAAACGCCACCGGTATACACCACCAACTGATCAGGAATGCCAAGAAAGCCGCTTTCAAGGACCGACTAGATAGCAACGCCCACAACAGCAAGGAATTATTCAACATCGTCAAGGAATTCACCAACCCCTCAGCCAACTCCAACGACATCACCCCCTCTCAAGCCCTCTGCGACTCCCTAGCCTCATTCTTCCACAACAAGATTGCAGACATCCACAACAGCTTCGACAACCGACCCGAAAACCATCCCACCCAACCCTCTGCAGGACCTCCACCCCCCTTGAACATCCTCAATGACTGGAACACAATCTCCACTGAGGACACCATCCGCCTGATGAAATCTATCCACTCAGGATCCCCCACAGACCCATGCCCTCACCACATCTTTAACAAAGCAGACTCCATTATAGCACCGCACCTCCGAGACGTCATCAACTGCTCCCTCAACTCCGCCACCTTCCCGGAAAGTTGGAAACATGCCGAACTCAGCGCCCTGCTGAAGAAACCCACAGCCGACCCCACCGAACTCAAAAACTACCGCCCCATCTCGCTCCTTCCATTCCCGGCCAAAGTCATCGAGAAAGCTGTCAACAACCAGCTCGCCGCCTTCCTCGAAACCAACAAATCCCTCGACTCTTCACAGTCCGGCTTCCGAGCCAAACACAGCACTGAGACCGCACTCATCGCTGCAACAGACGACATTCGAACTCTGCTAGACAACGGAGACACAGTCGCCCTCATCCTCCTCGACCTCTCTGCAGCCTTTGACACAGTTTGTCATAGCACCTTAATACAACGCCTCAGAAACATCGGAATCCAAGGAAAAGCACTGGAATGGATCACCTCGTTCCTTGCCGGAAGAACTCAGAGAGTCCGCCTTCCACCATTCAAATCAGAAGCTACCGAAGTCATCTGCGGCGTGCCACAAGGATCTTCACTCAGTCCCACCCTCTTCAACGTATACATGAGCACCCTCGCGGCTATCGCACGCCAACACAACCTCAACATCATCTCCTACGCCGATGACACTCAACTGATACTATCACTCACCAAAGACCCCAACACCGCCAAAACCAACCTACATGAAGGAATGAAAGAAGTAGCCGAATGGATGAAGCACAGCCGTCTAAAACTGAACTCTGACAAAACTGAAGTCCTTATCCTTGGTACCTCCCCCTCCGCCTGGGATGGCTCTTGGTGGCCAGAGGCCCTTGGAAAAGCACCCATCCCGACGGACCACGCACGGAATTTAGGTGTTATCCTGGACTCCTCACTCTCTATGAACAGACAAGTCAACGCCGTCTCATCCTCTTGCTTCAATATTCTTCGCAAAAAAACATTTCGCTGGATCCCCACCGAAACTAGAAAAACGGTCACCCACGCACTGGTCACGAGCCGCCTGGACTACGGAAACACCCTATACGCCGGTACCACTACAAAACTCCAGAAAAAACTCCAACGCATCCAGAACGCCTCAGCCAGACTCATACTAGACATCCCGCGCAAAGACCACATCTTCGGACACCTGAAAAACCTCCACTGGCTCCCCGTTAACAAGAGGATTACTTTCCGCCTCCTAACCCATGCACACAAAGCACTCTACGAACTCGGACCCGAATGCCTCAACTCACGACTTTCCTTCTACACCCCCTCCCGCCACATACGATCCTCCAACCAAGCCCTTGCAACTGTACCTAGCATCAACATAACCACCATGGGAGGCAGATCCTTCTCCTACCTGGCAGCTAAAACCTGGAACTCACTTCCCACTCACCTTCGCCTCACTCAGAACCACCTTACATTCAGAAAGCAACTTAAAACCTGGATATTCGACAAGTAATTCCCCACCCTTCCTCAAGCGCCTTGAGACCCCCCGGGTATGTAGCGCGCTATATAAATGACTTGACTTGACTTGACTTGACTGGATTAAACCCAGATCTTTGTGACTGGAGGTAAATGTTTGCATTGCTCTGCATTCCATCCATCATTTGTTCCATTTGCTTTTGTCACCGTACTTGGGAAGGGTATGTCCAGACGTGGGTTCCGTGCTCACTGTGCCACTGGATTCAAGCTAGCCTGGCTGATGAGGGGTGAGGCACCGAAACCGGTCCCAGGATTCTTGTTTCTGGTCCAGGGAGGACCAGGCTTGGCAGTTCAGGCTGGACTGTTCCCATGAGGCACAGGGTCAAGACTAATTTGCACAAGGCTGGGTCCACACCGGGGTGGTATGGTGAGCAAAAGAATTACGGATTAAACCCAGATCTTTGTGACTGGCGGTGAATGTTTGCATTGTTCAGCATTCTGACTATCATTTGTTCCTTTTAATAGTGGGCCTGCATTGCAGCCTGTATGTGCAGTTTTAAACTGCCATCTTGACCGTGCATGATAATTCTTTTGCAATGCTTAAACCTATCTTTTAAATACATATAAGTCACCCTAGGTTATGCCTTGAACAACCCAGAGGTCAGGGTGCGGGTATTTAAAAATGGAGACAGGCCCACGTGCTAACATAAAGATAGCACTCGTAAATGCCCTTTGTGAATTCCCAAAGTCATAAACGTAGACGTCTGGTCTAAGTTTGGACTAAACATCAAAGCTTACCTTGGTGAATCAGTCCCTGTGTCTTTCCAGGGAAGGTTCCACGTTGGCATTATCAGCAAAAAATAAGGCCAGCTGAGCTCAGTTAGATAAGACAATATATTGAATCTCTAGATACCTAGGATTGTTATTCGAGTTTTAAAATCTTGATAAGTGGACCTAACCTTATCTTAAATATTGTCCTGGTAGGACACACTGGCCCTCTCAAAATGATACTTTGGATCACAGAAACAAATTATGTTTTACTTGTTTCATTGGATTTTGGAACTCTTTGTGATGAAACCGACACATGATCAAGGAGACACCAGGAATCAAACACTTAATCTTCAGACTGACAATCCTGCACCTCAACCTTCAGACCACCAGGGACCCTCTCACTCTTATTGACAACTGTAACCATACTTGTATCTAGTACCGGGTCAGACCTGGAATTGGTGCACTGAATAAGAAATGGATCAAACATAGGGTTAAAATTGGCATCTAGAGCGACTGGCACTAGTTTGGGGATTCTCCTGTCTTTAGGGACATGGGCAAGAGGCAGGACCAAAGAAGAAAGTACTAAAATCATCAAAATATCATTGTCTGAATCAGCAACATTATAATTATCATACTTTTTTTGCATTCTCCAGAACAACATTAGGGTATTCGTTCGTCTTGCACTCTACCTCCAGACATTAGAGTCAAAATGTCATTATCTTTGGGTCCTTGAGACCCGCTAATCACAAAGCCAAAAGTGCTGGGCTCATCTATGCTATTACTGTCTGAATCAGCGGTATTGTAATTATCATTATCATCCTTTTGTGCATTCTCCAAAACATCATGTCATTTCTTTGTCTTGCATTCTATCTCCAGCATGAGGGTCAAAGGATCAACTGAGTGACAATATCTCTGTTCGGTTGACTGAAATAAAGAGCTAGAAATCCTTTCTATAGAAGGCTCCTCAACCTTATGAGCATGCTCTTTTTTTAGATTTAAAGAACATTTGCCTCTTTTGGTTGTAGTATGAATTTCTCTGGCTACAGAGACAGCCTAACCAAAAGAGTACACAGCATAGGAATGGGATGTGTGCAGCCTGCTACTACAAGTAGATAAAGGGCAATATTTCAGCAACTACACAGACCTAGGTGCCAATATACAAAGACATGAACTTTAAAAATAGAAATATCAAGGAACAAATATGCGTTTTGTGTTATCAATTATTCCTCTTTAAATTCGTAATCACACAAAAAATACCAGGCCCCTAATAATTGTTATCATAATTTCACATGCACACAAAAACAAGTGCAACAGTATTCACACAGATATATATGGAAATCCAGGTTTTGGAAATCAAAAGGGCCACATTCATGTAAGCTGTAACTTTCATTTTTACTGTTTATGCATGCACCAGATAATCTGACTTCCATGTGCACAATACCCTCAACCATTTCCCTTTCAAAAGTTTAATGTGCTAGGACGTGTACCAAGCAGAAGTTATGCATGCCTATTGAAGGAGGACCAATGCTGATTTGGACATGGCTGGGTCTATTCTGAGGTGGCATAGTGGGCAAAACAACAATGGGTTGGAATGCTATCCTGATTAAATACCAGTATCTAGACAATTTGAAAGCATTCCTCCCATCACCTTTAAGTGTCTGATGTAACACCCTAAGTGAGTAAGGTTATTCTCAAATAAAAGTTCCATGCTCTCCGTACCACTGGAATCAAGTGGCATCTGACTGAAGTGGCCCAATAGGCTGAAGCCGGTCTTGGGTTGCTTGTGTTCCAGGTTGAAGTAGACTTGGGTTGGCCATTCTTCCAGGACTGCTCCAATTGGAATAGGACCAATGCTGATTTGCATATGGCTGGGTCTAATGCGAAATGGCATATTGGTAAAAACAATGGGTTGGAATAATACGCGGAGTGATTGCAATGATTAGACTATTTGCAAGCATTCCTCCCATCACCGTTTATGTGATGGCCAAGGGTATGATGCTGACTGTACTACTGGATCCAAGCTGCACCTGATTGAAGGGACCCATATAGATGAAAACCAGACTACGGATGCTTGTGTTCCTGTTCGGAGAGGACCTGGTTTGGCAGTTTGGGCTGCTGGGATGTTCCTATTAGAGCAGAACCAAGGATGATGTGCCTGAGTTTAATCTGAGGTAGCATAGTGGGCAAAAAAAATAACAGTTTGCATGCTACTCAGAGCGATTGCAAGGGTTTGGACTATTTGCAAGCGTTCCTCCCATCACTTTTTTTGTATTTGATGTCATGCCCTAAGGGAGCAAATAGGTGCCCAATCATGGGTTCTGTGCTCACTGTGCTACTGAAACCAAGTTGCACCCGACTGAATATGCCCAAGTAGTCTGAAATCGATTTTGGGTTGCCTAAATTCTGGTTCTGAGAGGACCTGGCTTGGCTGTACGGGCTGGACTGTTCCTATTGGAGGAGGAAAAAGACTGATTTGTGTATGGCTTGGTGTAATCTGAGGGGGCATAGTGGGCAAAAAAACTATGGGTTTGAATGCTATCTAGAACTTGTGGCAGTGGTTACACTATTTGTAAACATTCCTTCCATCACAACCCAGGATTTGCAAGGGTTTGCACATATTTGTGATGTATGGCTGCTATAACGAAAGTAGCAAGTTAATAAAGCATAATATGAGCTTCCGTCTTGTAACAAAATTAGTCCTACCCACCACTCCTAAGCGAGAACTCTAGTTTTAATTAGTATCCTATATCCTCTCTGCATTAGATGACAAAGGAGTATTTGGCCTTATTAGGATCAGTGAGTGAGGTGTGGCTTGGTTTGGGGGCGTGGCTTGCACCCAACGGAGATGGCCGCAGCTCCGTGACTCTCCGGAGCGGACGGGGCCGAGGACGGGTCCCCGAAGCACTTGTGATATCCTGGCAGCTCTTGGACTGACGGAGATGAATTATAAGCTAGCCGGGGATCGAGTGTAATTATTCTTTGCCCTCCTGAAGGTCCGTCACCGCATTTGTTGGAGCTAAGAGGTGCGGAAGCGACAGCCTGGGAGCTGCGCCCGCCATCTTGCCTCTTATGCTGAGGTAATCGCGAACTCCAGCGCGACCCTTGGCAAGCTGCTTTGGTCGCATACACTGCTCTTTCAAGGTACGTAATGAGTGTAACTCAACTTAGCTTTCATTCCCTCAGCCCTCATAACTTCTAAACAGCTGATTCCAGTCGTGGATTTTAGCGCGACTTTTCACATGGTTTGAGGCGGCAACTACGATAGTTTCGGATTCTGTGGCTTCCCTTCTCTGTTTTTTCTTCAACTTTGCTTCATTATTCTCAGCCCTCATTGCCCTGGAACAGTTGCCTCCAGTCACGGATTTAGCGCGACCTTCAGCATGGTGTTTAACTCGCAATAATGGTACTTTTGAACCCATTTCTTTGAGGTGTGGGGTTTACATGTTATGGAAGCATGTCATTTCCTCACAGCTGCTGACGGAGCCTTCTCCTATGTGGCATGTATCTGGTCTAACCTGCTTTATCCCGTTTCAGCACTACTCCGGGCTGCTTGATTAATTCTTTTTGGAACTTCGTCCTCAGTTATTTGACTTCTTTATGGGTAAACAGCTAAAGGCCTTATCTAAAGCCAAACCCCCATTGCGTCATTTTATGCTCCAGACTAGCTCCCGCTACCAGTGCTTAGCAATGGAGGATTCTGCTAGTGCCTCATCTAAATCTTCAATAATATCTACAACTTCGGCACCTGCTGCTTCGGCTAAGTCTACCAAATCGCCCTCTAAAAGACTGAAAAAAGATCCTCCTTCGCCTACGGCACAAAATTCTTCAGTTACTATGGATTTGTTGTTGGAGGAGATTAGAGCTTTGAGACCGTTTGTTGAAGAGACTAACTAGCGATTCAAACTCTCACTGATAAATGGTCTAACATGGAAGAATGTGTTGTCGCTTTAGAGCAGTCTGTAGACAATCTTTCTTCTCCTGCAACCAAAATTGAGTCCTTGTCTTCCCAGGTGATATTGCTTCACAGGCAAGTGGAAAATTTGGAATATAGGAGTAGAAGGAATAACCTACGTATTTACGGTCTGCCGTAGCAAACAGAAGGTTCAGACCCCATCACCTTCTTTAAATCGTTTCTTCCACAACTGCTCAATCTCCCGGAGGTTTCCACTCTTAATATTCAGAGGGCTCATCGTCTAGGCTCCAGACCATCCGCATCTTCATCGTCTTCTAATAGTAGGCCGAGAGGAGTGATAATCTTCTTCATGGAATATACTGACTGGATGCGGGTTCTTTCTGCGGCTAGAGCACTGAATGGAATTACTTGGTCTGGAAACTCCTTGTTTTTCACGCAGGATTAGGCCAAGTCAACAACAGACCGCCGCAAGGAATTCTTGTCATTACGGCCCCAGCTACGTTCAACAGGGGCACACTATGGGCTGTTTCATCCTTGCCTCTTTAAGGTCACCGTAAATAACAAAACCAACACTTATGAAGATCCTTTGCAAATCAAGAGTTTCCTGTATTCATTCCAGTCCCAACCAATGGACACGGCTTCTACATCACACTTCAAATGACTGTCCTCGTTGGAATTCATGGCTTACAATTTTTTGTCTCCTTACCGTTTGCATGATGGTTAAATTTTATATACGATGTATTGAGTTTCATATTTTTTAGTAACTCTTCTTCAGTCTATCGTTTATTGTTTATTATATGTTCTCATCTGCTGTATATTACTTTACGTACAAGTGTATTTCTTTTTTTCATTTATGTATTGAATTTTCTCTTCACAGACTGCCTCAACGTTCCTCATCCTTGCCCTCATGTTCTTGTTACCTGCTGGTTTGTTGTGTGTCCTCTCCTCCGTCCCTCCTCCTGAGTCCTGAGAGCGTCATCATTCGTTGTGGCCTTCCATCCTCCCACTCCTCGTATGTCTTGATTTTGTTGTAAGTCTTTTGATTTCTCATCCTATTTCTTCTTTCACTCTTAGCTCTTCTTTTCTTTGTTACCTTTTTCTTTCTTTTCGTTTCTCTTCTTGTTTATCCTAAACTTCTTTATCATCTTCTCTTCTTTTTCTATGCTTTCTTATGGCATTTTCACTCGCTACTTCCTTTTTCTCTCTCTTCTCTAACAGCATTATCTCTTTTCATATTTTATTGGTTCATAGTTCAAAATGGTTCTTCTTGTTCAAAATATGATATATTTATGCATGCATCATTTTTTACAGTTTTCTTATATGCCTTTAAGAACTGTTTCTTGGAATGTCAGGGGTTTACATTCGCCACTCAAAAGGCAAAGAGTTTTATCGCACTTCACTAAATTAGATGCAGACATTGCATGTGTACAGGAGTCTCTTCTAACCTCTGAAGAATATGTTAAGTTAAAGAGAAGTTGGGTGCAGGAAGTGTTTTTTTCTCCAGGGGATGGTAAGCGGAATGGCATCCTTATTCTTTTCCGTAAGTCCCTTCCCATTAAGATACTCTCCCATTCCTCTGACCCTAATGGTAGATGGGTGTTTGTCAAATTTTTACTAGATAATGTCCCTCTTTCCTTGTTGAATGTATATGCGCCTACAATGGGTGATCCCTCCTTTTGGTCCTCTTTGGCTACTCTTATCACACAAAATTATGATGATAATTTTATCCTGGCAGGTCAATGTAATGAAGTTTTTGACCCTTTCCTTGATCGTCAGTCCTCATTTGATTCCAGCGCTTTGCCAATGCTTTGCTTGTCCTCAGATCACGCTAGGAGCCATTTAGAGCTACTGCGTGCAACGTGTTTGATTTTTAAAAAAACGCTGAATTTTAAAATCTAAATTGCTGAATTTTCATACTGCTTGCACTCAGCACACCTGGCACTCACTAGGCACTATTTTCGCCTCGTCCTGACGATCCCAGCCGATTTTAGGGCTGTAGATCGAGGGGCAGTGTTAACAATTTCTACGGCGGCAATATTGAGTGAGGGGGCGAGAGCGGTGAGAGCGCTCTAGTGTCCTGTACTTAAGGAGCCCCTAGGAGGCAGGCGCGAGATTCCAGCGCTTTGCCAATACTTTGCTTGTCCTCAGATCACGCTAGGAGCCATTTAGAGCTACTGCGTGCAACGTGTTTAATTTTTAAAAAAACGCCGAATTTTAAAATCTAAATTGCTGAATTTTCATACTGCTTGCACTCAGCACACCTGGCACTCACTAGGCACTATTTTTGCCTTGTCCTGACGATCCCAGCCGATTTTAGGGCTGTAGATCGAGGGGCAGTGTTAACATATTCCACGGCGGCCATATTGAGTGAGGGGGCGAGAGCAGTGAGAGCGCTCTAGTGTCCTGTACTTAAGGAAGCGGTCGTTCTCCGCGCTAGCGGTCGCGTTTGTGGACGCGCCTCCTCAGCGCCGGAGTCACGCCAGAGTCAGCCCGTCCGCGCCTCGGACGTGCCTCAGGGCGATGGCATCATCATCTAGCTCGGACCCCGACCTTGCACAGGTATCTCCTATAGCTAAAGTTGTGATAAATCCCTTAGAATCCCCTCATATTAAATATACGTCAGCCCATTTGAAGGCACTACAACCGGAAATTAAATCTTCCTGCAGACTGTTACACTTAGGGGGGGGAAAGGATTCTTGTCAAACATGCCACCTACATATTGACCCAGTAGGGACCAAATCTACGCAGAATGATTCCATCAAGACTCAGTTACAATCAAAATTATTTTCCTTTATCAGTCTCAACTGTCGCTCCTTACCAAAACATAAAACAGAAATCTTTAATTTGCTCTTAGATGAAACACCGGATGCACTGTTTGTAACAGAAACATGGCTCAAAGATAGCTCAGGACCTGATATAGTTATGGCACTTCCGGATTCCTACGCTATTACCAGACTGGACAGGGATAAGAAACCTGGCGGAGGAATTGCTGTAATCTTTAAAAAAAAAATTCACTGCGATTTTAAGCCGCTTTTATGCGGTGGTTGTGAAGCGGCGATTTTTAAACTTACACTAGCCCCTAATTTCACCCTATCCGGAATCCTTGTATATCGGCCTCCGGAGGCGGCAGCATCCAAATGGGTAACAAATATGTCGGAACTCATCGGTCCACTAGCCATGAGAACTGCCAACTTTACTATTCTAGGTGATATAAACCTACACTTAGAGGATGAGAAATGCTCCTTGGCCAAAGTTCTTATAAATGACTTAGCAGCTATTAATTTAACCCTAAAGAATTCTGGCCCCACACACCGTGCAGGACACTTGTTAGATCCCATCTTTTCCAACCTCAATAACATTGAGACGCAGTCTGCCCAGCCTTTGCCTTGGTCCGATCACTTCCTGGTTAAATTTAATCTTCAGGTTGACATATCAAATAATGACAACACACCTTTACCCACTCAGTTCATAAGGAAATGGAAACAACTTGATATTGACAGTCTCAATGCCCTACTGGAAAAACATCGTCCTTGCACTAAGACTACTGTCCAACAGCTCTCCTCCACAGTACAAAACTGGCTTCTTTCAGCTATTGATTCCATTCTGCCTAAAACAAAGTTAAAACAAAACACCCACCGCTCTCCTGCACCATGGTTCGATGATATTTTACAAAATGAAAAAACTAAATGTAAGAATCTCGAACGTCAATGGAGGAGGTTTTACTTACCTGCAGATAAGGAAAAATATAAAATTCAGCTAACAGCTTACCAAAAACAGTGTAGCAAAGTCAAAGCAGAATTCATCTGCACGAAAATCACAAATGCTTTAGATCACTCTAAAACACTTTTTAAGTTAGTTAAAGAGCTGGCGGGCTCCAATACGTCTCAACTTCCACCTGAGTTAAACAAAACGCAATGTGACCTGTTAGCCAAATTCTTTATTAATAAAGTTGATAAAATCCACCAAGATATCAACTACGCTTCCAATGAACATGACTTCACTCCTGAAGCTACCTCCAATTGTTCATCACATACTTCAGGTAATACCATAGGTATTACTGATTGCCCTTCCCTGGCTGTTACATCTTTTGCCACACTAGATAGTTGGCCCCTGCTGAATCCTGATATGGTTCAAGGGCTGCTAAAAACCATCAAATCGGGCTCCCCTAGAGACCCACTGCCATGTTCAATCTTAAAACAACTTAGCAGTAACGTCCTAACTACTGTTACTGATCTTCTTAATACGTCGCTACTGGAACAATCCGTACCCAGTGAATGGAAGCATGCGATGATTCATCCACTCTTGAAGAAAGCTGGCGCAGACCCCAACTTGCCACCTAACTTCCGTCCAATATCATTGCTACCCACCTTTGCAAAGTTATTAGAGAAGCATGTTCATCGTTGCCTTACAGATTTCATCATCATTCATGATCTGTTACCATCTCACCAGTCGGGATTTCGTGCAGGTTTTTCTACAGAGTCTACATTGCTAGGGGTGACCGAAAACATCTGTCGCATGGTGGATAAGGGCGAAACAGTAGCACTTGTGCTACTCGACCTCAGCGCGGCATTCAACACCGTGTCTCATGCGGTCCTCGCCCAGACTCTCCACTCCCTAGGCATCCGCGGGGCAGCTCTTAATTGGATCAGATCACTATTAGAAAACCGAACGTTTCAGGTATTTTCGCAAACTGCTTGTTCTGATACAAGAACATTCAAACACGGACTACCGCAGGGGTCCATTCTTAGCCCGTTGCTTTTTAATGTTTATATGAGTCCCGTGTCCAAGATTGTGGAAGACACTGGGCTTTTAATGTTTTCTTACGCTGATGACTCTCAGCTGCTTTTTTCGCTATCAGCGGCAGATTCTGACAATTCTTCTTCCCTACGACTCGGACTTAGTAAAATCGCTGGATGGATGCAGAAAAACTTCCTAAAACTAAACGGCGAGAAAACCGAGTTAATCGTGTTGGGCAAAAACAAAGAACTCTGGGGACCCCAACACTGGCCAACTGAAATGGGTACCCCCCCCAACCCCTGTCGCGCATGCTCGCAACCTGGGAGTCATTATTGACGACTCACTCAGTCTACACCAGCAAGCAGTAAAAACCTCATCTACCTGCTTCGCCATATTGAAATGGCTCAAAAAGATCTGTTGGATGTTACCTGAAAACACCAAGAAAACAGTTGTCAATGCCCTAATTACATCCAGATTAGACTATGGCAATGCTCTGTACCTGGGGGCAAATAAAGCTACTGTCCGCAGGTTACAGTCAGTACAGAATGCAGCAGCCAGACTACTCTGGAAAATTCCCATCACTACTCCAACTACCAAATACATTAGGAAACTACACTGGTTAAAAATTGAAAATCGGGTCAAATTCAAATCCCTATGTTTCATGCACAAGATTTCCACCAATACCGCTCCAAAATACTTGCAAAGCCTGATGCGCCCCTACCGTCCCTCCAGATCTCTTCGTTCCTCCACGGCAAATAATTTTGAAATCCCAAAGATCAAGCTGTCACGCATGGGTGGCAAGTCCTTTTCATTTCTAGGACCCACACTTTGGAATTCAATGCCACATACATTGCGGTCTGAACCAAGTTACATCAAATTCAGGAAAGCCCTAAAAACATGGCTATTCAACATCTAATTCCTGTAACCGCATTGACACTGGGATCTGTTGCGCCGGGAAACCCTTTGTTGGGTAGCTGTGCGCCATACAAATGCAAACAAATAAAAATAAAATAAATTTGCTTTTAATCCCCATAGGTCTCACAAGCTTTTCACACAAACCATAAAATAACACAAATTGATAGACGCTTGGCGACTTTCAAACCCTACAGTGAGAGAATACTCCTTCTATTCTCCATTACACCAAACCCAATCCATATTAGATTACTTTTTTATCTCTCACAATGTTGCTCAATCACTTGTGCAGGCGGACATAGGCTCCATATTAATATCGGACCATGCACCAGTTTCCATACATCTTGACGCTCTGAGCACACCCAAACTAAATCGTAAATGGCGTTTCAATAATTCTTTGCTCTTTGATCCCATCTGCGTATCTTCATTTACTTCTTTTTTCCATGAATTTTTCCTTTTTAATAATACAGATACTATATCCTTTCCTGTAGTCTGGGATAAATTTAAAGCTTCAGCTAGGGATTTCATTATCAGATATGTTTCCAATAAAAGATGGAAGACACGACAAAACTCCCAAGCTCTTTTAGCTAACATTAAGGCATTGGAGCACTCCTTTTATTCTTCCAAATCCAAAGAGTGTCTGTCGGATCTCCTCAAACCTAAATTTCAGTTTAATCAACTTACAACCAACAACGCCTCTAATGTTCTACTTAAAGCTAGTGCCAAATACTATGGGGGCCAGAATAAAGCAGGTAAATTATTAGCAAATTATTTAAAGATCAAACACAACAAACTTAATATCGAGTCTGTTTTTGGTCGGGATGCTCAATTAAAGTTCAAGGATAATGAGATCTTGACCGAATTTCTTCACTTTTACAAGTGACTCTATACGTCCGAAACAACCTCTTGCAACAATGACATTACCCAATTTCTCTCTTCAATACAATACACTTCTCCCACCAATTTGGATTTCTCTTCACTGGAATTAGATATATCGCAAAAGGAACCCTTGAAGGCCTTGCAAACACTTAAGAAGGATAAGGCTCCGGGCCCAGATGGCTTCACTGTAGAGTTTTACACTAATTTTTCAAGTTTACTTCTTCCTAAACTATGTATCCTTCTCTCTGAATTTGTACAATCAGGACAATCCTCTGGTTCGTTCGCAGATGCTCTTATTTGCCTCATTCCTAAAGACGGTAAGGATCCTCAGCACTGCAAAAATTATCGTCCCATCTCCCTAGTCAACATTGATTATAAGATATTCTCAAAAGCCCTAGCTTTGCGATTGGAATCATACTTACCTGACTTGTTAGGGGCAGAACAATCTGGTTTTGTTAAGGGACGTCTCATTTCAGACAATACTCGTTTGTTTTTTGACATCTTGTCTAAGGCTTCCCACTCTTCACATCCTTTAGTTGCCATTGCACTGGATCCTGAAAAAGCTTTTGATAGAGTTGAATGGCCCTATCTTTTTTGCGTCCTTCATTGGTTTGGCTTTGGGCCAAAGATTATTGCCCTAATCTCTTTCCTATACTCTAACCCTAGGGCGGCGGTGGCAGCAAATGGAGACCTTTCTTCCTATTTCCCCCTACAGAGGGGTGTCAGACAGGGGTGTCCGCTCTCTCCTTTTCTTTTTAATCTTGCACTAGAACCCTTCCTGCTACGTATTCATCAAAACATTAATATACATGGTTTTTCTTTTAAGGATAATTCTGTTAAGATGGCAGCGTATGCTGATGATGTCCTTATGTTCTTATCCCACCCACAAGTTTCCCTTCCTGCCTTTTTGGCTGAAGTCCACTCCTTTGCTTTTGTTTCTGACTATAAATTAAACAAGGATAAATGTGAAATGTTACCCCTCACCAAATTCACCCTTAGCTCTGATTTTGTCTCTTCAGGTTTCACGTGGAGTCCGCAGTATATCAAGTATCTGGGTCTACACTTCTCTCCAACCCTTTCAGAAACTATCTCGTGTTGCATGGACAATTGCATCCAGAAACTATTGACCTTAACGGCAAAATGGCATCCACTCTATTTATCATGGTGGGGTCGCTTGGATACCATTAAGATGATGCTTTCACCCATAGTCCTGTACATGATCTCTAACATTCCATTAGCTATTCCTTCCAGATATTTCAAAAAGCTCAACTCTATCCTGTTATCCTTTTTATGGAGCACTAAAAGAGCACATATGTCTCTTTCAAAACTCACTCGCTCAAAGGCTGAGGGGGGAGTGAATTTTCTTGATTTTGTTACTTATCACAAATCGTTCCTTCTGCACCAAGCATCAAAGTGGCTCTCGAACCCTGATACTTATCTTCCCAAATGGGCTTTACTTGAACAGTCTTTTCTCTCGCGCTTCTCGTTTCAGGAATTCTTGTCTTTTACGCGTAGGCCACAATCCGTCTTTACTCCTATTATTAAGCATACTTTACGAATATTACCACCTACCATTCTCATTTCCTTTTTTGCTTCGCCTTTATGGCATAATAAAAACATTCTGATTAACAATAAGCCTGTCTTTCGGAAAACTTGGAGACTGCGAGGTATAATGTGGGTACACCAATTATATGATCATGGTCATCTCATTTTTTTTGATAGGGCTAGTTCTGTGTTCACTCTACCTTCCTCTTTTAAATCCAAATGTGTACTTTTATCAGAAGCTGTTCAAAATGCTCACTCAAAATTTGACTCCGATCAGCCAACTCACATGCCCACTTCTACATACATGGACAGTGTTAGGAATTTGGTCCTCAATGCCTCCAAAGCACCTGCTATATACGCGGCTCTGCACACTTCTCCTCATCCAAGAGGGAAAACCAAAGCAGAATTAGCATGGGAGACTGATTTGGGAACTTCTTGGTCGATAGATTTTTAGGGGGAAAATCTGGCTCAAGATTCGTAAATCTTCAAGGGCGGCTAGTACTATACAAACACTGTTTTACATTTACAACAGGCTCATACTCTTTCCTTCTACACTTCATACTAGGCATGCGCACATCCCTGACATTTGCTGGTCCTGCTCTGCATCTCAAGCGTATCTCTTTCATATGTTTTTTACATGCCCCCTTGTCCGTGTTTTCTGGACCAAAGTATGAGTCCAAATAAATTCCATCTTTAACACCAACCATACTTTTTCCCCTGTACATATCTTCTTAGGGAGTTTGTCCCCCATCTGGGAAAACTGTGATTCACCGGTGAAAATCATTGAAAGCAGTTGCTTTCCAGCAGATCACCAAAAACTGGAAGGATTTCACTAAACTGTCCTTTCAGGCATGGTGGTATGCAGTTTGCTACAATCATAGACTGGACACTTCCTTTGTATACCCATTGCATATGGCACCCAAACGCCTACACTTATGGTCACCTGTAACTCTTTTTCTCGATACTAGCGCTAAGCGCTCCTCACCCATATCCCCTTTACAGCAAGAAGTAGCTAAACCTCCATTACATTGCTCTTATTTGTTATTGCATTTGATAGCTTATCTTGTATTACGGTACTTGTATTATTTTTGCATACTCTTATTTTTCTTCATATGTTGTTGTTTTGCTTAAATAATGTTTTTTCTTATGCATTTTAAACCATATTTGTTTTCCTGATCACACAGTTGTTGTTAATGTGCTGTACTTCAAGTATTGCTCATATGTTATTTTAATTTTAATTTTTATTGTTGTGTTACACTTCTTTATTACTTTTAATAAAACTCTTTTGAACTGAGGTGTGGCTTGGTTTCCCAGTTAAGGCAGGCAAGGAGTCTATGACTGATCTATACATACCCACTCCAATATAGGGAAGTTCATGAGAACCAAACAGATGACTGGGATTATAAGTGAACCTTACATGGAGAGTGTCTCTTCACTGCACAGGGAATTCTGCTGCTGCTGTAGCAAACTCTGCATCTAGAAGGAAGACTGATTAATTGAGGACAAAGGGCAAGAGCTGCCTCAAGCTAATTAGTGCTTAATAAATCATTAACTGATAATGTTGGGATCAGAACTTCGGAAGTACAGGAGACTGGAATGGGCCCATTTAGCTGCCCCAGGGTGAGAGCTCCAGTCTACAATGTGAAATGCCAAACGATTTCCTATCAAAGACTTTTTTAATTGGGAGACTTGTGAACAGACACTTTTGAGAAGAGCAACTCCACTCAGAGATCTTGGGTTTACCAGGTCCGGCTGTAAGAAGCTCATCCAGTCCAGGTTTATTATCTGCATTCTGAGACTTGAAACTATTTATTACTGACGTTGTAATAGAGGAAAATGGATTACAAATCATAGAATGCAAAGAAAAAGACCTGGATTGGATGAGCTCCTTGCACATAGCCTAGGGAAACCTTTGAGCTCTGTACTACTTTGTTCTTGTAGAGACGAGAGGCAAGACAATGGCCCCAGGAGTAGAATAGTTCATTATGTTCTGGCATCATAGAGGGACAACTGCTACATTTGTATTTAATAGCATACCAGGTAAAGGCTGCTGTTCCATTCTGATGTTTCTACGCATTCTGGGACATGAAGTCTAGCATTTAAATCTGACATGGCAACACTAAAGGTATCAGAATGTATGTATACATATATATATATATTCACTGAAAAAAACATAGGTTTTAGGGGTGTTATACCTAGCTGGACATTTCACTCGTACAAAACCATTGAAATTCCTCCGGTATAGTTAGTTGTACTAAGTATAACTCACGCGCCCGCAATCCAGTGCTGATGATGTCACATATTACATCATTCATGACATGGTCAGTGGAATTACTGATGACATCACTGATGACATCCCAAATGACATCACTGATGACATATACATTCTCAGAATTAACTACTTTAGTTTAAATACTTTGGAAATAGGCAATAGGCTTTTAAGTACAGTAGTTACTGTTGTTGCAATGGACAACACAATTTCAAACACAATGCAACATTGAGCTCAATAGGAATTTCTAGTTAAATGCAATTAGTTACTTTATGGATTACTTTTCTAACCACAGTACTGGAACTCCTGTAAACTGTTGAGTAAAAGCGTTTTGGTTACAGTAGTGATTTTTAAGGAATAATATTATATTTTAAAAGTTGACACTTAGAAACATTATTACATAGAATCACCAATGTTATCCTATGGGAGGAAATTCACTTAACAGGTAAGTAGTGTTATCGTTACTTTTTCTTACTCAGTGGTGGATCCTGGATCCAGCACTGGTGCATCTCCTGTAAACTGTTGAAAGAATGCGTTTAAGTCATACATGCGATTTTTAAGGACTATTTGTAGTTTGTGAAAATAGACACTTAGAAACTTTTCTGGTGAAAACGAAACAATGGGTTCCTATGGAAGGAAATACAAATTATTGGTAAGTACGGTTAGAATTACCTTTCAGGGTCAGTGCTGGGCTAAAAGATGCAGCACTGGGTTCTCTCCTGATAACAGATGAGTAAATTGGAATTCGTTGTTCGGATGATTTTAGCTGAATATTTTAAAGTTCCAAAACTCCACACTTAGAACAATTTCCAAGTGAAACCAGTCAATCTTAGCCTATGGAAGGAAATTCAAGTTACTGGTAAGTATGGTTAGAATTACTTTTCAGGATCTTTACTGGGCTCAAAGATGCAGCACCGAGGTCTCTTTTGATAACAGGTAAGTAAATCGGAATTTGTAGTTCGGCTGATTTTAGAGGAATATTTGTAAGTTTCAAAACTCCACACTTAGAAGAATTTCTAAGTAAAACCAGTCAATGTTAGCCTATGGAAGGAAATTCAAGTTACTGGTAAGTGCGGTTAGAATTATTTTTCAGGATCAGTACTGCGCTCAAAGATGCAGCACTGAGGTCTCTCCCGATAACAGGTGACTAAATTTGAATTCGTAGTTCGGCTAATTTTAGAGGAATATTTTAAAGTTCCAAAACTCCACACTTAAATGAATTTCCAAGTGAAACCAGTCAAAGTTAGCCCATGGAAGGAAATTCAAGTTACTGGTAAGTACGTTTAGAATTATTTTTCAGGATCAGTACTGCGCTCAAAGATGCAGCACTGAGGTCTGTCTTGATAACAGGTGAGTGAATCGGAATTCGTAGTTCGGCTGATTTTACTTCGGTCCAGTATATATAGAGCCACTTTCTTACACCATCCCCTACCTTCACCACTGTGCAAACACGCCCTGTGGCACAATTTAAGTTGGGGAAATAATTCCCCTTCAATCCTGAGGGTCCCTAGGCTACAACTAGCCCACTAGGTACATCCAGTAAGTGCCACAGGGCTGTGTAGCAGAGAGATGTAAAAGGGGGCACGGCCTAGACCATCTTTCTGCAACGCAGCACAGTGGCGCTTACTGGAAGCACCTGGTGGGCTAGTTGGCCCCCAGGGTCCCTCAGGGTTGAAGGAAATTTTTTTCCCCAACTTAAAACACGCCACAGGGTGTGTTTGCACATGTCACCTCAGGCCCTGTCCTCTCCCTTCACCACTGTGTAAACGCACCCTGTGGCCATTCTAAGTTGGGAGATTAAGTTCCCTTGAATCTTGAGGGTCCCTAGGGTCCAAGTAGCCCACTAGGTACCTCCAGTAAGCGCCACAGAGCTGCATTGCAGAGAGGTGTAAAAAGGGGCGTGACCTTTGAACACCTCTCTGCAACGTAGCTCTGTGGTGCATACTGGAGGTACCTGGTGGGCAAACAGCAGTGTCCCGGGGTAGGGCACCCCGGGACACTGCAGGAGGGGGGTGGCGGTCCCCGAGGGCTGCGGGGGGCATGAGCCCCCAGTATATATTATGATAACGCCCCGGGGTGGTGGTCCCCGGGGCAGTGTGGGTGGGGATTGGCCCCTCCACACTTTTTTCAGCATGCCCCCGGGATTTGGCACCCCCAGAGGCTAATTAGCCTTGAGGCAAGGGAGGCCGCGCTTTGTTTTTTTTTTAGTGGCAGGATCCGCGCATCCTGCGCAGAGTTTGCAGATTTTTAAATATATATATATATATATTTGGCCTTGGGGTCCTTGTGGACATTTTGAACATTTCACGAAGATTTGTCAAAAGGCACCAAAGTTATTCCAAATAGAATGTTGCAGATTTCCTTTGGAAAATAGGTCTTAACTATAACTACCTACTGACGTCCGCCAATAGGTAATATATATATATATATCCACAAAACGGCCTCTCACCACTTCAAAGAAACCGATGGGACACAACAGGGGACCAGGAAGAATACCTTTAATTCCGCACAGTAGGCATGATGCATTTCAACAAAATATCTTCTTCCGATGCCTGTACACTGTAGACTTTCACCGCCGCTTTTAAAATGATCCATTTGGTTCCCATTGGTGGAAACCCAGCAAGGCAATTAGTTGTTGGAACGCCCTCTCGTAGTCTCCATCAGCAGACCACGACTCCCAGAAGGCACCATCCCGGGCCTCAGGTAAGGTTTTTCCGTATTGCCTCATGAAAGCTCGTAGTGAGTGCTGGTGATCGATAAAAGAGGCGTGTGTGGTGCAGTTCTAAAAATAGCCCAGTGTCTCTGCTGTTCAAAGGTTCTCTCCCCGACCCCCATCGATGTCTCACCGCATGTTTCCAGGATGTTGCAGGATTGGAGGCTAGACTGCAGTGAGCATTGCCCTTCCGTACAGTCACAGACTGCAATTTGCAGCGAACCTCTGCAGTTTCTGGATGCGGGGGCCACAGCATATATATATATATATCAAAACAATACACTTTCAGGCATAGAGTGATGCATAAATTATGCGAAAAAGAAGCAGAGAACTCTGGGTAGTCCCAAGTTTGGATGGAGAGCAGCTCCTGTATAGAGTACCCTCACCACCATCGACACTCTAAATTTGCTCACCTTAAATGTCTAGTTTTGTATGTATATGTATACACACACACAACTATATATATCTTTTTGTGAGTTTGTATATATATATATATATATATATATATATATATATATATATATATATATATATATATATATATATATATATATATATATATATATATATATATATATATATACTAGCAGACCGCCCCAGCATTGCCTGGGGCAGAAAGCGGTTGGGGCTTGCGTGCAGCCCGTCCCGGCCCCCGCCCGCCACAACATTGTGTCCTGGAGCCTGCCCCCAACCTCCCGCCCCGGCCCGGCCCCCTCCGGCCCCGGCCCGGCCCATACTCTCTTGTTAATTTCACAAGGTTCCTTGAACCATATACAACAACATAATTACCAATCCATAAATCATTGCATTGATTTATAATATTTAGGTAAACAATGAAAAAACTGTTAAGTATTCGCCATTCGTTTTAGTTCTTACGTCTTCAGAACTACATCTCCCATGGTTCATAGCGCACATGTTTTCATATTATCCAATTTTAACGCTGCTCTGCGCTACTGCATTTTCATAGCCCAAGTTGGCAAAAACTTAAGTTTAAGCATCTCCGTGCTTTTCCAACAAAAGGTCATTTAAAGATTATATTTTTGGACAAATCGCACGATTCAATATTTACATCGATTCACGCCCTAGTGGGCTCAGTCATTTCCAAACTTATATTGTCCCCATCTTCCGGTATTTCTACCAATTATTATTTACATATCGCAAGTCATCATATTTCATCTTATGTCAGGGGCTTCATCTCAATAATTTTCAATTCGACCATGTGTTTTGCATTTAGCAGGGTCCATAATGTCAATTTCATTTGCCCTAGTGGGCATCATACAGCCATTCCGTCATGGCCATCGTATACATGTTCCAAAAGTCCTGATTTTTGGATTTTGGCGCATTCATATGTAATTATACAACGCAAAAAAGGTTCAATACTTTCGCTCTTTCACATCCAAGTATGATGGAACCACCAATTATCTGTAACAAGAGAGTATACCCATTAAAATTCATTCAGACAACACTAGACATAATTGAAATTTAAGAGAAAAAAGTTATTTACACAGCTTTTTATGTTCAACAGCAACATCAGACACTTGGTTATTGGTTTTTAACCCAGATGGACCGCTAGTCCCTCATCTCCATTGTGTCCTGAAGGATACAAAGTTTGATATTTCATTATCATTTTAGATTCTAATGTTCGCAATTCCTTCAGTCTGTCCCCTCCTCTTTCTCTTTTGGGAACACTGTCTAATACTACAAAGGAGAGTAGACTTGTGTTTTGTTTATGTATTTTGAAAAAGTGTCAAGCAATAGGATATTGTTTGTCGTGATGATTGATTGCCCTCAGGTGTTCCAAAACTCTTTTTTTGGCTTTGTGTTTTGTACTGCCAATGTAGTATAAATTACCTGGGCACCTGAGGGCATACACAGCAAATTCCGTCTCACACGAAACATGTTTTTGAATTTTGAAAGAACCACAATGTGCAGATAACTTTACTGATTTACAGCTGTAGCTGTATTTGCAGGCTTTGCACCTTCCACACACAAAGAACCCTTGTACACTCCCTGTTGGTATCTTAGTGTGTCTCGGTAGCATAGCTGGACTAAGAATGTCTTTAAATGATTGTGCCTTTCTAAATGTGATTTGTGGTGAACTGCTTACAGCTTTTTCCAAATCTGAGTCTGTTTGTAATACATTCCAGTACTTATCTAGGCATTTTCTCATTTTGTATGCTTTATTGCTGTATGTTGCCACAAATCTCACTTTGTTTGAGTCGGGGATCATTACATTTTTCACCTTTAGTAGGTCCTCTCGTTCTCTTGCCTCAACCTTAGTACATGCGGTTGCTATGCATTGGTCACTGTACCCTCTTTCCTTGAATCTTTTCGTCATTATCTCACATTCCGTTTTGTATCCTTCTATTGTGCTACAGTTTCTTTTTGCCCGTAACAGTTCTCCATACGGGATACTCTGGATTAGGTTATTAGGGTGACAGCTCCGGGCATGCAACATACTATTGCCAGCTGTGCTTTTACGATGTAGGGATGTTTCAATTTTGCCCTCTTTGATTTTTAACATGACATCTAAGAATTCCATTTTTTCGCATCAATCTGATGCGTGAATCTTAGATTCAACTCATTTTCATTCAGCTTATTAATGAATACATCTGCTTCTTCTTTTGTGCCATCCCATATACAGAAGATATCGTCGATAAATCTCGACCAACATCTTATATGTTTTTTGTATGGGTCCAGAGTCCGGACCACCTGCTCCTCCCACCAGCCAAGGTAAAGACACGCAAAGCTGGGGGCGAAGCAGGTTCCCATCGCCGTGCCCATGATCTGCCTATATATCTGTTTATCGAAGATAAAATAGTTCTTCATCAGGCATCTGAAAATCATATCCATTAATACCTCTGTATGCATCAAATACAAAATTGATCTTTCGCCAAGATAGTACCTACTAGCTCTCATCCCCAGATCATGTGGGATGCTTTTGTACAGACTGTTGACATCAAGACTTAGCATTAAGCAATTATCATCCCATTCCACATTAGTAATCAAACGTAGAAAATCTGCTGTGTCCTTAATATAGGACGGTAATTGTTTCACCAGTGGTTGGAGAAAATAATCCACATATCTGGATGTATTCTCCAACCCCGATCCTGTATATATACATATCTATTCACTAAAAAATCAAAGGTTAAAAGGAGGTTACGGTTAGGCTGACTTTTCACTCGTATAAAATTAGAGAAATTCAGCAGTTATAGTTAGCTGAGCTAACTATAACTTGCGCCCCTGCAATCCACTGCTTATGACCTCAAATAATACATCACTGACAACATAATCAGTGACATCATTGATGACATTGCTGATGACATCTCAAATCCCATTACTAATAAATATATTTTGGTAAACTTTGAGAAAGGATAGGATCAGCTGAAATGTGTCAGTATAGACATTCTGCTATAAAATAATTGAAATCACTTGCCTTATCTGGAGTGTCCATTTCATATTTCGCTTAGCGATATAATGTAAATGTAAATGTAAATGTAAATGTGTGTGTCTTGTAAAGCGCACTGCTACCCGGAGGCGTCCTGGCGCTATTGACCGCTGGAGAACCTGTCCTGGCTTTCCCTGTGAGATGTTCCCTCCTGGGTATCTCCAAGGTGAAACCAGGCATTCCCGGTGTTTGTGGGGGGCCGTTGTGGAGATGAGGCAAGCTAATGCCCAGAGTTGCCGAGCGTGATCCCTGGTTAGAGTAGGCACCGAGGCGAGAATTATCGAGTCCGCTGACCCTGGTTCACGACATACATATATATGGAGAAAGACAGACAGACACAGAGGAGAGAGAGATAATACATACAGAGAGAAAGACAAAATCTGACTGTGCCTGGTGTCATGCCACCTTGGTCTGGCAGTGCCAACTTTACTCTGCTATCTCAGGGCCACTGGTGGTATCTACAGACCTTAATGATGTAGATCAAGTAGGCCCATCCATGGCGCAATCTTGATCCTCCTAAGCATATCTTGGACTATTCGCTCTATTAATCCCACCCTGGTATAATATTTCTCCTGATGTAATGTTAGCTATTCTTAGAATACTGTGAGCATTCTAGACATTATGGTGTGCAATCCTGACATAATTAATTACAGGCGTTCTTGATATGGTTATGCCCACCCCTGGTATAAAGCAAACAACGGTATAATGATGATCTTTGGCTTATTGGTGCCCACTCCTAGCACGATGCTGACACTTCTTGGATCACCGCAGGTATCATTGAAACAATGGAGTCCATCCTTGGTATAATACTAGTCCTGGCATAAGGTATCATTGGTATGACCATGAACATCCTTGGCACAATCAATGTCCTACCATAATGGTAATCATATTCAACATGATGGCAGCAACAATGGCACAATGTTGGCCAATCTTGCCAGACGATAGGCATAATTTGCGTATTACACTCTTTCTTGGTAGAATACAAATTTTAGCCAAAAGGGGTCATTATCTACATATTGTAGTTGTCCTTGGTAGAATAAGGCCTACCCTTGGCATACTGCTACATGCTTGGCAATGGGGGGGCCCGCCCATTTCATAATTGTGGCCATGGCATAAATATGTCCATGTTTGGCATATTGCAGGCATTCATGGCGTAAATGTGTCCATGGGTGGCATATGAGAGGCATTGTAGCATGTGACAGTAATAACCTGATTTGCCAGACAGAATCTGTCCATTTGTCAGTGGTACATGGGACTACTTGAACCAAATGACACGCTATGTTCTGGAACCAAATGTATATTTACTAAAAATGAAAAGCTAGTATTTTGTTACAAAAATGGCAAGCCTTTGTATGCGGAAGGAGGGCTTAATTATCCAAAGTGAAAAGCTTTTATTTGAAATCGAAATGTGTATATTTCTAAAACTGGCATGCTGATGTTCGGGGACAAAATTATGCGTTTCAAAATATATTTTAGACTAATATTTGAGTGATATTTCATGCTGAGTTTGTGAGACTTGCTGTTAATTACATTTCCTTTTTGCTTAAGAGCACTTGCTATAATGGCTATTATTTCATGACTCATGTGGTGACATTTAGTCATCTATAACTATAACGCTGTTTGTGCCAATAGCACAGCTGCTGTGTAAGGCCTGAGCATGTATGACTGTTGAAACATGGCTGCTGCTTGACCTTTGTGGTCTCTGTAACCACTGCAGTATGCACTGTAAGAACTGTCTAGCTCATGTGTTCAGTGCAGCTTTTCTTTTCCCCAAATTGTACCTTGCAATTAAATTCTCATTGATAATATACGATGGAGTATCAACTTGGAAGGGGCTGTATGTGAACAATGAATAGGCTGTAGAAGTTAAAAAGGTGTTTTGTGCACTTTGGAAAATGAAATTATAGGCCATGTGATACTATAAATCACTTTAACTGTCTACAGAATTAACTGTCTACAGAATCTACAGATTTATATATAACAGGTTGGAAATAGTGCTGGAAAATGCACTGTGTCGCACTCTTTTTCGAAAAGCCCTTTGACAACATTATTCAGGACCCCCTCTGGTATTTAGTGCTCGCGTGTTTTCTTAGCCTATGTATTTGTAAATCGTACTGCAAAATGAACTATTTCTCACATTTTCAGTTTCTTATTTAGGCTATCTTCCCCTCCTGCTCCACTAGTGGTGGCTGGTACTTAATGGTGGTGGTGTGTTGGGGGGAGATGAAAAATACATTTCTAAAATCCCGTCCACCGATGAAAGGTCCCGTCAACTCAGGACAGCTACTCCTCATTAACTGTCACCAGGAGTCTGACTCCCATGATATCCCTCACATTCTATCTCCATGGCCCCCCTCACCTAACCTGCAAATGAGACATCATGCAGGATGCCACACACCTCCTTTCCACACAATCAAAACAATGTTAAATGATACAAAACTATGTACACATAATACCATGACTAAGTGTGACAGCATGGTTTACTTCATAACAAAGTCTTTGAGAAAACTAGGAACCTTCACCTCTCTGGTCGATCTTCTGGCTTGTCCTCGTGATATCGGTTTTGCACCAAAACTGAGTTTTGAAGCAGTCAAGTTCACTGCAGTTTTCCTGGCAACACTTTGTTTGAGAACAACCACTCTATTTAGGTTCCATATGCGAGAGTCCTCAGTCTTGACAACATTCAACAAAACCTTCAGCACCCTCATGGGCTTAAAAAAACAGATAAACTTCCCATGGTACACAGTATTCTAATCAAGATCACATCTCCCACTTTGACGTTAGTGACCCTCACCCTTTTTTTCATGTCAAAATAGTTCTTGCGAGCCTCGATTCTCTTTCTCTCCTTGAACTTCCAACTTTCCCCATTTTACACTATTACTGGCTGGGGGACCAAATCATTAAACCAAGGAGGGGCCACCATGGTATTGGGATGTCTCCCCTTTAATAACTCAAATGGAGATTTTCCCGTTATGGCATGGAGGAGACTCTGTTGGCCTCAACTTTCTCATACACCTCCTCTCTCCAATTCAAAACCTCAGCCTTGGCCATGGAAACAGTCTCCTTTAAGATCCAGTTAAACCTTTCCACCATGCCATTGGTTTCCGGGTGATAAAGGAAACACTTTTTGTGCTTCCCACCAAAAGATTTCAAGAACTGTTCCATCTCAATCGACACCAACTGCACGCCATTATCTGTCAGCAAAACACTCAAAATCCCCTCTCTCCCAAACAAACCTTTCAGGAAATCCCCGATTTGTTTGGTCTCAATACCTGTTGAAACTTTCACCCCTGGCCACTTTGAGAACGTGTCTATGAGCACCAATACATATGCTTCTCCGCCACCCACATGCATGGGGCCCAAAATATCTAAAGCCACTTCTTGCCATGGCTTGACCGGGCGTTCTCTAATAATCATGGGTTGAGTTTTGGGCTTGGCAGTCCTTTCACTCATAACACACTGAACACACTCCATAATTTCCCTTTCCACCTGAAGATTTATGCCCGGCCACCAATAGGTTAATCTAAGCCTTTCTTTGGTCTTGGATATCCCTCGGTCTCCTGAGTGTGCCAGACTAATTAAACCTTCTTTCAAAGATAAATGTGGCACCAATCTTGTGCCCCTGAACAACAAACCATTTGTTATAGATAATTCATCCCTCACAGTCCAATACTTCTCAGAGGCACCCTTTGCTCTTGATGGCCAACCACTGCTTAAACTCACAAACACATCTTGCATTTCTTTATCATGTAACACTGCATTCCACCACTCGCACTCTGTGAAGCCACAGCCTCTATCAATCAACCCACTTCCTCATGCTCCTTACAAATGATACACTGGTCTTCCTCAGACTCCTCAACTAGCCTAGAAAGAGAAGCTGCGACCTTGTTTTCACACTCAGTAAGTAGTTGATACTCCTGTAAGGACACCACCCACCTGAGACTACTGGACACCGCGTCAATTCCTTTCCTTTTAAACATTTCACACAAAGATTTGTGATCCATTCGAATTTCAAACCTATTGCCGTACAAAAAAATTCTTCAAAGTCCTGGTAGGCCAATGCACTGCGAATGCCTCCCTCTCGATCACAGAATAGCGCATCTAGGCACCTCAAAGACTGTGTGAGAGGAATAAAATTACCATCTCAACAACCTTGGATCTCCTGTTGAGGACACCACCCAAACCCTTGATGCTAGCATCCGTAATCAACACTGACTTCACTTAAGATAGAAGCTCAATAACTTTTATTCAATTCAACCTTCACCTGTTTAAATACTCTCCTGCAAGCTTCCATCCAGACAAATTCCAATCCTTTACTGAGTAGTTTTCTCATGTTCTCGAGCAACCAGCAAAACATCTATCAAACTTGTTGAAATTCTCGGCCCTGCCGAGAAACTTTGTGAATTCATCTCTATTAAACGGGGACTTCAAGTTCTCTAAGGTGTTCACCAACTCCTTTTTTGGCATCACAACATTTCCTGTAATTATGTGCCCTAGGTAGTCAAGGGAGCTTCTACGAAACTTGAACTTATCAAATCTGATGGTAAGAGAAGAGCCATCCAACCTGATCCACCCTTGCATCATGTTCTTCGTTGTTCTTTCCAAAGACTAAACGTCGTCCTGGTATATCCTCACACCATCAAGTCCCTTTAAAACCTTTTCTAAGGCCCTCTTAAAAACAGAGGCCACAGAACTAAGCCAAAAGGCAACCTGATGAATCTGAAAGTACCAAATGGCGTTATGAATGCAGTAAGATCCTTGGATGACTCATCCAGTCTTATTTGATTGTATGCAGACTTGAGATCTATATTGGAGAAAACATTTGCTCCCTGCAATAACATAAGCATGTCTGAAATCTTGGTCAAAGGGTACCCGTCTACAATTATACATTTGCTTAACTCGATCAAGTTCACATATAAACGCAGAATGCCATTTGCCTTATGGGCAGTAATCACCGGAGCCAACCACTGTGTGCCCTCAACTTCTTCAATAATCCTGTCACATTGTAATTTCTCCAATTCTGTCTTCATCTCATCTCTGATCACCACCAGGACAGTGCGAACCTTTCCTGCGACTGGCTTAGCTCCATTAACCAACTTATTGTGGTGAAAATAGTCTCGTAGACAGCCAAGTTCCCCTCTTGACACTTGGAATATCTGCTTCCAAGATTCAGCTAGAAATATTCACCTGACTGTAGGTCAATCTACTTAACTACAAAATCCTCTTTCAGCACAATAGGTGGAACACTGTTGGGCTCTAGCATGACTCCCAAGTCCCTCTGGTGAAACCAGCTAAGAATGCTGGAGACTTTAGCACTAGTATACCTGTCCTTATACTCCAAAAGACCCGGAAATAGCCAAACAGTATTATGGTCTCACCTCCATAGGCACAGGGTCTAATGTCAGGCTTCTATATCTTGACTTTAGCCTTGAGCTTGCCCATGTATAATTCTTTAGAGACAATGGTGATTTTGGCACCAGAATCAAATAACCCATTCGTACCGCCATTTTGATTACTACTTCGTCCACAGGAGTGTTACTTTGCACCCCATCACTTGCAACAGAATTTGCCCAGTCAAAATATTCGCCCACTTCGCTGTCATCACCACACCTGTCACAAACTTCATTGACTCCTTTTCTATTCAATTTGCCCTTGCAAACTGTTACAAAATGCCCCCTATTCTTACAGTTGTTGAACACTGCTTTGCTGGCTGGACAGGACTTGTCGTTGGCTAAATGCCTTGCCACATCTATAGCATTTGGGTTGTAACACAGGTCTTTTTACTCGGAGCATTAGTTAATTTTTTTTTCTTGCCTTTCTCATTAGGTTCTTTTGTCACAATATGAACAGACTCACGCTTGACCTTATCTTTTTAATGATCTTCACACACTTGAGTGAGTGTTCAATTTATTTGACAATGACCAATATTTCATCCAAAAAGGTTAATTTGTCTAACCATTTTCAGTGTTGCACCATAGCATAAATTGGTCCTGAATCCTTTCTTCCACCAACCCATTAAACTTACTTGAGGATGCCAATTTCCTCAAAGTGGTTACATTGTTCTCCACTGTTTCCCCCTCCCTTTGATTACTGCTGAAAAAATGAAATTGTTCTAAAATAGTGCTAACCTTAGATAAGTAGTGTCTATAGAGCTTCATAATGCACAGCTCATACTCATTGAGATCTTGACCAACAACTTCTGGAAGATGGTCAAAAACCTCTTGCCCTTAAGTATCTAAGCAATGCAAAAGAAGGGCGGTTTTGCATTCAGCACTAAGTGGAGTTTCACAGAGCTTGGCATATCTCTCGAACACCATTGCACCACTTCTCCCAACTAATTGGAGGATCTCCAGGAGTTGATAAAAAGAAAGGGGGAGCCGGTACATTTTGCATGTTGTATGTTTGATTTTTTTTTTAGTACCGTGTGAATTCACAGACAAACCAGGAAAGCAATAAGAATCGCTAATAATGAGCAACACACTGAAAATTCACCCCAAAATATCAAACAGTGTGCACAACAGTGATAAAATGTTGAACATTGCGTGTAAATAACATTACAGTATTGGTATAACAGTAGTATTATCGGGTTAAGTTTATTAGGTGCACAGAAAACATGATCCCGACGTATGCAATAGCGTGCGCATCACTAATGATGACTTGAGCCGGCACAGCATGACAGCAGCGTCATGATTGTTCTGCTCACCGTGATTCACCACTCAGACAGGTACTGGGAGCCTGTGTATGTTCTCCACCCACACCGTGCAATACAGCCTGGGTAGAGAACATGTTAAGTGCGCACTGTTTGGCCGGCCCAAGATGGCCTGCCAAACCATCATGCACACTTAGTACTCACTACTCCTCCTCCTGTGACAGCCTAGCCCCACCCCGAAACTAAAAGGTAAACCAGCTGAGCCAGGACAGAAAAATCAAAGGATAACATTGCTTTATTATTATTTTATTATTCCATTTTGAACTGCTCACAGAACAGTGGGGCAACACTCTCTGCCTTAGCAAAGGATCCACTGCTGACCCCCACAACAATCTCTACTCAAAAAATACAAGCCTACCTCACTTGCTTGATGCAGTTCAGTTTGGATATTTGACCCATTCAGCTTTGAGATGCACCTGTTACCTCTGGTAGAGTATGAGAACTTTTTGATGTCTCGGTAGTGAGAAATCTGTGAAAGTAGGTCAGAGTGTATCTGTATTATGAGTGCTCTGTTTATCTTTCCGTACTCAGTTGTCAGTTATGGTTTATGGCAGACTACAGCATTATTTTGACAACCTATGGAGATGACAGGGTTAAGAGAGCAGTCAGTACAGAGATTCTTTTTTATTCCAGTGTAGAATTTTGTCACATAGGCATTGATTTTGTGGCAAGGTTGTATTTTCCTGCTGCGAACCAGTGTTTTGTAATGGTGAACATTTTTATTGACACCTTCATGATTTCTTAGCATTGAAGGGACTCAAGAATGTTGGAATTGTTAATTAGCACACCTTTTAGAGTTGGCTACAAACCATATACTATTGTAGCCAATTTATTTACCGAAGTATCGTCATCAGTCACTTTTCCTAAACCTCCCTCTTCTCAAGAGAGACTATTAAGCTTAAAAATGTAGGTCTCAGTTAACATGAAGATTTTTTCCAGGTGGATTCTGGTTCCCAGTTCAGCCCTGGTTTTAATGTTTGGCCAGTGCCACTACTGTTTTCAGCAGCAGCACAATAACGCTAAAGGGTGTATGTCACTTTTACAATGCACCTTTTACAGCACAGCATTATAATCATGCAGTATGGCGGTTGCCAATAGGTAGTTATAGTTAAGGCACTGTTTCCATAGAAAGAGTTTTTTTTACTTGCTTATATCTGTGGCGCCGATTGACGAATCTTCACAAACTTTTACAAAACAAGTGCCCGTGTGCATGGAAAGTTTTGGGGTGATCCATCAAGTGGGGGTGAGAAAAAGAGGGGGTCATAAAAAGTGTTTTCCCCATGTTGATTTCCATTGAGATTTTAAACATGACTACGGCCCAGACCGTGGACGGAATTACACTAAATTTGGCAGAAAGGTAGCTATTGGTCCAGAAAGAACACATACTTATCTGGTGTAAATCTATTCAGTAGTTTTAGTAGTTTTTGAGATATTAAATGAAATCCAAATTTGTATATCTAAGAATACGGATCCTCCATGGATTAGCAAATCCACAAGCCAACAGAAATGCCATGATTGAAAGTTGTGCCTGCCATTTTGTTAATCGGGGCACAGTTCCCATTGGGACAAATAAAGGTAAAAAGTGATAGAATGGGCCAGGGTAGAGGCATCCTGACCCTATGTGACTAATAGAGGGGTCTGTGAGGGACTCCTCATCGCCAGGTTATTGTTCAAAACCCTTTTTTAACATTTTTTACCACACGAGGATCCATGGATCTGTAGATCCTCCCAGGACCTCTGCGGATTCGGGTGGATTTGAATAGATCCATAGAGCCAGACCGCAATATAAAAACATACACTTCCACACTCCTACTCACACACTCACTCACACTCTCACACACCCACTTAAACAACCACTCACACACCCACTCACAGACCCACACAGGTTTCACACACCCACTTACACACCCACACAACCACTCACATATCCACTCACAGACCCTCAAAACGACTCCACACCCACATAGTCACTCAAACACCTACTTACTCATCCACAAAGCCACTCCGCACCCACTCACAGACCCACACAGCCATTCACCCACTCTCTCACACACCCATCAGGCACTCACGCACCCTCTTAAACATCCACATAATCATTCACACACCTCCTCACACACCCAGGTTGCAGCAATGTTATAATTGGGAAATAGCATGAAAAAAACATAGACCTTCACTGAAAAAAGCAAAGGTTACAGGGAAACTATAGTTAGGAAATATTATGTAAACAAGCATTATAAATTCACTGAAAAACAAACGGTGCACGTGTGTTATAGTTAGGTTCAGATTTTACACACACAAAACCATAGAAATTCGGCAGTTATAGTTATAGTCATGTCAAGTAACTATAACTGGTGCCCTAAGTGAACTATAACTCAGAGCATCGCCATACACTGCTAATTACCCCACATATTTCATCACTCATGACATCTTCCATGACATCATTGATAATATCACTGCAGCATTTGCAGTGAAATTATTGATGAGAAAACTGTGAATTGGTGGGGCACAAGTTATAGTTACCTTTTATTTATTTCTCCCTAATTAAGTCTGAAGTCGAAAGAAAAGTGGGAACTCCAAAATGCTTGTGCAAGAATATATTCTTTATTAGTTACACAGAACTTAACCGCATATATATATATATATATACATATATCTTTTTATCTATCTATCTATCTATCTATCTATCTATCTATCTATCTATCTATCTATCTATCTATCTATCTATCTATCTATCTATCTATCTATCTATCTATCTATCTATCTATCTATCTATCTATCTATCTTTTACCTACTGGCGGTCGCCAGTAGGTAGTTATAGTTAGGACCTATATTCCATAGGAAATCCGAAACATTCTATTTGGAATAACTTTGGCGCCGGTTGACGAATCTTCACAAAATTTTCTAAACTGGTGGGGCGCTCTGGTCCAGTCCTATCCTGAACGTCTCGGGGTGACTCGTCAAGGGGGGGCCGAGAAAAAAGGGGGGTCCCAAAACATGTTTTCCCCATGCATTTTTCTATAGGAACCTTTCATCGCGGCTACAGCTTGAACAGCTGAACGGAATTACACCAAATTTGGCAAGAGGTAGTCTTTTGCTTAAATGGTGTAAATCCATTCAGTAGTTCCTGAGAAAATGACATTTAAAAGTACATTTATATCTATGGCACCACAGGATCCGCGCATCCTAAGTGCACCCTGTCGTGCACGAGCAGTATTCTAATTGGCTGTCAACACTCCAAATCAGGAAGTGTTGGCAGCCATCTTGTGCCTCTGTAGAACTAAGGCACAAGAAACCTATAAAAAACTGTGCAAAACGCGAAAAGGGGGTAGGGTAGAAACCCCCTAGGCCTGCTCAGAGGGTACCACAAGGACCCCCAAGGCCCCCCCCCCAATTTTTTTTTAAAGAACGGCAAAATCTGCGCAGGTTGCACGGATCCTGACGATAAAAAAAAAAATGAACCGTGGGCTCCCGCGCTTCAAGTCTAATTAGCCCCCGGGGGGGCCATATCCCGGGGGCGTGCTGAAAAAAGTGTGGGGACTAATCCCCCCACACTGCCGCGGGGACCGCCACCCCCAGGGCTTTATCATAATATATACGTGGGGGGCTCACGCCGCCCCAGCAGCTGCACTGCGCCCTTCCCGGTAAGCGTACTTCTCTAGAACCGTATAATAATTAATTCGATGTTATAAACATAAAGCAGCGATTGACAAAGCAACAAAATGTAGCAGTGCAAGCAGAAAGTAGATACGGTGGGATTCCACGGTGACAAGAAACTAAAAGAACCTATAGAAACTGTGTAACATATGCAACTGTCAAAATATTAAAAATATTCAGTTTGCAAACTACATTGCAGGAAAAATCTTCCTATTCTCCTAATCAAGCAACGGGAGGTAGATAAGTATCCTCGAAAGAGAAAGAGAGGAGAATGCAGTTGAACTTTGTAGAATATCATAAAAGATTAAAATCCATTGTTTTAGTCCATGTACGCACGTACATAACCTCTGAGGAATCCTAAAAGCAAAAGTAGTGACAGGTCACCGCAGAAAAAATTAGACAAAAGGCACTGTTTAGTGCTTGTTTTGCCTCTGTTCCTTGCTTGACATCGTTTTTTCTTGCCTCTGTTCCTTGCTTGTCATCGTTTTTTCTTGCCTCTGTTCTCTGCTTGTCATCGTTTTTTCTTTCCTCTGTTCCTTGCTTGTCATAATTTTTTCTTGCCTCTGTTCTCTGCTTGTCATCGTTTTTATTTGCTTCTGTTCTCTGCTCGTCATCGTTTTTTCTTGCTTCTGTTCTCTGCTTGTCATCGTTTTTTCTTGTCTCTGTTCTCTGCTTGTCATCGTTTTTTCTTGCCTCTGTTCCCTGCTTCTCATCGTTTTTTCTTGCCTCTGTTCTATGGGGCGTTACTGTGCAAAGAGCTCTGTGTGTGTGTGTGGCTCTGTGTGTGTGTGTGTTAAGGGTCGGCGGGCAGCTACGCTCCGTGCACGGAGTGTACGTAGTGCCGGCTTCTACGCATTTTGCGTGGCAGGCGTAGAATTCGGCACTACGCACGCTCCGCAGACGGAGCGTAGCTGGCCGCCACCCGCCCCCTCCCGCCCTCCCTTAATACTTTAAATTAAACGTGTAAAAGAATTAAAAGGCACTTACCTTGCCCGCCGCTGCCCGCCGCGTCCCCGGGGCTCGCTCTCTTCATTGCTGCCGTCTTGTGTACTAATATTTACAACAAGGGGTGGTGAGGGACACCACCCCTTATACGCATACGCATTATTACACAAGACGGCAGCAATGAAGAGAGCGAGCCCCGGGGACGCGGCGGGCAGCGGCGGGCAAGGTAAGTGCCTTTTAATTCTTTTACACGTTTAATTTAAAGTATTTAGGGAGGGCGGGAGGGAGGCCTGCGGTGCGTAGTGGGGCTACGCGGAGTGCGGAGGTGGGCGTAGTTTCTTGCCCACTTCACGTAGCTCCGCGAAGCCCCACTATGCCCACTACGCCCAGGGTTAGTGTGTGTTAGGCTCTGTGTGTGTGTCTCTGTGTGGCTCTGTGTCTGTGTGTGTGGCTCTGTGTGTGTGGCTCTGTGTGTGTGTGTGACTGTGTGTGTGGCTCTCTGTGTGTGTGTGTGACTCTGTTTGTGGCTCTGTGTGTGTGTGTGTGGCTCTGTGTGTGTGTGTGTGTGGCTCTGTGTGTGTGGGGGGGGATCTCTGTGTGTGTGTGTGTTGGGCTCTGTGTGTGTGTTTGGCTCTGTGTGTGTGTGGCTCTGTCTGTGTGTGTGTGTGGCTCTGTCTGTGAGTGTGTGTGTGGCTCTGTCTGTGTGTGTGTGTGTGGCTCTGTCTGTTTGTGTGTGTGTGGCTTTGTGTGTGGCTCTGTGTGTGTATGGCTCTTTGTGTGTGTGTGGCTCTGTGTGTACCTCTGTGTGTGTGGCTCTCTGTGTGTGTGTGTGTGTGTGGCTCTGTGTCCACTAATACTCTCTAATACTCTCTAACGCTCACCTATTGCCATTGTAAATGACAATACCGTTTATTTATGTTTAAAAAAAATGAAAAATGAAAAAAATGACATTTGCAATGCCAATAGCTCTAACTTTAACAAAGCCGAGACCATTGCATTGTAAATGCTTGTTTGTGTTCTCTTGATGAATCACCATGAAAGTTTGCATCAAATGTCAATGTAGAAAACACAATAGGTCTGCAAAGTTTTGCGGGGATTTGTCAAAAGGTTGCAAAGTTATTAATGGTTGAAAATCTGAGGTATTCCTATCCTAGGGAAGCCTAACACCTGTATTGCCTACTGGAGAAAATGGTGTAAAGTAACGGAGACCTATAGAAGGGATTGGTTAAAAGCACATATTTTATTAGCGCACAGTATCTTGCAGGTGCCTAAATCTACTGCTGTTTCTGAGAGTGATGTCTCAAGTGTTTTTACAAATCTAAGGTTGTACCAAACCAAAAAAGTTCACCATTGATGTGCTGTATGGACAATTCCTCACATGAGTTAAATACAATGAGTTGGGACATGTCCCGTACCATTACTTAAAGCTGTAATTATTGCTATTGTAGCATTGTTGATTTAATTTGCTGTGGCCCTTTCTTTCTTTGTGTACTCTAGAGCTATGACTAATTAGTGTGTGCACAATTTGTACACAGTTTTTCAGGACAGTTCTGATCGGACCCTTAGTTTGCTTCTCTGTTTCTTCATCTTTTCTCAATGGAGAAAAATAAGTAATATGCGTTGGACCGAGAAATTCACAAAAACAGTGACAGATGTACCCGCACCACCCCACCCCAACCCACCAAACCAGGTGTCATGCTCCATCATTCCCCTCAAAAAGAATAATTCCAGTGTTGAATGGGCTCCTCGTTGATGCAAAGAGTACTTTTGAGTGGATGGGTAAATATGGAAAGAGGTTCC
Source organism: Lissotriton vulgaris (assembly GCF_964263255.1). Classification (NCBI taxonomy): domain Eukaryota; kingdom Metazoa; phylum Chordata; class Amphibia; order Caudata; family Salamandridae; genus Lissotriton; species Lissotriton vulgaris. The sequence goes on along the minus strand of NC_141688.1, from coordinate 69,686,531 downwards.
AGAAAGTATATTAAAAAAACTACATTCCCCAAGATGTAAGCTGTGTTAAGCCTGGTCCCTTTTCCTCATGATTTTTGCTGTAGGGCCAGGCAGTATGGAAATTAGTGACCACCCTTGTTTCCTCTTGTTCCCCAGGACCTTCTTCCACCATTGGATATTCAGATCCACCCAGTTGTAGACAAAAATAAATAACCACAATAAAACCCGACAGAATAACCTAAAGACAGCAATTCGAAACTGAATGAATATGTGTAGTTTGGAAGAGAAGTATTTAGAAATAATTAGCTATGTTGGACAAAAGCAACAGAAGTATGCAGTATGAAACAAAAGTGGACAGTAAAGGATAACTACGTATACATTAAATGATGCCTCTGTCACACTCTTAGAACCTGCTTTTCAAATTCTAAATTAAAATCAGGTCTGCAGCTGATAGGCATAGGTTACAGTACAGTACAGATTAGGAACTGACAATCTTATTCCCTGAAGATGGTATCATGAATAATGATAACATTATGATATATACGAGTGCCCAAAATTAACAAAAGAACACATTCGACTGGGCATGCATATACTCACAACATAACCACAAAGCCACTGACTAGTAATAAAAACTATCCTGTCTTAACAGCAAGTCACTGCCCAAATAGCCAAGCAATGAACAACAGCTATTCCCTATGATATAGCGCTATATGTAACAAAGTGTTTTCACACTTCTAACATTACCGCTACCTAAACTATTTAAACCTACTCCTAAAAGTTACAATTTACACACCACATTACATCTATATCTGTATATACATTTTTACGCAACATATTTTTAAACTACCACCCTTCACTCTACACCACTCCACTCTACACCATTCCACTCCACATCACTACACTATACATCACTCCCCTCCCTATAATCAGATGACAAAGCCCTCAGGCTGTTTCACCTTGACACAAACACTCGCCTCAGATGCCCATCTCAAAGTAGTGATACCTTTAATCCAAAGCAATAACACAATGATGACCCCATAAAGGCATGCACCCACTGATTGCTGGAAGTGCTGTGTTTAAGTGGCAGAGGTGCTAAATACACATGCTTGTATCATAATAACATTGCTACTAATAGTACATAATTCTACATGCAGGTTCAACTTTGAAGGTGGCAGAGACTGTTCCTGTGTTTCTGTGTTTGTCCTCTGCTCTTTTCTTGGCTCTGTGTTTTTCAGCCTGCTCTTTGCCTGTTGTGATGAAAGCTGCCCCCACTTAGTATCGCTGCCAGATAGTAAAAGCCATCATCTGGTCCACAACGGCGCGATCCAGCAGCAAGCCACTTCACTGCCAATGGCTGTCTACCTATAATTCTTTCTCTTTTACTTCAAAGACTAGGCCTTGCAAATTGAAATGCAAGCTCTCAGCCAAATCAGGTCTTGGCAAGATCTGCACCTCGGTAACTCCAGAGTGACATTTTGGCAAGCAGGGCCATGCCAGGGATTGGTTGATGCAGCTGGTGGGAGCCGTGGCTGGGAGCTCCATCCCCGGGCTGCCTTCTATTTTACTAAATTGTCAATCATAGCTCAACTAATTGCCCATTGCACATTTTTGATGTTTGTTTTATTCATCATAACATGTTTGTATCTTTCAGGGCTAGGTTTGTTGTTTCCATCTTTCATCGCATTACAGGGCATATTTACAAGAACTTAACGTCGCCGTAGATTCAATTTTTGTTACAGCAGCTTTTTTTTACCACTGTATTTACAAGTTGCCATTAACTTTAGTTGGTGCCAATTTTCCAGCATAAACAAGATTTTTCAAAATCACCTCTTCTGTTAGCCTGACTTAATGAAAATGAAATGCAAGGTAGGTGTTCCCATGAAACATCTGCCAAAAAACACACAACACAACATTTCCTAGCAAATCCTAGTAAATACGTCTATAAACCCAAAACAACTGCCGCTAAATCCAATTAGAGGCAATTTTTTAAGGCCAGAAAATAGCTGGCATTAAAATTGGTGCAAATACTTGGGTCCACATATAAGATGCTTGGGTGCTGGATAGCGCTACAAGAAATATTGCTGCACTGCCCTGCACCACAACAAAATGGCAGGAATGCACCCTAGCTATAAGATAGAGTGCATTCCTGGGCCCCATTCATGAAAAGTGTTGCATCGCTGCCATAAAACAGTGATTGGACGCTTTTCACTGCGCTCCCCTTGCAACACCATGGAGGCATCGTATTTACTATACAGAGCGCCATGTCGTAATCCATGACAGATACGTCTGCGATCCTGACGTATCTGTCAGCGCTGCAGTTGTGTTGCAAGCATGATGCAATTCCAGCAGTGCATGAGGCCAGCTTATCCCTATGGTGCAGCGTCACCCTTACACCTGCCATGAGGCATATGGTTTTGACTCACTGGGGTCCTAGAATTGTCACAGTGAGTTCTGATAGATTTCACTGTGCCACTACTAAGAGGCTTGGTTGTGTGGGAACATCCACCCTGCATACATCATACCTGACGAAGATATAATGTGATGCAGGGCTTTACAAGGTCACGCATATGCCTAGATGCGTCACTTTGTAAATATGACGCAAAATTCACGCTGCAAGTACATCAAGAAAATGCCGCACCGGCGGTGTTAAACAGTTGGAAGAGGCTCATGAATAAGCCCCCGTGTCTTTTTCACAACGTTGGCGCACAGTGGCTGAAATGCGCCAATGCAAACACCCGTGCACCATGGTGCAAGGGTGAGTGTGTTGTGGAGTTGCTTGATGTTGTGCTGGATACCAACCTAAACAAAACCTTTCAATCCAGGGTATTTCCTCTTTCTCTGTGTGCTGTAGAATGCTGTGCAAATAGAAAAAGGGAAAAAAAGAAATGAAAGCATTTATCCTTCTTGTGCAGTGTAGTTCCTGTTTCCCTAATAGGCTCTGTGCATTGGAATAATATAAACTATAGTTTTGGCATAGGACTGAGGTTAGTATGCCCCTATTGTGTAAATTAAACTTAATTATTTTGAGTGCCAGCTAACTCAGAGGCCACTTGAAACTTCTTGTAAGCAAAAAGGGAGTAGTTTCAGGCAATCGCATAAACATGACAACTTTGTTTTCCTTTAGAATCGGAAAACTCTAAGAATCGTGGAAACAATAGATAACTGTTTCACTCAGCTAATCAGGCATTCCTAGTTTCTGCAGAGTTACACAGAAAGAATAGACTGGCGTTTTCAATAAAAATAATTTTTTGGAACAAGAGATATGTGCTGTTACAATCATAAGACAGTATACAAGATATATTATGTACAGCGTAAGCAGTAGAAAGAAATAATACTGCGCTAGCATGATCTTTTAGCTATGACACATATGTTCATATACACAAATAACATAGGCTAAAAATGCAAGTACATGTAATATGCGTTCTCTAGCTAGTTCTACCCCAGTGTACCGAAGTGTAGAACAAGGTAAGAAATAGATGCTGTTGTCTATAGTATGGTATGCTATAGATCGTATGTTAAGTTTGTATGCCAAGAATCCCTCTAGGTTCTAGTCAACTCCATACCTTAAGAATAAGAGAGGTTGGAATTTCTATCCGGTTCTCGAACTCTAACACCCCACGAAGGGAGTCAAACACTGGAAGCTGGATTGTCTGCGAGCAAGAATGACACTGTCTTGTCAGTGCGTCAGGCCGGGACACAGGCTCCTCAAAGTTGAGGTCTCCTTCTTGCTGTGGTTTGCTATGGTAAGGGAAGGTATATTTATACCTGGAAGCGGCTTAGGAATGTTTGCATTGACATAAAGTCGGGCAGAGGAAGACGTCATGAATGAACCCTTACTGAATAGTAGGTTAATGCATAATAAATGAGTTCTGCGATAAATCAATAGTCCTAGGCTAGGGAAACTCCCAACAGCTTAAGAGTCTGTTTCCTAAGAACTTGTTGTGACATTGGGGTGGACGGATGTAGGTGACCATGCATGTATTTGGATAGCATGGCTAATGCCTAAATAAGGACTGGGATCCTATGTCTACATAAGGGCAATGCGAATTGTGTCTATATAAGGACATGTATCGGGAAAACCTATATACGGACACCTAAAGCAGAATACAACAGTTGCACCTCCCAAACGCCACCCTTGGGGGAATGTATGCTGTTACAAAGCATACATTTACAACGCATGCTTTTACAACGCAGTTTTTACATCACAACATCCTTTACAATGCATACATTTACATTGCATGCCATTACAACAAATTTTTTGAAACTACATTTACAACGCATTCCATTACATCGCATTATACCTTTACAACGCATACCATCATATTGCATTTAAGGTAAGTGTTGGATAGTGTAGGGGTAATAATTACTATTCTAACTACAGTGGGTGCAATAGTAGGGTAAGTGTTGCATAGTGTAGGGGTAGAAATTACTAGTTTAACTCCAGAGGGTGCAACAGTAAGGTAAGTGTTTGATAGTGTAGGGGTACTATGCGTTGCGATGGTATGCGTTGTAATGACATGCGATGTAATGCCTGTGTTGTAGTGACATGCATTGTAATGACATGCGTTGTTGTGACATGCAATGTAATGGCTGCGTTGTAGTGATAGCATTTCATTTTTTAATAGCACAAAATTGGAATAAACTTCCATTATGCCTTACGTTAGAAAGGTCGGAAACAAATTTTAGGAGATTACTTAAAACACATTTGTTAACTATTTAGTTTCTGTTAAGCTTTGATCTGTTTTCTGACAGTCCTCTCTCCCCAGCGCTGGGACACACCGAGATTGGGTAACCAGGAGCTTTACAAATGTCTTTATTATTATTATTATGTGTTGTAAAGGAAGTTGTGATGTAATGACTGCGTTGTAAATGTAGTTAGATGTAATGACTGCATTGTAAAGGTTGTTTCCTCTGCATTAGTGCTCTCTAAACTAGACTATTGCTAAGGGCTGTTCCGACTGCCCACCAGAAAGCTCTGCATAAGCTTCAAATGGTCCAAAATGCAGTAGCTAGATTGCTTCTAGGGATACCAAAACACCAGTCAGTCTCCCAATCCCTCTCCTCACTTCACTGGTTTTCGGTAAGAAAGAGAGTAATGCTCAAGTCTCTGTGCATAGCTTTTAAGGCCCTTCCTCTTGATGGCTCAGAATCCATCAGACAGCTCTTTCAATGATACACCCCTCCCAGGATTTTAGAATCTTCTTCCCAGGCCAACTTGGTCGGGGGACACGAGTTTTTCAGGGGCTACCGCCAAACTCTGGAACTCGATGCCTCTTAAATTAAAAATCACTGAAAAAATCTGCTTATCTTTTGTAAGGCTCTCAAAACATGGTTATTTATTAATAAGTACTGTATTTACATTGTTTTCTTCAGGCCTACTCCTGACGTTCTGGTTATAATTACAACCTTTCCTATCCATTGTGAGTTCAGGGCCTAGGCACCTACGGGTAGTAGTGCACTTTATAAATCTCAATTTCATTTCATTAATGTCTCTCTAAGAGGCTTGTGCACTGTGACCAAAAGGGGTGAAGAAATATCTGTGTGGAGCCAGTATTTGTTTACAAGGTGCCTAAGAGAGAGGTGTTAAAATACAGAAGGTGTGCTGCAAAACACAGCTTTACAAACAAATTTTAGTTTTAGAGATAGCAAGGAATGAGAAAACGGGCAGAGAGGCAGCCCTCAAGTAGCAGAGGATCCATCAATCAGTGCTTGTTAAGCGTGGCTACTCACCCCGGCTGGGTGCTGGGGGAGGTGGAGTTGCAGGTCCGACTGGGCGTTGTGGTTTATTTGAAGGGCCAGGTCTTGAGATTCTTCCTCAATTGCAGTATAAAAGGGGGTGGTGATGGAGGGAGCATCTGAATCAATCAAACACTCACACCCAGTCAAAAGATCTGGGTTTAATCCATCACCGTTCTTTAGCCCACTCTGCCACCCCAGTTCAGACATGGCTATATGCAAATCAGTCTGAACCTGTGCCTCATGGGAACAGTCCAGCCCGAACTGTCAAGCCATGTCTTCCCTGGACCGGAAACAAGCTTCCGAGGACCGGTTTCTGGCATTCCAGCCGTCTTCAGCCCGGCTCGCCTGAATCCAGTGGCAAAGTGATCAAGGGACTCACGTCTGAGCATACCCTGCCACACTTATGGCGGCAAAAAGCGGTACAAAAGGAGGTGGTGATGGACGGAGCATCTGAATCAATCAAACACTCACACCCAGTCAAAAGATCTGGGTTTAATCCATCACCATTCTTTAGCCCATTCTGCCACCCCAGTTCAGACATGGCTATATGCAAATCAGTCTGACCCTGTGCCTCATGGGAACAGTCCAGCCCGAACTGCCAAGCCATGTCTTCCCTGGACCGGAAACAAGCTTCCGAGGACCGGTTTCTGGCATTCCAGCCGTCTTCAGCCCGGCTTGCCTGAATCCAGTGGCAAAGTGAGCAAGGGACTCACGTCTGAGCATACCCTGCCACACTTATGGCGGCCAAAAGCAGTACAATAGGAGGTGGTGATGGACGGAGCATCTGAATCAATCAAACACTCACACCCAGTCAAAAGATCTGGGTTTAATCCATCACCATTCTTTAGCCCACTCTGCCACCCCAGTTCAGACATGGCTATATGCAAATCAGTCTGACCCTGTGCCTCATGGGAACAGTCCAGCCCGAACTGCCAAGCCATGTCTTCCCTGGACCGGATACTAGCTTCCGAGGACCGGTTTCTGGCATTCCAGCCGTCTTCAGCCCGACTTGCCTGAATCCAGTGGCAAAGTGAGCAAGGGACTCACGTCTGAGCATACCCTGCCACACTTACGGCGGCCAATAGCTGTACAAAAGGAGGTGGTGATGGACGGAGCATCTGAATCAATCAAAGACTCACACCCAGTCAAAAGATCTGGGTTTAATCCATCACCGTTCTTTAGCCCACTCTGCCACCCCAGATCAGACCTGGCTATATGAAAATCAGTCTGACCCTGTGCCTCATGGGAACAGTCCAGCCCGAACTGCCAAGCCATGTCTTCCCTGGACGGGAAACAAGCTTCCGAGGACCGGTGTCTGGCATTCCAGCCGTCTTCAGCCCGGCTTGCCTGAATCCAGTGGCAAAGTGAGCAAGGGACTCACGTCTGAGCGTACCCTGCCACACTTAATGTTGGCCAAAAGCAGTACAAAAGGGGGTGGTGATGGATGGAGCATCTGAATTAATCAAAGACTCACACCCGGTCAAAAGATCTGGTTTTAATTCATCACCGTTCTTTAGCCCACTTTGCCACCCCAGTTCAGACATGGCTATATGCAAATCAGTCTGAGCCTGTGCCTCATGGGAACAGTCCAGCCCGAACTGCCAAGCCATGTCTTCCCTGGACCGGAAACAAGCTTCCGAGGACCGGTTTCTGGCATTCCAGCCGTCTTCAGCCCGGCTTGCCTGAATCCAGTGGCAAAGTGAGCAAGGGACTCATGTCTGAGCATACCCTGCCACACTTATGGTGGCCAAAAGCGGTACAAAAGGGGGTGGTGATGGACGGAGCATCTGAATCAATCAAACTCTCACACCCACTCAAAAGATCTGGGTTTAATCCATCACTGTTCTTTAGCCCACTCTGCCATCCCAGTTCAGACATGGCTGTATGCAAATCAGTCTGACCCTGTGCCTCATGGGAACAGTCCAGGCCGAACTGCCAAGCCATGTCTTCCCTGGTCCGGAAACAAGCTTCCGAGGACAGGTTTCTGGCATTCCAGCCGTCTTCAGCTCAGCTTGCCTGAATCCAGTGGCAAAGTGAGCAAAGGACTCACGTCTGAGCATACCCTGCCACACTTATGGCGGCCAAAAGCGGTACAAAAGGGGGTGGTGATGAACGGAGCATCTGAATCAATCAAAGACTCACACCCAGTCAAAAGATCTGGGTTTAATCCATCACCGTTCTTTAGCCCACTCTGCCACCCCAGTTCAGACATGGCTATATGCAAATCAGTCTGACCCTGTGCCTCATGGGAACAGTCCAGCCCGAACTGCCAAGCCATGTCTTCCCTGGACCGGAAATAAGCTTCCGAGGACCGGTTTCTGGCATTCCAGCCGTCTTCAGCCCGGCTTGCCTGAATCCAGTGGCAAAGTGAGCAAGGGACTCACATCTGAGCATACCATACCACACTTATGGCGGCCAAAAGCGGTACAAATGAGGGTGGTGATGGACGGAGCATCTGAATCAATCAAACACTCACACCCAGTCAAAAGATCTGGGTTTAATCCATCACCGTTCTTTAGCCCACTCTGCCACCCCAATTAACACATAGCTATATGCAAATCAATCTGACCTTGTGCCTCATGGGAACAGTCCAGCCCGAACTGCCAAGCCATGTCTTCCCTGGACCAGAAACAAGCTTCCGAGGACCGGTTTCTGGCATTCCAGCCGTCTTCAGCCCGGCTTGCCTGAATCCAGTGGCAAAGTGAGCAAGGGACTCACGTCTGATCATACCCTGCCACACTTATGGCGGCCAAAAGCGGTACAAAAGGGGGTGGTGATGGACGGAGCATCTGAATCAATCAAAGACTCACACCCAGTCAAAAGATCTGGGTTTAATCCATCACGTTCTTTAGCCCACTCTGCCACCCCAGTTCAGACATGGCTATATGCAAATCAGTCTGACCCTGTGCCTCATGGGAACAGTCCAGCCCGAACTGCCAAGCGATGTCTTCCCTGGACCGGAAATAAGCTTCCGAGGACCGGTTTCTGGCATTCCAGTCGTCTTCAGCCCGGCTTGCCTGAATCCAGTGGCAAAGTGAGCAAGGGACTCACATCTGAGCATACCATGCCACACTTATGGCGGCCAAAAGCGGTACAAATGGGGGTGGTGATGGACGGAGCATCTGAATCAATCAAACACTCACACCCATCCAAAAGATCTGGGTTTAATCCATCACCGTTCTTTAGCCCACTCTGCCACCCCAGTTCAGACATGGCTATATGCAAATCAGTCTGACCCTGTGCCTCATGTGAACGGTCCAGCCCGAACTGCCAAGCCATGTATCCCCTGGACTGGAAACAAGCTTCCGAGGACCGGTCTCTGGCATTCCAGCCGTCTTCAGACCGGCTTGCCTGAATCCAGTGGCAAAGTGAGCAAGGGACTCACGTCTGAGCATACCCTGCCACACTTATGGAGGCCAAAAGTGGTACAAAAGGGGGTGGTGATGGACGGAGCATCTGAATCAATCAAACACTCACACCTAGTCAAAAGATCTGGGTTTAATCCATCACCGTTCTTTAGCCCACTCTGCCACCCCAGTTCAGACATGGCTATATGCAAATCAGTCTGACCCTGTGCCTCATGGGAACAGTCCAGCCCGAACTGCCAAGCCATGTCTTCCTTGGACCGGAAACAAGCTTCCGAGGACCGGTTTATGGCTTTACAGCCGTCTTCAGCCCGGCTTGCCTGAATTCAGTGGCAAAGTGAGCAAGGGACTCACGTCTGAGCATACCATGCCACACTTATGGCGGCCAAAAGCGGGTGGTGATGGACAGAGCATCTGAATCAATCAAACACTCACACCCAGTCAAAAGATCTGGGTTTAATCCATCACCGTTCTTGAGCCCACTCTGCCACCCCAGTTCAGACATGGCTATATGCAAATCAGTCTGACCCTGTGCCTCATGGGAACAGTCCAGCCCGAACTGCCAAGCCATGTCTTCCCTGGACCGGAAACAAGCTTCCGAGGACCGGTTTCTGGCATTCCAGCCGTCTTCAGCTCAGCTTGCCTGAATCCAGTGGCAAAGTGAGCAAAGGACTCACGTCTGAGCATACCCTGCCACACTTATGGCGGCCAAAAGCGGTACAAAAGGGGGTGGTGATGGACGGAGCATCTGAATCAATGAAAGACTCACACCCAGTCAAAAGATCTGGGTTTCATCCATCACCGTTCTTTAGCCCACTCTGCCACCCCAGTTCGGACATGGCTATATGCAAATCAGTCTGACCCTGTGCCTCATGGGAACAGTCCAGCCCGAACTGCCAAGCCATGTCTTCCCTGGGCTGGAAACAAGCTTCCGAGGACCGGTTTCTGGCATTCCAGCCGTCTTCAGCCCGGCTTGCCTGAATCCAGTGGCAAAGTGAGCAAGGGACTCACATCTGAGCATACCATGCCACACTTATGGCGGCCAAAAGCGGTACAAAAGGGGGTGGTGATGGATGGAGCATCTGAATCAATCAAACACTCACACCCAGTCAAAAGATCTGGGTTTAATCCATCACCGTTCTTTAGCCCACTCTGCCACCCCAATTAACACATGGCTATATGCAAATCAATCTGACCTTGTGCCTCATGGGAACAGTCCAGCCCGAACTGCCAAGCCATGTCTTCCCTGGACCGGAAACAAGCTTCGGAGGACCGGTTTCTGGCATTCCAGCCGTCTTCAGCCCGGTTTGCCTGAATCCAGTGGCAAAGTGAGCAAGGGACTCACGTCTGAGGATACCCTGCCAAACTTATGGTGGCCAAAAGTGGTACAAAAGGGTGTGGTGATGGACGGAGCGTCTGAATTAATCAAACACTCACACCCAGTCAAAAGATCTGGGTTTAATCCATCACCGTTCTTTAGCCCACTCTGCCACCCCAGTTCAGACATGGCTATATGCAAATCAGTCTGACCCTGTGCCTCATGGGAACAGTCCAGCCCGAACTGCCAAGCCATGTCTTCCCTGGACCGGAAACAAGCTTCCGAGGCCGGTTTCTGGCATTCCAGCCATCTTCAGCCCGGCTTGCCTGAATCCAGTGGCAAAGTGAGCAAGGAACTCACGACTGAGCATACCCTGCCACACTTATGGCGGCCAAAAGTGGTACAAAAGGGGGTGGTGATGAACGGAGCATCTGAATCAACCAAACACTCACACCCAGTCAAAAGATCTGGGTTTAATCCATCACCGTTCTTTAGCCCACTCTGCCACCCCAGTTCAGACATGGCTATATGCAAATCAGTCTGACCCTGTGCCTCATGGGAACAGTCCAGCCCGAACTGCCAAGCCATGTCTTCCCTGGACTGGAAACAAGCTTCCGAGGACCGGTTTCTGGCATTCCAGCCGTCTTCAGCTCAGCTTGCCTGAATTCAGTGGCAAAGTGAGCAAGGGACTCACGTCTGAGCATACCCTGCCACACTTATGGCGGCCAAAAGTGGTACAAAAGGGGTGGTGATGAACGGAGCGTCTGAATCAATCAAACACTCACACCCAGTCAAAAGATCTGGGTTTAATCCATCACCGTTCTTTAGCCCACTCTGCCACCCCAGTTCAGACATGGCTATATGCAAATCAGTATGACCCTGTGCCTCATGGGAACAGTCCAGCCCGAACTGCCAAGCCATGTCTTCCCTGGACCGGAAACAAGCTTCTGAGGACCGGTTTCTGGCTTTCCAGCCGTCTTCAGCCCGGCTTGCCTGAATTCAGTGGCAAAGTGAGCAAGAGACTCACGTCTGAGCATACCATGCCACACTTATAGCGGCCAAAAGCGGTACAAAAGGGGGTGGTGATGGACAGAGCATCTGAATCAATCAAACACTCACAACCAGTCAAAATATCTAGGTTTAATCCATCACCGTTCTTTAGCCCACTCTGCCACCCCAGTTCAGACATGGCTTTATGCAAATCAGTCTGACCCTGTGCCTCATGGGAACAGTCCAGCCCGAACTGCCAAGCCATGTCTTCCCTGGCCCGGAAACAAGCTTCCGAGGACCAGTTTCTGGCATTCCAGCCGTCTTCAGCTCAGCTTGCCTGAATCCAGTGGCAAAGTGAGCAAGGGACTCACGTCTGAGCATACCCTGCCACACTTATGGCGGCCAAAAGCAGTACAAAAGGAGGTGGTGATGGACGGAGCGTCTGAATCAATCAAACACTCACACCCAGTCAAAAGATCTGGGTTTAATCCATCACCGTTCTTTAGCCCACTCTGCCACCCCAGTTCAGACATGGCTATATGCAAATCAGTCTGACCCTGTGCCTCATGTGAACAGTCCAGCCCGAACTGCCAAGCCATGTATCCCCTGGACTGGAAACAAGCTTCCGAGGACCGGTCTCTGGCATTCCAGCCGTCTTCAGACCGGCTTGCCTGAATCCAGTGGCAAAGTGAGCAAGGGACTCACGTCTGAGCATACCCTGCCACACTTATGGAGGCCAAAAGTGGTACAAAAGGGGGTGGTGATGGACGGAGCATCTGAATCAATCAAACACTCACACCCAGTCAAAAGATCTGGGTTTAATCCATCACCGTTCTTTAGCCCACTCTGCCACCCCAATTAACACATAGCTATATGCAAATCAATCTGACCTTGTGCCTCATGGGAACAGTCCAGCCCGAACTGCCAAGCCATGTCTTCCCTGGACCGGAAACAAGCTTCCGAGGACCGGTTTCTGGCATTCCAGCCGTCTTCAGCCCGGCTTGCCTGAATCCAGTGGCAAAGTGAGCAAGGGACTCACGTCTGAGGATACCCTGCCACACTTATGGTGGCCAAAAGTGGCACAAAAGGGTCTGGTGATGGACGGAGCGTCTGAATCAATCAAACACTCACACCCAGTCAAAAGATCTGGGTTTAATCCATCACCGTTCTTTAGCCCACTCTGCCACCCCAATTCACACATAGCTATATGCAAATCAATCTGACCTTGTGCCTCATGGGAACAGTCCAGCCCGAACTGCCAAGCCATGTCTTCCCTGGACCGGAAACAAGCTTCCGAGGACCGGTTTCTGGCATTCCAGCCGTCTTCAGCCCGGCTTGCCTGAATCCAGTGGCAAAGTGAGCAAGGGACTCACGTCTGAGGATACCCTGCCACACTTATGGTGGCCAAAAGTGGTACAAAAGGGGGTGGTGATGAACGGAGCATCTGAATCAACCAAACACTCACACCCAGTCAAAAGATCTGGGTTTAATCCATCACCGTTCTTTAGCCCACTCTGCCACCCCAGTTCAGACATGGCTATATGCAAATCAGTCTGACCCTGTGCCTCATGGGAACAGTCCAGCCCGAACTGCCAAGCCATGTCTTCCCTGGACCGGAAACAAGCTTTCGAGGACCGGTTTCTGGCTTTCCAGCCGTCTTCAGCCCGGCTTGCCTGAATTCAGTGGCAAAGTGAGCAAGGGACTCACGTCTGAGCATACCATGCCACACTTATGGCGGCCAAAAGCGGTACAAAAGGGGGTGGTGATGGACAGAGCATCTGAATCAATCAAACACTCACACCCAGTCAAAAGATCTGGGTTTAATCCATCACCGTTCTTTAGCCCACTCTGCCACCCCAGTTCAGACATGGCTCTATGCAAATCAGTCTGACCCTGTGCCTCATGGGAACAGTCCAGCCCGAACTGCCAAGCCATGTCTTCCCTGGACCGGAAACAAGCTTCCGAGGACCGGTCTCTGGCATTCCAGCCGCCTTCAGACCGGCTTGCCTGCATCCAGTGGCAAAGTGAGCAAGGGACTCACGTCTGAGCATACCCTGCCACACTTATGGCGGCCAAAAGTGGTACAAAAGGGGGTGGTGATGGACGGAGCATCTGAATCAATCAAACATTCACACCCAGTCAAAAGATCTGGGTTTAATCCATCACCGTTCTTTAGCCCACTCTGCCACCCCAGTTCAGACATGGCTATATGCAAATCAGTCTGACCCTGTGCCTCATGGGAACAGTCCAGCCCGAACTGCCAAGCCATGTCTTCCCTGGACCGGAAAAAGCTTCCGAGGACCGGTTTCTGGCTTTCCAGCCGTCTTCAGCCCGGCTTGCCTGAATTCAGTGGCAAAGTGAGCAAGGGACTCACGTCTGAGCATACCATGCCACACTTATGGCGGCCAAAAGCGGTACAAAAGGGGGTGGTGATGGACAGAGCATCTGAATCAATCAAACACTCACACCCAGTCAAAAGATCTAGGTTTAATCCATCACCGTTCTTTAGCCCACTCTGCCACCCCAGTTCAGACATGGCTATATGTAAATCAGTCTGACCCTGTGCCTCATGGGAACAGTCCAGCCCGAACTGCCAAGCCATGTCTACCCTGGACCGGAAACAAGCTTCCGAGGACCGGTTTCTGGCATTCCAGCCGTCTTCAGCTCAGCTTGCCTGAATCCAGTGGCAAAGTGAGCAAAGGACTCACGTCTGAGCATACCCTGCCACACTTATGGCGGCCAAAAGCGGTACAAAAGGGGGTGGTGATGGACGGAGCATCTGAATCAATCAAAGACTCACACCCAGTCAAAAGATCTGGGTTTAATCCATCACCGTTCTTTAGCCCACTCTGCCACCCCAGTTCAGACATGGCTATATGCAAATCAGTCTGACCCTGTGCCTCATGGGAACAGTTGAGCCCGAACTGCCAAGCCATGTCTTCCCTGGACCGGAAACAAGCTTCGGAGGACCGGTTTCTGGCATTCCACCCGTCTTCAGCCCGGTTTGCCTGAATCCAGTGGCAAAGTGAGCAAGGGACTCACATCTGAGCATACCCTGCCACACTTATGGCGGCCAAAAGCGGTTCAAAAGGGGGTGGTGTCGGACGGAGCACCTGAATCAATCAAACACTCACACGCAGTCAAAAGATCTGGGTTTAATCCATCACTGTTCTTTAGCCCACTCTGCCACCCCAGTTCAGACATGGCTATATGCAAATCAGTCTGACCCTGTGCCTCATGGGAGCAGTCCAGCCCGAACTGCCAAGCCATGTCTTCCCTGAACTGGAAACAAGCTTCCGAGGACCGGTTTCTGCCATTCCAGCCGTCTTCAACCCCGCTTGCCTGAATCCAGTGGCAAAGTGAGCAAGGGACTCACGTCTGAGCATACCCTGCCACACTTTGAGGTTCCGTGAGAATCGTAATTACGTTTTTTTGACTCGTTTGAATATGGACGAGTTTGGTATCTATGAACCGCAAATGACGAGTTTAGTGGGTGTACGCGTTTTCGCTACACTACTTTGTACCGTTCGTCTTATTCGTGGGTTTCTCCATCTGAACCCACTGGTTCCATTTTAGATACGGCATCCATTTTGTCTCTTGCCCTCAAGTAGCCAGCGAACGGACACTGTCCGCTTCGTGACCCTGGGACTCCCAAGCTCTTGCGGAAGACACGTGTTCCTTTGAGGGTGTCTTTATGACGAGGGGGATGATACTGTAAAGGCAGATGGCTCCGCTCGAGGCTCATCTTGTTTCATCTATTGTTTCAGTCGTGCATGCATTAGGCACGAATCCTTTGATCCTGCAAATGTGTTTCCGATATCGCCCCCTACACTCTTTTTCAATCTGTTGTCTATCTTTGTCTTCCTTGCACCTGTTTCTGTCTCTTTTTTTAACTCGTTTACAGCTAGAATGGAATGTACTTAATTGTGGGATAACGTGCTTTTACAGTTGGGAACCAGCGATGCTACTGTAATTATGTTCCGGGCTCCTGAATACATGAAAGCGACCCTTTTGAAGTTTACTGTGGGAACTGAGTTGTAACTTTTTGTTCGCTATGTTGTGCTATTACTAAAATATATATAAAAGGAGCGATCCACTGTTGCAATTCGAAGCAGTCTCCCAGAACCTACACGTATGTATGTATGTAAGTATAGGCATTTATTTATTTTTTTTAAATATATTTTTATTGCAGGAATCAGTAAAACAATACAGTAACGACCAGCATCGTATTATAAACAACTTATACAAGATATAGCCCACCGACCTCCTTCCATAACGTTGCTATATAGCCAATCCGCCCATATCCCTGGGGTTGGGCAGCAAATGCAGCTGGGGTCAGTAGGATGCTGGAGCTGGTCCGGATAACACACTGTCCGTCATCTGCGTTTCTAAACAAACCCCAAACCCCAAAAAGAAACCCCCCCCTCAAAATCCCCAGTTACTGTGAAACCCCCCCCTCCCCCCCCCCCCCCCACGATCAGCGCCAGGGAGCTCATCAACATAGGATCCACTGCTTGACCCACGGGGAAGGTAATAGTGCTGTCAATGCTAATGTTTAACGGGACTCGGGTCGAGTTGCTTCTTCACTTTCGGAGTCGCTGGGGGTACAATAATCTCTGAGGGCCTGCACCAGCGTTTCCCATTCTAACGCGGCCTCCTGCGCCTTCTCATTGCCCTGCCTCCAAGCTAACTGATATCGCAGCGCGCTCTCACCCGCCGCCCATTTCAAAAGCTCACTGTGCCATCTGCTGCCTGTAGGACCAGCTCGTGCCTTCCAGTTCCTGGTCACCTCTCGCTTAGCAAGTAGGAGCCCCAGGTCGATAAATTTACTGGTGATTTTATTCCGGGGGGTATGGGGGAACCAGTGCAATAGCCCTACCGCCACATCGAATGATAAGTGCCTCCCCGTCACCTCCTCCAGAGTCGCCGCCACCTCCTGCCAGTAGGACGTCAGTCCTGGACAGGCCCATAGCATGTGTAGGAGGTCCGCCTCCTGAGCCGGGCACCTAGGGCATTCCGCCGAAGCCGTGGCAAGATAACGCCTGATCTTTACCGGGGTCAGGTACGCCCTATGGAGAACATAATAGTGGACCAGTTGGAAACGGGCGCCACGTGTGCCCTTCCAGGCACGTCTCACCAGCTGGGACCAGGTCGTCTCCGGGATCTCCCTACCAATGTCTTCTTCCCAGCGGGACTTCAGTGTGGCGAGAGGGACCAACCCTTCGGCAATCAACCTGCCGTAGAGGCAGGTGACCGCCTTCACCGTGCCCGCCGACATCATGACGTATTGGCACACCTGAGACAAATGAGGTTCTTCTAGCCCGTTTTGCCAGTGCGCCTGGATCGCTCGCACAATGGCCGAGTGCAGCAGAAAGTCGCCCCGGGGGATCCCAAAGCGGTCAATGAGATCCTGAAAGGACAGGAGCGCTCCGTCCTCGTACAGGTCCCCGACAAGCTGTAAATCGGAATCCTCCCAGTCCGCCAGTCGTGACCAATCTCCTCCGTGTGGGAGGGCCGTCAGCATCCCCAATGGTATTTCAGGCGCATATGGCGTCCGTAGGCGACCTCTGTTATGAGCCCGATTCCAACAGAGTCGGACAGTCCGCTCCTCCATCGACAGGTCCCGTAGGACTAAGCGCTGTCGCAGCGCGATAAAGGAGAGGACGTGCCTGGCCATCCCCGTCCCTCTACCGTCCTCCGGGCCTCTGAATTCCCTGGCTATCTCCTGGGTGTAGGTCTGGAGCTGCGCCGCTAGGTAATACTTCTCGAAGTCCGGCACAGCGAGCCCCCCCTCGTCTTTCGGCCTCATCAGGGTATTGAGGGCCACCCGCCGTCGGCCCGTTCCCCAAAAGAACCCGACCACCATGGAACGCAAGCGACGAAACGTAGCCGGTGGGACCCAGATCGGCAAGGTCCGAAAGTAATACAATAGTCGGGGGAGCGCCACCATTTTGAGCAGGGCGATGCGTCCCGCCACGGAGAGCGGCAGCGTGGCCCAAAAGTCCATGCTACCTCGGAGTGCTCGTATGCAACGGGCAATGTTTCCATCCAGCAGGTCGGGTTGGTCGTGGTACACAAATACCCCAAGGTATTTAAAGCAGTCGGGCTCCCATCTGATCTCCTTACTTAGCGCAGGAGTGGGGGTACCCCTACGCATCGGGAAGAGGCAGGTCTTAGACCAATTCACGTGGAGGCCTGAGACCGCTCCGAACTCCGTTAGCGCTAATTCCGCTCCCCGTAATGCGTCGACCGGGTCCTCCAGGAAGAGCAACAGGTCGTCCGCATATAGCGAGACGTAATGTGGGCCCGCTGCCGTCCATAAGCCCGTATAGTGGGCTCCCGAGCGCAGATGTATTGCTAGTGGCTCCACCGCTAGTGCAAAAAGAAGCGGGGATAAGGAGCACCCTTGCCGCGTGCCACGCTCCACCGGATATCGCGATGAAATCAAAGGGCCCGATCTAACCCTGGCCGAAGCGGAAGCGTAGAGGACTGCTGTCCATTTGACAAATCCCTCCCCGAGGCCGAATTTCCGTAATACCGTGCATAGGTAGTCCCACTCCAGGCTATCAAAAGCCTTCTCCAGGTCCACCGATAAGACTACCGGGGACGGGGCATCCACGAATGGTTCCCCAAGCAAGCGGAACAACCTTCGGATGTTCATAGTCGTATTTCGTCGTGGGATGAAACCGGCTTGGTCTGTATGCACTAGGGAACTCATATGTCCCAGCAGCCTCGAGGCTAAGATGCTGCTCAATATTTTGTAGTCCACCGTCAGCATTGAAAGGGGACGGTAGGACCCCGGGTCAGACGAGTCTCGGCCTGGTTTGAGGAGAGGAACCACCAACGCCTCACACATCGAGCCAGGGAGACGACCCAATCTCTTCGCCTCCCTGTAGACCACCAGTAATCGAGGGGCCAAGAGGTCAGCGTAAGCTGCATAGAACTCCACCGGAAGGCCATCTAGGCCCGGGGTCTTGTTCCTCGCCATCCGTTTGATGGCCCCGCGGATCTCCCCTAAGTCGATGTCAGAACCCAGGGTTTCCGCCACTTCCTGTCCTACTGTGCGGAGTTCCAGTGGGCTAAGATAGTCGTCGAGCCGGTCCGGGTCACGTGCGGAGCGACTGCGGTATAAACTTTCGTAGTAATGTCGGAAGCAACTAAGAATCTCCGGTTGGGTGCACACCTCGGTCCCATCCGCCCCACGCATACTTGTCGTCGTTTGGGACTGGCGCGTAGGGTTGGCCAACCATGCCAGTAACGCGCTCGACCTGTCGCCCTCCGCAATAGACCGGACCGTATAGGCCTTATAATCGAAACAGCGGAGCCGTTCGACCTCCACCGCTACCTTCTCCCTCGCCTCTACCGTCTGTGTTTGCAATTCCGGGTGTTCGGGGCGGCTAATTTCGAGCTCGCGGAGCGCTCGGTCCGCTGTGTCTAAGTCAGCCAGGATAACACGCCGCATGCCCACCTTCTTAGAGATACAGTAGCCCCTCACCACCACCTTGAAAGCGTCCCATTCGAACGCCCTAGTACTCGCGGAGCCGCCGTTGGACGCAAAATAATCCGTGATTGTCTTCCCTAGGTCCGCCTTGAAGACACTGTCCTCGAGGATCTCGGGACGCATCTTCCAGGAGGGTACTGCCGGTGTCCCAGGGAACCAGCGAATGTCCAGCAGGAGGGGGTTATGGTCCGAGATGGTCCGCGATAAGTACTCCGATCGGACCGCTGCCGAAACTAATTCAGACGAACCAAGAAAGCTATCTAGTCTGACATGCAGCTCATGAAGGCTTGAAAAGTATGAATAATCTCTAGACGCGGGGTGATGCGCCCTCCAAATGTCCGTCAAACCCCAGCGGGTCTGCCAATCTTGACGGCCCTTAGCCGCCCGCCGGACCGGGGAATCGGGGAGTGGGGGATGCGAGCGGTCTATGTCTACATCCACTACGGAGTTAAAGTCACCCCCCAGCAGGAGGGGCCCGGCGAAAAAGTGGGCCAGCGAGCCCGATAACCTGGAAAGGAAGGCAGTCTGGTCCACGTTAGGAGCATACACACAGCAAACATTCAGGTCCCTCCCTCCTAGCGTGCCTGATATGGCCACGAAACGCCCCTCTGGGTCCAACACTGTCCTCGTGACCTGGAAGGGGACTCCTGCCCTAATCCATATTAGCGCCCCCCTGGCATAAGCAGAGTACGCCGTGGAAAAGACCTGCCCTCGCCACCTACGCTGAAGCGCCGCCCCTTCCGCCTTGTTCAGATGCGTTTCCTGCAGCAGCGCCATTTGCACTCCCCTACGCACTAAATAAGCATGGACCTTGTGACGCCTGGACATAGTGTGAAGCCCCCTCACGTTCCAAGTAATACATTTCAAATTAGCAACATCAGCCATTGTCCCAGAGTGTTCTCGCACAGTCTCCCCGTTCGGGTCCCCACAAAGAAAAATCATCAATCCTCCCAGCGCTGACGGCGGCCATTTTCCCCAACCAGAACCAAACCACCCAAAAACCAACAAAGCCCCCCCCAACCACCCCAGAACAGGACCCAAACTACACCATCTAGATCCCATCCAAACCTCTACGGAGATCAACCCCAAAATCCCCACTAGTCCTACGGTCGCCACCGTAGGAAGGCCTTATGGGCCAGGTGCGGGCTGAGCGGAGGCAGTGGGCCCTCGTCGCCCAGGCTACCAGGACTTTTGTAAGCCCCCCCCTGTGCCAAAACCTTCCGGGGCAAGAGCAGCAGCCCCCCAACCCTCCCTCCTTCATTGTCAGCAATAAAGAACGGCAACCGCCTCCCCCCTGCCGGGCCCCCACCCAAAACAAGGCGGCACATCCCGTTACCCTTGTCCGTCCAAAAGGTCCTCCACCGATTCCGGTGTGATCACCGGTGTATGGGTACTGTCCGCCACTGAGTCTTCCGAGTCCGACGGTGCCCCCTGAGCACCCGGGTTTTCTTCCTCCTCCTCGATGACTTCGCCTCTTGCTCCCGACAGTTCCGACAGAACTTCCAACACTCCCCTCCGCTCCGATGATGTCTCCGCAGTCGAGGGCCCTCCCGTGCGGCCGCGGCGGTTCCTGACCCTCTTAGATCGCCTCCTTTGTTCCGGCTCCTCCGCCTGGTGGGTCGAGGCGCTATAACCATCTTTCCCTGTCTGGTACAGTTCGAGCCAGTCACAGACCTCCTCCGGGGTGTCGAAGAACTGGGTTTTGTCGTCGACAATGACTCGGAGCCTTGCAGGAAATAGGAGTGAATATTGGATGCCCTCACTCCTGAGTTCACGCTTAACCGCCAGGAAGGAGAACCGCTTGCGCTGCGTCTCGTAGGTGTAGTCAGGGAAGATATTCACCTGACTGTTTGCAACCTGAAACGGGCCATTGTGCCTGGCGGCATTTAGGATCAGGTCTCTGTCCCGGAAATGTAGCAACCGCGCCACCACCGGCCTTGGGGCTCGTCCCTGCTGTGGGGGCCGTGCTGGGACTCTGTGGGCCCGTTCTAGAGTGTAAAAGGAGGACAGGCCCTCCGGGGCCACCGTGTCCCGGAGCCAAGTCTCTAAGTATCGCACCATATCGCCATCCACGATTTTTTCCGGCAGGCCCACCACCCGAATGTTATTCCTCCTGTTGCGGCCTTCCGCATCCTCCGCCCTCCGTTCGAGGGTCTCGATTCGGGACATGGCATCCTTTATCGTCGCAGCTAGGGTTCTCTGCGCCGGCTCTAAAGTCTTCACCGTGCCCTCCACCTCCTTGACCCGGTCTGAGAGTTTACCATGGTCTGCCCTAAGGAGTCCCAGGCCGGTCGCCACCTGGGCAATGTCCTGTTGGAGGGCCGACCGAGTTGCCTCTATCGCTTCCAGTACACGGTCGAATTGTTGCTGGAGTGGTGCGCCACCAGGTCGTTTAGGGTCTCCATGCTCTTCCTTGTCCTGGGCTTCAGAATCAGAGGTGGTCTGGCTGGATCCCTTGGCTCCTTTAGGTTTCCCCATGCTGTCAGGGGCTCTCCGTGAGGATCCCGGAGTGGGCGCCTCCGTGTACAAGTGTCCAGCGCGACCTTCCCGGGATTTCGTTCTCAAGTCCGGTACGGGCGATCTCCTTCTCCAGAGCCTGTGGAGACTCCGCCGCTTCGGCTCACGCCACCGCCACGGCGTCCGAGGGCACCGATAAGGGGGCGGAGACAACCGTCGCCAAGTCGGGCAGGCCCGTTCACTCACTATAGCTCCGGGGCGAGGGCCACCAACTCCCTCGGTTGACCTGTGGCGCCAGAGTGTCGCGCCATCCATGTAGTTGGGCTGGCCAGGAGATCGTAGCTAGTTGCGGAGTCGCGGTGCAGACCACCGCCTGGAACAAAGGGCACCCGCATCCGGTGCCCTCTAGTGCGTGGGCACCCGCCCGGTCGTCTAATCGAGTGTGAACCCGTTGTAGAAGGTCCGAACCTGCCAATGTCCAATGTCTAAAACAACTGAGGATGGTGAAGCCGGGTGCCAAGCGATACCCACGCGACCTCCTCAACTCCGTGTTTTCGATCAAGGGGACAAAGGGGTCCGGGCACCATGTTGGGTCGCACTCCGCAACTCCGCAAACTTCGGCATTTCTTCGAAGCCACCCCCGTCCAAACTCCACCAAGGCCCCCGGCAGGGTGTCGTCGCCTCGCTCAACCGAATGCGGGGTCTGGGGCGCCCCTCAGCCTCCGATGTTCAGGATAATTTCGGGCTTAGTCCCGGAGCCGAGCTCTCAGGCGACCATCGCCATCGGCGCCCAAGCCACGCCCCCGTAAGTATAGGCATTTATATAGCGCACTACTTACCCGGAGGGTCCCAAGGCGCTTCGACCGCTGCGAAACCCTTCCTGGCTTCCCTGAGAGATGGTCCCTTAATGGGTAACTCCAGGGTGAGACCAGGCATCCCCGGAGGTCTGGTGGGGCCGTTAGTGAAGATGAGGCAAGCTAATGCCCAGAGTTGCCGAGTGTGATCGCTGATCAGAGTGGGCACCGAGGCGAGAGAATTATCGAGTCCGCTGACCCTGGTCCAGAAACCTGCCGCGCAGGGATTCGAACCCTGGTCCCGGGCCGTCCTCTGCTCTCGGGTCTGCCGCCTCTAACCAGTGAGCCACACTACTTCAACTTCTTGCGACTTCTGTATCCCTGCAGTAAATAAATGCTGATCTTTGACGCCGAAGGAAGTGTCCCGTGTTTCTGTGATTTGTACGCCGGAACAGGTAACCCACGAAGGTTTCAGGTGTTGTTCCCTGGCACCGCTGGGCCTTAGAATAGCCCAGTCCTTCAGTTGGCGCCCAACGTGGGGCGACATCAGCTATACCGGTCCAAAGCACGACGATCGTGAGGAACTTCGTGTGAAATCTCCGAGGGAAGGTGCACCCCGCTTCATCGATCCTGTTGTCGAAATAAGTGGCCCGAAGATTTTTCCCGCAAAGATTCCCGCCTCCTGACGGCTGCGACGGACTGATGCCCTGACTGTCGACCTGTTTTGGTGCCTGGCGTAGTCCTTTGTACGGCGAGACGATAGACGGGCCTTCCTGGTGACGCCACTGTTCTTTCAGTTAAGTATTTGTGGGTCGCTCCCAGAGTCCTTGGTTGTTGTTGAAACTTGGTTGTTTGCATGGTTCCATCGCATTTGTGGTTCTTAGTTGTTGGTTCTTAGTTGTTGGGTTTTATTTGACGATTGCAATTGCCAAAAACCGAGGGTCTTGCATTTTTGCGAGATCATCGTAATTCGATAACCCTTGAAGTTTGTAAACTCAGTTAGTGTGCACGATGCCTGGCCGTAGTACTTTGTTTGGTTTCTTTAAATGTTGCGGTATGGATTCCCGATTGGAGGACTCATGTCCGATACCTCCAGTTGGAACTCCAATGTATGAGCTCTATAGTCGCCACGGAGTAGGTCCTATCGTATATAATGAATATTGGATCCGTTACACTAAAAATGATGGTGTCCTTAGTTGGCCACCCCATGGTAGTTTCAAAACTGCAATTTTGGACAATCTCGAAGCAAAATTGTTTAAAAAGAAAGTTAGGCCGGCCATGTTTGATTCCTTTCGGTTATGGCGCAAAGAGGCCAAGCAGAAAGAAATTAAACAGATTAAGAAAATAAGAGAGAAATTATCATTATGGTGATGAAAAATGCTGAGCAGTTTCAGCGAGACAAAGAAGAGAAAGAAAAGGAAGTTTTTGCTAGACTGCAACATATGGCGGTGGATAAGTGTTATCCTGTTTTACCGTTGAGTTCTGATAAGAAGGGAGAAGAAGCGGTAGAGGACCCTTTGTTGTCCTATCTACTGAAATCACCACCTCCATATGCACAGGATACTACGGTCCCTGTGGTTCCTCCTGTTCCTTAACCTGTTGTTCCGGCAGCTGCTGGTCAGCCTGCCGTTGGTCCTGTTCCTCCGAATCTTCTTGTTCCTCAAGTTGTCCCTGCTCCCTTACCTGCCTTTCTTCCTACTGCTCCACTGCCTATACCTTCTCAGTCTATTGTTCCTGCTACTTCTGCTCTCTTGGCTACTCCTACTGCTCCTACGTTCAGTCCTCATGTTGTTGCTCCTGTACTTCTCTCCTCTTCTCCTGCTGTCCGTAGTCGCATACCTAATGCTGTTGCTAATCTTTACTCTCCATTTGGACCGATCCTTGGGTCCGATGTTTCTGATGTCTCTCAGAGACGAAGTCAAATTCCTGGTGGTAGGGAGAGTGAGACGTTAGTGAAAATGACGCGTAAATGGATTAGGCATCCTGCTAAATACACCCGCGCATAGTTTTCGACACGTTCTCTCAGTTTAATGAGCCCACACAAAGATTTGTGTTTGAAGAAATGTGTAAGTCCCTAAGAGAAGAGTGGGATAATGATGAGGTAGACAATGTACCGTCTGAAATGACTGAACTCCAGAATCAGTTTTCGAACGATATGATTGTGGGTAGTAATGTTCGACGTGCTTTAGAGCGTCTCTTATCCTTTAGATCTTCAGTACAACCTTGAGCGTTGTTTAATGACGAAACTGAGGAGTGGATGGCACAACCTGGTCAGTATCCCATGCGAGAAGTTCCCCCAGTGTGGATGCCAGGTAATCCTGGTGCTAACCCTCCAATTCTACCACATTTCCAGAGAGTATGGATACACTTCCCATGGAAGTGGTCGGAAGTTTTGCAGGTGAAGCAATCTTTGCCTGACCCCCGTAAAAATCCCGCAGGTTATTACAAGGAGTTATCTCAGCTAGTGGATGCTACTATTATGAACCTAGCCGATATTGACATGTTGTTCGGTAACGTAGTACCTCAACTGATTTGGGCAAAAATCCGTCAAGAAAATCACGTAGCCGAGTTAGGCGGTGATTGGGCTGCCCTTGCGGCGGCTGACGGACGACAAGTTGGTGGGGCTAAGCCTGAACCGCTCATTACGGATCTTCCCCAGAGGATTATTACACTTATGAAGACACTTATGCCAGCAATGAGAGTTAACTGGGATAAACTGTCGGCGTGCAAGCAAAAGAAGGACGAGAGTGTCTCCGATTTCTTTACCAGATTTGAGGAGGCATTCATCGATCACATTGGTCAGGATATGAGCACTGAGGGAGGTCAGCGACTGTTTGTAGATACATTTGTGTCGAATTACTTGCCTGAACTCAGCAACAAATTGAAAAATTCCAAAAGTTTGTGGGCTGCTTCGACCACTGCTCAAATATTGGCCACGGCTCAATATTATGAAAATAGAGAAAAAGAAGAAAGTGATCGTGCAGATAAGAAAACGAAGGAGCTCAAAACTAAGGTTTTGTTGCAGCAAGCGTATCCTCCGCGCTCGAATCAAAAGGACTCACAGCAGCAAAATCGATCGCGATCACAGTCTTCTAGGACGCAGTCGCGTACTGACTCCTCTACACCAAGATCTATGCTTGGATATAATCAATGTGCATATTGTAGGGGTGAGGGCCATTTGAAGTTTAATTGTCCGGTTTTACGTGACCGAAATAATGGTGTTTCGGCTCGAGGAGGTCGTAGTGGTCCTCAACAGGCATCACGTGGTAGAGGTCGCGGTGTCACTCAAAATCAGAATGAGCGTTCTACCACTTCATCAGATTCGAACAATTGCTTTGATCAGCGCGATTCATCGTCCGGTAGATCTGCACAGTATCATGTGGACGACTACTACGTCGAGCATGATATTGATGCTGATGGTATTTACTAGGACAGCCACAGACAAAGAGAGGGAGTAGTATCAGTTCCGGTTGATCAGAGAGGGCCTTACGTCGCAGTTGCCACATCGGGCGTAGTTGAGCCTTTTCTGTTGGACACTGGTGCAGCGAAAAGTTCCATCATGCACTCGAAACTCCCTGGCGCACCTTTGTCTGGCTTAACGAATGTTTCCGTTGGATTCTCTGGCGCCCCCGTTGGCAATCCAGTTTCTAGCCCTTTGCCCCTTACAATTGGGCCTCGTGAGCTAGAAGCTCCTTTGATTTTGACTACTGGTTGTGGTGAGAATCTTTTGGGCCTGGATTTGTTGAAAAGGTTATATGTGACTCTGTACTGTTCTCCTGCGGGAGTGTAGCTCACATTGGGTCAGAGAGTGATCTCTCCTATGTACTTGTCAACTGATAAGCTCTCACCGGAATTGAGTTCTCTTCCTAAGTCTTTGTGGGCAACAGGTCCCAATGACGTGGGCCTGTTGGACATATCACCTTATGTTGTCCAATTGAAATCGAATGTGCGATTACCACGTATCCCCCAGTATCGTATCTCTCTTGATGGTGAACGGGCGCTATTAGCAATCATATATGACTTGATCAAGAAGGATGTTATTGAGGAAACTCGGGGAAATGTGTGTAATAGTCCTGTGTTACCTATTTTGAAACAAACTGATCCGTTCAAACCTCCTGTGTACCGTTTTGTCATTGATTTACGAGAGGTAAATAAAATTGTGATTCCACAATTTCCTGTGGTGCCTGATATTACGGCTTTACTGACTCTGATTCCAGCCTCTGCCTCTTGGTTCTCGGTAATCGATCTGAAGAATGCTTTCTTTAGCATTCCGATTGCTGAGGAAAGCAGAGATCTATTCGGCTTCTCATTAGGTGGTCGCAGCTTCCGTTTTAAACGCGCTCCTCAGGGCTACTGTGAGAGTCCATCGATCTACAGCCAAGCTCTTAAGAGTCAACTTGATGCGTTTGTGTTACCAGCCGGCGCGGCCTTGATTCAGTACGTTGATGACTTGCTAGTGGCTGCTGACACTAAAGAGATTTGCAAAACTGCTACAGTATCGCTGTTACAGCATCTATGTGACTTGCATCACAAAGTGTCACCTTCTAAGCTACAATATTGTTGTCAAGAAGTAACTTATCTAGGTCACTTATTGTCAAAGGAGGGAAGAAGGTTGACCCCAGAAAGAATTGCAGAGATCGCTCGAATGACTGTGCCAACAACTCAGAGAGATGTGCGTGCCTTTCTAGGTATCACGTCATACTGTAGGCAATGGATTCCAAATTTTTCATTGCTAGCGAAGCCATTGTTAGCCCTTACGTGCAAGGATGTTTTAACTCCTTTGCCATGGACTGAAGAGTGCCAGAAAAGTTTTTCTGAATTGCGTGATGCGTTGTGTTCGGCCCCTGTGTTAGGTACTCCTGACTACAGTAAGCCGTTTACACTATACGTTCACGAGAGAGAGTGTTGTGCGTTGAGTGTTTTGACGCAGCAATTTGGC
The DNA here is from genome assembly GCF_964263255.1 of Lissotriton vulgaris. Taxonomy (NCBI): domain Eukaryota; kingdom Metazoa; phylum Chordata; class Amphibia; order Caudata; family Salamandridae; genus Lissotriton; species Lissotriton vulgaris. The sequence goes on along the minus strand of NC_141688.1, from coordinate 69,659,449 downwards.
GGTAAGCAGCGTCCATGTGCATATTTTTCCTCGACCTTGGACCCAGTAGCTAGAGCATTGCTGAGTTGTCTAAGAGCGACAGCGGCAGCTGCGGTGTCCATCCGGCAATCTGCAGGACTGGTCATGGATAATATGCTTACGGTGATGGTTCCGCATGCGGTTGACACTCTCTTGAATCGGACGAAAACTCAACACTTGACGAGCGCAAGGTTGTCTGGTTATGAGTTGACACTGTTGGCAAGTCATATACAAATAAAGCATTGTAATGTACTGAACCCGGCGACATTGTTGCCGACTAATATGGAATCAGATGATGTACCACCACATGATTGTTATCTACGAACTGAGGAAGAAACAAAGGGTTGTGTTGACCTAAAAAACACTCCATTGGCAGATCCCGATGGTACTTTGTATGTTGATGGTTCATGTTTTAAGCTGCCGAATGGTGATGTGACGACTGCGTATGCTGTGGTAACGTTGAGTACGGTTGTGGAAACTGCGAGATTGAGTCAGAATTCGGCGCAGGCGGCGGAGTTGATTGCGTTGACGAGAGCGTGTGTTTTGTCTAAGGGAAAGCGAGTGAATGTGTTTACAGATAGTCAATATGCGTTTGGCGTGGCACATAGCTTTGGTCGTTTGTGGAGAGGATTTATGACATCGCATGGCACGAAGATCCAACACGGACAGCTTGTGAACGATCTTTTGGATGCACTTACATTGCCTAAACAGGTGGCAATCATTAAATGCAGCGCGCACCGAAGGGTTACGGATGATGTTGGTCGTGGTAACGCGTTTGCGGATGAGATTGCTAAGCAAACGGCTAAGAATCTTGCAACCCGAATGTACGTTACGAGTTCAGTAAGGTGGCCGGCGGAGACTGGTATGTGTGAAGACACTGTTGAGAGCGTGAAAGCGATTCAGATTGAGGCCACTGAAACTGAAAAGACTAAGTGGAAAGAAAGCACGGGAAAGTTAGATGCGCATGGATGTTGGATTGATTTGTCGGAGTGTCAGAGGTGGATGTTACCGGATGCATATGTGCTAGCTGTTGTGACTATGGCTCACGGCTTGTCACATATTAGCGCGAAAGGTATATGTAAGTTGTTGTCCCCTGTATGGATGGTATCGCTAAGTGTGCTGAGAGAGTGGTCAAGAATTGTATGGTATGTATGATGTATAATCCTGGCAAGGGCACTCCCACTCCACCTGGCCATTTTGCTCCTCCTACATGTCCCTTTGAGGTCATCCAATTGGACTTCATCCATATGGAAAGATGCAATAACCTGAAGTACGTTTTAGTTGTGGTTTGCGCGTTCTCCAGATGGATTGAGGCCTATCCTCTTAAAGATAATACTGCCCTGTCCACAGCGAAAGTCCTACTGAAGAAATACTTTCCTCGGTATGGAATGCCACGGATTGTATGGTCAGATAACGGAAGTGAGTTTGTGGGGAGTCTGATGAAGAGTGTGTGTAAGGGCCTTGGAATTCAACAAAAATTCCATAGCGCCAATCATCCCCAGTCAGCAGGTTTAGTGGAAGGGTACAATGGCACTCTGAAACTGAAACTTGATAAGATTCAAGCGACGACTGGTCTGTCATGGCCCGATGCCCTGCCTCTAGCTCTCTTGTCGACCAGGGCGACTGTGCACTCTCGAGTAGGGCTTAGCCCATATGAGATTGTGTTCGGCCGTCCTGCGAACATTTGGGGAGTCCCGAGGCCTAAGGCCTTTGATAGTCTCGAATATCCAATGTTAATTGATTATCTTCATGATCTGACTGCTAAACTGAGGTTAATTCATCAACAGGTCTTTGAAGCTCTACCGGCACAGACAGAGGGTCCTGGACATCGGCTCCAACCGGGTGACTGGGTTGTTACCCGCAACTTTGGAAGAAAGCGTAACTTGGAGCCGAGATTTGTGGGTCCTTTCCAAGTCCTGCTGGCTACAAGGACTGCAGTTCGTTTGGAAGGCAGAATGAATTGGGTGCATGCCACCCACACCAAGAAAGTCCCGATCCCTTTGCCAGCAGATTCTTGGGTTCGAACTGGAATTGCTGCAACAGAGACTGAGACCCCAATGCGTTTTGTGCCGTTTAGTGATGCTCAACCTTGCAGCCAGATACATTTGTTGAATCGTCAGCATTGGAGAATTCGAGGCCTGAACTGTCACCTGATCAATTGAACACTGGTTCGCAATCTGACCAATTATTTGAAGAACAGATTCGTCCTGGAAGAAGCAGATATTTCCTCCGTTCTCGTGACAAAGACTAATAAAAAAGTCCCTTTTTGTTTTTTTCTTTTGAATTCACATTACCCCTTACTGTTGCCACGAACATTATGAACAATTGCATCCTCTATTAATTCTTGAGTTCTTTTTCATGTGTGTTCCTTTTTCCACAGCTAGGAGATTTGCATTAAAAATTGAGTGTTTATTTAAGAAAACCTTTCATCCAGGTTGACCGTAGGGCCGTGCGGGTATTTCCTTCTGTTTAGCAGGTTCCTGACACTAGGTCGGTTACTTTTGTCGATTCCTGGGAACTCCTGGGAATTGATAATCGCTACTCAGAACGAAGTGCGTCAAGAACGTTATGGACGGTTTTTAGAGAATGGCGTTCTCTAAGTTGTCGGAAGTAGAGAGGATGTCGGTTCAAAGATCAAAATTACATAAGGTTGTACGAACAAAATGCTTTCTGTTTCAGGTATTCCTGCTGTTTCTGACTGATTCTATGCTATTGATGGGTGGAGTGTATTTTGGAATGCAGTCGTTATTACCTTCTGTTTCACCTACTTCTTCTTCTGAACCGAAATCTATTCCCACTATTTCTCCACATTCCTTTCATCCTCTGCCCCAACATGAACAGGTTAGACGTGCGGAATTCATGAACAACTCCTTTGTCCAGCTCCTACATCAGCATCAGTTGGTGATGAATACTACTAATTGTTGGGTGTGTGGATTAATGCCACATACCATGGATAGGGGTATTCCGTATTTGGTTCTTCCTTACAGATTCCCAGGGGTCAGCTCGAGCATTCCAAACTATGTTCCGTAGTGCACTAGATTCCTACCCCCATCGAGAGCCACGCTCTGCAGATCCTGGTCCCGGCCCGTACCACAAGACTTTGGCAAGAGCGATTGTTGACTTAGATAGAGATATTTTTGATGCATCGCTTATTCCGGAGGAAGAGGTGCGAGCATACAAGAATCTGAGTGAGGCTGAATATAGTATGTCAGTGGGTGATATACAGCTTAAAAGCTCGTCTCCGATCTGGATCGTACCCCACCTCGGTAATTTCTGCTTGCAAGGCCTCGGCCGAAATCCGCGAGCCCAGCTTGGGAAGAGTGCTTGCACTGAAACTTATGTTTTGCCGATGATCTCTTCCCCTGTTTTCCTGACTGCCAAGGGTACCTACTTTGTATGTTATGATCGCGCATATACATGGTTGCCCCGTGACTTCTCGGGCACCTGTTATATTGCGAATCTTTTGCCACCGACTTTCACAGTTGCCTCGGACTATCACAAGACTAGAATTGTGAGAGGCGTTATTAGCAAAGAGGATACTGCCGGTCAAGAAGCAGGAGACTTCTTTAAGGGTTTCCTGCCGTTTTGGGGACCTATGTTTAATAGTAGGAACCTGAGACAGTTGACTCGTGTGGTAGAATCAACTGCTAATATAACTGCAAGTGCTCTTGGTAATCTGACGGCCGAGCTTCAGGCGGATAGGCTTATGACGTTGCAGAACCGTATGGTTCTAGACGTTGTTCTTGCAGATAGAGGTGGTGTGTGCAAGGTGATCCATTCGAGTTGCTGTATTTTCATTCCTGATAACGCTCCAACTGTATATCAAGCCATCTCGAATTTGCATAAGATCTCCGAGTCCATACACATGGACACAGGTGATTGGACGCTACTAGGATGGTTTTGGGGCCTAATGTTGACGTGGGGTTGGAAGATTCTGATGATTGTCGGGGTTGTTGTGACGTTCCTGTTCACGTGTTGTCTTTGCGTACAGTGTGGTCCTGCCTTATGTGGCCTCTGTGCTACAACGTGTATAAGACGGCCATCTGTTACCAAGGAAGCATTAATGGATAGAATAATGTTGCAGCAACATCTGAACGATCTGATGAATATCGAGATCGATTCTGATATCGACTAGTGCTTGCCTACATGAGGGCAAAAGGAGCGTCTGAGGTTCCGTGAGAATCGTAATGACGTTTTTTTGACTCGTTCGAATATGGACGAGTTTGGTATCTATGAACCGCAAATGACGAGTTTAGTGGGTGTACGCGTTTTCGCTACACTACTTTGTACCGTTCGTCTTATTCGTGGGTTTCTCCATCTGAACCCAGGGGTTCCATTTTAGATACGGCATCCATTTTGTCTCTTGCCCTCAAGTAGCCAGCGAACGGACACTGTCCACTTCGTGACCCTGGGACTCCCAAGCTCTTGAGGAAGACACGTGTTCCTTTGAGGGTGTCTTTATGACGAGGGGGATGATACTGTAAAGGCAGATGGCTCCGCTCGAGGCTCATCTTGCCGGTCTATTGTTTCAGTCGTGCATGCATTAGGCACGAATCCTTCGATCCTGCAAACGTGTTTCCGATATCGCCCCCTACACTCTTTTTCAATCTGTTGTTTATCTTTGTCTTCCTTGCACCTGTTTCTGTCTCTTTTTTTAACTCGTTTACAGCTAGAATGGAATGTACTTAATGGTGGGATAACGTGCTTTTACAGTTGGGAACCGGCGATGCTACTGTAATTATGTTCCGGGCTCCTGAATACATGAAAGCGACCCTTTTGAAGTTTACTGTGGGAACTGAGTTGTATCTTTTTGTTCGCTATGTTGTGCTATGACTAAAATATGTATAAAAGGAGCAATCCACTGTTGCAATTCGAAGCAGTCTCCCAGAACCTACACGTAGTGTACTTCTTGCGACTTCTGTATCCCTGCAGTAAATAAATGCTGATCTTTGACGCCGAAGTAAGTGTCCCGTGTCTCTGTGATTTGTACGCCGGAACAGGTAACCCACGAAGGTTTCAGGTGTTGTTCCCTGGCACCGCTGGGCCTTAGAATAGCCAAGTCCTTCAACTTATGGCGGCCAAAAGCGGTACAAAAGGTGGTGGTGATGGACGGAGCATCTGAATCAATCAAACACTCACACCCAGTCAAAAGATCTGGGTTTAATCCATCACCGTTCTTTAGCCCACTCTGCCACCCCAGTTCAGAAATGGCTATATGCAAATCAGTCTGACCCTGCGCCTCATGGGAACAGTCCAGCCCGAACTGCCAAGCCATGTCTTCCCTGGACCGGAAACAAGCTTCCGAGGACCGGTTTCTGGCATTCCAGGCGTCTTCTGCCCGGCTCGCCTGAATCCAGTGGCAAAGTGAGCAAGGGACTCACGTCTGAGCATACCCTGCCACACTTATGGCTGCCAAAAGCGGTACAAAAGGGGGTGGTGATGGACGGAGGATCTGAATCAATCAAACACTCACACCCAGTCAAAAGATCTGGGTTTAATCCATCACCGTTCTTTAGCCCACTCTGCCACCCCAGTTCAGACATGGCTACATGCAAATCAGTCTGACCTCTGGAAACAGTACAGCCCGAACTGCCAAGCCATGTCTTCCCTGGACTGGAAACAAGCTTCCGAGGACCGGTTTCTGGCATTCCAGCCGTCTTCAGCCCGGCTTGCCTGAATCCAGTGGCAAAGTGAGCAAGGGACTCACGTCTGAGCATACCCTGCCACACTTATGGCGGCCAAAAGCGGTACAAAAGGGGGTGGTGATGGACGGAGCATCTGAATCAATCAAAGACTCACACCCAGTCAAAAGATCTGGGTTTAATCCATCACCGTTCTTTAGCCCACTCTGCCACCCCAGTTCAGACATGGCTATATGCAAATCAGTCTGACCCTGTGCCTCATGGGAACAGGCCAGCCCGAACTGCCAAGCCATGTCTTCCCTGGACCGGAAACAAGCTTCCGAGGACCGGTTTCTGGCATTCCAGCCGTCTTCAGCCCAGCTTGCCTGAATCCAGTGGTAAAGTGAGCAAGGGACTCACCTCTGAGCATACCCTGCCACACTTATGGTGGCCAAAAGTGGTACAAAAGGGGGTGGTGATGGACGGAGCATCTGAATCAATCAAATACTCACACCCAGTCAAAAGATCTGGGTTAAATCCATCACCGTTCTTTAGCCCACTCTGCCACCCCAGTTCAGACATGGCTATATGCAAATCAGTCTGACCCTGTGCCTCATGGGAACAGTCCAGCCCGAACTGCCAAGCCATGTCTTCCCTGGACCGGAAACAAGCTTCCGAGGACTGGTTTCTGGCATTCCAGCCGTCTTCAGCCCGGCTTGCCTAAATCCAGTGGCAAAGTGAGCAAGGGACTCATGTCTGAGCATACCCTGCCACACTTATGGCGGCCAAAAGTGGTACAAAAGGGGGTGGTGATGGACGGAGCATCTGAATCAATCAAACACTCACACCCAGTCAAAAGATCTGGGTTTAATCCATCACCGTTCTTTAGCCCACTCTGCCACCCCAGTTCAGACATGGCTATATGCAAATCAGTCTGACCCTGTGCCTCATGGGAACAGTCCAGCCCGAACTGCCAAGCCATGTCTTCCCTGGACCGGAAACAAGCTTCCGAGGACTGGTTTCTGGCTTTCCAGCAGTCTTCAGGCCGGCTTGCCTGAATTCAGTAGCAAAGTGAGCAAGGGACTCATGTCTGAGCATACCATGCCACACTTATGGCGGCCAAAAGCGGTACAAAAGGGGGTGGTGATGGAGAGAGCATCTGAATCAATCAAACACTCACACCCAGTCAAAAGATCTGGGTTTAATCCATCACCGTTCTTTAGCCCACTCTGCCACCCCAATTCACACATGGCTATATGCAAATCAGTCTGACCTTGTGCCTCATAGGAACAGTCCAGCCCGAACTGCCAAGCCATGTCTTCCCTGGACCGGAAAAAAACTTCTGAGGACCGGTTTCTGGCTTTCCAGCCGTCTTCAGCCCGGCTTGCCTGAATCCAGTGGCAAAGTGAGCAAGGGACTCACGTCTGAGCATACCCCGCCACACTTATGGCGGCCAAAAGCGGTACAAAAGGGGGTGGTGATGGGCGGAGCATCTGAATCAATCAAACACTCACACCCAGTCAAAAGATCTTGGTTTAATCCATCACCGTTCTTTAGCCCACTCTGCCACCCCAGTTCAGACATGGCTATATGCAGATCATTCTGACCCTGTGCCTCATGGGAACAGACCAGCCCGAACTGCCAAGCCATGTCTTCCCTGAACCGGAAACAAGCTTCCGAGGACCGGTTTCTGGCATTCCAGCCGTCTTCAGCCCGGCTTGCCTGAATCCAGTGGCAAAGTGAGCAAGGGACTCACGTCTGAGCATACCCTGCCACACTTATGGCGGCCAAAAGCGGTACAAAAGGGGGTGGTGATGGACGGAGCATCTGAATCAATCAAACACTCACACCCAGTCAAAAGATCTGGGTTTAATCCATCACCGTTCTTTAGCCCACTCTGCCACCCCAGTTCAGACATGGCTATATGCAAATCAGTCTGACCCTGTGCCTCATGGGAACAGACCAGCCCGAACTGCCAAGCCATGTCTTTCCTGGACCGGAAACAAGCTTCCGAGGACCGGTTTCTGGCATTCCAGCCGTCTTCTGCCCGGCTCGCCTGAATCCAGTGGCAAAGCGAGCAAGGGACTCACGTCTGAGCATACCCTGCCACACTTATGGCGGCCAAAAGTGGTACAAAAGGGGGTGGTGATGGACGGAGCATCTGCATCAATCAAACACTCACACCCAGTCAAAAGATCTGGGTTTAATCCATCACCGTTCTTTATCCCACTCTGCCACCCCAGTTCAGACATGGCTATATGCAAATCAGTCTGACCCTGTGCCTCATGGAAACAGTACAGCCTGAACTGCCAAGCCATGTCTTCCCTGGACTGGAAACAAGCTTCCGAGGACCAGTTTCTGGCATTCCAGCCGTCTTCAGCCCGGCTTGCCTGAATCCAGTGGCCAAGTGAGCAAGGGACACACGTCTGAGCATACCCTGCCACACTTATGGCGGCCAAAAGTGGTACAAAAGGGGGTGGTGATGGACGGAGCATCTGAATCAATCAAACACTCACACCCAGTAAAAAGATCTAGGTTTAATCCATCACCGTTCTTTAGCCCACTCTGCCACCCCAGTTCAGACATGGTTATATGCAAATCAGTCTGACCCTGTGCCTCATGGGAACAGTCCAGCCCGAACTGTCAAGCCATGTCTTCCCTAGACCGGAAACAAGCTTCCGAGGACCGGTTTCTGGCTTTTCAGCCGTCTTCAGCCCGGCTTGCCTGAATTCAGTGGCAAAGTGAGCAAGGGACTCACGTCTGAGCATACCATGCCACACTTATGGCGGCCAAAAGCGGTACAAAAGGGGGTGGTGATGGACGGAGCATCTGAATCAATCAAACACTCACACCCAGTCAAAAGATCTTAGATTAATCCATCACCGTTCTTTAGCCCACTCTGCCACACCAGTTCAGACATGGCTATACGCAGATCATTCTGACCCTGTGCCTCATGGGAACAGACCAGCCCGAACTGCCAAGCCATGTCTTCCCTGAACCGGAAACAAGCTTCCGAGGACCGGTTCTGGCATTCCAGACGTCTTCAGCCCGGCTTGCCTGAATCCAGTGGCAAAGTGAGCAAGGGACTCACGTTTGAGCATACCCTGCCACACTTATGGCGGCCAAAAGCAGTACAAAAGGGGGTGGTGATGGACGGAGCATCTGAATCAATCAAACACTCACACCCAGTCAAAAGATCTGGGTTTAATCCATCACCGTTCTTTAGCCCACTCTGCCACCCCAGTTCAGACATGGCTATATGCAAATCAGTCTGACCCTGTGCCTCATGGGAACAGTCCAGCTCAAACTGCCAAGCCATGTCTTCCCTGGACCGGAAACAAGCTTCAGAGGACCGGTTTCTGGCATTCCAGCTGTCTTCAACCTGGCTTGCCTGAATCCAGTGGCAAAGTGAGCAAAGGACTCACGTCTGAGCATACCCTGCCACACTTATGGCGGCCAAAAACGGTACAAAAGGGGGTGGTGATAGACGGAGCATCTGAATCAATCAAACACTCAAACCCAGTCAAATGATCTGGGTTTAATCCATCACCGTTCTTTAGCCCACTCTGCCACCCCAGTTCAGACATGGCTATATGCAAATCAGTCTGACCCTGTGCCTCATGGGAACAGGCCAGCCCGAACTGCCAAGCCATGTCTTCCCTGGACCGGAAACAAGCTTCCGAGGACCGGTTTCTGGCATTCCTGCCGTCTTCAGCCCAGCTTGCCTGAATCCAGTGGTAAAGTGAGCAAGGGACTCACCTCTGAGCATACCCTGCCACACTTATGGTGGCCAAAAGTGGTACAAAAGGGGGTGGTGATGGACGGAGCATCTGAATCAATCAAATACTCACACCCAGTCAAAAGATCTGGGTTAAATCCATCACCGTTCTTTAGCCCACTCTGCCACCCCAGTTCAGACATGGCTATATGCAAATCAGTCTGACCCTGTGCCTCATGGGAACAGTCCAGCCCGAACTGCCAAGCCATGTCTTCCCTGGACCGGAAACAAGCTTCCGAGGACTGGTTTCTGGCATTCCAGCCGTCTTCAGCCCGGCTTGCCTAAATCCAGTGGCAAAGTGAGCAAGGGACTCACGTCTGAGCATACCCTGCCACACTTATGGCGGCCAAAAGCGGTACAAAAGGGGGTGGTGATGGACGGAGCATCTGAATCAATCAAACACTCACACCAAGTCAAAAGATCTTGGTTTAATCCATCACCGTTCTTTAGCCCACTCTGCCACCCCAGTTCAGACATGGCTATATGCAGATCATTCTGACCCTGTGCCTCATGGGAACAGACCAGCCCGAACTGCCAAGCCATGTCTTCCCTGAACCGGAAACAAGCTTCCGAGGACCGGTTTCCGGCATTCCAGCCGTCTTCAGCCCGGCTTGCCTGAATCCAGTGGCAAAGTGAGCAAGGGACTCACGTCTGAGCATACCCTGCCACACTTATGGCGGCCAAAAGCGGTACAAAAGGGGGTGGTGATGGACGGAGCATCTGAATCAATCAAACACTCACACCCAGTCAAAAGATCTGGGTTTAATCCATCACCGTTCTTTAGCCCACTCTGCCACCCCAGTTCAGACATGGCTATATGCAAATCAGTCTGACCCTGTGCCTCATGGGAACAGACCAGCCCGAACTGCCAAGCCATGTCTTTCCTGGACCGGAAACAAGCTTCCGAGGACCGGTTTCTGGCATTCCAGCCGTCTTCTGCCCGGCTCGCCTGAATCCAGTGGCAAAGCGAGCAAGGGACTCACGTCTGAGCATACCCTGCCACACTTATGGCGGCCAAAAGTGGTACAAAAGGGGGTGGTGATGGACGGAGCATCTGCATCAATCAAACACTCACACCCAGTCAAAAGATCTGGGTTTAATCCATCACCGTTCTTTATCCCACTCTGCCACCCCAGTTCAGACATGGCTATATGCAAATCAGTCTGACCCTGTGCCTCATGGAAACAGTACAGCCTGAACTGCCAAGCCATGTCTTCCCTGGACTGGAAACAAGCTTCCGAGGACCAGTTTCTGGCATTCCAGCCGTCTTCAGCCCGGCTTGCCTGAATCCAGTGGCCAAGTGAGCAAGGGACACACGTCTGAGCATACCCTGCCACACTTATGGCGGCCAAAAGTGGTACAAAAGGGGGTGGTGATGGACGGAGCATCTGAATCAATCAAACACTCACACCCAGTAAAAAGATCTAGGTTTAATCCATCACCGTTCTTTAGCCCAATCTGCCACCCCAGTTCAGACATGGTTATATGCAAATCAGTCTGACCCTGTGCCTCATGGGAACAGTCCAGCCCGAACTGCCAAGCCATGTCTTCCCTAGACCGGAAACAAGCTTCCGAGGACCGGTTTCTGGCTTTTCAGCCGTCTTCAGCCCGGCTTGCCTGAATTCAGTGGCAAAGTGAGCAAGGGACTCACGTCTGAGCATACCATGCCACACTTATGGCGGCCAAAAGCGGTACAAAAGGGGGTGGTGATGGACGGAGCATCTGAATCAATCAAACACTCACACCCAGTCAAAAGATCTTAGATTAATCCATCACCGTTCTTTAGCCCACTCTGCCACACCAGTTCAGAAATGGCTATACGCAGATCATTCTGACCCTGTGCCTCATGGGAACAGACCAGCCCGAACTGCCAAGCCATGTCTTCCCTGAACCGGAAAAAAGCTTCCGAGGACCGGTTCTGGCATTCCAGACGTCTTCAGCCCGGCTTGCCTGAATCCAGTGGCAAAGTGAGCAAGGGACTCACGTTTGAGCATACCCTGCCACACTTATGGCGGCCAAAAGCAGTACAAAAGGGGGTGGTGATGGACGGAGCATCTGAATCAATCAAACACTCACACCCAGTCAAAAGATCTTGGTTTAATCCATCACCGTTCTTTAGCCCACTCTGCCACCCCAGTTCAGACATGGCTATATGCAAATCAGTCTGACCCTGTGCCTCATGGGAACAGTCCAGCTCAAACTGCCAAGCCATGTCTTCCCTGGACCGGAAACAAGCTTCCGAGGACCGGTTTCTGGCATTCCAGCTGTCTTCAACCTGGCTTGCCTGAATCCAGTGGCAAAGTGAGCAAAGGACTCACGTCTGAGCATACCCTGCCACACTTATGGCGGCCAAAAACGGTACAAAGGGGGGTGGTGATAGACGGAGCATCTGAATCAATCAAACACTCAAACCCAGTCAAATGATCTGGGTTTAATCCATCACCGTTCTTTAGCCCACTCTGCCACCCCAGTTCAGACATGGCTATATGCAAATCAGTCTGACCCTGTGCCTCATGGGAACAGGCCAGCCCGAACTGCCAAGCCATGTCTTCCCTGGACCGGAAACAAGCTTCCGAGGACCGGTTTCTGGCATTCCAGCCGTCTTCAGCCCAGCTTGCCTGAATCCAGTGGTAAAGTGAGCAAGGGACTCACCTCTGAGCATACCCTGCCACACTTATGGTGGCCAAAAGTGGTACAAAAGGGGGTGGTGATGGACGGAGCATCTGAATCAATGAAATACTCACACCCAGTCAAAAGATCTGGGTTAAATCCATCACCGTTCTTTAGCCCACTCTGCCACCCCAGTTCAGACATGGCTATATGCAAATCAGGCTGACCCTGTGCCTCATGGGAACAGTCCAGCCCGAACTGCCAAGCCATGTCTTCCCTAGACCGGAAACAAGCTTCCGAGGACCGGTTTCTGGCTTTTCAGCCGTCTTCAGCCCGGCTTGCCTGAATTCAGTGGCAAAGTGAGCAAGGGACTCACGTCTGAGCATACCCTGCCACACTTATGGCGGCCAAAAGCGGTACAAAAGGGGGTGGTGATGGACGGAGCATCTGAATCAATCAAACACTCACACCCAGTCAAAAGATCTTGGTTTAATCCATCACCGTTCTTTAGCCCACTCTGCCACCCCAGTTCAGACATGGCTATATGCAGATCATTCTGACCCTGTGCCTCATGGGAACAGACCAGCCCGAACTGCCAAGCCATGTCTTCCCTGAACCGGAAACAAGCTTCCGAGGACCGGTTTCTGGCATTCCAGCCGTCTTCAGCCCGGCTTGCCTGAATCCAGTGGCAAAGTGAGCAAGGGACTCACGTCTGAGCATACCCTGCCACACTTATGGCGGCCAAAAGCGGTACAAAAGGGGGTGGTGATGGACGGAGCATCTGAATCAATCAAACACTCACACCCAGTCAAAAGATCTGGGTTTAATCCATCACCGTTCTTTAGCCCACTCTGCCACCCCAGTTCAGACATGGCTATATGCAAATCAGTCTGACCCTGTGCCTCATGGGAACAGACCAGCCCGAACTGCCAAGCCATGTCTTTCCTGGACCGGAAACAAGCTTCCGAGGACCGGTTTCTGGCATTCCAGCCGTCTTCTGCCCGGCTCGCCTGAATCCAGTGGCAAAGCGAGCAAGGGACTCACGTCTGAGCATACCCTGCCACACTTATGGCGGCCAAAAGTGGTACAAAAGGGGGTGGTGATGGACGGAGCATCTGCATCAATCAAACACTCACACCCAGTCAAAAGATCTGGGTTTAATCCATCACCGTTCTTTATCCCACTCTGCCACCCCAGTTCAGACATGGCTATATGCAAATCAGTCTGACCCTGTGCCTCATGGAAACAGTACAGCCTGAACTGCCAAGCCATGTCTTCCCTGGACTGGAAACAAGCTTCCGAGGACCAGTTTCTGGCATTCCAGCCGTCTTCAGCCCGGCTTGCCTGAATCCAGTGGCCAAGTGAGCAAGGGACACACGTCTGAGCATACCCTGCCACACTTATGGCGGCCAAAAGTGGTACAAAAGGGGGTGGTGATGGACGGAGCATCTGAATCAATCAAACACTCACACCCAGTAAAAAGATCTAGGTTTAATCCATCACCGTTCTTTAGCCCAATCTGCCACCCCAGTTCAGACATGGTTATATGCAAATCAGTCTGACCCTGTGCCTCATGGGAACAGTCCAGCCCGAACTGCCAAGCCATGTCTTCCCTAGACCGGAAACAAGCTTCCGAGGACCGGTTTCTGGCTTTTCAGCCGTCTTCAGCCCGGCTTGCCTGAATTCAGTGGCAAAGTGAGCAAGGGACTCACGTCTGAGCATACCATGCCACACTTATTGCGGCCAAAAGCGGTACAAAAGGGGGTGGTGATGGACGGAGCATCTGAATCAATCAAACACTCACACCCAGTCAAAAGATCTTAGATTAATCCATCACCGTTCTTTAGCCCACTCTGCCACACCAGTTCAGAAATGGCTATACGCAGATCATTCTGACCCTGTGCCTCATGGGAACAGACCAGCCCGAACTGCCAAGCCATGTCTTCCCTGAACCGGAAAAAAGCTTCCGAGGACCGGTTCTGGCATTCCAGACGTCTTCAGCCCGGCTTGCCTGAATCCAGTGGCAAAGTGAGCAAGGGACTCACGTTTGAGCATACCCTGCCACACTTATGGCGGCCAAAAGCAGTACAAAAGGGGGTGGTGATGGACGGAGCATCTGAATCAATCAAACACTCACACCCAGTCAAAAGATCTTGGTTTAATCCATCACCGTTCTTTAGCCCACTCTGCCACCCCAGTTCAGACATGGCTATATGCAAATCAGTCTGACCCTGTGCCTCATGGGAACAGTCCAGCTCAAACTGCCAAGCCATGTCTTCCCTGGACCGGAAACAAGCTTCCGAGGACCGGTTTCTGGCATTCCAGCTGTCTTCCACCTGGCTTGCCTGAATCCAGTGGCAAAGTGAGCAAAGGACTCACGTCTGAGCATACCCTGCCACACTTATGGCGGCCAAAAACGGTACAAAGGGGGGTGGTGATAGACGGAGCATCTGAATCAATCAAACACTCAAACCCAGTCAAATGATCTGGGTTTAATCCATCACCGTTCTTTAGCCCACTCTGCCACCCCAGTTCAGACATGGCTATATGCAAATCAGTCTGACCCTGTGCCTCATGGGAACAGGCCAGCCCGAACTGCCAAGCCATGTCTTCCCTGGACCGGAAACAAGCTTCCGAGGACCGGTTTCTGGCATTCCAGCCGTCTTCAGCCCAGCTTGCCTGAATCCAGTGGTAAAGTGAGCAAGGGACTCACCTCTGAGCATACCCTGCCACACTTATGGTGGCCAAAAGTGGTACAAAAGGGGGTGGTGATGGACGGAGCATCTGAATCAATGAAATACTCACACCCAGTCAAAAGATCTGGGTTAAATCCATCACCGTTCTTTAGCCCACTCTGCCACCCCAGTTCAGACATGGCTATATGCAAATCAGGCTGACCCTGTGCCTCATGGGAACAGTCCAGCCCGAACTGCCAAGCCATGTCTTCCCTGGACCGGAAACAAGCTTCCGAGGACTGGTTTCTGGCATTCCAGCCGTCTTCAGCCCGGCTTGCCTAAATCCAGTGGCAAAGTGAGCAAGGGACTCACGTCTGAGCATACCCTGCCACACTTATGGCGGCCAAAAGTGGTACAAAAGGGGGTGGTGATGGACGGAGCATCTGAATCAATCAAACACTCACACCCAGTCAAAAGATCTGGGTTTAATCCATCACCGTTCTTTAGCCCACTCTGCCACCCCAGTTCAGACATGGCTATATGCAAATCAGTCTGACCCTGTGCCTCATGGGAACAGTCCAGCCCGAACTGCCAAGCCATGTCTTCCCTGGACCGGAAACAAGCTTCCGAGGACTGGTTTCTGGCTTTCCAGCAGTCTTCAGGCCGGCTTGCCTGAATTCAGTAGCAAAGTGAGCAAGGGACTCATGTCTGAGCATACCATGCCACACTTATGGCGGCCAAAAGCGGTACAAAAGGGGGTGGTGATGGAGAGAGCATCTGAATCAATCAAACACTCACACCCAGTCAAAAGATCTGGGTTTAATCCATCACCGTTCTTTAGCCCACTCTGCCACCCCAATTCACACATGGCTATATGCAAATCAGTCTGACCTTGTGCCTCATAGGAACAGTCCAGCCCGAACTGCCAAGCCATGTCTTCCCTGGACCGGAAAAAAACTTCTGAGGACCGGTTTCTGGCTTTCCAGCCGTCTTCAGCCCGGCTTGCCTGAATCCAGTGGCAAAGTGAGCAAGGGACTCACGTCTGAGCATACCCCGCCACACTTATGGCGGCCAAAAGCGGTACAAAAGGGGGTGGTGATGGGCGGAGCATCTGAATCAATCAAACACTCACACCCAGTCAAAAGATCTTGGTTTAATCCATCACCGTTCTTTAGCCCACTCTGCCACCCCAGTTCAGACATGGCTATATGCAGATCATTCTGACCCTGTGCCTCATGGGAACAGACCAGCCCGAACTGCCAAGCCATGTCTTCCCTGAACCGGAAACAAGCTTCCGAGGACCGGTTTCTGGCATTCCAGCCGTCTTCAGCCCGGCTTGCCTGAATCCAGTGGCAAAGTGAGCAAGGGACTCACGTCTGAGCATACCCTGCCACACTTATGGCGGCCAAAAGCGGTACAAAAGGGGGTGGTGATGGACGGAGCATCTGAATCAATCAAACACTCACACCCAGTCAAAAGATCTGGGTTTAATCCATCACCGTTCTTTAGCCCACTCTGCCACCCCAGTTCAGACATGGCTATATGCAAATCAGTCTGACCCTGTGCCTTATGGGAACAGACCAGCCCGAACTGCCAAGCCATGTCTTTCCTGGACCGGAAACAAGCTTCCGAGGACCGGTTTCTGGCATTCCAGCCGTCTTCTGCCCGGCTCGCCTGAATCCAGTGGCAAAGCGAGCAAGGGACTCACGTCTGAGCATACCCTGCCACACTTATGGCGGCCAAAAGTGGTACAAAAGGGGGTGGTGATGGACGGAGCATCTGCATCAATCAAACACTCACACCCAGTCAAAAGATCTGGGTTTAATCCATCACCGTTCTTTAGCCCACTCTGCCACCCCAGTTCAGACATGGCTATATGCAAATCAGTCTGACCCTGTGCCTCATGGAAACAGTACAGCCTGAACTGCCAAGCCATGTCTTCCCTGGACTGGAAACAAGCTTCCGAGGACCAGTTTCTGGCATTCCAGCCGTCTTCAGCCCGGCTTGCCTGAATCCAGTGGCCAAGTGAGCAAGGGACACACGTCTGAGCATACCCTGCCACACTTATGGCGGCCAAAAGTGGTACAAAAGGGGGTGGTGATGGACGGAGCATCTGAATCAATCAAACACTCACACCCAGTAAAAAGATCTAGGTTTAATCCATCACCGTTCTTTAGCCCACTCTGCCACCCCAGTTCAGACATGGTTATATGCAAATCAGTCTGACCGTGTGCCTCATGGGAACAGTCCAGCCCGAACTGCCAAGCCATGTCTTCCCTAGACCGGAAACAAGCTTCCGAGGACCGGTTTCTGGCTTTTCAGCCGTCTTCAGCCCGGCTTGCCTGAATTCAGTGGCAAAGTGAGCAAGGGACTCACGTCTGAGCATACCATGCCACACTTATGGCGGCCAAAAGCGGTACAAAAGGGGGTGGTGATGGACGGAGCATCTGAATCAATCAAACACTCACACCCAGTCAAAAGATCTTAGATTAATCCATCACCGTTCTTTAGCCCACTCTGCCACACCAGTTCAGACATGGCTATACGCACATCATTCTGACCCTGTGCCTCATGGGAACAGACCAGCCCGAACTGCCAAGCCATGTCTTCCCTGAACCGGAAACAAGCTTCCGAGGACCGGTTCTGGCATTCCAGACGTCTTTAGCCCGGCTTGCCTGAATCCAGTGGCAAAGTGAGCAAGGGACTCACGTTTGAGCATACCCTGCCACACTTATGGCGGCCAAAAGCAGTACAAAAGGGGGTGGTGATGGACGGAGCATCTGAATCAATCAAACACTCACACCCAGTCAAAAGATCTGGGTTTAATCCATCACCGTTCTTTAGCCCACTCTGCCACCCCAGTTCAGACATGGCTATATGCAAATCAGTCTGACCCTGTGCCTCATGGGAACAGTCCAGCTCAAACTGCCAAGCCATGTCTTCCCTGGACCGGAAACAAGCTTCCGAGGACCGGTTTCTGGCATTCCAGCTGTCTTCAACCTGGCTTGCCTGAATCCAGTGGCAAAGTGAGCAAAGGACTCACGTCTGAGCATACCCTGCCACACTTATGGCGGCCAAAAACGGTACAAAAGGGGGTGGTGATAGACAGAGCATCTGAATCAATCAAACACTCAAACCCAGTCAAATGATCTGGGTTTAATCCATCACCGTTCTTTAGCCCACTCTGCCACCCCAGTTCAGACATGGCTATATGCAAATCAGTCTGACCCTGTGCCTCATGGGAACAGTCCAGCCCGAACTGCTAAGCCAAGTCTTCCCTGGACCGGAAACAAGCTTCCGAGGACCGGTTTCTGGCATTCCAGCCGTCTTCAGCCCGGCTCGCCTGAATCCAGTGGCAAAGTGAGCAAGGGACTCACGTCTGAGCATACCCTGCCACACTTATGGCGGCCAAAAGCGGTACAAAAGGGGGTGGTGATGGACGGAGCATCTGAATCAATCAAACGCTCACACCCAGTCAAAAGATCTGAGTTTAATCCATCACCGTTCTTTAGCCCACTCTGCCACCCCAGTTCAGACATGGCTATATGCAAATCAGTCTGACCCTGTGCCTCATGGGAACAGTCCAGCCCGAACTGCCAAGCCATGTCTTCCCTGGACCGGAAACAAGCTTCCGAGGACCGGTTTCTGGCATTCCAGCCGTCTTCAGCCCGGCTTTCCTAAATCCAGTGGCAAAGTGAGCAAGGGACTCACCTCTGAGCATACCCTGCCACACTTATGGCAGCCAAAAGCGGTACAATTGCTCAATTGCTTCAGAGACAGGGAGATCCTGAGGTGAAGAGGCATGGCGATCCAGGATTTGATGGCGAGGTAGGCAAAGGATCTTCTTCAGGTCCTTCTCATGTAGATCCAAGGGGCCAGTGCCAGTTGGGACGAGCAGAGGTGTGTGGTGGGTGCGTGGAAAAAGATTTAGCAGTTCATGTCCGGCGCCATGGATGGCTTTGTAGGCATGTGGGGGAGCTTGAAGTTAATTATTTTGTTGACTGTGAGCCAGTGGAGTTCTTGTAGGTGTTTGGAGATGTGGCTGTGGCAAAGGAGGTTGAGGACCAATTTGGCGGTGGTGTTCTACACGTTCTGGAGTTTTCTGAGGAGTTTCTGGCTGGTGCCTGGATAGAGTGTGTTGCCGTAGTCGAGTCTGCTACTGATGAGTGCATGGGAGATCATTTTCCTGGCCTCAGCGGAAATCCATCTAAAGGTTTTCCAGAGTATTCCTAAATCAGGTTGGCACCAGTTGCAAATCAGACTGCAGTTGGGCCCATCTGACATCAGCCAAACTGAGTTAGTGGTCAGTGTGCCTCTGACTATCGGGGATAAAGGAGGAGAAATGGTGGTGAATACATGACTTTGGGAAATAGAAAAAGGGGGTTTTGGAAGCTGCAGAAATAAACTTTACTCCTTCAAGCTACCATAAGTTGTCAAATCAATAGTTTTTCAAACCTTTCCAGCCGCATATAGCTGAGAAATTATTTAAAAATATTCCTTGCTATTGCACTTGTTTACCCCTACAAACTCTTTAGGTGGGAGGCTCCCATATTGCACAGATGGAAGCACAGTAATAAAGTTTGCAAGTATTGCCATAGTGCCATATCTGTACTATTTCATGATGAAATGGGCATAAGAGAAGATTATGCCTTACTTTCTTTTTTTATTATTATATTTTTATTGAGTGTTCAGCTCGAAATACAATATGAAACTGCAGGGTAAAGTGCACAGTGCAAAGCTTTTAGTGTATGGGTACTAAGAATATCTTACAGTTAACAACATTGCAACAATATCCAAATATGCCAATTTAAGAAAAAAACATCCAATTACTATAATTCTTAGCAGGAAAAGTCCATAAAGAATGGCAAATTGCCTGAATGCAGGGGACACGGAAGAAACGCATAATAAAGTGCGTAAGTGCTTAATACTGAATAGGATTGGTCACATAGTATAACCTGAGAATATATTAAACTTTGCAGGGTTTTGCTCTCCATGCTTGAAAGGAGGGTATCTTATTGCTACACCAATTTTGGAGGATTAAAGATCTTGCTACTAAGGCTAAGCATTCTTCTTGTGTATTGCTTGATGTCATATTTGGAGAGCAACCCAATACTGCACTATATTTGTCAATGGAGATAGAGTAATCTACGGTAGCCTTAAGATATTTTTCAATTTTTTCCCAAAGATAACCAATTTTGGGTCAATCCCAGACGATATGTGCCTCCTCCTTCTTTAGTGCAGCGAAAGCACCTATCTTCAATTTGTGGATATATATTATGCAAGAAGAATGGTGCCCTATAAATTAACCATTTTGTATAAAATTGCATATGTTTAAAATTGGTGCCTCTTATTACTGTAGGATTTAGTTTGTTAATTCTGTTCCAAGTTATTCTTGGAAGCTGTAGTTCTTCTTTTTACCACCATCTCTCTCAGATTTTTTCATAAATGGGAAGAGATTTATTATCGTCAATGATTTTCCCCCATGCGCTATCTGACAGTCGTATCGGTGTTTCAAATGTTTCACTTACGCCTATATTAATGAATGACCACTCAGCACATTTTTAGGGTGAAGGAGCGCAATTTCTATCTCTGGCCATTTCTTTCAGGAGTTGCAGTCAACAAAATCCCTAACTTGCGTGTATCCATTGTCTTCCCATTTTCTTAAAATGCCAGTTTCTAGTAATCCCTTCTCCCCTGTGGTAAGATGAGATAGCCTCATTGAACCATTTATTATGGGGATGCTATACAATGCTAACATTTGAGTTTTCTGTTTAAAAATCCATTGGAGAGTCATATATCATACTTTCTAAGGGTACTTAACTATTCTCGATGGATCTAAGATTTTATACTCCATTAAGATCTAATTCATTAAAAAATTATCTACCTCCGGGGGCTCTGATTGAAAGAAAAATCTATAGCTGTTGTGTACAAAACTTGCATGATAGTAATTCCTTATGTTTGGAAGGGACAACCCTCCCTCTTCCATAGAATAATTTAAAGTGCTAAGTGCCAGCATAGGTGTTTTATTAGCCCATAAAAAGGATGAAAACAAACTGTCTATCTCTGTAAAAAAAGACCTTTGTAATGCACACAGAGCAGCTGCGAATAAACAATTGAATAGAGGCAGTATAGTCATATGTATGAGTGCCAAGCAGCCTAGTCTTAATAGTGGGAGTTGGTTCCATCATGGTAAAAGGCTTTTAACTTTTTGTATCAACAGGATATTATTCAATTGGAATAGATCCTCTACTTTCTCCATCACATAAATCCCTAAATATCTTTTTGGACGAGAATTATACACTGATCTCAAATTTGGCAATAGGAAATCGGTGGAGCAATTGCACAATAAGATTTCAGTCTTGGCCTTATTTGTTTTATAGCCTCCTACTGCCTGAAATTCCAAGAAAGTCCCCAGGATTTCCTCCTGGGTGTCTTCTTTGGAATTCAGAAAAAGGACAATGTCATTGGCATATCATTTTATGTTGGTCATCCCTTGTAGGGGAGCAGTATGTGCCATTTTCTGTCTGAATGCTATTGCCAGGGGTTCTATAAACAAGGTGAATAAAATCGGGGATAGAGGGCAGCCATGCCTAGTACCACTATTTATTTGACAGGTGCCCACATTTATAGAGTTAATTAGAATTTAGGCCTGGGAATCCTTGTATAAGTGTTTTATTATTTGTGTGAACTCTTCTGGAAAGCCAAAGTTTTCCAAAATTAAAAATAAACATTCCCATGATACCAGATCAAACGCTTTCTCAGCATCTAAAAACCACAACTCTGCCTCTATCTTATTTTTATTAAAATAATCTAATGCTTCTATTAAAAATTTTGTGTTGGTAGAAAGCTGTCTCCCAGCTACAAATCCACATTGATCTGCATGTATAAGTGAGCCCACCATTATATTCAGTCTGTTTGTAAGTAGCTTTGTAAAAATGTTATAGTCAACATTGAGGAGGCTGATGAGTCTGTAAGTGTTGACATTCTCCCTGTTATTATCCTTCTTCAAAACGTTAACCACTACTGCTGTATGGAAAGATGTCAGAGGTTCACCACCCTTAAGTAAGGGGTTAGCGAGTTTTAAAATTTGTGCATTGAGAGCTAAGGCAAATCTTTTGTAAAATTCGACTGGCAGACCATCTTCCCCAGTCGCTTTACAGTTTGCCATAGAACTGATCACTGATTTCAAGTTCTTCATTTGTAAATTCTTCTAACAGTTCTTCTGTAGATTCCCTATTTAGGTGGGGGATTGACAAATGTGAAGAAAGGCAATAATATGATCAGAGTACATATGATGGTCTAATTGGTAGGTTCCCTTGTAGTGTTTAGGAAAGGTGTCACAGATATCTTCGGTTCTAGTTAATCGCAATTTGGCCAGCTCGTCCCAAATACTTTCAATTCTATTTTAGACCTGTTTCTCTTTTGCCTGCCATGCTAAAAGCTTCCCTGTATATTCGCCCTCTTCATACACTAGGTCCCACTTGCTACATCCTCTAGTTGATAATAATACTCCCTAATGTGTGCTTTTGCCTGAAGTAGCTCTTGTTATGTGTTCAGATTACTATCCTTAATGCATTCCTGATTCACCTGGGCGAGTATTGCCTCGATCTTTAGTCTTTCCTCTTTTTTTACTGTTTGTTGCAGAATTTCTTTTGAAGTAATTATGCCTCTTAGCGTAGCCTTAAATGCATCCCAAACTTCATTAGTTGGAGCCGAGTCTTTATTTATGGTAAAAAAGGCGCTAATCTTGTTGGCTATTTCTGTTCACCAGGACTCATTTTCCAGATGAAATTTATTAAAATACCACCTATAGGCCCTTTTCACTCCCAGCCTCCAACAACAATTTCTATTTTAATTAGGACATAAAAGGCATTTGAAAAATGATCATACTTATTGACAGTAAGGTCGTGTGAAGTCACGAAGAAATCTATTCTAGATGCTGAATAATATTTTGCCCAAAAGCATGTATAATTGCCCTTTCCTGGATTTTGAAGGCGCATGAGTAATCACGTTTACCTGGATTTTGAAGGTGAGGCGTTACTCTTGTAACTGCAAAGACCACTGCTGTCAAGCAAATGTCACTGAACACTTGACCACTTGATCATTATTTTAAGCAACATTGAACTACAGCACCTTTTTCATTGATGGTTATACAATTTCATGCTCTGCAACAGCTGTTGCTGGCAAGAGGATATAGGAGTTTGGGTCCACTTTAGAGTTTGATGGACAGGTTACTTCCTCACAAATGTGACAGATATTACTTCCTCCTTACTACGCATATCAGGAACCTCGGACCAAACGATGACATCAAACTGGAGATGACTGCACAAGTCACAGCCGTCACTGCATCCTGATTCCACATCCTGAAGATGCAGAGGAAGATCGTCAAATGGCTTCCAATCAAAACTAGAAGAAATTTCATTCATGTCCAGTGACCGTCACCAGAAAGTTGGACTACCGGAAAACCCTCTGTGCCCAGGTCACCAAGCAACTTACTAGAAGACTACAGACCATCCAGAACTCAGCAGCAAGACTCATCTCATCATCTCATATAGAACTCACATCACACCTCAGAGAGGTGTTAAGTGCTCCAGATACAAAAGCACGCTAATTTCAAACTCCTCATGCTCACATTCAGGGCAATACACAACTTAACTCCCACGTACGTGATCCATGGCATCCAGTGGCAGCTCCTCCACAATGTTGGAGGAGCGTCGCCCCACTGCCTAGCTCAAAGCCAGCAAATGCAAAATAAAATGATGTTCTTGCATCGTTTTATTTTATATTTGCCGGCTCTTAGCCAGCAGTTTTGGGAGTGAAGGGACAGGGGCTTGAGAGGGGGATGAGCCGTGCTAGTGCACTTCACTCCCTAAGTGCTCATATGTATGTGGCCGGCCGTCTCAGGCCAACCAAAACACACATGTTCCCATAGGTTTTCTCCAGCCCAGCTGCATTTAGCAGCATGACAGAAGAAACTCCAGTCTCCCTGGTTTGAGCATGGTGTCATTACCTTCCTGCTCAGACCAAACCACGTGCTGCTCTGCCCCAGGATGAGCAGGAAGAGGAGAAGCATTGACGAGATGCGATGCTGGACATGGGCGGTGGCAAAATATGAGTTCATTTTGTTTTCTTTGATATTGTATCCCCCTGTGCGACACCTCCCACGTGACCCACCTGCCCACCACCCCTTGTTTATGGTGGCATCTATTCTACCAACCACCCAGACACCTCCACTCTGCAGGTATCGTACCCATCTCACACATACACAGATCAACATCAGGAGGACAGGCATTCTTTTGCATTGCTGTAAAAGCATGGAATGGCCTTCTCCTCTCTTCTTGAATTCTGTATGAAACTGAAGCCCAGGGCTTTCAATTAACCAACCTACCACCTGCTCAGCAGTACAATACCCTCACAGATGATAGTACGCACTTACAAATAAACAAAACATAACATAACTAATTCAGTACACTGTCAGGCTACCCTCAGAGATTGTCACAAGTACCCCCTCCTTGTACAGTGTCAGAGGACATTCACAAGACCTTCAGTGCACAATTAAAGGGCCCTCCAAAATACTCACAAGACCCCCAGTACACTTTCAGAAGACTCTTAGAGACTTGCAAACTCTTAATGCACTGTCGGACACTGTCATACATTCCTCAGTAAACTGTCAAAAGACTCTTATAGACTGTAACAAGACACTCAGTAAAAGGTCAGGGGACACTCAGAAACACAGTAAGAGAACCCTCAAAGGGTTTCACAAGAACCCCAGGACACTGCCAGAGAACTCTCAGAGAATTTCACAAGACCATCAGTACACTGTTGAAACACTCTAAGGAGTGTCACAAAGCAGTGGGTAGACTGTCAGACAACATTCAGAGACTGTCACATGACTCCAGTGGACTGTGGGAGGGTATGCAGAGCATTGCAATCTCTCAATATACTGTGAGAGAACCCTCAGAGAGTATTAGAGTGATCAGACACTCAATAGAGTGTCAGAGGATCACAACAGAGTGTAAGGAACCTCCATACAACACCAAAACATGCTCATTTCCACCAAAGGACCATATTCAGATATCAGAGAGCCCTGAAAACAATGGTAGAGATATGCTCGGCAGGTAACTCCATTTCATCAGGGACCACCTACTCCAGTTCATATGTTCCTTATTTAAAATCATTATTTTAAGATATTTTAAGGTGTTAGTCTTATAGATTCAAATTAATTGAAGCGTCTGACAGCAGACAGTGACAGCGGCAGAAGCGAAGCAGGAGCGAGCAAGCAAAACGCCAGCTGTCGCCATATTCATACCTGCCAAAAGCTCCCCGCTCCCCCGGCCCCCTAGACCCTGGTGCGGGGGGGCAAGACGAGAGGTCGGGTCTGCAGGGAAGCCGAAAGCCAAAAACCGAAGGCCTGTTGGTTTATGAAAGGGCTCCGCTTTCTCCCGAGATACTGCTGCACCGGATGCACCGGACACCGGCCGGCTCCGGATCCCAGCCCCCGCACCCCGCTCCTGCTTTGCTTCTGCCTCGGAAGGCTGTGTGGTGTGCGGAGTGCAGAGGGAGGAGCTGCGAGGTCCGCGAGGTCCGACTCCCCATCAAGGCAGCATGTGGAGGCGGCTGCGGACAGAGGACAGAGGATCAGGTCGGAGAGAGCCCGCATTGGATAGGCGTTTGAGCCACAGCCACAGCCCAGCCCAGGATTGGCACGACTGACTGACAGACAGATTCTTGGCAGGTGGGTGCCGCGCTGGAGACCCCCGGACTGCCTGTCTGCAGGCAGGTCTAGGGCATTGGGGGGCTGCTGGTTGCAGGCGCTGGCAGCAGAGAGAGGCAGTGGGAGAACTGAGCTGATGCTATAAGGACAGAGGCTGGAGGCAGGTGTTGGAGGCAGGTGTCAAGGATCCAAGCAAAGCCCCTACTTCTGCCAGGTCAGCCAGGTCAGCCTACACTGCTGCCCATTGTTCGCGGATACCACTTGCCAGGAGGGAGGCATAGCGCTTCACAGTGAGACCAGAGGGGGTAGTTAACTCGCACAAACTGTGATAAATTACTTAAAGCGACGCCACAACCTCCCATTGACTACTAACTATTAGCTGTTGTATCTTGCGCGGTTCCTCTGCACCACCCCTGCCTCATTAAAATCTCTACGCCATCGTAGAGGCACTGTGTTCCGCCAGGCTCTAGCATAGCCGCTCCTAGCGCGCCTCGTACTGCAATTACACCTCACCATCCTCCCTGACGGCAGCTGCTCCTGCTCAGCGGGGGCAGACGGGCTTGGGAGGGAGTGGAGTGGGAGGCAAAGGCTGGTGCGGGGCAGGCGGCACAGGGGGTATAGAAAAATCACTTGGGGTATAGGAGGAAGGGAATAGGTAAGGCGGCCCCCCACTCGTACAGTGTTTAAACAATTGGAGCCTCACCTATATGTCTACACATCCACATAAAAAACCACCAGGAGTAGGGACCCCTCCTTGTTAGTGTCCCCAGGGATTTGTCAATGACATGGATCCAATGGTTAGGATGTGTGTAAATACTAAAAATCACACAGGACCATTATTACTTCATCCACCAGAAAAGTGTGAAAGATAGAGAGAGTACCTCACGGTAGCACCACCCGAGGGGGTTCCCGGTTAGTAATTGCCGGTATACCCACTTCTCATCATTGGCCACTCTCTCTATGTGAAAAGACAAAAGTGCACTAAAGGAAGATAATAGTGCAGACGTGAGAATAGTGATGTGAAAAAACACAAATAGTGACAAACGTCTCACCACTGACACATAATTTAAAGTGTGCAGAGCAGATGTACAGACCCCTAACCAAACACACAAATAATATGTAAAAGTGTGGTAGGGTTGTGCTTGCTTTACCGTTTTATTCTGATGCAGCAGAACCCCACTTCTTAAAAATGGTAAATATGTACCATAACTCTTTTCAATCTCAAGCCGACATGTTTCATCGCTGCAATTTTAGCGATTTCATCAGGGCAATGAGGGGTAAAAAATTCTCCGTCTTTTCATGAAGTTATGGACCTTGAGGGTGCTACGTTAGCACATACCAGCACCACTCAAAAGGGGCACCGTGTTAAGCGTCCACGTGTCCCAGCATGTGACCGACAATAATCACAGCCACTGTCGCCGAGTCCCTCCGGCGCTTCCGACGATCCACCCACCCATTTTTTGGTGGATGAAGTAATAGTGGTCCTGTGTGATTTTTAGTATTTACACACATCCTAACCATTGGATCCATGTCATTGACAAATCCCTGGGGACACTAACAAGGAGGGGTCCCTACTCCTGGTGGTTTTTTATGTGGATGTGCAGACATATAGGTGAGGCTCCAATTGTTTAAACACGGCACAGGGGGTATAGACAACGGGCTACTAGGATACTAGGAAATCATCCACACAACCCCTAAAGGATGAGATCAGGCAGGATAAGGAGGACACCAAAGCAAAATAAACGGACACCAAAGGCAAAGAAATCCCTATCAGCAAATCAGGAAAAAACACCACCAAACAAAACAAATATAAAAAAAGGTCTAACAAAAGTGCTACCCACCCAGCTTATCTCTCCAATTGCATCAATGTTCAGAAAAAAACAGGGCGAGAGGGAGAAACTAGAGGCAAACAAAGCTTTCTTCTTTCTGAAAAATCCAGGAGCCACTCTCCTTACGACCCAACAATCTCTTCCAGGCCTACCTATGCCTTTAACTCCCGAGAAGGCCTCCTGCAACAAAGGCCTAACATCAATATTCATGCAACTAACTCCCCAGTTACCTTGGGCGAATTCATCAAGCCCCCCTTGCCAAAACAGGTACCAGGATGAATTTATAGCAATGGCCCACATGCAGGATGTACTGGGAGAGGGTCTCGACCAGGAAAGCTCCCTGCCACAAAAACGCAGTACAGGAGATAATTTAGTCCTGGATCTGAGTAAAACACAGGCAACTGGAACTACAACAGAGGCCACCATGGATAGTAAGAGGACGAAGGAAGTATCGAAGTGCACAGGAAAATCAGCATCCAATGCAGAACTCAAAACACCAATAGCAGCACTAACCTTTTTTAAAAAACTCTCAGAAACCAATACACAAAACCCCCCAACAGTACCACAAATACAGAAATTACTCAATAAAGAGCCCCAGATACTCAAAGTCCAGATACACAGGGAACACAACACAACCCAAATGGAATTGACCAGTCAGAACACTTCAGAAACGTCATGGCCGAAGCCATTAAATTTTACATCAAGCCCAATATCAAACAATGAATTAATGCAAGACATAAGCAAAAATAAAGGGGGATAAAACATGGGGGAAATAAAATCATCAAGCCCCACAGCAAGCCTCGCATCAAATCCAACAATAAACAAAGAAATGCGGCAAAATACAAGCATAACCAATTACAAAAGGGAAGAAATCTCAGATAAAAAACCAGGTAACACAAATGAGGACGGGCAATCTACTCAACTGCAAAGCAAAGGACAATCAGTGGAATACCCCAGAGATGTTACTTCAAAACTGGGTAACTCCTCACTTCCCCAAGAACATGCTGATTTCTCATTCAATCCGAACTATGAACAGAGTGCTAGTGTAAGCAACTCAGGGTTGTTATTCTCTACAATAGAAACACTTCAATCAACAGTAAAGGCTTTAAACTGGCAATCCGACAAAATGGATATCCAAGTCAACTTAATGAACACTATAGCCCACTACATTGCGGGGATCGACAGTAAACTGGACAAACTAAATAATCTGATAATAACAGCTCAATCAAAGTATACACTGGAACAGAGTCCCTGCACCTGCGGTCCTATTATAGACAAACTAAACCTCCTTCCCAACCTAATAGAACAAATACTGGCTGTAAAAAAATCAGACCAACATCTCTCGAATGGAAACTCAACCAGGAAAATTACTGATCACGACCACGCTAACAGCCCAGAAACAGTAAATTTGACCAAACAAATTACTGACCATAATATCGTAAAGATCCCAGAAACAGACACATCTAAAGGAAAGAACAGGGCAGAAATAAGTCAAGCAGTAAACATAACAACGCCAAATAAAAAAACCTGCTTAACAAGACGACAAAAAAAACGGGAAAGAAAAGCAAGGAATAAACAACCACCAGGACATGCGGAAGAAGGTATCAAAATATTCCCCATATTCACCTCAGCTATAAATAAGCAGGAAACATCAAATACGACATTACAATCTGACGACTCATTTGATCAAATGTACAACTCATCAGGACAACAGCTCCGAATAAAAAAAGAAAGGGAGTCCCTTCACGCAGAGACGATAAGCAACACTGGCATATGCGCACTATTAACGGCCATAGGTGAAACAAACAGCAGAGACGCACAGCCGAGGTTGGTCTTGGGCAACGGAACACAGAAAATTGATACAGTGGAAAAAGGAAGCTGCATAGAAACCGGCAGCACATCAAAACCAACCGTTCCTCCAGGCCTACTTATAACCTCGGAGATCACCGAAAAATACCAAGAGGCGGTCGAGAACAATAGACTAACACCAGCCAGACAAAAACGGGACGTCACCCAAGAAAATCGTCAAGTAGGAACTAAAAACTGCCCACAAGGCAGAGAAGAATCAATACTAAGACAAAGCAGGTCTCAAGGTAGATCAGGAGATTCTACAATAGAGGATATACCTACTAACAATCAGGGGGAACCATCAATAATAAATGAAAGAACCGTAAACTGGAAAAGCAGGGTCTGGGGTGGAAAAAGTTTACCCCCTACTGCAGGTATAAAAATACTACTAAGGCAAGGAGTCCGTCATATAAATTTGAACTGCAACGAGGACGCCATACCAGGGAGGGGAACAGAGTCTGAGTACATCAGAACCCCCCAGACTAACATAGTCACGATTGGAGACTCAACAAAAGAGAGTAACCAGACCATAATGACTGCGATATCCCAGCGCGTACAGGTAATCAATACTCATGGAACACAAACATCCGCCGGGACCGGGCCTTATAGTAAAATCAGCCCAGATAACACACCAGAACTCGGGAAAGTCCCTGAGAACTGGTCTAGTAATGATAATTTACATCTCAAACAACTCCTTTTTACCCCGGAATACGAAACTCAGGGGCAACATGACATCCTCAACAGGGGAAATTTAAGCTTCACGCCAACATTGAAGGGCTTCAACATCTAACTAACACGGATCTACTCTTAGTCAAATTCTGCAAACAAGGTACAAATAATTCATTGGAACAAACTTTAACAACATGGCGAACAGCAGAAATTGCCCAGTTAATACTATCCTTTAGAGAGAGGTTCGAATCATGGGGCATAAGACTTTCCAGGCCGGTAAAACTACGCTACCCAGGCCCACTTGAAGCTTGTCCAGTGACAAAAGAGAAAAAAGAAAAACGGCCAGAAAAAACGGATCAGGCAATTTCAGTACTATGGAACGCTAGAGGGAACAGCCCACTACCGACAACTCATCCCCTAACCACAACAGGTAATCAAATAAACGCCAAGGATGACGTAGCCTATTGGCGCTGGCTAACAGACATATTAAATAAACAGAAAAATAATTGACCTCCGAAAAAACCTCAAAAGGATAGTACCCAAGAAATTTTCCACCTATTGTCCTGGAACATAGCCGGATCCAGGAAATGGATGGAAGACGGCTCCCCCCCTCACAATTGGACAACATGCGACATCATTGCCCTCCAAGAAACATGGGCATTAGAGGAGCTACCTCTGGTTGGGTACACTCACCATAACATACCAGCAAGGAAAAACTTCAACTATGGTCAACCAAAAGGGGGCTTATCAGTTTATATTGCGTTGGATATCAAGATTAGCTCAGAACAAATAGCCCCATACGGACCAAACATGCAACTAATAAAACTATCAATGCCAGGCAGACCAACTCCGGTACTACTTGTTAACTTCTACACACCCCCAAGGGTGAAAGAGAAACAAGTTGCAATGGATCAGCTAGTATCCATAATTACGGATACTCGAAACAATAACCCATCCTGGGAAATCATCGTAACAGGTGATTTTAATTCAAATCTAATCTATACGCCTGTGGATGATGAGATTATAGCAACTGATAACGAATTCTGGAATGTCAAACCACAAACTCATCTGCAAACAGAGCGATTCGATCCAATTGGGCGCAAACTGGTAACAAGCCTGGAATTCCTCGGGCTGCGGTTCCTTAACGGGAGAATCAAAGGTGACAATCCACCTCAGTATACCCATCTAGGAACCTGGACGGCCTCAAGGCTTGATTACACAGCAGTCTCTCTTCCTTTATTGCCATTCGACGAGCAATTTTCAATAGAATATACTTCAAAAAGCGATCATTCATATCAGCACATTTACTTCAATTTAAAACTGAGTAAATACCCTAGCTGTAACATAGTGGGAGATAACACGCCGACCACTTATATGAAACGACTTAACTGGACAACGTCTAACATCGAGGAGCTGCAGGCAAATGTGCAGAAACTAAAAATAGAAAGTGAGGTTACAACAGGTACCCAAATACAAAAATGGGAGAGCTTTACGGGAAAATTAGTAGCAACGACGTCCGTTCCAAATAAATTACATCCTCCCACTAACAAAAATTCTCTGCCTAAGAACTTGACAAAACTCAAAATAGAGATAAGGAGAAACGCCAGAGCACTAAAAAAGACAACTACGTCGTCCAAAGACTGGATCCAAAGACAAAACCTCAAGAAAGAATATAAAAAGAAAATGTGGGAATGCAAAAGATCTCTGAAAGATGACATTTGGGCAAAACTACTCTGCTCCGCTAAGAACACCAACTCAAACGCATTTTGGAGGATTATTAACAGCTTAAATCACCCATCAAATCCAACATCATCCAATGTCCAAGAAGCGGACTGGGTTGCGTTATTAACAGAGAGGTTCGCAGAGACAACATTAGATCAGCCCAACCCAGGAGCAATCCAACAAACTACCAACGGAGTGTCCCAAAAAATAAAGGGAAGCATTACTCCCAGGCTTCCCCGCGACGCGGTTAACCTATGGGAGAAGAAGGACGCAACAAACTAGGTCAAACAAACATGGTATAGCGAGGAGGACATAAGAAGAATCATAAGGAAGTCACGTGGCAACGGAGCACCAGGGCCGAATGGGATCACTCCAATAGTATATAAAACCGATCCGGATTTTTGGTGCAGAAAATTAAAAATATTATTTGAAGAAATAATAAGTGAAAACCAAATACCATCTAGCTGGCAGGGCTCCATAATTTCACCCATCTTTAAAGGAAGAGACAGAACATCCCCATCTAATTATAGACTGATTGCCCTCCTAGATGTGGAGGCGAAGTACTTTGCATCCCTCGTCCTGGAAGATCTAATAAACTGGTCCAACAACACAAAGAGAATACCACTGAACCAAACAGGCTTCAGGAAAGGAACTGGGACACTAACTAATATAATGTCGCTCTCAGTACTAGCTGACAAATATCTCCGAAGAAAACAGCCCCTTCAACTATGTTTTATTGACTTAAAGGCAGCATTCGATAGTGTGGATCGGAACATTTTATGGAGGAAATTGCACAGTTGGAACATCCCGGATAAAATCCTGAGGGGGATCTTACTCCTTTATTCCAACACCTGGATGGAAGTTAAATTGGGGAACGGAACACGCCTCTCAAGAAAAATCAATACCAGCAAAGGTCTCAAGCAGGGCTGTGTTCTAGCCCCCCATGTTTTTAACCTTTTTATGGCGGACCTAACATCAAGTCTAAATAAGATCCCATCCCATCCACCTAAACTTGGCTCCAATCCGCTAACACATTTATCCTATGCGGACGATGTGGTACTGCTGAACCTAACGAAGACTGGCATCCAAAGGTTACTAGTAGGGCTGGCAGAATTCATAACAAACAACAACCTGGAGATAAATACAACAAAAACAAAAACAATGCTTATCACCAGGCGACGGACAGCCAGCACATGCCTCTATCTGGAGGGAACAAAGCTAGAGGCTGTGTCCAATTTCAAGTACTTGGGCTTCTACTTTGATAATCGACACAGCCTTCAGCAGCAAATGTCGTACATCACCCAGAGATCAAATTCACTCTCATTTGCTTTTAGATCTTTGGCCAAAAAGCTCACAGGGCCATCATATAAACCTCTACTGGCAACAATAAAAGCAAAAGTTCTTCCAACCCTGTCATATGGCAGTGTAGGACTGCATGGCAAAGATGCGGACCTGCTTAACAAAATGCAGACAGCCATCTTTAAATCCACCTTCCAAATACAACAGGGAGCCTCACCAGCTCAGACGAGGTTAGAATTCGGAACAGTAAATGAAACAGTAGGAAGAAAGTACGCAAGTATTAAGTACTGGTACACACTGAAACAGAACACGTCAGCTTCGGAATTGCATCAAGTACTATGGGAAGAAATAGGATCTGACGCTAAGTCCCCATACAATCAGTATCTTGAAAAGTCCATAACTGAGACTGGAACAAGAAAACTTTGGGAACTTAACCTGCCTTACCTAGCGTTCAAACAGGCTATAAACAAGTCAACCAAATTCCATTCCCTCGTACTTGATAAAGCCACGTTTAGTACCAGAAAACACGCATGGATGGTTATATCAAATTACAAAACACTTGTGGCAGCCCCATACCTAACAATCACATTTTCAGCTCACAGAAAACAGAAACTAATTGGACTCTGTTTTGGGAAATTTCCATCGATTATGGACCAACCAATCTGGGTGCATGACGGACCGAAAATCTGCAGACTTTGCGGGAGGAGCAACGAGGACTTCATTCACCTTGTTTGTATCTGCCCGAATCTAGCTCAAGCTCGAAGTTCTCTTTTAAAAAAGTCTATGAACGAGCGGGGTATAAGAACGTGCAGATCTGCAATTATGGCAACCTTGAACCCAGTAGACACACAATTGAACTGCCTACTACTAAAGTTCTTTGCAGCCCACTCTCAAGCGCTAAAATACACTACGGCTTCCTGTCAACAAAGGGATAATACCACTGTGGTAGCTCGGGGAGTGAGCTTTCCGGAACATTAAAAGAGGAAAAAATCAAGAACTGTAGAATTAAGCTATACAGACTGCATTTTAATCATACTTCATTTGATTTTAAATAACAAAGTCGGTATTAGACGGAGAATGTTATAGAATATACTAACAGAGATTGCACTTATATATTAAGAAATTTTAAACACATTAGTCGATTTTTAAAATGTATTGTTGTGGTTTTAATTAACTGAAACAATAAAAACTTTTTCACTTTCACTTTCAATTGACCCAGTATTTCAACATCCCAGGCTCCGTGTGGCAGCCCCAAGGTGAGGAGGGGTCAGAGGACAGACTCTGTCCACCACCGTACTTGAGTGGTGCGAAAATGGTCCACCACTGCATCTGGCCCCCAATGATTCTTCTCCGGCCTCCCCCTCCACCTGACTCACTCTGATATGTTTTCTGGATTCTGGTTTTACAGAACACAGCACGGATAGGCATTATAGACTCCCGGCCCAAAGGATTTGTCACTGAGCTAACTCGAGACAGAAAGACAGTTGGACTGAAAACCTCCCACACCCACTGAGGACTACGCAAAAAGGCTGTATTTCAGGTAACAATGAATCCTATGAGCTATCACACCAGCAGTATATGGATGCCAAACTCTCTTTCATAATGGAAAAGCACACTAAAGAGCACTAGGAAATGAGAGATATATGTTTAAGATTTCTTTTGAAATTAAAATCCTATCTCAGTGCACACACTATGAATAGTAACTAATATGAAAATCAAAAATATAGTAATAGCAGAGTTTACTAATAGAGAGAACAAGAAATAGTGCATATGATTGCTATTAAAAGAATCTTTGACATTGAAATCTTTAGCCCCATGTTAAGAAACTTGTGCATTTTACAGAGCAACAGTGTTTAATTCAGCAAACACAGATATTGTTGGTTGTCTGACTCTTACCAGGCTTAGCATCAAAAGGCTATGGTGTAGGTTCTATTGACACTAGCGGATTGTCATAAATGGCTAACTGCAGTACAATATGCTTGTTACATTCTCATTGGACTGTTTATATCTCTTATGTTATCAGCACTGGGATACCTATTGTGTGATAGTGCACTCTACAAATCTTAATAACATAATTTAACATAACTTAACATGACACGTGGGATAGAGTACCCCTGCAAATACGGATATCGCAGGTCACAGAGGAGTTCCATGATCCTGCCGGCCCACACTCCCCCGAAGCCACTAAGTTATTTTAATTTATAATGGCAATAGCTTAAACGTTTGTAAATAACTTTTGTGAAGATTATGTTCAGTGTATTTTATTGTGACGAAAATCCAAGAACATTGCATTTGCACCTACACACACACACAGAGCCACACACATAGATGTGGTGGTGGTGGATCTGGGGGATATGGTGGTGGTGGTAATGGTGGATGTGGTGGTGATGGTGGTGGATGTGGGGTGGATGTGGTGGTGGATATGGTGGTGGTGGTGGATGTGGTGGAGGTGGTGGATGTGGTGGATGTGGTGGTGGTGGATGTGGTGGTTGTGGATGTGGTGGTTGTGGATGTGGTGGTTGTGGATGTTGGGGATGTGGTGAAAGTGGTGGTGGATGTGGTGGTGGAAGTGATGGTGGTGAATGCGGTGGTGGATGAGGTGGCGGATGAGGTGGTGGATGTGCTGGTGGTGGATGCGGTGGTGGATGTGGTGGTGGTGGTGGATGTGGTGGTGGATGTGGTGGTGGTGGATGCGGTGGAAGTGGTGGTGGATGTGGTGGTGGATGTGGTGGTGGATGTGGTGGTGGTGGTGGTGGATGTGGTGGTGGATTTCATGGTGGATGTGGAGGTGATGGTGGATGTGGTGGTGGATGTGGTGGTGGATGTGGTGGTGAATGTGGTGGTGGTGGTGGATGTGATGGTGGATGTGGTGGTGATGGTGAATGCGGTGGTGGTGGAAGTGATGGTGGTGGGTGTGGTGGCTGTAGTGGTGGTGGATGCGGTGGTGGATGAGGTTGTGGTGGATGTGGTGGTGGATGTGGATGTGGTGGTGGTGGATGCGGTGGAAGTGGTGGATGTGGTGGTAGATGTGGTGGTGGATGCGGTGGATGTGGTGGTGGTGGTGGATGTGGTGGTGATGGTGGATGTGGTGGTGGTGGTGGATGTGGTGGTGATGGTGGATGTGGATGTGGTGGTGGATGTGGATGTGGTGGTGGATGTGGTGGTGGATGTGGTGGTGGATGTGGTGGTGGATGTGGTGGTGGATGCGGTGGTGGATGTGGTGGTGGATGCGGTGGTGGTGATTGTAGTGGATGTGGTGGTGGATGTAGTGGTGGTGGGTGTGGAGGTGCATGCAGTGGTGGTAGATGCGGTGGTGGTGGATGTGGTGGATGTGGTGGTGGATGTGGCGGTGGATGTCATGGTGGATGTGGTGGTGGTGGGGGTGGTGGATGTGGTGGTGGTGGGGGTGGTGGATGTGGTGGTGGATGCGGTGGTGGATGTGGTGGTGGATGCGGTGGTGGTGATTGTAGTGGATGTGGTGGTGGATGTAGTGGTGGTGGGTGTGGTGGTGCATGCAGTGGTGGTAGATGCGGTGGTGGTGGATGTGGTGGATGTGATGGTGGATGTGGCGGTGGATGTCATGGTGGATGTGGTGGTGGTGGGGGTGGTGGATGTGATGGTGGATGTGGTGGTGATGGTGGATGTGGTGGTGATGTGGTGGTGATGTGGTGGTGGTGGATGTGGTGGTTGTGGATGTGGTGAAAGTGGTGGATGAGGTTGTGGTGGATGTGGTGGTGGATGTGGATGTGGTGGTGGTGGATGCGGTGGAAGTGGTGGATGTGGTGGTAGATGTGGTGGTGGATGCGGTGGATGTGGTGGTGGTGGTGGATGTGGTGGTGATGGTGGATGTGGTGGTGGTGGTGGATGTGGTGGTGATGGTGGATGTGGATGTGGTGGTGGATGTGGATGTGGTGGTGGATGTGGTGGTGGATGTGGTGGTGGATGTGGTGGTGGATGTGGTGGTGGATGCGGTGGTGGATGTGGTGGTGGATGCGGTGGTGGTGATTGTAGTGGATGTGGTGGTGGATGTAGTGGTGGTGGGTGTGGAGGTGCATGCAGTGGTGGTAGATGCGGTGGTGGTGGATGTGGTGGATGTGGTGGTGGATGTGGCGGTGGATGTCATGGTGGATGTGGTGGTGGTGGGGGTGGTGGATGTGGTGGTGGTGGGGGTGGTGGATGTGGTGGTGGATGCGGTGGTGGATGTGGTGGTGGATGCGGTGGTGGTGATTGTAGTGGATGTGGTGGTGGATGTAGTGGTGGTGGGTGTGGTGGTGCATGCAGTGGTGGTAGATGCGGTGGTGGTGGATGTGGTGGATGTGGTGGTGGATGTGGCGGTGGATGTCATGGTGGATGTGGTGGTGGTGGGGGTGGTGGATGTGATGGTGGATGTGGTGGTGATGGTGGATGTGGTGGTGATGTGGTGGTGATGTGGTGGTGGTGGATGTGGTGGTTGTGGATGTGGTGAAAGTGGTGGAGGATGTGGTGGTGGAAGTGATGGTGGTGGGTGTGGTGGATGTGGTGGGGGTGACTGCGGTGGTGGATGAGGTGGTGGATGTGGTGGTGGATGTGGTGGTGGTGGATGTGGTGGTGGTGGATGCGGTGGTGGATGTGGTGGTGGATGTGGTGGTGGATGTGGTGGTGGTGGATGCGGTGGAAGTGGTGGATGTGGTGGTGGATGTGGTGGTGGATGTGGTGGTGGATGTGGTGGTGGAGGTGGATGTGGCGGTGGTGAATGTGGCGGTGGTGGATGTGGCGGTGGTGGATGTGGCGGTGGTGGATGTGGCGGTGGTGGATGTGGGGAATATGGTGGTAATGGTGGATGTGGTGGTGATGGTGGTGGATGTGGGGTGGATGTGGTGGTGGATGTGGTGGTGGTGGTGGATGTGGTGGATGTGGTGGAGGTGGTGGATGTGGTGGATGTGGTGGAGGTGGTGGATGTGGTGGTGGTGGATGTGGCGGTTGTGGATGTGGTGGTTGTGGATGTGGTGAAAGTGGAGGTGGATGTGGTGGTGGAAGTGATGGTGGTGGATGCGGTGGTGGATTAGGTGGCGGATGAGGTGGCGGATGTGCTGGTGGATGTGCTGGTGGATGTGCTGGTGGTGGATGCTGTGGTGGATGTGGTGGTGGTGGTGGATGTGGTGGTGGATGTGGTGGTGGTGGATGCGGTGGAAGTGGTGGTGGATGTGGTGGTGGATGTGGTGGTGGATGTGGTGGTGGTGGATGTGGTGGTGGTGGTGGATGTGGTGGTGGATGTGGTGGTGGATTTCATGGTGGATGTGGAGGTGATGGTGGATGTGGTGGTGGATGTGGTGGTGGATGTGGTGGTGGATGTGGTGGTGGATGTGGTGGTGGTGGTGGTGGATGTGATGGTGGATGTGGTGGTGATGGTGGATGCGGTGGTGGTGGAAGTGATGGTGGTGGGTGTGGTGGATGTAGTGGTGGTGGATGCGGTGGTGGATGAGGTGGTGGTGGATGTGGTGGTGGTGGATTCGGTAGTGGATGTGGTGGTGGTGGTGGTGGTGGATGTGGGGGTGGTGGATGCGGTGGAAGTGGTGGATGTGGTGGTGGATGCGGTGGATGTGGTGGTGATGGTGGATGTGATGGTGGATGTGATGGTGGATGTGGTGGTGGATGTGGTGGTGGATGTGGTGGTGGATGCGGTGCTGGATGCGGTGGTGGTGGTGGATGCGGTGGTGGTGGTTTTAGTGGATGTGGTGGTGGATGTAGTGGTGGTGGGTGTGGTGGTGGTGGTGCATGCAGTGGTGGTAGATGCGGTGGTGGTGGATGTGGTGGATGTGGCGGTGGATGTCATGGTGGATGTGGAGGTGATGGTGGATGTGATGGTGGGTGTGGTGGTGGTGGGGGTGGTGGATGTGATGGTGGATGTGGTGGTGATGGTGGATGTGGTGGTGATGTGGTGGTGATGTGGTGGTGATGTGGTGGATGTGGTGGTGGTGGATGTGGTGGTTGTGGATGTGGTGAAAGTGGTGGTGGATGTGGTGGTGGAAGTGATGGTGGTGGGTGTGGTGGATGTGGTGGTGGTGGATGCGGTGGTGGATGAGGTGGTGGATGAGGTGGTGGATGTGGTGGTGGATGTGGTGGTGGTGGATGTGGTGGTGGTGGATGCGGTGGTGGTGGTGGTGGATGTGGTGGTGGTGGATGCGGTGTAAATGTTGGATGTGGTGGTGGATGTGGTGGTGGATGTGGTGGTGGATGTGGTGGTGGAGGTGTATGTGGAGGTGGTGGATGTGGCGGTGGTGGGTGTGGCGGTGGTGGATGTGGCAGTGGTGGATGTGGCAGTGGTGGATGTGGCGGTGGATGCGGTGGTGGATGTGGATGTGATGGTGGATGCAGTGGTGAAGTGGTGGTGGATGTGATGGTGGATGTGATGGTGGATGTGGTGGTGATGGTGGATGTGGTGGTGGATGCGGTGGATGTGGTGGTGGTGAATGCGGTGGTGGTGGATGGGGTGGTGTTTGTAGTGGATGTGGTGGTGGGTGTGGTGGTGGTGGTGGATGCGGTGGTGGTGGATGTGGTGGTGGTGGATGCGGTGGTGGATGCGGTGGTTGATGAGGTGGTGGATGTGGTGGTGGATGCGGTGGTGGTGGATGCGGTGGAAGTGGTGGATGTGGTAGTGGTGGTGGATGCGGTGGATGTGGTGGTGGTGGATGTGGTGGTGGTGGATGTGGTGGTTGTGGATGTGGTGAAAGTGGTGGTGGATGTGGTGGTGGAAGTGATGGTGGTGGGTGTGGTGGATGTGGTGGTGGTGGATGCGGTGGTGGATGAGGTGGTGGATGAGGTGGTGGATGTGGTGGTGGATGTGGTGGTGGTGGATGTGGTGGTGGTGGATGCGGTGGTGGTGGTGGTGGATGTGGTGGTGGTGGATGTGGTGTAAATGTTGGATGTGGTGGTGGATGTGGTGGTGGATGTGGTGGTGGATGTGGTGGTGGAGGTGTATGTGGAGGTGATGGTGGATGTGATGGTGGGTGTGGTGGTGGTGGGGGTGGTGGATGTGATGGTGGATGTGGTGGTGATGGTGGATGTGGTGGTGATGTGGTGGTGATGTGGTGGTGATGTGGTGGATGTGGTGGTGGTGGATGTGGTGGTTGTGGATGTGGTGAAAGTGGTGGTGGAAGTGATGGTGGTGGGTGTGGTGGATGTGGTGGTGGTGGATGCGGTGGTGGATGAGGTGGTGGATGAGGTGGTGGATGTGGTGGTGGATGTGGTGGTGGTGGATGTGGTGGTGGTGGATGCGGTGGTGGTGGTGGTGGATGTGGTGGTGGTGGATGCGGTGTAAATGTTGGATGTGGTGGTGGATGTGGTGGTGGATGTGGTGGTGGATGTGGTGGTGGAGGTGTATGTGGAGGTGGTGGATGTGGCGGTGGTGGGTGTGGCGGTGGTGGATGTGGCAGTGGTGGATGTGGCAGTGGTGGATGTGGCGGTGGATGCGGTGGTGGATGTGGATGTGATGGTGGATGCAGTGGTGAAGTGGTGGTGGATGTGATGGTGGATGTGATGGTGGATGTGGTGGTGATGGTGGATGTGGTGGTGGATGCGGTGGATGTGGTGGTGGTGAATGCGGTGGTGGTGGATGGGGTGGTGTTTGTAGTGGATGTGGTGGTGGGTGTGGTGGTGGTGG
This sequence comes from Lissotriton vulgaris, assembly GCF_964263255.1. Classification (NCBI taxonomy): domain Eukaryota; kingdom Metazoa; phylum Chordata; class Amphibia; order Caudata; family Salamandridae; genus Lissotriton; species Lissotriton vulgaris. Next base: position 69,619,027 of record NC_141688.1, on the reverse strand, counting down.
TGGATGCGGTGGTGGTGGATGTGGTGGTGGTGGATGCGGTGGTGGATGCGGTGGTTGATGAGGTGGTGGATGTGGTGGTGGATGCGGTGGTGGTGGATGCGGTGGAAGTGGTGGATGTGGTAGTGGTGGTGGATGCGGTGGATGTGGTGGTGGTTGTGGATGTGGCGGTGGATGTCATGGTGGATGTGGATGTGATGGTGGATGTGATGGTGGATGTGGTGGTGGATGTGTTGGTGGATGTGATGATGGATGTGATGGTGGATGTGGTGTTGATGATGGATGTGGTGGTGGATGTGGTAATGGTGGATGCGGTGGTGGTGGTGGTGGATGTGGTGGTGGATGTAGTGGTGGTGGGTGTGGTGGTGGTGGTGGTGGATACAGTGGTGGTGGATGTGGTGGCGGATGTTGCGGTGGATGTGGTGGTGGTGGGTGCGGTGGTGGTGGAAGCGGTGGATGTGACATTACGCCGCCCGGCCTCCGGGATGTGGGCCACGAGGCTGTGTATGATCCTGAATGTTGCATACTGCTAGATAATGCCTCTTGATGCTTACATGAGGTTTTGCCTGTTCATGTCCTCTGTGTTCCCGCAGTAAAAATATTAAATTTTTTTAAAAAAAATACACAATTAGTTGAGAAATACACTGGCTACGTAGTTATCAGCTAAAAGTGTACTAAACCAGAGCAGCTGAAAGATCACAATTTCATGGTTAACGCATGTGCAGATTGTCAAGGTACTCGACATCTACCATAGCGATAAAACTAATTCCATACAACACATTTTGCTGCTCACATGTTTACTTAACATTGCAGCAAGGCAAGAGATTATCAAGAGAAAACTCAGACTGATAGGAGCTTTGTTAACACATGAACTGGCAAAGATATGAAAACCAGTATGTACACTATTTATCAGCAGTACATTTAAAGAGCTGACTGGCAAAGGGGATATTTACTATTCATCTGGTCGATAAGGTGGAGGACTTTCAAACGGTCTGGACGACATGGCTGCTGCAATTCAACTGTAAGGCTGTGCACCGAACAAGCGTCCACCTCTCAGCAGGATGCAACTTCGCAGCAACAACAAAAAGACGTCCATTACATGTTAAAATGTTACGAGTTTATATTCAAGTTGACTCGTATACAGAATGTCCCCTTTTACTAGCATAAAAAGTCGGGAGCCTTGGGGGTTCACAATGGGCCACACGTGTCCAATTTCGATGTCAGGCAACTGAGACGAGCATTGTAGTATATTTAGCAAACGCAGTGACGTGACTGTTAAATAATGTACAATACCTAGGCGCATGTGCAGTTTGAACAAATCACTGTGCTAATTAAAGGTGACGTTGACAGCTGCTAAAAATACAAAATCAAGAAAAGAAAAAAAAATACCATCTGGAGCCTAATGAAGTGACGACTGCCCAGCTTTATCCATATTCAACAATAACACAAAAAGAGTTTAGGTTTAACACACGCACCAAGCACAGTGCAGATGATTCCGGACTAGGGTGCACAACTACAGAGATTAGATAAACATGACACGATACACCACTGAAGTATGCTCGTTTTCGCTAACACTGCTAACAGACGGAGGGCATTGCTGTGGGGAGGGGGGAGGAGAAATGCGACATGGCGGGCAGGGGAGGGGGCGGAGCGGCAAGAGGGTGTTAAGCAGCAGGGGCCTTTGAAGTGAAGCTAAGCTTCACTTCAAAGGTGTGGGAGGAGTGCGGCTGAGGGAACAGACGGCGATTTGGTGATGTGCACGCGCATTTTAGGTCAATGCGCAAGCGCATTGACCTAAAAGCCACGGGCACAGCACCAAATCGCCCAGTTAGTTAAAGGTTGTTTAAAGCCCTATATACTCGCAAGCTCGATGCGTGCGCATCGAATAGCGAGACCTAAAAACAGTAAGAAGGGAGAGGATGGCAAATACACCCATTTTGAGTTGTCAGGAGGGGTTAAACTAAAAGAGACCTTTATAGCACAATTTTCATATGCATTTTGCTAAAAATAAAAAGCTGTATGTTCTGTAGGGGCAACTCAGGAATCTGGCCCTTCAGAGATCCGGCCTCTCTTTCTTTCTCTCGTTCTCTCTCTCCCTCTCTCTTTCCCTCTCTTTCTCTCTCTTTCTATCTATGCATCTATCTATCTATCTATCTATCTATCTATCTATCTATCTATCTATCTATCTCTCTCTCTCTCCCTCTCCCATAAACGACTGCATGGGTAACTTCGCTATGCAAGCGGCTCGCGAAGACGCAAAAAGGCCCGCGAACACGCAAAAAACCCCGCGAACATGCGAAAAACCCCGCGAACACGCAAAAATCCGCAAATTCGCACAAATTCACGAATTTTGCGGATCGCGAATTCGCAGATCCGCAAATTCGCGGATCGCGAATTCGCAAAATTCGCCCATGCTTAGAGCCAACCAAAGCACTGAGACAACCCTGATCGCTGCGACAGACGATATCCACACCCTACTCTACAGAGGTGGAATTGGCTGTCATTATCCTTCTCGACTTCTCCGCAGCCTTGGACACCATCAAACCACTACACCAGATTGGAATCAAAGACGATGCTCCCAGATGGATGGCATCATTCCTCACCGGGCACACCCAGAGAATCTGTCTCTCTCCCTTCACCTCAAATCCCAAATGCACCATTTGCGATCTCCCTCAAGGTTCATTCCTCAGTCTGACCCTCTTCAACATCTACATGATGCCGCAGGCAGACATCATCAGAACCCCAGACATCGACATCATCTTCTATGCCGACGACACCCACCTCTCTTAGCGGACCCCACCACGATGTAGTCCAACTTTCACAACTGCATGAAGACTGTCTCAGCTTGTTCGCACTTTGCAAGATGTTGTTTTCAATGATTTCACAGTGGGACAAGCATCCGGCACTGTGCAATCATTGAAAACGGCATCTTACACAGTGCGAGCTGTACTTTTCTGCCGCTCAAGTAGATTTTTACTCGAGCTGCAGCTTTCTCAACGCAGACTGGTAGTTTCTCATCGAGAGCGGTCACGAGCATGCGTGACCACTCGCAATGAGAAACCTGACCTCCCCGTGTTGAGAATCTCGTCGGGAGGTTTATTTTCCATGCTCGCGATCGCGAACAAGGAAAAAGTCTCGCGAGGATGTTATTTTGCTTGCTCGCGGTCGCCAACTTGACGTTGAGGACCGTGAGCAAGCAAAAAATGACCGCTGCACTACGCTATGCTATGCTACGCATATTTGCACTGTGCTACGTGCAGTTCGCGTAGTGCAAAGTTGCGCAAACTACGCAAGCGTAGCGTAGTGCTTTGCCCAGGGTTAGTAAAAAGGCAGACCGGATATCTGACACAATAAGTCAGAAGAAATATCCTTCACATTTGTGATGGAGTGACCAGTCCACCATATTCTAAATCAGTCCATCATTATTTTGAACTGATGTAAGGGTCATTGACAAACAGGATGCCCTAACTGCATACCTATTTAAATGGGGCTTAACTATATATTTTGATAAAAGTCCTAAGGAGTCAGGTAGGTAAAGAGGAGTGGTAATTGGTCAAGAGGGCCCATGAGCTGGATCTTGGACTTTTACATGCTACTATGAAACTGTTTAGCTGCATCCAGTGTTGGGCATTCTATAGGTACATTGCCACCAGACAGCTGGATCCCAGACTGGTCTTCCATTTCTGAAGCAGAGCTAGGTGTCTCCTGCCTATGGGTGGTGTAAATATATAAAAAAAACAATTGGGGAAAGAAGCATGAATAAGCATCAGATATGTACCAGCAGTCGCTACCTGTGCAGGTAAGCATAAGCATAAACAAAAAACATTGGTTGTGTTGGGATGATAAGAGCGGTGGGGTGGTAGGGCAGGGTTCGACAGACGACCACGAGGGAAAATTAAATAAATAATTAATTTTCCTTTGTCGTCATCTGTTGAAATTCCCCAATCCCCACCCGGGCCACCACCCCACCGCCCTACCATTCTTACCTGCACGGACCGTGGCTGTGTACCATTGATGCCACAGACCCTAACGTAAATGAGGAAATGACCCACTGGCTCCCTGTTAAGAAGTAAAAATACAGCAATAATAGGGTGACTTTAGGTCTTAAGACTCCTGGTCCCCAGTGCCACCGCCCGTGCTGCACCATTGATAGCTATACCCCTGGTAGGTATAGGGTTGGGAGGCATTTTCTTCGGTCCGGTATTCTTCACAGAGGTTCCCTAATGACTGTCAGTGCTCTGTGAAATGCAAATTTCTTTATCGTGGCTTCTCGTGGGATCACCTCGCTGCTATCACATTTCACAAACAACAGGTGCTATTTGCTGTCACTTCAGTTCAGAAGCTGCTAATTGTTCCCTGGTGACGCTAGTGTGACTGAAAAGAGTGGCAGGTGCCCAATTTGTGTTGAGGAGGCAACACATTAAGAGTGGAAATTTTTTCATGAGTACGTTTAGCAGACATTTGTCTGCGTCCTTTAGTCAATGAATGTAGGTCTGTAAACAGTGCCCTTTTTCCCACTTCCTTTGTGGTGGGTTCTCAGATGCCTGCCCTTTCCACGTCTCTGTGAAACAGTTTCATGTGAAATTATAGGCTTTGCTTGATGTGTTTTCATAATTACGCACTGTAGTTAAATGTTATCCATATCATGTAATCAGAGATAACCAGATGTTTTCTCTGTTTAGCAGCACAGTATAAAATAACATGAGTTACCTTTTATCAGACACATAATTGTCTAACAGAATAATGTACAATGTATGTCTATAGGCTAGGCAGAGGTGCCATGTATTAGCCTCCAGGGAGTGGATCTAGGCAGAGAGTGGGAAAGATTGTTAGCGGCTGAAAGGGATTTTGGTGGCTGCCAAAGTCAGTACTCAATTAATAAAAAAATAAAAGTGCAGGGGCTAAATCTTTTTTTACAGAACTTCCATACATACCAACATTTTAGAAGAGGGAGGCAGGAAATTACAAAAAAAGGAATTGGGAAAATATATTTCCCCCATTAACTTCTATTGACGGAGAGGCAATTTCAGGTGGGAGACTACCAAAAGAAAGTCATTTTTTGTTTCAAAATCAGGAGTCAACCGACTGAATCGTGTTGGTTGGCAGGTATGCACTTCTGCCAGCACTGGCTCTTGCCAGAGTGGCTGATTACTAGGACTACCGGGACTTGAACCCAAACAACACACGCCTCCTTCTCCATCAACCCTGTTTTTCCTGTTTCTGTCTCATTCTTTCAGGTGGTTTTTCATCTCGGCTTTATCCCGTTGTCTCTGTTTTCACAGCTTTCTTGTCCTTTTTCTTTCCCCCTATTGTGCCTTGCTCTCTTTTGCTTTTGGTTAAAGTTGGATGCTGAAAAAAAATGTTTGGTCCCTAAAATTGAGCACCGGAGGCCACCACCTGCCACCTCTGATATAAAGGAAGCGCTGCCCACATGTGGAGTCAGGTCTGGAATGGACTTGTGGGAAGCACCGGTTGTAAGGTCGCACTTTGCCCCGGAACCATCCTGCAGTCACCCCAGCCTCCTTCTCCGATACGTTAATCAGGTCGTCATTTGTGTTCAATGCCTTTATGCTTCCGATTGTATTGTATTGTATTACCATGTTGCCTAAAGTGCAGACATTATTCAGTCAGGCGACAAGTGGCACTTTACACAGGTCCTTAAGTAAAAAATAAACAATATCAGGCGTGAGTTACGTACACTGCTAGAAAGCCTTCTATTCGACATAGGAATGGAAAAAAGGCTGATGTTATTTCCCATCACCAAACGCTCTCAACCGCCTTTCCGCCAGTCGGAGGGATGGATGCTCAAGCACTTTTTTGCGGGATCAAAATGAAGCGTTTATTTTGGAAAAAATGTGACAGCAGGATATTGTGCAAACTAACCAAGCTTGCAATTCACATTAATGGCCATTTGTGGCTGCCACAAAAAGCGCATGGCACAAACTCTACATGTAAATGCTAAAAATCAAATCTTTAGGTTCAGGGCTGCATGCTCAAAGGATGTCATCCTTGTCACTGACGAGAATCGCCTTCTTCATAGTTCTCACTTTCTTTTATTTGCTTTCTGAGCCTCCCAGCAGCATTTCCACTTGAATTCCATTCACTTAGTAAAAATAAAATGGTAGTCACTTAATTGATTACACTGTCTCATGTGAGGAAATTTCGGCTGGGAAACCAAATAGAAGCAGGAGCAAACTGCCCTTCATTTGTCCCCTAAGCCATTTGTTTTCAACCTATTACAGAACGATCTGTCTTTGAGCAGGATGTATAACAAGCTGAAAAATGGCTACATTTACCCAGCAACAACATGATTTCTGCTTTTTAATCTTTAACAGAGCCCTGCAGAAACCTTTGACCATAAGTCTCCAGAGCTTCTTCATTCAATCTTTATTTCGGCCATTGGCCATCAAAGATATACAATAAAACATATATAATCGCTATAAAATCAACATACTGTAATGATTGCAAATTATGGGCCCTGGGCCCTCATGATAGGCGCAGCAAGGATGGACACGGACACCAGGAATCAGTAGTAGGAAAGGTCCTGAGCACGTGCGCTCAGCCTCTTTTATTGGCAGCGTCATGTGACACCATGACGTCTGTGGTGGGTGGGTGTAGAGTGTGTTACATTACACAGGAACACTAGAACGTGTACACACCAAGACACTACACATACATAATCAATCAATACATTTTTTATACGATGTAAAACCTTAGCTTACATACTGATAAAATTACATTAAAAATTGTGAACCTTAAAATTAAGAGGGAGCCTGCATCTTCAGAATACGGATGCGAGTGTGCCAGACATTGGTGAGGAATTTTGCCAATACAAACACAGTTAGGCTAGAGGCATCGGTTTTTAAAATTCTATACATTGGGAGGTACTCCCTACAGCCCAAGTTTCTGATCAATGGTAGGAGCCAATATTTCCTCGCTGCCTTGTACACTGGGCAAAACAGGACCACGTGTAAATCGCTTTCCTCCGCGGCAGCGCAAGCCGGGCACTGCTTAGTGGAGGGAGGTGATGACCAGGAGCTGGTAAAAGATCGTAGGGGCAGTGTGCCATATCTCCATTGGAGAAACAGCTTCCTGGCCAGCACGGGGGATATGGCATCTAAAACCCTCTCCAACCTGTACGAGTCCTTACTTTGCACAAATACAGACGTTAGTGACCCTTCACACTGGCTGTCTAGGGCCATGGCTAGTTTTTGTTCATGATAAGCGATAGCCAGAGCTTTCTTTGAGATGTTTAATGAGGCATTTGCAGGGTTACACCAAAGGTCGGGAAGCCCCAGTACCATACAGGATTTTTGGATGTATTTTATCCAGGGGATCATTAGCGCTTTCGGGTGGGGCAAAAGCTCCATTAGTTCCGCCCTATAGGCAAGAAGTTCATCGCTGCTCCATAGCCTTCGCCAGAAGGCTATGGGTCTCAAGCCTAGTTCGTCAGTTATGGGTCGCAAACCCAGATCTAACCTCAAGGAGAGGAGCGGGGTGCTGGGCGGGAGTGCGACTATCTGTCTGATGAATTTATTCTCGGTCAAGGACAGGCTGCGACAGGATGTATGTCCCCACAATTCCGCCCGTACATAGTAGCACCCCTAGCCTGTGCCTTGTAGATCTGGATGAGCGGCCCCAGTGGTCGGTATGTGGAGCCATTCATCATCCGCGCGATACCCCCTGTAGTCTGTACCAATTTGAGATTGGTCCTGCTCTGGTGTGATCCCCAAGACATAGTTTCATTGAGAGTTACACCAAGGTAATCAAAGGTGGAGACTCTCTCGAGCCGCGAGGCTCCCAATAGCCGATTCGGCCACAATTTATGACTTGGGTTCAAAACCATAAATGTTGTTTTAGCCGCATTAATTTCTAAGCCCCTATCAGTGCAAAAGGCCACGAATGAATCGAGGATCCTCTGTATCCCCATTGGGGTTTTGGACAGCAGCAGGGTGTCGTCTGCAAACATGATTGCAGGCACCCTGCTACCATTCAATTTGGGGGCGTCCGTGTATTCAGTGGCATTTAGGTGGGCGATCACCCCGTTGACAAAGAGGCAGAACAGGGTTGGTGCCAGCACACAACCCTGTCTAACCCCTCGGTCAACGGGGAATCTATCCGTCAAAGCCCCGGATCTCCCGCACCTCACTCGAGCGTAGTTATTGTAGTGTAATCTCTGCAAGATTATCAGGATATCCGGGGGAACGCCCATCTCAGCCAGGACGCTCCAAAGTTTCCCTCTGGGCACCAGGTCGAAAGCGGCCCGCAGATCCACGAAGATTGTGTATAGGCTGCCGCCCTCGAATATCGCTGCCCTCCAGTAAATAATATTCAATCGGAAAACCTGGCCCACTGTGGAAACTCCCTTTCTAAATCCCGCCTGGTACAGGCTAAGAACACCCGACTCTTCTGCCCAATCTTGGAGCCGGTTCAACAATACTCTACCAAACAGCTTCTGTGCCACATCGATTAGACTGATTGGTCTGTAGTTGGCTGGGAGAAGAGGCGAGCCCTTTTTGAATATAGGGACCACCTCCGCCCCCAGCCAAGTACTGGGGATTTCCATGCCGCTGAGAACTCCATTAAACAGCGCGGCAAGGTAGGGCGCCCAAACATTGGGCTCCTGCTTGAACAGGTCCCCGGGTAGGCCGTCCAATCCTGGCGCCTTTCCCGTGGTGAGTCCTGCTATTGCGACCTCAACCTCACCCAATGTTATTGGATCTCCCTCGTAATCAGGCCAACCAACGCCAGTGTCGGTAGTGGGTTCTCCCGGTTCAGAGCTATAAAGGGATTGAAAGTGTGCCTGCCACACTGTTATGGCCGGATTTTCTGATTAGATGGGATCAGCCCCTAGGGGCCCCTCCAACCCAGCCAGAACGTAACCACATCCCTCCTCAGGACCATCTATCCAGGCACCTGGGTACCTACCTGAGGATGGGGAACTCGCAATATACAAGCTAATATTATTAGAAACACCACTAAATCTATAGGGATACTAAGAATACTCACTGATTACTAAGGATATCCATGCCCTACACCACACTCATACCTTATAGTCTCGCGGCCACTCAGACCCAGACTAATCTACCCTGGGGCAGATATGACACACAATCTGGCGTGTCTACACACGTGAGTCTGCAGCCCCAGTGCTCTCCCTTTTTCCAAACGGTTTACAATCCGGCAAACCTAAACGTTGGTAATCCCCCCCAACGCTCTCACTTACACAAGCCACAATCCTGTGGGTATACACACAATCAGTGCTCTCATTAACGCCGTATATCAACGACGACCACATTCCTATGAACACCTTCAGTTATATGTTGGGAAGTCTCTCTCTCCCTATCCACTAAGGGCTTGCTATTACAATATTAGGAGTTAGCCAATTAATATAATGTACCTCTTATTCTTGGCATCAAAGGTCCACTCGCTCCCTATTTATGTGATCACCACTTACCTGATTGGGGTTACTCATCCATTCATATAAACAACAACCACCTAGGAACCACGTTTACCAAGATTGAACAAGAATACAAGGCACATTTCAGTTCACTAAAAACTGGGGGTTTTATTAACAATATAAACACCTACACAGATCTATATTATAATGGACACATCCACATGTAACTGACAAAGACTATAGATAGAACACACCGCTGCAAGGAAAAGGATTAGCAATACAATAGCTTAGGGAATAAAGACAAGATTAAGATGCAAGTGTAAAGTAAACTAATATGACAGGACCGATATCACCTGATTAGTGTGAAGTCTTGTTCTAGCTGTCATCTGGGTTCCTCTCTCGTCTGTGCCTTGGCTCATCTCAGACTCTCTCTCCTGCACTCTTGGATACACCTCTGCGCTGATCACTTTGCACTGGACTCCTCTCCCCCACGAACTGTCTCCACCTTCCAGCTTCAATCTAATGGTTTCTGCCGCTCTAATGCTCTTCATTCCACTAGCTTGTTCACTCTGTTTTAAATGTCTCTGTGCCAATGTCCAATTAACTCCAGCTGCTCCCACAGGTTAGTCCACGATCTCTCCTCCGTCTCTTCTAAAAGGCATTACTTCAGACTCCAGCTATTCACACCTCCTCCTGATAAGTAACTGCTTCTGACTGCTTCCTTCAGTTCCAGCTCACTGACTGTCTGTTTGTCTTCTCTCTGTTCCAAGCATGTCCTGTCTCTTCTCCTCTTGCAATTCCACTCCTCCAACTCTACCAACACTCTCTGCTCCTTCAATTCAACTCAGCTCTCTCTAGCTTGAACCCTCTCTCTCTCTCCTACTCCAACAGCTCCTCACTCTTCTACCACTCCAGCTTGACTCCTCTCCGCTCCGCCAACTCCACTCGACTGACTGACTCCGCCTCTGCACTTCACTGATATCGAATGCTGTTTCCTCATGGAAAGTTCCAGCCAGCAGCTTCCTCCCACCAATCCCATGCACCAGGCTCCTTGCGCTAGACGCTCCCACAGTGACCAGTCTGCTTGTTTCGTCTAGAGACCTGAGCCCGGGAACAATTCCTGATTAGATTCAGCTCTGGACGGTTCTCTCCGGTTCGCTTAGGGCGAACAACAGCTTTAACTATAAACTTTACCTTTACTCTAAAAAGCCTCTCAGCTCCCTCAAGATGGAGTCCCTCTAGTTCTAGGCCTGTAGGCCTGAAAGGGATGAAATACCCCTTAGCTCTGTCAGAATACCTACATAAACCATACCAATGGGTCTACTATAAGCAAGTATGTCAAAGCCAATAGGCAATAGACAGGTTAGAGTCAAGAATAAGGGATCTATCATCATATTAAGCAGCTATCCTCTTCTAGGTCTGGAAAAAAGGCTTAAAAGGGCCAACACAAGCTAAGAATACCTATCCTAGATGTGAGCAAGATTAAAGTCTATACCACTACTAAATAGAACCAAAAACCCTGCCATTACACACACCCCTGGTGCGATGTTTGGCCCAATTGCCAAATGGAGATTCCCCGACCCCCCACTTACTGTTCTCCAGAACATTCGGTGATCTTTTGTCGCTAGGGACTTAGTGAGCTCTTCCCATTGGTTCTCTTCCCATTCAGTTTTGGCGTGGACAATGAGTTTTTTGTATGCCCGTCTGCGATCTCTTAACTGTTCCCCACCTAGACCCTCCTTTTTTTTTTTTTTTTTAATTTTTGTAAGCCTTTATTGTGCATCGAAAAAGAGAACAAATACGGGCCTACAACCCTCAGGCCGGCCACAGGTACGAATGAAGCACCAATGCATGCAATACAGCGACACAGTAGTACGGCATTACCATCAGCAAGTAGTCAAGAGTTACACTATAAAGCACCGTGATACCATGTCTCAGGATCAATGAAGGTTAATTTTACATTATCTTGCGGCTATTAAAGGCAGTTCGTATTTTTCTTAATCAAATAAAGAAATATTAGAATAAAAGGCGGAGTCCGTGTAGGCGGAGCATGACGCTAGTCACAATTAACCACACAATCTAGAACCCAACATTCAAGTTCCACCCAGGCAGCATGGCAGCGAAAAGCATATTCAACAATGGCATCAGTCCTAACTCCCAATCCAGAGTTGCCGCCACCCATCCCCCAGTAACCCCAGACACGGACAAAGACAGAAAAAAGGGGAAAACAAAAGTGAAAGAGAAAATAAGGCACCATAGAAACTGAAAAGAAGAAACGAAAGTTCTAACCCCCCACCCTACACGCATGCAGAGGCTACGGCCTGCCCCTCCCCCAGCAGTGTGTCTGTCGCCCAATAAACCCGAAATATAGCAGGAAGAAGAAAGGAAAGAAAAAAGGAATAAAATATAGTACTACCCAAGATATAGAGAGTGAGAAAAGGCCAACCTAATCTGCAACTCTCACAAAACACAAAGAAATCGAGAGGAGGAGCAATTCTAGACGTTCCCAGCTCCCCAGCTAAAAGCACAACTCCCACCCTGTCCATGGCAGCACAATAATAAACAGCAATGCAGAGACAGATGAGGAAAGGCAATTAGCAGTGTGTGACTTAAACAGATGCAAAACAGTCCTATTCCCGTCTCAACCAGCCAAGCAACCGATAGCAAAGAATAGCAGCCTAGCCCTGGCCCGATCTCGGATGTGTCCCCGAATAGAGTCCCCGAAGAAGGCCCGCCCCCTCTGAAACCAAGAGACAATATGGCCGCATAAAGAAGGAGAGTAAAGCAGAGGCACAAAATGGCCGTCGAATGTCACCATACAATCCTGTGTCCTTCATAAACAGTTCCTCCAGGCCACCGGGAAAATATAGGCTCATCAGCGTAGTGAGTGAAGGCCACGAGGGAAAATCCATCAGAAGGGCCGGTGGCTGCATATCCAGGTCGCGAGTCAGTAACAATGTTGCAGGCAGCAATGTGGCAGACCCCGGAAGAAGGGGAAACAAAGTATCACTGGCGAGTCTATCGGACGGCCGGTGGCGGGTGTCAGTAGAGGCAGAAGCAGGCATATCCTCTCCGCAGGCAAAAAGAAACACTGTGTCCCCAAGAGATTCTGATGGAAGCAATTCCAAGCCTAACTGGGTTCCGACATTGCGCTCCCGCCGTAGGTCAGACATCATTCCGTCAAGTCGTTCACTCAGTACTAGGAAGGCTGTGCACATTTCCGATCGAAAGGCGGACAGGGCGGCCAGGATAGAACAATAAGAAATTGGTGGTTGCAGCCCTTCGCCATCAGACTCCCAGGAAGGCGTTTGCGAGCTATCCCCAAGCGCAAACAGGGTGACACAATCAGCGGGCGGGGACGGGAACTCACCCCCGTTCCCCGAAGCACCAGACACAGCCATGGTATTAGGATAGTCGCCGAGGCGGGTGCGGCATATACAGGCGCCAGAACAGGTCTCAATGCCCCCAAAGTTGTTTAGGTCGGGCACTCGTCACTGAGGACCTTCTCGCTTCAGGCCGCAACACCGGGACAAGGAAGCAGGTAGCCGATGCCTACCAAACATGGCCGAGCAACCCATTACACTCACACCCAGCCTCAAACAAAGACGCCGTATCTGCGAAGCGTCTCAACTCGGCGATTACTCATGGGGCACAGCACGTAGTGGTCCGCGGCAGGCAGCGCGAGCAGGATTATGGCCCAGGAGGAAAACACCACCTTCACGTCCTCGGTGTCGAGCGGGTACCCCGGCCGCCACTAAGCCTCCAAGGCTCGGAGACGGACGGCAGTACGGGAGCGGGGCCAGGGCTCGAGACTGTTCCGCGATTATCTCCGGCTACCGGGCAAGTCGAGAAGCCTGGGAAAGACGATGAACGTCAGCACAGCATAGCGGACGTTCCGCCGCCAAGAACCGCCAGGATAGAGATCAGGATATCAGCGCGGAGGAAAAAGGCTGGTGGAGCCGGGAGCCTACACGTCTGTTCCAGTCGCCATCTTGGCTCCTCCCCACCTAGACCCTCCTTAATGGATCTAAGGAGTTCCCCCTTTGCCCTTCTGCAGGCTGTATTATACCATGAGGATTTATATGGCTGCCCCCTCCTTGAATTCTGTACGTTGCTAAAAAGGACGGGAGCCGCAGCCTTTATAAGGTCCTTGTGGGCCTGATGTAGTTTGACCTGTATGTCTCTATTACCCACCCCGGTAGCCAAGTCTCCCACAGTTTCCAGAATGGGGATTATCCCTGCGTAAAGCCTCGGGAGTTTCTCCTCGCTTGATGCCAGTTGTTCCTACCTGATTCTTCTCCTGTTGTTTTCCAGTAGAAGTTCAGGTTTGGTCCCCTCCCCAGACGTTGTGCAAGCTTGGCGGCCGGGGTGGATGAGGTCAAGTTCAAGGGCATTGTGATCACTGTCTAGCCTTTCCATAACCCTAAAGTCCCGAATAGCTGGCCAGTTCGTTATCTGTACTAGGACATAATCCAAGCGAGATTCTCTTCCCACTTTATTATAAGTGGTTCTGCTAGGTATGTCAGATCTAATACGTACATTACAGGCTCTAATACCAAACTTTAGGGTAAGGGATGTGATCTGCAATGCTACAGGGGTCCATGACTTCGGAGGGGGAGCTTCTACCGAAGGCACTGACCACCCGACCTCTTCTTCCATTGGAGAACCCTCTAAAAGGCCTGGCAATGGCTCAAAATGGGAATTTAAGTCCCCTCCCACTACATAGGGTAGATCTTTTGGTATTTTGGATAGGTAGTCCGAAAGTTCATCTATGGTGGTCGATTCCCTGGCAATTCCAACTGGCCTAGAGTAGATGTTTATTAGGGCAAGTTTCACTTGATTCGGCCAGGACAATAGGACCACAAGGATGTCTTCAGAGGGGGCCGGTAACCGTGTAGCCTCGCAGCCTAGGTGGGATGCCACCCAGGTTGTAAGCCCACCTGAAGGGCGTCCTTTGCCCTCCCACCTGGCCGGGATAAAAAAAGACTGATAGCCTTGGTGCCCATAGTCTTCCCTTGCCCAGGTCTCCTGGAACATGCAAACGTACCCAGTCTCAATGTAAGTTTCCCAGTCTTGAGCAGCCAGTTTATTAGCTAATCCGGCCACGTTCCAACAAATTAGTCTCAAATGCTCAATGGTTGGGGTTGCCAAGATGGGGGAGTGGGGGGGACAGTTCCAGGTGTTACACCAGCTATTACGTCGGAAACATTATCCACGGCGGATTCAGATGGCTCAGGGAGATTACAGGAACCATTGTCCGAGGTCGCAAGGTTGTTAGTGGACAGTCAATCAGCCCCGTCAAGGCCGCTCAAACAATTGAAGCTGTTGAAATGAAAGTATGGTGTTTCAGGTGGCTGGTAATTTGGGCGTCGGACATGTTCTTTGTATCTTGATCTCCGTTCCACCCTTGTCCAATTTCCTTGTGGCCGGTCATAATGCATGTGGATGGGTGGAAAAAAGAAGGAGACTGGCAAGGTCTGTATGGTGGAATCCAATGATCTGTTTGAGCCAGCGCAGATGCGTAAAACAGTGCCGGGGTCCCTAAAGGTCACCATTATACAGTCCCCTATTATTGTTTTCCTCGTCTTCCCCAGCCATGGCACCCTTCTAACCATAATGATCTCATTGTTAAAGTGTGGTGGTAGGGGTCTGTTCCAATTCAGCCATTTAATGACTTTCTTCTTAAGGGATTGGAAATCTTCATTTTCGCCCCTTTGTAAAGGGGGGGGCACCCGCTAAAATCACCATAAGACTATTGGCTTCCGGTGGCAGATCTGGTCTCCGTGGTCTTTGAGCGGGCTGGCCAGGGGGGGGTAGAGGGAATACTAACAGTGACGGGGAATCCCTGATTTATACCAGGCTCTAAACTGGGGGGGGCCGGATCTACTAACTGAGGGGGCATGATGTTTGAGATGCTTCGTGGGGTCGGAACCGGAATAGCCATAAGTGGCTGCAAGGGGGGGGCAGTAGTGACGCCCTGTGGAGCTCCTGTATTGGCACCCTGTGAATCTCCTAAATTAGAGGGGGGATTTTGTCTGTTAGGGAAAGTTCCTGTAGGTGGATTGGGCCCCGTGGTTCTAGTCTGCTTGGTGACCGAAGTGGTCAGGGTAGTTAAAGTAACCTCTAGGATGGTAAGTCTGGTCTCTACTGTTTTAAGGCTTTCACTAATGGGCTGCAAGAGTGAACGGAGTAAAAGTTCTATACTCCCTAGGGATATAAGAGGGGGAGCTGCGTTAGATGGATTAGCCCCTAAGTCACTGCTAGTAGCAACAGAGATAGCACTTATGTCCTTAGTAGAAATAATGGTATTCACGTTATCTCCAACCCTAACAGGGGTGAGTACAGGCTTATGTTTTTTACCAAAATCTAAGTGGGATATTTTGGTTTTCACCTGTCCCTCCCTTGTTTTCCTTCTGCGCTTATTGGGTGGGGGGCCACGCAGTTCCGCCGCAACAGTATGCTTAGACTTCTTTTTCCTGATTTGGTTTAGAGAGGGGGTTTGGGTAACCAAGTCAACAGGCATGTTAGTAGAGGTTAAAAGTGGAGTGGTCTCCACAATCTCTTCGGACAATGTACCAGGCGTGGTAGTGCTATCCCGTAACAGTAGGGGAACGCCATCTTGAGTTGATAGATCCTGGCTTTCATTGGGGGTGCCTTCCTCTTGGGAGATGGGATAAGGAATTATCTCGCTGAGGGGTCTGCTTTTCATGATTTCAATGGAGCGGCGGCGCTCTGCCCTGCGCTTCTCTAAAGAGCTTTCTTTCCCCCCTTCTCTCTTAGCGGATTTGAAATAGTTGTCCAAAGTCCAGGTGTTGCTTCCCCCCCGCCCTTGTTGGAGTTTCACATAGTGCAGGTGAGGGCATATCCGCGATATGTTCCTTTTGTCGGCTAGTATCAGGAAGGTGCGGGCGAAAGAGAGTGGGCCCAGCCCAGCCTCTTTCAGCCCCGGACGGCCACAGACGGTCCCGCCCTTGTCCCGGGCTTCTCCCGGCGGCCTCCCGCGCAGCGGGAAAAGCTGTTCCTAATGAAGGAGGTGCTCTTGGGGCGGGGCAAGCAGGGAGAGCGTCCAGGTGCAGGTGATGATGTCAGCGCAGGGACTCCTGGGCAATGGAGTCCCTGTCCCTCACCTGGCGCTCGCAGCCCTGCTCTCCGCAATTCCAGCCCACAGGATCCGGGATAGCAGCCAATCCCCATCACAGCGATGCGCCCAAGCACACGGGCGAAGCGGGATCCGCAAAGCAGGTTCCGCGAGGTCAGGTGATTAAAAGAACAGCCCCAGCAGGATGGACCTCACACGAAGGGAACTCGCGCTCTGAAGTCTGCAAGTGTCTCCCACAGGACCAGCAGCAGGCGGGCACTTTCAGCGGTGCTCTAGGGGCGGGGCAAGCAGGGAGAGCGTCCAGGTGCAGGTGATGATGTCAGCGCAGGGACTCCTGGGCAATGGAGTCCCTGTCCCTCACCTGGCGCTCGCAGCCCTGCTCTCCGCAATTCCAGCCCACAGGATCCGGGATAGCAGCCAATCCCTGTCACAGCGATGCGCCCAAGCACACGGGCGAAGCGGGACCCGCGAAGCGGGTTCCGCGAGGTCTGGTGATGAAAAGAACAGCCCCAGCAGGAAGGACCTCACACGAAGGGAACTCGCGCTCTGAAGTCTGCAAGTGTCTCCCACAGGACCAGGAGCAGGCGGGCACTTTCAGCGGTGCTCTAGGGGCGGGGCAATCAGGGAGAGCGTCCAGGTGCAGGTGATGATGTCAGCCCAGGGACTCCTGGGCAATGGAGTCCCTGTCCCTCACCTGGCGCTCGCAGCCCTGCTCTCCGCAATTCCAGCCCACAGGATCCGGGATAGCAGCCAAACCCCGTCACAGCGATGCGCCCAAGCACACGGGCGAAGCGGGACCCGCAAAGCGGGTTCCGCGAGGTTAGGTGATGAAAAGAACAGCCCCAGCAGGAAGGACCTCACACGAAGGGAACTAGCGCTCTGAAGTCTGCAAGTGTCTCCCCAGCTTCAATTTACTGAAGCATTTTGTTGGAAAATATCACACTTCAATATTTTTTAAATGAAGTTATAAAAAAAATACATATCGTAGTGTGCAAGTAGGGGCTGTCATTTTTAATATTTTATATTTCTTTTACCTTTTGTGTTCAATATTTGAACACCATGTATTATAATGAATAAAATACCCTCAAATGTATGCAAAGTTCCATGACATTATAAAGGCACTCAGTTTATGGTTTCATAGTTGTATAAAGTAATGGCATTTTTAGGTGACTTCCAATATCGTGGAGTGAGGGGTGCTTTACCTTGTAAATTGGATGGCATCATCCAGCACTAAGATAATTTATTTTATACAAAGTGTTTTGCATACTAGTAAAGAAATTGCAACAGAGGATTCACAACTGGGAACCGTATAAAGTGTCTGAGACTATTTTCAAGTGTAGAAACAATTCAGTGCCTATGGAAAAGCTCAGAAAATGTTTTTTGGTTTTGGGTTATTACGCACGGTAACACTCATGACACCAAGGCCTAGATTTACAAAGACTTTGCATTGGGTTTGCATTGCTTTTAATACAACTTGTCTTGATTTCCTATGGGATCCAATATATATCCAACAAATATCAAAATAGCAAACAAGTGTCAATTAAATATTATTAACAAACATATCAACTCTGTATATTTAACTATAAAAAAACTATAAAGATTGAGAACACAAATATTGTTAAAATAATTATTTTTACATATATAAAAAACCAAAAAATTTCAAAACAAAAATATTGTAACCTTTAAATAAGCATACCATATGTCAAAAATATCAATCCACTCAATATAAAGTATAGTATTCTAACCAAAATAATTCATTAATCACTAATACAACACTAGAAAAATGCTTTTCATATAAAATAATTACTTAAAAAAAGTTCTAATGCACATATTTAATTTAAACAAAAATATATTACATCAACAAAATATTTACCATTCACCCCAAAAATGTACTATTCTTTTATATGTGCAATAAAACCCCCTGACAAATACCATTAACTACAAACAAGTAAACACCAAACTAAGGGGTCCATTAGGATGTTGAGAGGTGGCACCACCGCAGTGCGGAAAAATGCATTTTTCTGCCGCGAGCAGCGGAACACACGTCTGCCATATTAGTATGGCCAAACATAGGCCAATACCCGTCTGCCCCGGAGCGACGCGCACCGCCATTAAAGTGCGCTCACCACCGTGGCGGTGTGAGCCAATGGAGACCCACCACCGTGCGGAATGACGTCCGCCCCACATCACAAATTAGGATGCCCCAAACAAGCAGACGCACCGCAGCGGAGACACCGCCCAACCAGAGATGACGGAAGCTCTACAGTGGTACGTGAAACCAGACTCCCGGTCCAGACCACCCAGTCACGACTGCCATTGGCTCTGCCCTACATGTTATTCCTGGTGCTGTACCTGCTACTTCACCAGCAATTCATGGACAGCCACAGACGCCGCCGCAGGTACGCAACTACACAAATACAACACATAACACACAAGCTGACACAGGGTCAAAATCCACATCAGGCACCCTGCTGGGGACAGGAATACATCCACAAAGGCACCCACATACGATCCACCTGCCACCAAGTCACCCTTTTGCATCCTGGACACACATCTTCCGTGATCAGGCAGCAATGTCCCGGTCACATCACGGCAGCGGTGAACACAAGGGAATACATGCGCACAATAAAGGAGGCAGGGCCAGTCCAAGTCATGGGCAGAGCACAAAGACCTCAGGGCCACACCTCCTCCCACCACACATGAGCACACCCAATGAAGGAACATGCCATGTGCACTTCCTGTGCATTCCCATACACAACAACAAGCCAGGTCAAACCACACCCTGCACCACACACAAAACAACCAGGGAGACAGCCACAGCAGGAGTGGCTGCACAGGAACACACAACACACAGCACAGTAGCACAGGGCCAGGGAAACACACACACCACAACACCACCACACACATGGAAACAAACATGAGTACAAGCACCAAATTAACACATACAAGGAACAAATGGACACACAACCTGCATAGTCACACATACATACCATAGACTGACGCACATACACATATACCAAATGTCACCAGCAATGGAGCCCAACAAATAGGAAAGCCAAAGTGGGATGTACAGAAATGGAAGGCCATGGAGACACACAATACGCAAGTGCACATCACATGCAAGACAAGGAACACAGAACACCCCCCTCAGACCATCAAGCCACACATGGCTGGTACAGTCAGTGAAGTCAAACTACAGGCAGCACAGTGCAACAACACAGGGAGACAGCAAGGCAAACTAGGTAAAGGCACAAGGAACAAATGATGGCCTAGAAGTCAAACTGGGAACAGCCACACATGCATACAGCCACCTCACAGGAGTACAACAGCAGCACAACACACATGGCCCATTGACACACTCTATGACTGCCAAACTCCAGGAGGAATGTACACACATACCCCCCTCACAACAGCAGCACACAACACCAGTGCCAAACACACTGAAGGCTGCCAAATACTTGCCAGTCCATACACACACAAACAAACACACACCCTGGGTGAAGCCACTTTGAAGCCACGTCAGTTGCGGTCGCTCCCTCCTGCCCTTGCTCTCTCCTGCATTTCCAGCTGGGTATTGTTTGCGCTGCTCTGCTGTTACTCACAGCGATTGTCCGTGCCTGCATTATTTATTTATTATAACTTCCTGTATTGCTTGCATAGAGATCGTGTGCCCGTGCCTACATTATTTCATTATTTAGAACTGCCTACACTGTTTGTTTAGAGTCCGTGTGCCCGTGCCTGCATTATTTCATTATTTAGAACTGCCTACACTGTTTGTTTAGAGTCCGTGTGCCCGTGCCTGCATTATTTCATTATTTAGAACTGCCTACACTGTTTGTTTAGAGTCCGTGTGCCTGTGCCTGCATTATTTCATTATTTAGAACTGCCTACACTGTTTGTTTAGAGTCCGTGTGCCCGTGCCTGCATTATTTCATTATTTAGAACTGCCTACACTGTTTGTTTAGAGTCCGTGTGCCCTTGCCTGCATTATTTCATTATTTAGAACTGCCTACACTGTTTGTTTAGAGTCCGTGTGCCCGTGCTTGCATTATTTCATTATTTAGAACTGCCTACACTGCTTGTTTAGAGTCTGTGAGCCCGTGCCTGCATTATTTTTGTATTTACTATTTGTATAGCCGCCTCGCTGACCACCGCGTAATTATTTCATCAATTTCCCCCAACCCGGTCGGCGCTTCCGCCCCAGCCGCCATTACTGTTGTTGTTGTGCCCGGAGCCCGCCCCCTCCACCACGCACCCGCCTCCCAGCTGCTCCTCCCTCGCCCCTCCCCCCTCACCACCCTTTTATAACAGAGGCATCTTTGCGCAGCGTTCACGCGCAGCGGTCGCGCCCCATGCGCGCCGAAGGTGCGCCAAAGGTAAGCCCGTCCACGCCCGTCTGCGCCTGGACCGCGCCCAGCGCCTGTCCCCCTGGTCCCCGCCGCACCCAACCCTCTAGAATCACATATGATGCCACTACTCTCCTCGCCATCAACCCCGGGCGTTCACCACATTGCTGCGAAGCCACTCCAGGACGTACTCACGGCCCATTCGCCTGCCTCTCCTGCAAGTTCAACTGCTTCAGGACCCTCACCAAATCCACGTCCCCCAAACACAGCTCCGACTCTAACCGCCTAAAGTGCATCCTGCTCAACACCCGCTCGGTCCACAGACACGCAACACAACTCTGGGACCTACTCGACACTGCGTCACCTGACATCGCCTTCCTTACTGAAACATGGATGAACACATCATCTGCACCCGACATCGCCATAGCCAACTGGACACTTACAAGATTATCCGAAAAGACCGCACCAATCAAACAGGAGGAGGCATCGCCATCATCCACAGGAACACCATCAAAATCACAACCAGCTCCGACGACAATCTTGCAACCGCCGAACATCTCCACTTTCAGATCCACACCGACCCCAGGACCACACTTAGAGGGACCCTCATCTACAGGCCTCCAGGTACCCGCACTCAATTCAGCGATGACATCGCGGACTTCGTCTGCCCACACGCCCTCGCCTCCGAGAACAACATTCTTCTAGGAGACTACCACCACCCTTCTGGACAACCTGGCCAATCTCGGACTCAAACAACTTGTTGACACCCCCACCCACACAGCCGGACACACGCTCGACCCTATCTTCACCTCCAGCAAGCACATTGCCTTCGATCGCACCACAGCTCTCCATTGGACGGACCAGAGCTGTGTTCACTTCAGCTACAAAACCACCCTGACCCACAACCATCCACAACCCATTCCTCGGAGAAACTGGAACAAAATCACCTTCGACCAACTCCTCATATCACTCAACCAAAACTCCCCCACCCCCTCAATGGACCCAAACTAAGCGGCCACCAACCTCAGCAAATGGATTACCCACAGTGCTGACGAATTAGCACCCCTGAAAAAGCACCAGATGAAATCAGCCAGCAAAAAGGCTCCCTGGTTCAATGACGAACTTAAAAAATCAAAGAAGCTATGCCGCACCCTGGAGAAGATATGGAGAAAAAACCCAACCTCCGACAACATGGCCTCCCTCAAGACAGCCACCCGCAAACACCACCAACTGATCCGATCCGCCAAGAAATCTGCATTCAAGGATCGTCTCGACAACAACTCCCATAATAGTAAGGAACTCTTCAACATCGTCAAAGAATTCACAAACCCCACTGCAGCATCTACCGACATCACTCCCTCCCAAGACCTCTGCGACGCGTTATCCTCCTTCTTCTACAACAAAATTGCCGACATCCACAACAGCTTCGAGAATACTCCCAGCGATCAACCCTCAACACGCCCCTCAGACCCTACTCCGCCAACTAACAACATCAGCGCCTGGAACCCAATCACCACTGAAGACACCATTCGCTTCATGAACTCAATCCACTCTGGCTCGCCCACCGACCCATGCCCCCACCACATCTTCAACAAAGCTGACTCCATCATCGCACCCCACCTCCGTGATGTCATCAACCGCTCATTCAACTCTGCCACCTTTCCAGAAAGCTGGAAACACGCCGAACTCAGCGCCCTTCTGAAGAAACCCACAGCAGACCCCTCTGAACTTAAAAACTACCGACCCATATCCCTCCTCCCATTCCCAGCCAAAGTCATCGAGAAAGCCGTCAACAGCCAGCTCGCTGCCTTCCTTGAATCCAACAACTCCCTTGATCCATCTCAATCCGGGTTTCGAGCCAAACACAGCACCGAAACCGCCCTCATTGCAGCGACCGACGACATACAAACACTCCTGGACAACGGTGAAACATTGGCCCTCATCCTACTCGACCTATCCGCCGCTTTCGACACAGTCTGCCACAGCACCCTTATACATCGCCTCAGCAACATCGGCATACAAGGAAAAGCCTTGGACTGGATCATCTCGTTCCTCGCTGGGAGAACCCAGAGAGTCCGACTTCCACCATTCTACTCAGAGACCACCGAAGTCATCTGCGGCGTACCTCAGGGATCCTCACTCAGTCCCACCCTCTTCAACGTCTACATGAGTCCTCTCGCCTTCATCGCGCGTCAACACAACCTCAACATCATCTCTTACGCCGACGACACCCAATTCATCCTTTCCCTCACCAAAGACCCCAACACCGCCAAGACCAATCTTCACGAAGGCATGAAAGAAGTAGCCGAATGGATGAAACATAGCCGCCTAAAACTCAACTCAGACAAGACAGAAGTACTCATCCTGGGATCTTCCCCCTCAGCTTGGGATGACTCTTGGTGGCCTTCTGCTCTGGGCACAGCACCCACACCCTCAGACCATGCACGTAACCTTGGCTTCATCCTAGACTCCTCTCTCTCGATGTCCAGACAAGTCAATGCAGTCTCGTCCTCCTGCTTCAACGTTCTTCGCATTCTCAAAAAGATCTTTCGCTGGATCCCCCTTGAGACAAGAAAGACTGTCATCCACGCACTGGTCACGAGTCGACTGGATTATGGTAACACACTATACGCCGGAATCGCAGTAAAACTACAGAAAAAACTCCAGCGCATCCAAAATGCGTCAGCGAGACTCATAGTAGACATCCCTCGCCAAGATCACATCACCGGACATCTAAAAGACCTCCACTGGCTTCCGGTCAACAAAAGAATTACTTTCCACCTTCTCACCCACGCACACAAAGCCCTCTACAATCTAGGACCCGAATACCTCAACACTCGAATGTCCTTCTACAAACCCACCCGCCAACTAAGATCATCCAATCAAGCCCTCGCCGCAGTTCCGCGCATCCGAAAATCCACCATGGGTGGCAGATCCTTCTCCTTCCTGGCTGCCAAGACCTGGAACTCACTCCCCACCCACCTCCGCCTTACTCCGAACCACATCGCCTTCAGAAAATAACTTAAAACCTGGCTATTCGACAAATAATGAACCCCTCCCCCTAGCGTCTTGAGACCCTCTGGGTGAGTAGTGCGCTATACAAATGCACAAACTTGAACTTGAACTTGAACACACACACAGGGATGCCAGAACAGATGGCTGCATAAAAACAACACACAAACACAAAACACAACTGAAACACACACAGAACCCCAACAGAAACATACACACCCTGTCAGCCAAACGGTGGAAAGGCAATGGGAGCACAGACACAACAGGAGTGCACAACCTCATCACTTAGGAACAAAACACACATAATATACCACAAATCACACAAGAAGTGCACCATCACAGAACAACACAGCTACATCAAACCAACAACAGATGCATAGGCAAAACAACTGAACAAACACTGCAGGACATGAGGGGATGCACATCAGTCAATGACAAGGCCACATACACACAGCACTGTACACACAACAAGCAGTGTGTGCACACTAAGCATAACAGTCACAGACAGACATGAGTGACACAACATTAACCCACACAACACAAATCAGCACAGCACAAACACAACAGCACACTCAGGAAGTGAAGCAATACCACAGCCAACACACATACATCCAACACAACAACAACAGATGCACAAATCTGGGATACAAAGGCAGGACCATCTTGACCAGAGCACTGGGCAGCACACACAGCTGCAGTGCACATGAGCAACCATGACAGATAAACAGCACAGGAACATCACATATAACACATTGGGGAAATGTCCTGAGTGGCACATTTCTCCTGGCCAAAGAACTGCACCACAAAGCACAGTGTCACAAATGAAGTGATGGGGAGGCACACACGCATGTAAACCAAGGGGACAGCTGACATCAAAGTGAAGTGTCTTTCATGTCAGTAGTGGACATATAAGGAGTGTACCATACACAAATAGAGGCAGTGCAGACTCACAATGGGTAGGCATCTACAGCACACATAGGGGGTGGCATTGCATTACACCCACCATGCCATACAGGAGGATAAAAGGCACAATGTGCCTGCAATGCATGAGAAACACAACCACAATGACAGTGTGGAGCAGCAGGTCTGCACAGTCTACACAAACAGACTCAAGACACATGGATGATCAAACAAACACAACACTGATGTGCTAGTCACACACTCTGCACACTCACAAGTGACTAAAACAACAAGTAGGAGTCAGACAGAACAGCATGGACACACCAACACACTGCACAGTGCACAACATACAACTCACACATGTGCATACAACCACACCCACAGGGCTGAACAATCAAAACAACAGGCACACAACTCCTGGGTGACACATGTGTGTGTATCACAATCCAGGGGCACCCACACATCAACACCCTTCACACTGTACACCTCTTGACTACCCAAGAGCACACATCTCATGTAGGCCATGGGACCAGGATTATGGGCAATCACAAGATCACCATACACATACACAGCTGGGCACACATAAAGGAATAACACACATACATGATTACATTGCCCAGTCTGCATGCAAAGCTGTGCACAGAATCACACCCTGTGCTGGCAGTGTCCCCCAACCTGACTCGTGATCAATGTAGTCAACCATAGAAAACAATGAAAATGAGAACTGCATTACAGCTAAAACTGACACCATAGATACCACAAGTATCAGTGTCTGAAAGAACTGAAGTCCCTGTCACCCCTGTGAAAAAAATATTAGGCAGGCAAACACCTTGGCAATGTTGAAGTCCCACATAGAGTATGGGGTACAGTCAACCATATGCACACACCAAAATAACTTTATTCAGTAAGGACACTGACAAAACAGACAACAGGAGTAACTGTCTTTATTCACATTTTGCACAGATGTGTCAGTAGATCAACAGTTGAGAAGAGCAAGGCACAAAAGGCTGAGCATATGTATGAGAATCTGCACAGGCAAGGTCAAAACAGGAAGGCCAGTGGGCATGGCAAAGTCCACAGCAAGTACATGAGAGGCTGCACAGGCAAGTTCAAAACAGGAAGGCCAGTGGCCAGTACAGGGTGCACAGCATATCCATGAGAATCTGCACAGGCAAGCTCAAAACAGGAAGGCCAGTGGCCAGGTAAGGGTGCACAGCATATCCATGAGAATCTGCACAGGCAAGCTCAAAACAGGAAGGCCAGTGGCCAGTTCAGGGTGCACAGCATATCCATGAGAATCTGTACAGGCAAGCTCAAAACAGGTAGGCCAGTGGCCAGTTTAGGGTGCACAGCAAGTACATGAGAGGCTGCACAGGGAATAGTCCAACACAGCAGAGCATCAGGGCCAGTGAGCATGGCAAAGGGCACGGCAAGTACATGTGAGGCTGCACAGGCAAGGGCAGAACAGGAAGGCCAGTGGGCATGGCAAAGTGCAGAGCGAGTACATGAGAATCTGCACAGGCAAGGGCAGAACAGGAAGGCCACTGGGCATGGCAAAGTGCAGAGCAAGTACATGAGAATCTGCACAGGCAAGGTCAGAACAGGAAGGCCAGTGGGCAAGGCAAAGTGCAGAGTGAGTACATGAGAATCTGCACAGGGAGTGTCTGTGACTGCACCCTTCCATGGGCAGCAACACAGTCAGGGGGGTAACAATGGGTAGAACAGGCCCACCTGTGAGAGAGACAGGTGTGTGAGGGGGACTAGCACTCACACTTGGCTGTCAGGCAGACTGGGAGCTGGTTGTCTGTCGGGGACAGCAGGAGCACCTGACAGGGGAGAGAGTGGGCTAGGTGAGGTAGGGCTATCAGTGGCTTGGCAAGCCGGAGGGATGCTTGGACCAGGTGCTGTAGTGGTATGTGGGGGTGGAGTCATGCAGACCTGAGACACAGTGTGGGTGGGAGATGTTTGAGGGGTGTTTTTCTACTTCTTGGGGATTCGAAATGACTTCCCTGTACTGGGGTTCATGGGAACTGGTGTGGACACAACAGGCACACACACCAACAGAGCTGCATCAGGTACAGACACTGGCACTCCCCCTGGTGATGTGCTGGATCCTGTGGAACGCTTTATCTGGCTTCACCTCTGGCCCTCCTTCCCTGTTTGCCAGGTGTACCCCCTACAGTGCCCTCCTTCCTATGTTTGCTAGGTGTATCCCCGATAGTGCCCTCCTTCCCCTGCTTCACTGGGCTTGGAATAGGAGTAGAGGTAGTGGGGGACTGTGCCTCTGAACCCTTCCTAGGTGTACCCTTGCCATGCACCACCTCCTCAGTGGGCACAGAAACTGCATGCCTTGCTTTGCGCAGAGCTTTAGGGACATGAGAGTCCTTAGCTGGGGATGCCTCTGAGGCATGTGAGCTTGAGGTCTACTTCTTTGCTTTTTGGGCCTCTTACTGACACGGACATGGGCAGCACCAGAGGAAGTGGCTGGGAGGGTGGGCATTGGCTGTTGTGTGGTAGAAGATGATGCAAAGTCTCCACTCCTTGTGCCTGTGAACATGGATGCATCGCGCTGGCATCAGCTGATGTGGTACTTTGTGTCTAGGGAATGGATTCTTCCTACATACTCCAGGCCCCCTCTGAGGCGCTGATGACATCTGTGTTACTGGGCTCCTATGCAGCTGAAGTGCTAGTCCCACCCCCACTGGTGTCCGGCTCCTGTCCCTCCTTGACCACTGGTGAATCTGCATGAGAGAGAGATGCACAGTCAGGTTAGTGGCAGCAACAGGACAAAGCAATACAATCAATGCAGTACAAAAGAGGTCCAAATCTACCTGTTGCACACCACACTCTGCAATCACATCGCGGCAACTCACTACATAGACCCCAACAGTGGACGTAACCCTGATTATCTGTCATGACTGAGCTATGTTAAGGCCACACAGCACAACACCCTGCCCGTGGCTGAAGTCTACCAGACACACAACTTGCTCTGCCCACACCTACAGACCTGATGGGGGCACACCACTGGTTGCCAAAGACAGACCTGGATGGAACAGGAGGGGACAACCCAGACACCGATTACAACAAGACAGTCAACAATGGCAAAGAGCCCATGCCAACCACTATGTTGCACTCTGGGGCCCAAAGACTAGTGCACATTGTTGTCAGATGTCTAGGCTTCAACATTCATGGTGCATGCAATGGACGTATTGATGAGGTCACACTCAGGTTGGGAACACTGATTTTCACTCCCAATTTGATTCCCCCGACTACTCCAATCCTGAAGAAAGTTGAAGAGCACAACTCAGACTGCAATGGGAATGCACAGCATGGAGGCATACTTTCCTAAGAACAGTTAGGGCAAATGCATGACACTGGTACCCAGCGTAGCAGCCACTTACACGACACTGCACCACTCCACCAAAATCACATAGGCCCTGTCCACATGCAGCCGCTCCCAGCCAAAGTCAGCTTCACCAAATACTCACCCCTGCCTTCGCATGTCTGGGCACCACAGACATCACATGTCAATCTGTGTCTGGGGTGGACTCACTGTGTGCAATGTCCATGTCCTGTGAATATCTTAGTATGTCATGTTTGTGGCATCGAGGGACATGGACTCACAAATAAAATATTGATCCACACAAGTCTGGTCGTGTGCAATCTACAGGGCTGAGATGGTGCATGACTGGATTTGACTGTCAAAAACACAATAGTGAGTGAGTAAGTGAAGTGATGTGACCTTGTCTTGGTGGGCGGGCACTGTGCTGAGCATCTGGGCTCACACTGGAATGGACAACAGGGGCACACACAGTCATCATCATAAACTTTATTCGACAATTAAGTCATAAAAGTATACATTAAATCCACAATTTGCCATAAAAATGCAAATAAAATGTATACAATAAATATTAAAAAAAAAAATTAAACTACAAAAGACAATTGCCGAATATCAATTTTACATAATTAGATGAAATCCAAAAAACTCATCAATATATATACAATCCAGGGAAGTATTGCACCAAGCTCATTTCAATAGAACAATCCACATGTTTACGGCTAACTTATGGCTGATAAGACTTATTATTCATACCTCTGCCTCAATTTGTTTTGCCCGAATTACCCATGCCCATCTCAGAAACTTCGCTACAGCAATAGCGATTGGGGGCTAGGGTCTGTACATAAGATTCTTAAGGTCTCTTCGTGCCTACGGGTGCCAAGCAATTTACAAATAGGCTTAACCAACATAGATCTAGGGGCAGCATACAGAGGACAAAAGAAAAGGAGGTGACTTAAAGACTCTTGTTCCTCACCACACCCTGGGCATTTGTCATTAG
The DNA here is from genome assembly GCF_964263255.1 of Lissotriton vulgaris. Taxonomy (NCBI): domain Eukaryota; kingdom Metazoa; phylum Chordata; class Amphibia; order Caudata; family Salamandridae; genus Lissotriton; species Lissotriton vulgaris. The sequence continues at coordinate 69,589,939 of NC_141688.1, read as the reverse complement.
TGTTTTCTCCTGCCCATTTAGCTGTAAATGACCTTAATGGAAGGGAGCCAACTCTAAGTTGAAAATAGAATTTACGGTCCTGCTGTTTCTCTATGGTATCCCAATATATTTCCAGCTTCGGTTGGCCCTTAAACTCCAGAAAACGGCCTGTAAGATGTGAGGAAAGGCCCTTTGTACAAACTTCCAAATTAACCATCTCCCAATACTTTTCTTTCAAAAAATTTTTGGAAGGGAATGCAGCATTTGCCGGGTCAACCCAAAGTTCCCTCATTCCCAATCTAAATAAGAAAGTCCTAATGGCCTTTAGCCATTGTATTTTTTGGGATGAATCTTTGGCAATTATCTCCATCAGGCCCTGTGCATAATGCTGTAGTTCTTCTGTGGTCCATATCCGTCGCCAGTACAATAACGGGCGTAGGCAGGCATGGTCTTGGACCGCTTTCTTCCCAAGGTCCCAGATTAGAGGTGTTAAAGGGGTACTTGTAGGAACGCTAGTGGCTTTACGCAGAAATTCATTTTCTGCTAGTGTCAGATTTCTTAAATTCTCAAAACCCCAAAGTTCGGCACCTTAAAGTGCCGAACTTACCACCTTCATTCCATATGCTTCTAATAATGGACTAATGGGCTTTGTCACTGAAGAATTGAACCTTTTCAGAAGGATACCAGCCTGCTGGCGGTGTTTTAGCACTGCAATGTCTAATTGGCTATTCCACCCCAGATCTCTCTGAAGGGTTACCCCCAGGTAGGTAAAGGAATCAACCCGCTCCAGCGGAGATTCATTCATATATATCCTCCCTCTGAAACGTCTAATAAACCCAGCAGGGTTACGGCCAGTAAGAACCATGAACTTTGTTTTAGCCGTATTTATTTCAAGACCCCTATCCAGGCAAAGGTCTTCAAAGAGCTTCAAGGCACGCTGGAGCCCACTTGGTGGTTTCGAAATTATCAGGGTGTCGTCCGTGAACATGAGGATCGGGACCCGCTCACCAGACATCACCGGGGCATCGGTCGGGACCAGGGAGAGGAAGTTCGCCACCCCATTCACAAAGAGCGAGAACAAAGTAGGCGCCATGACGCTGCCTTGTCTCACTCCCCGCTCAACGGGGAAGGGTTCCGTAACCTCTCCCTGGCAACCCCACGGTACCCGAGCGAAAACCAGCCTGGAGTAGACTCAGAATGTTATCATCATCTATCCAGGACTGGATTTTACCCAAGACCAGCCGACCCATCATTTTTTGGATAGAGTCAATCAGACTTATAGGCCTATAATTGCCTGCTGACGACTTGTCCCCTTTTTTATACACCGGCACTGTTTCTGCGCCTTTCCATGATTTGGGAACTTCCATCCCTTGGGCTATGGCGTTCACCAAATGCAGGGTATAAATCCGCCAGCGACTTCTATTACTTAGAAATAGGTCGGCGGGGACACAATCCATGCCTGTAGCACGTCCCTCAGTGACTAAGTCGAGAGCTCTATTTACTTCACTTGCAGTAAAAGCAGCTTCGTTATAAAGAGTATGAGCGAACACCCCCTCACTAGTACCAGCTTGTTTCTCGGCATATTGGGGCTTAAAATAGTCGACCCATGAGTTTCGGTCAACATTATTTTGGGGGCTCTCCCGATGCCCTCCCCTATCCCATTTGAAGATATTCTAAAAAGCTTTGGGATCCTTAGCCATGCACGCAACTTTAAGGTCCTGCCACCTACTCTCTTCCCAAGCTTTTTTTGCTATGTGTTGTTTTTGCCTATAGTTTGCACGGGCCACCTTAATTTTACTAATATCTTTATCCTTTAGTGCTTGGCCCAGATCTTCCCTAGCTTGGCAACAAGTGCCATCGTACCAGCTCTCCACTTTTCTGGTTTGGGTTCTATGACCCAATCTAGGTTTACAAAAGCATGTTTTTAATTTAGAAAAAATCTATCGTGGGCCTCCAACAAGGGTTTATGCAGAAGTCCATGCAATACGCCCTCTTCCATTTTTGCTATCACCCCTTCCAAATCTAACTCAATGTCAGAGATAATGTCCTGGTGATCTACGACTTGAAACCACTTAAGGTGGCGTTCGTCATTAGACAATACTAAGTCTGGGAGAATGGGTCTCCTAGATACCTCATCCACTTTATGCAAACCAAGATTAAATACCGCAGTCAGGGGCTTGTGGTCACTCTCGATATGTGCCAATACCTCCATATTGAAGAGAGAAGGCCACAGCTTAAGAGGAACAAGTAAGTAATCAATGTTGCTTGCCCTAACACCATTGTCGAAGGTTTCCTTACCCATCTTGTCCGACAGTGTACGCCCATTGGCAGCCCTCAGCTGATTCCCCATACAGAGGCCCTTCATCTGTATTGCGGCTTCTGTCCATTTTCGTATGGGTTTAATGTCAAGCTGAGGAACTCCCCACCTACTATCATCATCCTCTGTTAGGTGCATTTCTTCTAAACCTAGAGGTTCGAAAGTGGTGTTAAAATCTACTGCAACCAATGGGAATATGTTTGGAGGAGTGGCCTGGAGTAAAATATCAAGCTCCGTTATGACATCAGATTTTCTACCCCCAGGGAGGCCCCTGGCATAAACATTATGAATATTAATTTTTAAATTTGCTGGGAAGCTAAACCTAATGGTAAGAATATCGCTACTCGTCAGAGGGAGCAGTTGAGTGTGACATTTAAGGCTCTGCCTAACCCATATCACAAGCCCCCCCCCATAGGACACCCCTGGGGTTTTTTGACAGTAGGAACGAAAAAATTGAAATAGCCTACTTTGAACACCGGTTCAACCGCCTAAACCTCCTGAAAGAGGCAAATATCAAAACGGTTAATAAATTCCAACCAAGAGGTGAATTAAGTTTGGTCCCCACTCCCGCCACATTCCATGGAATGAAAGATGTCTCGCATACTGGCCCATTAGATATTATGACCAGTTCTCCCGACAGAGGAGAGGCACTAGGGTCATGGAGTGCAGAGTCCTGATATTCCAGTGTCCGTTCTTCTATGCCCACCTCTGCATTAACTAAACATGTAATATTTAGACCACCACCAACATTCCCTACCTGCCTACTACCCAATGTAGTCTCTTGCCCTATCCTCCTGTCTACATCCTCCTTCAGTCCTCGGGCTTTAGTATACAAGGTGGGCCTTTGAGAAACATACTGTCAATCGCAGCCCCCCAACCCCGACAGAGTCTGGAATCTATTAAATAGCCTTATATTCCCCAATGGGCAGGGATTTGGTGCTACTCCCAATGAAAAAATATCCTTCTCAAGGGAAACGGAAACGGGGGGGCCCTAAAAATAGGACAAGGGGAGTACTTGAATCCCAAAGGACTGATCATTTTGAGGTCAGTTACAGATGTGATTAACACACCTCTGGTCCCTAAAATTAATAATGATACACTCCCCCGCCACCGTCTTACATCCTCTTCCTATCCAATTTACTCTCCTGGCGAACAGGATTTCTGCCCCACACACAGTCATTCAGCCAAGCAATCACTGTCCTGACACCTGCATGACCAACATACTGCGTCACTGTATGGCTGACAATGCAATACACTTACCTACGTTGCCGCCACCCTCCTAGCCCTTAACCCCGGTCGCGCCCCCAACTGCGTCCAAGCCGCCCCTGGACACACCCATGGTCCTTTCTCTTGCTACTCCTGCAAATTCATCGGCACCGACAACATCTCCGCTACAACCACACCACAGATTCCCGACCCCAACCACCTACAATGCATCCTTCTCAACACTCGATCGGTCCACAGACAAGCCATTGACCTATGGAATCTACTAGACACCATCTCTCCAGACGTCGCCTTCCTAACAGAAACATGGATGAACGCTTCCTCCGCCCCAGACATCACCATTGCCATCCCTGAAGACTATAAGATCACACGCAAGGACCGAACCGCCCACACAGGAGGAGGAATCGCTATCGTCCATAAAAAATCAATCCACATCTCAACCAGCTCTGACGTCAACCTCGCCAACTCTGAACACCTTCACTTCCAGATCCACATCGACCCCAAGACCACACTCAGAGGCACCCTCCTTTACAGACCACCAGGACCCCGCACAAAATTCAGTGAAGACATCACGGACTTCATGACTCCACACGCGCTCCCCTCCAAAGACTACATCCTTCTGGGAGACCTCAACTTTCACCTTGAAAAGAACAACGACCGCAACACCACCACCCTCTTGGACAACCTCGCCAACCTCGGACTTAAACAACTGGTCACTTCCCCCACCCACATCGCAGGCCACACACTCGACCCCATCTTCACCTCCAGCAATCATGTCTCCTTCAGCCACACTACGGATCTCCTCTGGACTGACCACAGCTGCGTTCACTTCACCTACAACAAACCGAAACCCACCAACCACCTCCAACCAACTCTGCAAAGAAACTGGAACAAAATCACCATCAACCAGATCTCCTCATCGCTCCTTCTAAACACCCCAGCCCACTCTTCTAACCCAGACCAAGCCGCCGCCAACTTCACCCTATGGTTATCCAACACCGCCGACATCCTAGCACCACTGAAAAAACGTCAACGCAAACCTAGCAGCAAGAAGGCCTCATGGTTCAACGATGATCTTAAGACGTCCAAGAAACTCTGCCGCTCCCTTGAAAAGGCCTGGAAAAAAGACCCAACCACTAGCACCAAGGACTCCTTCAAAAACGCCACCCGCATACACCACCAACTAATCCGAAAGGCCAAGAAAACAGCACTCAAGGATCGACTAGACAACAACGCCCACAACAGCAAGGAACTTTTCAACATCGTCAAGGAATTTACCAACCCCTCGGCCAACTCCAACGACATCACCCCTTCACAAGCCCTCTGCGACTCCCTGGCTTTATTCTTCCACAACAAAATTGCAGACATCCACAACAGCTTCGACAACCAACCCGAAGACCAACCCACCCAACCATATGCTGAACATTCTCCCCCCTTGAACGCCCTTAACGACTGGAACCCAATCTCCACTGAGGACACCATCCGCCTGATGAACTCTATCCACTCAGGATCCCCCACAGACCCATGTCCTCACCACATCTTCAACGAAGCAGACTCCGTCATAGCACCGCACCTCCGAGACGTCATCAACTGCTCCTTCAACTCCGCCACCTTCCCGGAAAACTGGAAACACGCTGAACTCACCACCCTTCTGAAAAAACCCACAGCGGACCCCACCGAACTCAAAAATTACCGCCCCATATCGCTCCTTCCTTTCCCAGCCAAAGTCATTGAGAAAGCTGTCAACAACCAACTCGCCGCCTTCCTCGAAGCCAACAAATCCCTCGACTCCTCACAATCTGGCTTCCGAGCAAAACACAGCACTGAGACCGCCCTCATCGCAGCAACAGACGACATCCGAACTCTACTGGACAATGGAGACACAGTCGCCCTCATCCTCCTCGACCTCTCTGCAGCCTTCGACACAGTCTGCCACAGTACCCTTTAACAACGCCTCAGAAACATTGGAATACAAGGAAAAGCACTTGAATGGATCACCTCGTTCCTCACCGGAAGAACCCAGAGAGTCCGCCTTCCACCATTCAAATCCGAAGCCACTGAAGTCATCTGTGGCATACCACAAGGATCCTCACTCAGTCCCACCCTCTTCAACGTATACATGAGCCCCCTTGCGGCCATCGCTCGCCAACACAACCTCAACATCATCTCCTACGCGGATGACACTCAACTGATCCTTTCTCTCACCAATGACCCCAGCACCGCCAAAACAAACCTACACGAAGGAATGAAAGAAGTTGCCGAATGGATGAAACAAAGCCGTCTGAAACTGAACTCAGATAAAACAGAAGTCCTCATCTTAGGTACATCCCCCTCCGCATGGGACGATTCTTGGTGGCCGGAAGCCCTTGGAAAAGCACCCATCCCGACAGACCACGCACGGAACCTAGGCGTTATCCTGGACTCTTCACTCTCAATGAACAGACAAGTCAACGCTGTATCCTCATCCTGCTTCAACATCCTTCGCATGCTCAAAAAAACATTTCGCTGGATCCCCACCGAAACCAGAAAAACAGTCACCCATGCTCTGGTCACGAGCCGACTGGACTACGGAAACACCCTCTACGCAGGTACTACCGCTAAACTCCAGAAGAAACTCCAACGAATCCAAAACGCCTCAGCCAGGATCATATTAGACATCCCACGTAACAAACACATCTCTGGCCACCTGAAAGACCTCCACTGGCTACCCGTCAATAAGAGGATCACTTTCCGACTGCTAACCCACGCACACAAATCACTCTACGACATCGGACCAGAATGCCTCAACTCACGACTGTCCTTCTACACCCCCTCCCGCCAACTTCGCTCTTCCAGCCAAGCCCTCGCCACTGTTCCCCGCATCAACAAGACCACCATGGGAGGCAGATCCTTCTCATACCTGGCAGCTAAAACATGGAACTCACTCCCCACCTACCTTCGCCTTACCCAGAACCACCTAGCTTTTAGAAAGCAACTTAAAACGTGGATATTTGACAAGTAAGCGTCCTCCCCTCCCTAAGCGCCTTGAGACCCTCTGGGTATGTAGTGCGCTATATAAATTCTCTGACTTGACTTGACTTGACTCATACCTACAACTGCAGGCAGGGAAACCTGTGACATTGGTACACACACTCCTTCCCCCTGGAGACAGCATGTTTGTCACTGCATGACACAACCTCACACCCTCAGGCATGTGCTGCATCAGTCCAACTATATGTGTGCCCCCACTGCCCTACACCTCAGCTCCTGAGGATTTACCATGACATTTAGGCCACCATACAGCCTTGGGTACTGTGCGAGCACCTCGTCTACCATGACCTCAAGCTCCTCACTTGTGAATGGACTGGCATGGATCTTATCTGTCCTTGCCATCCCTGTCGACATGGAACACCTGTGGTGGAATCGGTGGTGAGTGGTCTCAGGCAGCAGTCCCTGAAGGCAGCAGCAGATGAGGGGTCTCAGACAGTAGTCCCTGGAGGCAGAAGCAGGTGAGGGGTCTCAAGCAGCAGACCCTGGAGGCAGCAGCAGGTGAGGGGTCTCAGGCAGCAGTCCCTGGAGGCAGCAGAAGGTATGGGGTCTCTGGCAGCAGGCTCTGGAGGCCGCAGCAGACGAGGGGTCTCAGGCAGCAGTCCCTGGAGAAGCAGCAGGTGAGGGGTCTCTGGCAGCGGGCTCTGGGATCAGTGGAAATGTGAGGCTCACTCCCACTCATATATAGCCCCCTGGGGTCGTTTCAAAGGTGCCAAGCTGCAACAATTGGTTGTCCAAGTCAGCCTCATTCAAAAGCATCCAATGACCACCTCCGCGGTGGCGCTGCACGCCTACCGCGGTTTTCAAAATTGCATCATGCCACCGCAGTCGTAGTTCCCATTTGCTCTAGGGCAGGCTCCATGGCGGTAACACACTGCAGGGGCCCGGAGTGCGCTACCATGAGGGTGCATCTTTCAAAATCATCCAATGACCCCCTCCGTGGTGGCGGAGCACGCCTATCGCAATTTTCAAAATTGCATCATGCCACCGCAATCGTCGTTCCCCTTTGGCTCTAGGGCATGGAGGGTGCTGGCGACACACCACCTGGTAAAGGTGGTAGCTACCGCGATTTGGGTGGCGGAGCATGCCAACTGCGATTTAGGCATGTCTCCATGCCAATGACTACCGCACCTGTGTCAATGGGGGTGCTGGTGACACACCGCCGGGGACAGGCGGTAGCTACCGTGATTTGGATGGCGGAGCATGTCAACCGCCATTTGGGCGTGTCTCCATGCCAATAACTACTGTACCTGTGTTAATGGGGGTGCTGGTGACAGGTGATAGCTACCGTGATTTGGGTGGCGGAGCATGCAAACCGCCATTTGGGCATGTCTCCATGCCAATGACTACCGCACCGCTGTGAATGGGGGGTGCTGGTGCCACACCACTGGGGACATGCGGTAGCTACCGGGATTTGTGGGACATACATTGGCAAGGGACATTGTGCACACTTTAACAGTGCACAGTGGCTACATGGTGAAGGGCACATCATTGTGCATACATAGCCAATGTTCCATTGATTCCACTGGTGCCTACACATGCCATGGTTGTGTATGTGTGACGTAGATTGGTCTGTAGTCCCTCACATGTCACGAATAAATCAGATGGTCGATGAGGCGGGACAGTGTAGTAGTGGACTCTACAATGTGTACATATATCAATGTGTTGAGTTGCAATGATTGCCTTGGCAATTCTTGTCTCACTGTATGATGTAGTTACTTACATGTGCTCTTCTGTCTGCTCATACACGCAATTGTCAGTTTACCGCCAACTGTTGTCATTTTGTTGTGTATGCGTGCCAAGTTTGATAATGCATTGAGGTGTGACAGGTAAAACAGTTGAGTATAAGACAGTGGTGTTGATTTGTTACACATTGGCTGTATGCCACGCTCCCAGGCGTGCACATGTGAAATGTGGCCATATCATCATGAGCATTCACATTGAACTATGTGTTGTTTGAGGGACTTGTGTATTGTAAATAGAGAGTGGTGCGCACTTTGTGTAGCTCAAACGTTCACCCATGTAACCTGGTGTGTCTCTCAATTATTAAGTCAGTCTTTGTATTTGCTGTGCCATCCAGAACGTGATATGCTGTGGCCCTCTCATGATGTATTTCATTGACATGTGTCCACTTTCATCTCAACTAGGAGGAGGTCAGATCTGATTCATCACTTGACAGTGCTGGAGGACATAGAGCAAGTGGCAATCATTCGCAAATTCCGTCTTGATAGAGCCACCCTGAAAACCCTTTGTGATATGTTGGAGCCCCACCTGCAGACTCGCCGGACATATCCAACAGCTTTCACCCCAACTTATAAAGTGATGGCAGCACTCAATTATTTTGCCACTGGATCGTCCCAGGAAACAGTGGCCAGCGCTGATGGGATGTCTCAACTAATTTTAGGATGGTGCTGCGTGATGTTCTGTCCGCCATGATGAAATACAAGGTCAGATGTATCCATTTCCCCAGGGGTGCTGAATTGCCAGCTGTGAAGGGGGACTTCTATCCCCTTGGGCAAACCCCCATGTTGCTAGAGCCTTTGATTGCACACACGTCGCTCTTGTGCCATCACAGGCAAGTGAGCACATATTCCGCAATTGCAAACAATACCACTCCATTAATGTGCAATTGGTGTGCCTGACAGATATGATTATCTTGCATGTTCCGCGGCTCAGCCCATGACACGTACATCCTGCGGAACAGCATTGTGACCCGGCTGATGGCTAATCTGCTTCCAGAGCATGCATGGAGTGTGGGTGAGTATGCCTAGGTGTATGGCGTGCTGGGTGTGTGACCTGCTGCCCTCTGCCTGTGCAACATTGCAAGGTTGTACCTAGGTGACTCTACATATCCCAACCGTCCATGGCTGCTGAGCCCACTGCTGAATCCCAGGACCCCGGATGATATCAGATACAATGAGGCCCATGGGAAGACACGTCATGTGGTGGAGCATACTTTTGGTCTACTCAAGTCACGTTTCTGCTTCCTGGACAAAACAGGAGGCACACTGGCATACTCGCCCAGGAAGGTGTGTCAGATCGTAGTGGCATCCTGCACGCTACACAAATGGCCATTGGCAATGAGCTTCCTCTGCTCCTGAATGATGATGAGGACCCAAGGCCCCCGCCTCTGCAACAACCTGAGTCAAGTGATGAGGACAGTGGAGAGGAGGAAGGTGGGGACATGCATCAACAGCTCATCACCCGCTACTTCACTTGAAGGTGTGTGACAATGTACAACATACTCATTGTCTGGTGATCTTGCTGTTGTCGTAAAGGGCTATGTGCTAATAGTGAAAACTTCCAGTTGTCAACTCAGCTGTGGGTGGATATGTTACTGTGACATGTCATCTGAGAATGTAAATGGGACGTGTATGTTGACACTTGTTGCCAATTGTGTTGTCTGCATGTTGTCTTCTGTAGATGGTCGGTGTTGTGTAATGTCTGTGACGCCACACTCACACCGTGAATGTTGTTCTGTTGTGTTTCCCTAGTTGCCTTGAACTTATCCTTGCTTACAAACAGTACATACTCCTGATACATTATGGACATGTTGAAGACTGTACATCCTGCACTAAAGACAAAGCTGTCACAATAAACATTTGTAAGGTATTTCATTTATAAAGTTGACATGTGAGGAGGTGTTCAATTTTACATAGAGGTGGTCGTGGAGCAGTAAGTTGACAGTCATGGTAAATGAGATGAAAGAGTAGATCCTACATTGATGTGGTGACCCAGTCCAACAGACAGATGCCATCCCCAAGGCAGTGTGGGGAAGGACAGTCCAAACAGTCAATGCAGTGGGAAGAGGGTTGCCATCAGGGCTGGCTAAGTGACTGGCGTTTGGAAGGTGCTTTGCCTGTAGAGACTCCCAGGCTCTTCTTAGGACGGCCCCTTAGTCACTTGGGTGCTGTGGGCCCTGCTGTGGTGCCAGTGGTGTCTGAGTACTCACCCCTCTCTGTGGGTGCAGGGGAGGATGGTGAACTGTCATCCTGCGGCCCACCAGAGGGAGGTGGAGGTGTTGTTTGTGGCGCAGGCCTGTCCCTCAGTAACGACACTTGCTTACTCATGAGGTCCACCAGTTGTCCAATGCTGGTGTCGATGGGCTTCATCAGGACAAGCTTTCGTAAGAGGTCGTCCTATCAGCCACTTTGTCCCTGGGCCTGTTGGTATGACCCAAGAATTCTGGTGATGTGGTCCAGGGATTCAGTTCCAGCCTCCTGGTTATTTGGGGTGACCCTGGCCCTCCCAACTACCCTATTGCCACGGACCTGTCTCTTTGCCATTGTGGGACCCCGCATACTCTCCCTGCCGTCCTCAGTTGTCATCCTCTGTGACAGGGAGGGTGTTGCAGGTTGCATTGGTGGTGGTGGTGGCAGTGGACGCACAGGCCATAACAGCAGGGGTCTGCTGTGCAGTTGGTGTTGCAGCAGATGTGGTGGTGGGGCGGATGGGGTCCTGGGACCTGTTGTCTCCTGGCACACCAGATGGGCCGGCCTGGAGCTCATCATCCTGAAAATCCTGGGAGTCTACATCCGAGAGTCCATGTACTCGGGGGAGACTGGCCCTATAGGTCGTTGGTGTTGTCCTCTGCAGTAAGTTCATGGTCACCTTTGGATTAGATGGGAAATGGTCATTGTAGTGCACTCTGCAAGCATTGTGTTAGCTGTGTGTCATCCACTGTCTGTAACTACACAATTGACTGATCTTCACACCGTTTACTATGTGCACTACTGTGCCTCCTAACATGATGCAGTGGTACATACATTACTTGTACATGGAGTGAGGTATCAATACATGCAATGCAGGAATCATGTTCACTGGGACCTGTTGCCATGTAGGGACCAGCACAACCTTTTTTCATTGTTGACTTCTTATTGATTTGTCTATCCTGGCAGACGTCACATCTGGCCAGGGAGTGGGCATTGTATTGTCCTGCGTACCTTTGTCCTGTCATCTACATATCTTGATTTGTAACCCCACACATGCTTTCTCTTTTTTAAAATGTTCATTCTCGGTTGGGCCCCATGGCAATGCACTCATCAGTGTGTGCTGTGCGTAATTGTGCCCAGTCTTCCTTGTGCATCTGCATTGTTGTGTGACTCTTTGGTAGCTGTGACAGTTCCCTTTGCTTACCTGTGTGCACACTGTACATGGCAAGCGGGTTCAGTGAGCATGTTTGTGCAATGAGAGTGCTGGTTTCGCCATATGGCGCCATTTCTTTAGTGGCACATGTGTGGGTGCACATACTGGCTACTTACCTGTGATATCCTCACATTTGGCTTTGTGGCGTGGCACATCTGTGTGTGCATCGGGAGGATTACATTCTGCTTAATGGTGTCATGGGACTGGAGAATATGTCTATCTACCTACCTAGTAATTTGGTTGAGGTGGTCCATTAGATGACACATGCATCTTGTGGTATGGGGTGCTCCATCTTGCTATACTGGGGAAGAAGGGAGCATGGTAGGAGTATAATTGCAGGCATCCCACCCCCAAACAGCCCTCCCATGGAATACAGCTTCCTATCTGTTAGGTGAAGCTGAACAATGCAATGGCTGCCAAGTGCTTCTGGGTGGGGTGGGGGAGAGATCCATCTTGATGATGCTGTGGGACAGGGGTCATGGTGGGAGTAGTTGTACAGGCCTCCCACCCCCAAACAGCCCTCCCAGGGAAGATGGCTACCTACCTGTTAGGTGAAGCTGAGAAATACAATCGCTTCCAAGTGCTTCTGGGTGGGGTGGGGGAGGGATCTATCTTGATGATACTGTGGGACAGGGGGCCTGGTGGGAGTAGTAGTGCAGGCCTCTCTCCCACATACAGCACTCCATGGCAAGAGGTCTACCTACCTGTTAGTTTGATGTGGGTTGTGTAATGGCAGACACATGCTTCTGAGTGTGGTCGAGGGTTCCATCTTGCTGATGTTGTGGGACAAGGGTGCCTGGTGGTAGTTGTAGTGCAGGCTGCAAGTACACATGCCCCCATGATGATGTTGGTGGCTATGTTGGGGGTGAATGGGATTGGGTGAATGTTGGATCTGTGAGACATGTTTTTTTGAGTGTGTGGTGCAGATGAATGGTATTTGTCCTAGGTGGTGTAGCTTTGTAGTTGTGAAAGACAGTACATATCAGTGTGGTGGTAGTCATTTGTTTGCACTTACCAGCCTCCACTTCCCCAGATACTCCTGTGAGACTCTCTGGATGCAGTATGGCAAGCCCCTTCTCCTCCCATGGTGTGAATGGTTTTGGTGGAATGGGAGAGCCACCGCCAGTCCTGTCATCCAGCTCCTGGTTCTTGCTTCTCCTCTCTTTGACAACCCTCTTCAGATCATGCCACCACTTCATGATCTCCTTTTTGGATCGTGGGGTTGTCCCTACTGCATTGACCCTTTGTACTATCCTTTTTTACATTTGAGTCCTTGTGGCTAATGGTGTCTGTTGGCCCAGGTTACCATGACTGACAACTCACTCTCTGTGAATTTGGGCATTTTATGTGTGGACATGGTGTGTGGTGTGCAAAGTGTTTGTGGGTGCAGGGGTATGGGTGTTGTGGTGGTGTGTGAGGTGTGTTATGAGCTGGGGGCTTGTTGGTGCTGGTGTGGTGGTGGTGGTGATGTGTGCGTGCTGTGTTCTTTTGCCTCTCCTCTCAGATCTGGTGAATGCCCTCCTCTTCTAGAGTGTTGAAAAGGTTTGTGCTCAGAGTAGGGGCTGTTTTTATACTCAGCTCTGTGGGTGTGTCCAAATGGGGTATTCCTGTCAGGTGGGTGTTGTCCTGGGAATTGTATGTTTCTGTTTGGCATGGGTTTGTTTCATTGGGATGTGATTTTGTGTATTAGGGTGGCATGGCTACTTTGAATAGTTCAATGTTTGGCCTTATTGTGGGGTATTTGCATCGGCCGCCATGTTTTCTACGAATCGTCCGCAGCGGTGGGTATGCTGCAGCTCTTCTGCTGGCTCTCCCATTCATTCCTGTGTGTGACCGCGGCGGTCGGAAACAGCGGATCGTACCACAGGACCATCGGGGATATCCTAATTTTCCGTGCGGTGTCTCCGCTATGCTTGCGGAGGGTTGTTGATTTTTTGCTGCGTTTCCGACCATCGCGGTTGGACTTTGACCATCACCGCCCACGACTGGTGGTTTTTCTTGGGCCTGTTCCGCCGCAGTCTGTCTTTTTTGGCGGTTGATCCTAATTTGACTGCCGTTTTTTCCACGGTATTTTCCGCTTCCATGGCGGTCGGGGTGATTTTCCGTCCGCCATCCTAATGAGCCCCTAAATATGATCAAATATATATACATATATAAACTATTTTCTAAACAAAAATATGGAACTATATATCATTCATACATAGTAAAACATAAATTAGCATTTACCATAGGAGGATTCAACTGATAAAAAATTCAATCTATGGTTAACCATCCAATAAAATTAAACAATAAACAACTTTAACCAAAATAATAAAACAAACAAATAAGTCAAGAATATAAAAGGCACACTAATTAGAACAACTAAATACTTTAAAAAAATGACAAATGCCAGATTCTTTTTACAAACCATTAAAAAAGAAAAATATACATCCTAATAACTACATACCCTAGGAATTAACACTTATGTGTAAGCTAAAATGTAACTATTAACAAAGTATCAAAAATCAGCAAAAAGAAATAAAAAAGTAAGTGCACATGAATAAATAACCAATGATTAACTCACCCAAATAGCAAATAACCTAACGACCTCAACCCCTACAAACTATCTACAAAATGCCCTTAAGATTGTAAGTTATTTTTTTGCTTCCAATCAACATAAACAAAAGTACCTGATGCACATTAAAATACCTTCAAGGGAAAAGCTGCAAAACCGGGTGAAGCATTTCACCAGAACATACATGTAAGTATACATTTTAGAAATAAATGCGTTTTTAAACATGTTAATAACAGACGTGCAAGAGTTTAAGGATATTTTATACTTATACTATTGCAATATTATAGATATGTTGGAATGGGTAAATACGAGGTCAATGAATACCATGATATGTGCAGGTCCGACAGCGGCAATACCAATAGATGTGATGTCAACGTATATCATAACCAGTGTCCGCATAACAATGTCAATACCCATAAATTCAATGTCAATGAATGCCATAATCCATGCCCGCACAATAGTGTTAATAACGGCAGTAACAATGCCAATGTATGCCATAAACCATGCATGAATGACAATGTTTTTACCAGTAAACACAAGGTCGATGTACTCCATGATCTTGGCATGCATAACTATGCCAATATAAGTAAAGACAATGTCAATGTACAAAGAGGGAAGGTAGCAGGGTATTCACTGGTACCTCAGGAAAACAGTCTACAAAACAGTATAGAACCCATTCAGAAGCAAGCAATATTTTTCTGAGAAATGTACCTGAGTTTAATTTGTAAAATATGTAAGCGCAAGGGTTTTGTGTTTTTCTTCAATCAAGGATGTAATGTGGTAACTGCTATATCAGCTTCAGTGGGGGTTGCTTGTAGAGATTAAGGGGCTTATTACTAGGCCTAGGCAGTGAACTTCGTTCTGTTCGCGGAGTTTGCGGAGTTTTCTGCACTTCGCACTCCGCGGAGTGCAGAAAACTCTGCTTCGCGATGTGCAGGGGAGTTTTTCCCCCGCTAACGGTAAGTTCGCAATCGCAAATTGTAAGTTTGCGAGCGCAAGCTGCAGCTCGGGTAGAATTTCGACCCGAGCAGCAGGAATACCAGCACAAACTGCAGTTCGCACTACACTCCTCCACTCGCTGAACTTTGGGGAGTTTTTTTTGTAACTTTGCGTAGCAAAACTCAGCGAACTATGCCCAGGCCTGCTTATTATGATGTCGGTTGGAGTTACCTCCGACTGACACCGTCTTGGTCTCGAGCCGATTAACCTCCAGGTAGTGGTACTGACTGCCTGATTACAATGCAACCGAACACTGTTTGGTCGCATACATACTTTTCTCTATGGGAGTTTGTATTACAGCCATAAACCAGCCATAATACAGGCTCATATAGAGAAATTGGTGTGGATGTAAAACCCTGCAGCCTGTGGCTGGCACCTCATAGAGCCTGCCACACAGCGCAAGGATTTAAAGGGGGTTACCCTAGGTACCACCAACCATAGACCACGAAGGCAAGGGAGCCCTGCTATGGGCCCCAAAGTCGCTTTACACCATCCTTTCCACCTGGAAAGCCAGCATGCAAAGGCTATGGTAAACCAACATCGTAATCTCAATGGCAGAAACGCCGTCCAAACAGGATTGTGGTGTGGTCCGACCGACTGGAAGACAATGAGAGCCGATCGGAACCACGTCAGAATGGCCAGCCAGTTAACATCCCAACTGCCAACATTGTAATCTGACTGTAAGTCGGACTGTAAACAACTGTGTCAGTCAGAAATCCTCAGACAGTTGTGTGAAAGCTTCTGACTAGTGGTCGGGTGCTTTCCGACTGACATTGTAATCAACCCCTAAATATCTAAATGATCCTTGTTAACTTAAATCTGTTACTTACTGGTCACAAGACGGAAATAGAAATCTTCTGGGTGGAGGCCAGAGGGTTGCAACAGAGTCAAACATGCTTAAAGAAAAAGATAAAATATACAGACAAGAAATAAGATAGAGGCAAATGGACTGTAAAAAAGGTGAAACGTAGACTGAAGAGGAGAAAAAAAAGAGAACGAGGAAGAAAGAGGGGGCAACCTTTCCAGCATCATTAAAAGGTTCAGAAAATGATGTTTCACTCACTCATTTAGTACAATATTATTCAAAGTGGGTGATATTTTGTTTTTCTGGTTCGCCCTTTGTTGCCTGCAGCTGCTAAATAACAATCTACCCGGATTTGACTCCACATCAAGGGCCTGATTTCGAGTTTGGTGATGCCTCTACTCACTGCAATGAGAAGCCCAAAAAAGTTCCTGCACAGTACGGACTGTAAAGTCCATACCCTGCCGGAACTGGGGTGCATGCACACAGGGGGGTATAACATTGATCCCCATGAAAATAGACAATCTTTGTTTCAGGACCGCCAGCCTTTTCATGGGGTAAAGACATCCATTACATCGCTGGCAGTCCTAAAACTTGTAGTATGGATGGCGGTATTGCAGCAGCACCATCAGCATAGTACTGAGGCCCTGACTGGCACGGAACAGCGGTTCTCTAGTAACTCAGGCGGTCCAACCGTCAAAGCTGTGATATGGTGTCGGGTTGCCGGTACAGCGGTGCTGGATTGCCATGCCCCTGTAAGTCAGGACCACAAGACTCGTAATTAGGCCCTCTGACTCTTTCTCTACCACCTTGCTCTTCCTGTTCGTTATATCGCTCTTGCAGATCTTTTTTTTAATCCTTGCTTTCTCCCTTCTTCGGTGTTTTCCGATTTATCTCTTCCTCCTACTGTCTGACTTTCTCTTTCTTGTTCTGAGTCAAAGTCTGATGATAACAAATAAATCCCAGTCCCTAAAAATTAATGCTTGTGGCCACCACCTGCAACCTACAGCACACGTTATGCATTAAAATTGATGATACCAGCATTGAAATTGTTAAACGGGTACGATTTGTTAAACGTATCCTAAATGCACATGCATTGCATGTAGTACAATAATACTTTTGACGTAGCCAGTTAGACAGGTTCATCATGGTGCCGGCAAGCTGTTCAAAAGGCATCACTGCGCTGAGGGATAATAGTCTAAATAAAAGCAAGGTAGTTTGTAATCAGAAATAAGGGACCTCTTTGAGGAACCAGTAGCTTTACAGCCAATGTTTCTAAATATATACGGTGCCACACATAACAGATTAATGTAATTCATGCATATTCGAAAGGACAAAGTGGCTCGAATTAGAACCATGCTGATTAGTCAAGTTAGCGTCACAGCTGTAAAACATAAAACTAATATTCAATGTTGTATGTCTAACATTAAAGCGCACTTGCCTCTCTTGTCATCATTCAAAGGATTCCTTCAGCAAAAATGTTGGAATCATTCTATTAATTTGGCGTTTCGCACTCAGCCCCATGTGAGCAAGGCTTTCATATTGCATTAAATTTAGAGCAGCAAGACCATTGCTGGACCACTAGATTAAAGCTGAACCAAATAATAGAAGTGTGGTTACTCTGAAAACCATAGCTATCCCGTGGCCTTCCAATACTTTACAATTATCTTGGAACAAAATTAACACACCACATATCAACTCATGTAACTCAGCTTTTCTCACCTTTGTTGTGTCTTAGATCGCTGCTGGCTAAGGCAAGAGTAACATAGTTTGTGTTCTGTCTAGACTGTTGAGTGGTTCTGAACCTGTGGTCGATGACTGTTTACAAAATTAAATATTATTAAAAAGAATAAATTAAAATTAATGAAATATATACACTTGCCTGCCATCTTTCATCGCAGCTGTAAGGAAATCCCGAAGGGGGCGGGTATAGCTGTCGCTGGAAATAAGCAGGTGGCAGGGCACATCCAGATAGAGCAGGAAATCAGAGGGGCCGTCAAGTTGAACTACCACCTGATGCGGTCCCCTATGTGGTTGTACTTATGGGTGTCCCTACTTTAGAAGATGCTAAGAGGGAAGGCTTCAGTCAATTAAAAAATAAAACCATGCACTGGCTCAGCCAGCACAGACCGCTCCCATATAACATCAACGGAGAGATTGTCCACGTGCGGCAACTCTCCTGGCTGGGGAGCCGAGTGAAAGATATAGAGGGTGATTTAATAATTATAAATTTTAGAGACCCAGGTGCGGTCAGACACATCCTAAACTGGATGCCAAGGACCTCTGGTTCAACCATCGTTCCTTGCGATCTAACTTACTTCTACCCAAGATCCCAGGTGACTCCCATAATGTCCTTTGGGGTACCTTCTGGCCTTTTGAATAATCCTCCCGTAACACTTAACAACCAATATATGTGGCAGGCCCCGAATCCCACAATGCCAAAAAATGTATTCGGGTGGAATACTGTACCTCACAGGGGGCACAGGAATAACTACAGAAGTTCGGACCACCCGCAAGGAACTAGGGGAATGGACCATTTGTTGCCCTTTACGCCCTTTGAGACAACTAACAGATTCGAAGCATTCTCCGGCCTGGATGACTGCGAATGACGGTTGAGGTCCCCTGTTAATAGGTTTGAGTTGAGGCGAGTTTCTAGTAATTCCACTATTACACCAGCCGCCTCCATAACTGGGACTTCGCAAGAGGAGGACAATGCATTATGCAAACTCCTTAGTTGGGGGGCGTGGCCAAGATGGCGGTGTGAGCGGACGTGATTTCTCGAGCTCCCGCCGCCGGCCGCCGTTACATAGCCTAATTATAGCTTCAACCCGGCCTGAGCGCTTTCCTGGGGGCCTGGAGTGACCACTACGGAGGTGGAGTGCTGGAGAGCAGTGTGGCCGGTCGCCGACGCACATTCCCCGCCGATTCTGCCCCGGACTGCTGCGGCCGTTGAGGCCTGTGACGGGCGGAGAGGGGGAAGCGAGGCCGTGGTGGGCGGAGCCTGGACGCCGCCTTGGGAGCACCCGAAGCCGGCGGCTGCAGCGACGGCAGGCCTGACCCGCGCTGCGGAGCGCGAGGCCCCCCTGAGATCCCTGGACGGGAGCTTCTGCGGGCCTGCCACGTCTTCCTGACGTCTGTGCTGCTCGCCCTTGGAGTCCACGGGCATCGCTGGAGCCTGCCAGTGGAACGCGTTGGGGTGCCTGGCAGATGGCCTCGTGATCTGAGGTGAGGAGCGGGAGTGAACGGGCGGCCCCCCGGCGCCCGGCGAGGCTGCACCAGAGGAGCGGGGAGCTCGGAGAGCGGTCGGCGCCCACACCGGTCCTCTCACAGGCGGAGTGACGCTGCCCTCGCCATTGGCCCCGGTGACACTAGGGGGCAACAGGCGCCATTTTGAGACCTTGCGCGCCCTGCCTGGGCCTAGCCTTGCGCTCCCCCCCCTATTGCTGACTCCCCCCCCTGTGGCTCTGCCCCCTGCCATTGAGAGCCCACCGGACTCGGGCTGGACACCGGGACTGTGGGGGCAACAAGGAGCGGCGAGGGCCTGGCAGCGTGACAGATGCCGGTTAGCCGGGGGACACGGGGGGTCACTCCCACGTGGTGCTGGACTCGCGGGGCCTCGGGCATTGGCGATTCTGCTGGCAACCTCTGTGGCTGGTGGCCTGTACCTAGGCGGGAACCCCGGGGGCGGTTCCCGGCCCTGCGACTGGGCCTCGACAACGCCTGGCACTCCTGCGCTGCGCGTTGTGCCCTGAGCTGCCTCATTACCTGGTCCTGCGGAGCAGCCCACACTTGAGACCCGGAGCCCCGCGGCACCCAGTGGGACGGAGTTGGCGGAGCGGGGGCAGCGGAGGCGGAGCAGTAGCTGCACTGGGCCCTTGCGCGCTGGGTGGTGCCGGCCCCGACATCGATCTCGGCGGTGAGAAGCAGTCACAGGGGGCCGCCATCTTGTGTGACGAGGCGCCGAGCACTGGGACGCGCTCTACCCAGGCGTTCCCTGCCAACTGGCCCTCGCCTGCGGCCCGGCCCTCACAGCACGGGGTCTGGTGGAAGCATGGCCACTGGGAAGGCCCGAAGGGGGAGCACCATAAAGGAACTCTTCACCCCTAACACCACGGGGAGGCGGACAGACGCCGCGAAGTCCGGTCGCCAGGCTGGCGCCGAGAAGGCGGCCTCCGGCTCTCCATCCTTGGGGCAGACGGACCCCGAGGGCCCTGTTACACGGTCCTTCCTGGAGTCCCTCTTCACAGATCTGAGGGAAGACATCCATGCCTTAAAGAAGGAGCTCCAGGAGGAGATCAAGGAGGTGCGCCGAGACACTGACGCAATCGGCGAGAGAGTGGCGGACTTAGAGACCAAAAGCGATGTACGGGATGCAGAGATAGAGGCGCTGAGGCAGGAGTTGGCTCGCATCCATGACCAGCAAGTTGATCTCCAGATGCATGCCGAAGATCTGGAGAACCGCTCCCGGCGGCCCAACATCAGGATCAGGGGAGTGAAGCAGTCCCCCGACACGGAAGATCTCTTTCAGTTCACCCAGAACCTGTTCAATCACATACTGGGCCGACCGGCGGACTCCGCGCTGCGCCTGGACAGAGCCCACCGGACTGGCCCGCCTAGAACCAACGACGCCCACCCGCCGGACATCCTGGTCTGTGTGCAGGACTTCAGGACGAAGGAGAAGATCCTTGCCAAGGCACGCCAGGCGGCACCGATCACCTTTGGTGCACATGCCCCAACCCTGTATCAGGACCTGGCCTCCCTTACCTTGGAGAGGCGGCGCACCTTCCGGCCTGTCACAGCGGAACTGCGGCGGCGGAACATCTCCTACAGCTGGGGTCATCCCTTCCGTCTGGTGTTTAGACTGGGCAACAACCTTCACCAGCTGCGCTCCCTCGGGGAGGCCTGCCGCCTGCTAGACATGGAGGAACCGGTGGTGGACGAGGGGCTTACGGGGGACGGTCCTACTGGGGAGGGGAACCCCGGGCGATGGAAGCAGCAGCGACGTCGGCGCAGGCCGAAACGCCCGCAGCTACAGAAATTGAGGAGGGTCAACGAGCCGCAGTGGCAACCGTGGCACAGGGCTTGGTAAAACAGGACAGCGGCTGACCTGCTCTCTGAAGGCATTCTGCCCCGGCGGTGTGTTGTAGGGCCGGGACTGTGCGAGCCGGCGGTGGGGGCGGTGAGTTTGGACTCCACGTACCCCCCCGGTGGAGACTTTGATGCTTCACCCACGGCTGTGGAGGGGGGTTGGAATGGTTCGTCTACACCGTTGCCACTGCCCACGCACTAAAGATACACCTTACCACGGGTCCAGTGGACTGTTAACTGGGCCTGGGACTATGTTGGACCAAGATTTTTCCGTTGTTGGAACGGCGGGATGGGAGTTGGGATGGGAGGGGGAGTTACTGATGTTTGGGGTGGGGGGAGTTGAGGGGAGGGGGGAGGGGACCCTCCTTGTCCAGGGGATTGCTCTCCTTGGCTGGGAACCTTGGGCTCTTTCATGGGAGCCGCGAGCTGGAAGTGCATTAAACGAGGGACGGCCCCGCGTCAAGCTGCCGCTCCGCAGACACCGACCACAGCTTCCCACTCACTACGCCCACCATGACACACCCACTGCGAATACTTTCCCTTAATGTGAGAGGTCTCAACAGCCCAGTCAAACGCAGGGCGGTCTTGTCTTTCCTGGACCGCTCGAAGGCCGACATCTGCCTCCTACAGGAGACACACCTGGTGTCCAGAGATCACCACAGGCTGAGGTCACGCTCCTTCCCGTGGCAGTTCTTCTCCTCCACCCAGAAGAAGGCGGCTGGCGTAGCTATACTGGTTGCCAAGTCTTTTCGAGGGCGGGTCATGCAGAAGGAGGCCGAGATTAAAGGGCGGCTTCTCCTCCACAGCTTTCAGGTGGCGGGTCAGACACTGTTAGTGGGCTCGGTTTATGCACCGAACGAGGGTCAGGAATGGTTCCTTCTCACTGCGCTCGAGGCTGCCACGGCCACAACGCACTCACACCTACTACTTGGGGGGGACCTCAACGTGGTGTTCCACAACACGGCAGACCGCACGGGCCAGAGGTTTGGACAAGTGGGGGCGCTCTCAGCGACGGGACACGCACACCTCTCGGATCTGGCCATCACTGACCTATGGCGACATTTTCACCCACACACGGCGGCTTACACCTACTACTTGGCAGCCCACAAGACCTATGCTCGACTGGACTATTTCTTGTGTTCCTCGCAGCTGATGGCGCAAGCTGAGGATGTGGAGATACTCCCGGCCTCGCTGTCCGATCACTCGCCGGTGGTGGTGACCTTTCGGGTAGCGCCCACGCAGGCACCGCAGCGTTACTGGCGGCTTCGAGACGGACTCTTGCTCAATCCCGCTACGCAGGACAGGCTCAAGGCGGCGCTCGTGCAATTCTTGGCCCATAATGCCAACGACGACACGACCAAAGCCACTCAGTGGGCGGCGCTCAAAGCAGTCCTGCGGGGCGAGATCATCTCTATCGCCGCGGCCGATAACAGGGACAGGGCGCTGAAAAGGGCTGAACTCACTCAGCGAGTGGCTGAGTTGGAACAGATGCACCAATGCACCGGGGCCGCGCGGGCGTGGCGCCAGCTGTGCACGGAGCGAAAGATGCTCGCAGCGTTGGACCAGGATGTGGCCGAGTACGCCGCCATCCGTCTCAAGCATGTGTATTACACCGGGGGGGACCGATGCGGGAAGGTCTTAGCAAGCAGACTGCGGGCGCAGGAGCGGAGACGCCACGTACACGCCCTCACCTCCCCGCTCGGGGCGCAGGTCACAGAGGACGCGGCTATAGCGGCGACTTTCGGCAAATTCTACGCCGGCCTCTATGACGCGGATTACCTTGACCCGAGGGCGGGCCAGGATTACTTGCACGGCGCGACGCTCCCCACCCTCACCCAAGCGCAGGCGGACTTTCTGGACCGGCCCATTGGCCTGGAGGAGGTCATATCGGCAATATCTCGCCTTAAAGTAGGGAAGTCGCCGGGGCCGGACGGCTACTCAGCGGCCTTCTATAAAACATTCTGCCCGCAGATTGCCCCCATTCTGCGCGACCTGTTTAACACCTTTGATCGACCCGGTGCTATTCCCCCTGACTTGCTCGAGGCGGCCATATCAGTGATCCCCAAGGCCGGCCGTGACCCGGCGGACTGTGGCTCTTACCGGCCAATTTCCTTGCTGAACGTGGACCTGAAACTTTACACCGGCATCCTCGCGAGTCGCCTAGCGCCGTACATGCAGCAATTGGTCGACCCTGACCAGTCGGGCTTCATCTCCCAGAGGCAGATTAGCGACAATACCCGGCGAGTCCTCCATCTCATCGAGGCTGGCTCGCGTACGCGACCGGGCTGCATGCTCCTCACCATCGACGCAGAAAAGGCGTTCGACTGGGTGCATTGGCCCTATCTAGAACAGGTGTTGCAGCACTTCGGGTTTGGGGAGACCCTCCGCCACCGCATTTTTAATTGCTATCGGCGTCCCAATGCGGCGGTGCGGGTTAACGGCCATACCTCCCCGCGATTTGAAATTGGCAGGGGCACTCGGCAGGGCTGCCCGCTCTCTCCCCTCCTGTTCGCCCTCTATATGGAGCCGATGGCACAGAGAGTGTGACAGCACGACCGCATCTCGGGTATCCGCTTTGGTGGTGACACTCACAAAATTAGCCTGTATGCCGATGACGTACTGCTGTCCCTAACTGACCCGATGCAATCCATGCGGGCGCTGTTTGTGGAACTCCATGCCTTTGCGCAAGTCTCGGGCTTTAAGATCAATGAGGCGAAATCGGAGGCCCTGAGTATCTCACTGTCCCCCGACGTCCTGGCAGAGGTCAAAGTGGAGTTTACGGTGCAGTGGTCGACCACCTCTGTTCCTTATCTAGGGGTCCACTTGGCGCCGACGGTGCGGGCCACTGCAGAGGCCAAATACGCGACCCTGACGAAGAAGGTCCGTGATCAATTGCGCCGTTGGAAGCCACTCGCGCTGTCTTGGCTCGGCCGGATCGCGGCGGTGAACATGACTTTGCTCCCGCAGATTTTGTATCTGTTTCAGACGCTCCCCCTGCGGCCACCACACGAGTGGCTTAAAAACACCCAGTCGGAACTCTCACGATTTATCTGGAATGGTCGACGCCTGCGATTCAAACATACTATTGCGACCCTGCCGCCGGAGCACAGGGGAGTGGGGATACCCGACCTCACGCTGTACTTTCAGGCGGCGCAGCTGCGCACACTGGTGGAGTGGCACCAACTGGAGTCGGGCAAGCACTGGCTCTTTCAGGACCAGGCAGTGGCCGGTCGCCCATTGCAGGGAGTCCCATTCCTCCCGCGGTGCCACAGACCTCCCAATTTGTACGCCTCGGACATCACGAGCACTGTCCTTGGGGTCCGGGACAGGGTGGCCGTGTCGAAAGGGTTTGACCTCCTTTCCATCGCCGATGACACCGATTTTTGATAACCCTGACTTCACACCGGGACACGACACACGGGCATTTGCGGCTTGGCGGGCGACCCCCTGCAGGGACGTGGGCCACATGTTTAACCTCAAGGGCATACTTCCGTTCCACCAGGTGAAGCAGGACTACGGTGTCGCCGAGGCGGACCGCCTGCGCTATCTGCAGGTGCGGCACTGGGTCCTTCACCCTTCCATCCTGCCAGGCGCCCAACGACATCTCACACCGTATGAGAAGTGGCTGTTGACCCGCACGTCAGACAAGAAATTGATATCAGATCTCTACCAACAGTTGCTCCTCACCAACACATACACGTATAACGCAGGTAGGGTCAGGTGGGAAAGGGACTTGGGGCGCCAACTCACACGGAAGGAATGGGAGGGGGTCTACTACAGAGCCAGACACTCAGCCCACCACACCGGTCTCACTGAGACACTGACCAAAATTGCCACATATTGGTATCATACCCCCGAGAAGCTGCACCAGTGGGACCCCCAGGTGAGCGATCGCTGCTGGCGGGGCTGTGGGGAACTGGGGACTCTAGAGCATTTGCTGTGGAGCTGCGACAGGCTCCGTCCGTACTGGACCCGCATATTGGACTTAATTGACTCTCACCTAGATACACAGCTACCCCGTTTCCCAGCCTACATCCCACTGGGCCTCCCTAACGCCCTTATGTACCCCCTGAAGTCCTGGAGGGGCAGACTGATCGCATTGGCATTGGGGGCGGCGGTACAGAACATTGTGGCTCATTGGAGGACGGCTCAGGCTCCGCTGCAGCTGGGCTGGCTGCATCGGCTGTGGGCAATCCTGGGCATGGAGAAGCTCTCGCTGTCCGCGGCGGGGATGGGGGTCAGACTTTGCAGCATTGTGGCGACCCTTCCTCTCCCTGTTGACCGGGGAATTCCGGGAGGTGAGCTGCCCCCGGTATCTGCGGCTGCTGCGCCTCGCAGATACCCCACTTCCGGAGCCTAAGACGCGCTCACATACGCGCAGGGGCCCGACGGGAGAGGCCCCGTAGATAGAGCAGCGCTGGAGTGTCACCTATGTTAGAATCTTGGACAAGGAGAGGGGGATGTGGGGGGGGAGCCCGGGGATGGTTTTGTTTCATGTTGACCTCATGTTCCTTTTTGCATTTCTTATTGGCTCCGCTTGCACCTCTTGAGCACCTCTTTTGACGCGGCTGGCCCGGATGGGTTGTAGGCGGCTTGCTGTGTTAACTAAGAATGACTGGTGTCACCATGTTGGGCGTAACCCATGCCTCCGGCCTAGGCCGCCTTCCCTCGGAGTCGGCACTGATGCTTTTTGTGAGGTGCAGTGTGAATATTTTCTGCCCAATAAAAAGATTTAATACTAAACTCCTTAGTTGGAACGTTGCAGGTTTGAGAGCTAAAAGGGAGGATCCGTTATGGATCAATTTTATCTCTTCCTTTGATGTGATAGCCATCCAAGAATCATGGGAAACCTCAGTAAACATCTGGCTAGATGGTTTTGCTAGCTTCTTTGTACCAGCAACACCCAGTTCGGTGGGGAGAGCTAAGGGGGGGTCTAATTTTCCTCTTCTCCCTACATCTTGCGGGGTCGTTTAAGCAACTAGAGTCAGGCTCCCCTAATCTTTTGATTGTGAAATGGACTGTTTCACCGATCTGTTCCATCCTACTAATTAATTTTTATAACTCCTGGGAGAGGGCAATGGACACTGATCACATTGCACCCCTAGAGAAATTTTTACATAACTTCAGTCTTAATAAGCACACTGCTTTTGAGCTCATTGTGTTGGGCGATTTTAATACCCATTTATGTAACCTTCCCTGTTATATAGGTGAACACGCAGGACCTTTAGGGGTATCTATTCCCCACTTTGAACATACAAAATCAGGTGAAGCGCTGGAAGTACTATTGGCCAGTTTTAATCTCTATGAATCTCTCAATACAGGTGGGGGGGATAGAGTCCCCACTTATAAAGGAACACCTCAAGGGTCCATAATCGATTATATATTCACCACCCCTGGGCTAAATACCAAGGTGAAAACTTATAGGACAATTCCCTCATCCTATAGTGATCATAACCCTGTGCTATTAGTGATGTGTTGGGGAGACCTCAAATGTGAGGGCTTGGGCCGCCCCCATGTGCAGGCAGCACTTGTGCCCACTGATCAGGGTAGGCGGCTCAAGTGGGGCAAGGTGATCCCAGATGATTTTATGGCAACTTTATTGCCTAAAATCGAGGGAGACATAGAGACATGCTTAAATCAAGAGGCCCCCAATAGTACAATCATACAGGCTTTTGAATCTATATGTGTCCAAATATCGAGGGACCTAATAGTCAAGCCCACCAAGAGATTGCCTAGAACATCAAAGTGGTTTGACGCCGACTGATCACGAGTAAATACTCGTTTGAAGCGTGCGTTAAAAGCCATACCGAGGGACAAGGCCCTTATTGCCAAGTTGAGGAGGGAATACAAACTGACCTTAAAGGGGAGAAAAGATGTAATTAAAAGTGAAGCGTGGGACAAACTTCTCTCTATCGACGTTTTGCGAGACAGCAAGAAATTTTGGGAGATCATAAATCACCCATTTTTTGCCGGGGCACATAACGCAGCCACTGACTGCGTCATTCCGGACGAGAAGTGGGTCCGTCATTTCAAAGACGTCTATGGTTACAAGAATAGTACAGCCCCGCCAAATGGTTGCTCGGGTCCCCCCCGGTAGAGTTTTCTGAGGAGGAGGTGTTGAAGGCCATTTTGGAAACCTGAAAAAACAAGGTGCCGGGCCCCGACGGCGTACCTGCAGACCTATATAGACATTCTCCGATAACTTGGTCTCAGGTACTAACCAAAGTTTTTAGGGCAGCAGATGACAACGTGTTCCCCAATACCTGGGCAACCTCCATTATAGTGCCAATCTTTAAAAAGGGTCAACCTGAGGACCCGGGGTGCTACAGACCTATTTCCCTCCTTGACTCGGCCATTAAAATCCAAGGCAGAGTCTTATTGTCTAAACTTAGTGGAAATCTGGAGGTCTGTGGGGGGCTTTCAAACATACAATACGGGTTCAGAGAGAAACGAGGTACCCTGGACCAATGTTTGAACTTGCACCTATTAATCGCCAAATATGCGGTGGCCGGGGAGGGGTCTCTTTATCTGGCTTTCATGGACCTCTCCTAGGCCTTCGATTTGGTAAATAGGTCCAGATTGTGGTCAATCCTTCTTGAGATGGGGATAGATCCTTCCCTGGTCACTTTCATGGCCTCTTTACATCAGGAGCTATTCGCCAAGGTTAGGGTCACAAATGAGGGGAGGTGTACGGACACTTTTAGGTCAGAGAAAGGGGTCCGCCAAGGGTGCATCCTGGCCCCCCTCCTTTTCACCATTTATATAAACGGGTTGGGAAAACATCTAGAGGAGGGGAGGGTAGACGCTCCCCGTGTGGGAGGACTGCAGGTTCCGGCCCTCCTATACGCGGACGATGCCGTACTGACTGCCCACACAGGTATCGGTCTACAGACATTATTGGATCGTTTTGGTTCCTTCATGGAAAACCTTGACCTGAAAGTAAATGCTAAAAAATCTCATTCTATGATAGTGGGTAAACAGAGAGGAAAGTTTAGATCTAAAACCTTCATATGTAAGGGCGAGGTGGTTTCAAGGGTCCCGGTCTTCCCTTACCTGGGGGTCCTCTTTAACGACAGGGGGTCCTGGGCCCCCCAGATAAAGGTGAAGAGTTAATCCTTGGCGTGCTCGACATCTGCACTGTTGGGTTTTACAAAAAGGCTGGGGGCTAGGCCGATGGAAGCACTTTTGAAGGTTTATAACACCAAGTGTATTCCCATTGCCACCTATTGGGCCGCCTTGTGGGGCTACGCTACCCAAGACAAAATCCAAAGGGCAGAAAATGGGATAATTAGACAACTGCTCTCAGTCCCCAAATCGACCCCTACCTTTTCCATCCACGAGGAAGTGGGTTTGCCTTAAATTGCAGACAAGTTGAACCTGGCACCCCTCTTATTCTGGGCAAACACATGGCTAAATCCAGAGTTAACTTTGAACCATCTTATTCTGGAGGATGTCACTTCTTTGGACCATGCCATGAAAATACCTTGGCTGAAGTATTTCAAAAACACATTTTCTGCTCTAGGTAGACCGGAACTTTTTTTATCTCCATCTAATATCAGGAGAGAAGATGTAAAGTGGATCAAGGTCCATTTTATAGAGAGAGTCCGTATTAATAGAGAGGAGAAGGAAATAATGAAACCATCTGTAAGAGCACACTCTATGTTAATCACTACTCCCTCTCTGGAACCATACCTGAAATTTGTTACAAGACCTCTTCATAGACTCCTATTAGTAAGATTTAGGTTTAATCGGAATCAATTCTCTTTAGTTTGCTACCCATCATGGGACAATTCAGAAGATGCCCCTCCTTGTGAGTGTGATAATTTTTCAAAGCAAGATACCATGCATTTTATGATGTTTTGTGGGTTTTATACTGACGCTAGGAAAAAACACCTGTTACCTGTTTTGAGGGAGGCTGGCTTTATCCAAGTCAGACCTGCATTAATCTACCTCCAGATGTTGGGCAATATTTACATTACTTTTAGCGTTGCCAGCTTTCTAGCGGAAGCTTTTAGAACTAGGAATAAACGTGTACCACTGAACCTTTTATTGTAAATATGGTATTGTTTTAATAGATTTTAATTCTATGAGCCAAACAAGATGTAGTGCAGTTTAATTATGGACTTCACTGATTTTGTACATAAATGAACTGCGATTCTAATGTATATGTATTGTATGTGCCTTTTATGATTTTTTTTAATCGAATAAAGTGTGCTTTGATTTGATTTGAAATATATACAAATAAGGAAGCTACATTGAAAATGTGAAAACTTTTTTTATTTGACTGTGAATAACACAAAATATTTCAATATTTGAGCATTTGTTTGGTGTAGACATTTTTCGTATTTTTGTTTACTATTTTGAGGACTAAATTATAAATATGGAAAGGATGGGGGTCCCTAGCCAGTGCAGGTCTCTGGGCTCCATTACTGATTCTGTGGGTGTCCCTAGAAGTCAAAAGGTAAAGATAGCTGCTGGAGAACTTACCTAAGGTTGGAAAAGGCCAAGAGCTATGCCAATGGACGGTGACAGGAGAAAACAAATAACTATGATTTACAGGTGCGCAAGAGAGTAGGTTCAGATCTGTTAGATGGTTTACTGCATAAAGAGGAAAAACTGGTGTCACCTAGGCAACTGAGGGCGTAATTGATGGGTGTTACACATTAACTGTATTTGGGCAGGACTTGGAAATAAATGGGGATTGTGAAAATGGATTGGCAGCTGAGAATGGACAAGAATGTTGAGGATAAAGCATTACAGTGTAGTGTTTACAGAAGCAGTGATACAGCATTGAGGTGCAGCATACTCCTGATGGTAGACGTAGACATTCCTTAGAATGTTTGAAAAAGAGAAGAACATTATTGAAAGTGTGGCAGCAGATGCATCAGCCTGCTGAGAAGGAGAAGTCCACCACCTGTGCCCTCTAAGAAAAAGAGAGATTGTCATGCTTAGAGACCCCCACCATCTTGGTTTGATCTCAGTTGTAGGGCTGGGAAACTTTCAGCAAAGCGAAAAATGACAGCCAGCAGCCATATCAAAATGGTTGGTTTTTGTGTAAGATATTGAGTTATTGTTTGAAAGAGGTGGAAGCTCAACTTAAGCAACAACCACAATTGGTGTCAGGGTAAACCACAATAAGTCACTAAAGCAGTCAGGCCAAACTCAGAGGTAATGTGTAAAGTATTCATGCAGCACACAAACAGTAATAAAGTGAAAACACAACATAAGAAAAATTCCACACCAATTAACAAAAATAGAGTACATTTTAATAAATAAATTGACACCAAAACAAATTAAATCCAATCAGTGGAACCGGAAATATTAATTATTTTAGAGTTTATAGAAATTTGCAATAAAAAGATCAAAACACCAACACCATGGGTATCTGGTTGTGAGACTGGGAAAACGTCGAAAGTTAAGACCAACCATGATGAAGCGTAGTTCGGAAATAAGGGGTGGATTGGGCCCATTCTTTGCTTACCTTCAAACTCAGAAGAAATTTCAGAACATTTCTTGAGAAATTAGAGTCCCAGTGGGACAAGGCAAGGGGCTGTATCTGATGGCAAGACTTTGACGATGAGTTGCCGCTGGATGAATTCTCAGTGTAGCTGCAGGCAATGGTGGGAAAAGCTGGATTTTTAGGCAGAGGAGATCGTAGGTAATAATGGGGGGCTGGTCATCGTCGAGCTTGGCTTAGAAGGTTTTCTGGGGCTCGACGCTGCAGGCTGTAGCCGAAGAGCACTCATGAGGCTGGATTACATCGTCGAGTGATCCTGTAAAAAGGGATCTGCTCCTGGGAAGAAAACCTAGTGGGATCTGCAGCAAAGTCACTCCCACCAGCAATACACCTTTCTCAGATCGGCTTTCAGATAGATCATGTCTCCTGTCAGTTTTTATAGCAATTTTTGCTCCAATATTTTCCTGTGTTTTTAGTTTCGGTAAGGAGAAGCCACTTTAGCGCCACAACAATGGTCCAGGGCATGTGGGGACATCTCATGAGGGCTAGGACTCACTCCATTAGTGACCCAAAGCAGCAGGCAGGCAGGTTGCAGGGTCTCTGGTTCTTGTTTTGTTCCTGTATTTCATACAGAAGCCAGCCAGCTAGCCCTTGGTGCCACTCAGGCATTCCTGGGTTCAAGGAGCTAGCCCAGTCTTCTTTCCTCAGGCAGCAGTACTGCAAGGCAATCCTTCCTGCAGCAGGGCAGTCCTTTTTCTGAGTATTTTAAGTGGCTCTGGAGGTCACATTTGTATATGTGGTGCCAGTCTTTGTGTAAGGGGACTGCCTATAGGAATGTTCTGGCAAGATCTTAACCTTCTCCTGTCAATGTCCCAGTGCAGGAGGCTAAGCCCTTTGAAGTGTAAGTGGGGTTGTTTACAGCCCCACCCTAGTCGCCCTTCCAGGATAGGTCATCTGTCCGTACCTAGGCACCTTTTCTGCTATTGTCTCAAAGTAGTACACAGTTCCCAATAGCAGAACAATTCAAAGTCATTTGACTCAGGACATTGGCAGAAAGCACAGATGGTTGGGACAAAAAAATGACAACTTTCTAAATGTAATAGACAAACAGTTGCTAATACTGACTTGACACCAACTGAACAATTATTTGTGTTCATGATCAAACAACTCAATTAATGGGATCACCATTCATTTTCATCATTGATTTTCTAAAACTGTCATATTCACTGTGTAGATCCAGGATTTAATCCAATGAATTAGGGGTTTGAAAAACGTATCTGAGACAATACCCATTTGGTTGTTAAAGTTCAGTACTATAACATTGATTGTTCCATGTTTCCTGTATTGTTCGATGTAATGTTCATTGTTATAACAATATAATATTGTTGTTTTTATGTGGGTTACCAAATTAATATAAATTGACTCAATTCATGAGGGATTGGTCCTCTGTTTATGACAGTTTTAGAAAATCACAAAATATTTCATAAATAATTATGAAAATAAATGGTGATCTCATTAATTGAGTTGTGGGCCCACTAACACAAATCATTGTTCGTTTGAAGTCAAGTTAGTATTGGCAATTGTTTGTCTATTATTTTTCAGTGGCTAGCCTTGCTGTCAATAAACAGGCCTAACCCCTTGCTAATGTATAACTTACTAAACGTGGCATTTTCAGAATTTTCACTTATTATCTGACTTTACCATTAAAGATGATTTCAAGCTACAGTTCATTTGAGGGTAAATAGGATATCTCTTCCTGCTCCCAATCCAGTGCTTCATTTGTAAAATAATAAGTGCCAGGGCCCTGACAAGAAGGCCACTACTGCGTCCACCATCCATTGGGCTGTCATCGCTGCCAATGATGGTAACAAAACAACTACTAACCATCTGTCTTGCCTGCAAATGTGACAACTGATATTAATCCAGGTCCCGAAAGCAAAAGGAATGGCTACGGAAGCAGTATTAGTATTTTTTATGTATATTGTATTCATAAACAACAGCTGTTTTGCTCATCTCTAAATTAGAGGAGCAGCGCTATCTTGTGGCAGAGTGTCATAAGTGTGGCGATGACAATTAAGTGCCGGGGACCAATTAAGTGCAGGTGCCAAGCACTGAAAGCCACTGCCTCAAATTAGGCCACTGTCCCAATCTAAAGTTGCCACTTATTAAATATAATAAGGCAACCCAGAGCTCGTCAATGGGAGAGATGGCCATTGCCGCAGTGAAAAACAACTTTAGGAGTTTTTCACTACAAGGACATGTAACGCCTTTTAAATAATTTGCACCCTGTCCTATGAATTTTTAGGGCCTACCTGAGGGTTTACTTGTAACTATTGAAAAGGAAGGTTTTAGCTTGGCAAAATGTTTGCAGCTTAAAACTGAATTACAGGCCGCGGTGACAGGCCTGAGACATGCTTTAAAAGGATACTTCGGTTGGGGGCACAATGAGTGCTGCAGGCTCACTAATCACATTTAAATTACAGGCCCTGGCTCCATGTAGTACCATTGATATGGTACTTACATGTAAATTAATGCACCAATTGGGTGTATGCCAATTGTACTATGTTTTAGGGAGAGAGCACACGCACTTTACAACTGGTTAATAGGGTAAAGTGCACAGCGTCCTAATGCCAACAAAAATCAGATTCAGCAACAGGAGGCAAAACTTTGGGAGTGACCCTGCAAAAAGGCGAGGAGGAGTTTCTGCATAACTTAAAATGAATGGCCTTGAGGCAGATGAGGTTTTCTTATTGTAGGTAGGGACCGTTGTTTCAAATTCCACTTCATGTTTCCCAAACTTTGTAGAATTACGACCCAATTTTTAGAACGGCACCCACCTAGCTTTAATAGGCATGAGCTAGGCAATTTTTAAGTACAACTAAAGCATTGGCTGGTCATTTAAAGACAGCACATTTTCTGTTGAAATGGCCATTAAATTTCCACAGATACAATTTTACTGATAAACCTATTTTGCACTCAAATGATAATGTAGAGAAATCAGTTTAATGCGAATATTTATCATTTGTGCATCACCAAGTAAAGTGTCTTGATTTGTTTTGAGCTCATTAAAATCTTTGTTTAACTTACACTTCAGAATTACAGCAAAATGTACTTCTGAAGTATGATGGAAACAAACAATGTAATAGGCTCAAAACAAACCAGGACCCTTTACTTGGTGCTGCACAAATTCTAAATATTCACTGAAAATCGATGCCCCCACATTATAAGGTGAACACACTCAAGAAGTGAATCAGTTTAGTTAAATGAGTGGACAGCTTGGCAGGTATTGTACCATCTGTGGTCGCCTTATAACTCTTATCTCAGACCTCCCCAATAACATAGCATGTTTTCAAGTTGCTGTTTCAGAGTGTCTCTTTTTATCACCACTTAAAAAGCAAACCTTGTCTCATTTCTCTGGGCAGTGTGATGCATCAGCTTGTTTCATTGTACACAGATGTGTATCTTCCACTTTTAAAATAACCATGTGCACTTTCCTGTAACTTTATCTACCTGTGAGTGGATCATCCCAGGGTCTACCTTCAGGGGAAAATTTGGGATCCCCTGATGGAGCAAGGATTCGCACGTGAAGCGACTTGCTTGTATTCATGAACCTGGAATAACGTTAAAAACACTAATCAACATGTTTGTCTTATTAATATTACATTACACGATTCTAAATGGGTGTCCAAGAGAAGCTTACTTATGTGTTTTACTAACTGTAATACGCTGGCATCTAAAATGGCTGCTGCTACTCAAGGGTTTCTATTGCGCATGGGTCTGTGACACTCACGTGACATGGCGTATTCTTTGCTTTGGAGGGAATCTGTTGCTTCTGTGCACTAGTATTAATATGGCTGCTCTGTGTTCTCACATGCGAGAAGCTTGCACTGCTGCTTTTGCTAAGCTGGTCATCTGCTTAATCCTAATGCTATAGTTAAATATAAAGTAATGGGTATAGAGTAGAGATACATGGTATACAGTGCATTTATTTATTCTGTGTTCTAAAACTGTTTCTTTCTATTCTTTTATGAAACGATAAATTTTGGCCTGGGAGACGTTATTACTCCATTTTGAAAGTCCTTCTGTGCATGACAAGCGCCAGAGAGAAGCTGAACGCATTTGTCATTAAATGAGAGCCAAAGACAGTCACAGCCAAGATGCGCCTCGGAAGCTGACCCTTAACCCTGCCAGAGGAAGCTAAACTGTGCCCAATGTATTACAATGTTTTTAATGATGAATTCGCATTTGTTAGGTGGAATAAAGATGTCATGTGAAATAAATATTGATTGGCGGGAACGTTAAATTAATATTCAACACTGAGGTATCAAAATTTGGTGTGGTGTGATGACCTCTCCTCATTTTTTGTCCAATCAAAATTGGGGATTCTTACACTTGCAACATTGTGTGGTGGTACACTGACCTGGAAAACAGTATAACTAGAGTAGGCTTAGTTAGTTAATTTGTCTGACTTGTCCGAATAGCTGACCTGTCGCTGACCCAAAGCACTCAATAGGTGATCGAGAGCAGAGGGGCTGCGAAGCACTCTGTCAGAAGATTCGCGGACCCAATCGGGGTCCGAGAAGCTGAGGTGCTGGCGAAGCACTTTGTCAGTGAAATCGATAACCCAATCTGAGTTCTGACTGTTAGCTGCAGAGAGGGAGTAGCGCAGGCGTGGCAACTGAACTGCGGGTGCCGGTCTTAACCTTTAGTGGTCCTGTCTTGATCCAAATCTGGTTATCCCTGTCCTGATTCTAATCTGCACCTGCTTGCCTACTGGTAAATGCAACTTTTGGGGTTCTCCTGTCTTTTCAACTGACCCGTGGCCTGGGTTAGTCTTCACACCATTCTAGGTAAATATAAAATCTGTGTAGGTTTGTCATCGGATATCTTGTTCCTTCTCTTTACCCTCCCTATATGTGAAAGTTTTGATTATATATATATGCTGAGCACAATAAACTGCTACTTACCATGATCAGTTTTTTTCTAAACCACAACCACTTCATGTTCCTCAACCAGTACTATCAGCAGGTTAGAGGTGTCGCCATGGGGGCCTGTTTCTCTCCCAGTTATGCCTGTTTATTTATTTATTTAATTTATTTATTTATTTTTGAGATTTTTATTGCGCAAACAATTACCCTGGGGTGTCTCGGCGCATGTGTGAACTAGCAGGACCGCAATAATAGAGTTCACTGATCAAACAGCCATGTCTTTAAGAGCCTCCGGAAGCTCATCAGGTTGGGGGCATTTTTGATATTTAGTGGTAGAAGGTTCCAAAGTTTTGGTGCAGCCACTAAGAAGCGTCTGTCTCCCCAAGTTGCCGTTCTAGTGCGAGGTACAGGTAGGAGGCAGGTGTTAGCAGATCTCAACAGTCTTTTGGGAGTGTACAGCTGAAGTGCCTCAGTCAGAAACTTGGGTCCGATGCCATGCACTGCCTTGTAGGCAATGCAGAGGGCCTTGAATTTAATTCGGCTCTCTACTCTGAGCCAATGAAGCTGGCGAATGGCGAGGGTAGTAGGCTGGCGGCGAGGAATGTTTAAGAGAATTCTAGCAGCCGCGTTCTGTATAGACTGTAGCTTTGACAGCACAAGTTTCTGGGTGTTGAGAAAAAGGGCATTTCCATAATCAATTTTGGAAAATACCAAGGTGGTAACTAGGGTCTTCCCAGCTGAGGTGGGGAGGTAAGGCAGCAATTTCTTAATTTTCTTTAAAGTAAAGAAAGCAGAGGATACAACCTTGTTGACATGAAGGTTGAAAGTCAGCTTGCTGTCGAAGATGACTCCCAAATTCCTCGCCTTTAGTACTAGGACGGGTGGAGAGCCCAGCTGGTTGGGCCACCAAATGGAAGACCATTCTGGGGAGAGGTTGCCAAAGGTCATAACCTCGGTTTTATCCGAGTTAAGCCTTAGGCAATTGGAGGACATTCACATACTGACAGCAAGCATAGCCTCCTGAAAATTGGCTGCCACTGCTGTGCCGTTCTTATGGATCGCCAGCACCAGTTGGGTGTCGTCTGCGTAGGAAGTTAATCGCACCCCATAGGCCTTTATTACCCTCGCTAAGTCCGCTACGTAGATGTTAAATAACGTGGGACTTAGCAAGGAGCCTTGTGGTACTCCACATGGTAATGCAGAGACGGGAGAGTAAAAATTACCCAACTTGACTGTCTGGGTGCGGTCGGCCAGGAAGGATGAAATAAGGTCTCTAGCCGAACCGTCTATCCCCAGAGCTGTGACACGGTCGACCAAAATAGCATGGTCGACCGTGTCGAATGCTGCGGACAAATCCAGAAGAATTAGGATGGCCGCACCTCCCTGGTCCATGATGGTTCTAATTTCATCTGAAGCTTTTATTAGAGCGGTCTCCGTCCCGTGTCCCTTCCTAAAGCCAAACTGCGTTTCGTCTAAGAGTTGGTGAGTATCGACGAACTCTGAGAGTTGCATATTCATCAGAGCTTCGCAAATTTTGGCAGGAAAGGGGAGACAGGCAATGGGTCTGTAGCTGACCAAGGCGGAGGGATCTAGGGAGGGCTTCTTCAAAAGAGGCTTAATCACTGCCTTCTTCCACGGGGCTGGGTAACAGCCGGTTTGAAAGGCAGTGTTGCAGATTTCCATAAGTGGGTGAGAAATCACCTCACTTAAATTATCCATCACTGAGGGAGGACATGGGTCCAAAGGGGATCCAGACTTGGTGATGGAGATAAGTCTGCTGATTTGGTCTTCTGTGGTGGCGACAAATGAAGAGAGAGGGTCATGGTTGATATGGGGTATTTCCTTACTGCTGACAGTGGATCTAGCCCCTGCATCCCCACCAAAGGATGCATAAATATCTGCCGCTTTAGTAATAAAGAAAGTGGACAGTGCATTACAGAACAGCTGGGAGGGTTCAACTCCGAGACCCGACGGAGGAGTAGATAGGGAGGTGACCACTGAGAACAATTCTCTGGCCGAATTCCTAGCGTTATCTATTTGGGTCGAGAAAAAAATCGTTTTCCGAGCAGTAATGGCCTTTTTATATATAGTTAAGGCATCTTTGTAGGATTGCTTAGCTATGGGGCAATAGGATTCCCTCCAGCGTCTTTCTAGATTCCTACAATGTTGTTGGTGAAGTCTAAGCTCTTCTGTGTACCACGCCGCCGATGGCGACCTTCTGTTAGGTCGGAGGGACTTTTCCGGGGCTACCTGATCAGCAGCGTTCCTGATCCAGTCTTGGAAGTCGGAAGCTGAGGGGACAGGGTTGGATCCTGTAGTAGGGGAGGATAATGTCAGGATGTTTGCCATCTGAGGGATGTCAGCATTCTTCCAGGCACAAATAGCTGCCCTGCTAGGTGGTCTGGAAATGGGGAGATTAACTGGGCGAGGGTCAATACCAAATATAATAGCCCTATGATCAGTCCAGGTAAGGGGTAAAATGTCTAGTATCGTGATGAGAGAGTTATTGGTGAACACACCGTCTAGTGTGTGTCCCGCCTGGTGAGTAGTTCCCTTTACCAATTGTTGAAGTCCTAGGGTTAGGAAATCAGCAGTAAGTTGGAAAGTATTGTGATTTCCCTGTTCTTCCAAAGGGAAGTTAAAATCTCCCAGTATCGTGTAATCAGTGGAGCCTATAGTATAGTCATTTAGCTCAGAGAGGGACCTTTGCACATGGGATACTGGGAGAGGCAGGTCCTCCATGGCGATCACCTTAAAATCTGCTCCTGCCACATCATACGATGGTATAGGTAGATCGATGATATCCTTATGATCTGGCGGGGGACACATGAGGAAGCTGTAAGTTTCATTGAAACCCTTAATAGCAATGCATACAATCTGGCCTTTACATCTCACATCAGTCAGACACAAGCACATTTTCTGGACATTACAATAGAGGTCAGCCAGGACAGGTTGGATACTAAACTCTACAGAAAGCCCACTGCGGGCAATACTGTGCTGCATGCTGATAGTCACCATCCCCCGCACCTAATTAGAAGCATCCCCTATGGGGAGATGCTTAGAATTAGGCACATTTACAGCACAGATACTCATTGCAAAGCAGCGCAGGCAGCAAGCAAGCAAAGGTTTCTGGCAAGAGGCTATACAGAGAATTTAATTGATATAGCCATCAACAAAGCAAATGCCCTGTCCCGTACTGATGCACTGATCCATAAGAAAGCCCAGAGGCTCACAGATTCCAGTGTACCACAACCAACAAGACTCATTTGGACCTACAATAGACAACACGGTGCACTTAGGAAAATAGTCAACAAACACTGGAACCTGATTAGGTTAGACCCAGTGATCGGCGCACACATGCCTAGCAAACCAGCTATCACCTTCAGGAAAGCGTATTCCTTACAGGATGCCCTAGTTAAATCCAGTCCTGAGGTGATCCCCCCTAGAAACTGGATGGCTGCTAGTTAAGGTTTTAGAAAATACTCAAACTGTAAGGCATGTTCGCAGGGACTCAACAAAACCGAGTTCCTCACTGCATTTTCCACAGTGCCCCGAAAAATCAAAAAACAATTGACGTGCAAAAGTGAGTATGTGGTTTATGTGCTGGAGTGTCCTTGTGGCCTGCAATATATTGGTAGCACCAAATTGCAGGTCCACAAGAGGATACTCCAGCACATAAGGGCCATTAATACTAACTAATTAATTAACTAATTAATTAACTAATTAATTAACTAAATATTATTAAATATTATTAAATATATAAAATTATTAATAATTAATTAATTATTATTAATTATTAAATATAGTTAATTAATTAATTAATTAACTAATTAATTAATTAATTAACTAATTAATACTAACGATGCCACGTATCCCCTTGCCAGGCATTTCAAGGAACACCACGATAACAACAGTGGACTCCTTAGATATTATGCCATAGATACCGTAGGTCCTTTGAGGAGAGGTGGCAATAGAGAAGGCATTTTAAGAGCATTAGAGACCAGGTACATCTTGGAAATGGACAGTAAGACCCCGCATGGCCTCAATTCCACAGAGGATTTTTATACGTGTCTATAAGCAACTCCTAATGCCATGCAATTATTTGCCACCCTCTTACATGTATGTCTTGTATATATCAACTGCTCACTACTATATTTGCTGTACCTTTTACTATCACAACTATATATGCGTTAACATCTAGGTTGCATAGTGAGGTACACAGTTAATGATTACACCTGATATACTCCTGTTGGAAGTTGCACCAGGCAGCACACAACCGAAGTTTGTGACACAAAATCTTTTGTTTTATCACATTTGGTTCTGTCTGTACACATAATTTTATTTTAGTATTTATCACATCAGTACTTTTGCTTAGGAGGTGAGCAAACAAGAAATGTATAAACCCTATGTATATGACCTGTACAGGTGATAGTTTTTATTGCATAACATTAGCACTATTATCACCATGGGTTTCTAGTGCAGAAATAGTGTGGCAGTGTACTTGAACACAGTATCATGCGGTCTGATGTGCCAAACCTAATCAAATTCAATATATTATATGTAAATATATATTACTTTGTTCTTTTAATGAATTACTCATTTATTGTATTTTATCGTGACATGTTATGTCATACGGTAATAGGTATTGGCAGGTCTTCGGACTTTATTGTATTTAAACAGTAATCAGTAAAAAATGAAATGATATCATTCTCTTTCAGCACTTTATGCAAGATGTTTTCTATGTTCACTAGGACATCTCCCTCCTATTTCAGTAGCCAATCAAATGTACTGTTTTTTTATGCACTAGCACTTTAAATTTAGCTCACTTCTCTCAGTGCGTCATGTGACCAAGGCCTCTGTGTAGGCCGAAACGTTATGCTGACGAGGTGTGCCTGAATAATAAACAAACTCACCTGTACTCTGGGTCTTCCGTTTCTTCCCTTGCCGTGGTTCCAGATGGTGGACGTTAGCTGAGAGGAAACGAGTGGATAAATATATATATATATATATATATATATATATATATATATATATATATATATATATATATATATATATATATATATTCTCCCTTTTCTTACCCACACTATGGTTAAAATCTTTTAGAAAAATCATTTGATTAGCATGTTCCTTTTCTTACCTTCCCTTTTGAGAAAATTACTAAATTTTTTTGATTAATTAGCGTGGTCCTTTTTCTTGCCCTCCCTTTAAATTACTGCTCAAATCGTTTGATTATATAGCATGTTCCCTTTTTCTTACCTTCCCTTATTGCTTAATGATCGAAATCAGTTTTATACATCTTTTGCATAGTTACATTCTGGTTCTGATTTTTATTATTGAGAGTCTTGTGGTGTTTAATCTTTGGATAATGACCATTTAAGAAATTTAGATAAAGAGTTTAAAACTTTCCAGAGTCTGTGGTTATTATATGAGTGCAAATGTTATTTTTCCGATTATGCTAACTTCCTGATCCAATAGATTACAGGTACCAGCGACAAGGATAGGTAAGTCAAATGGTATAGGACCTTGTAGGTAAATAGACTGGTAGTAGAGCGAAGGTTACCTGACAAAATTATTGAGTTATTGATTTATGGGCCCAGGTGAGTATGGTAAATTTATAGTCGGGTGACCTGCGTGCTCTATCAGTATATTCTTTTTGTAGCAGTAGTATGGTTAGGGTTTAGTTAAAGATAGGTAGTTAGTTAGTTTTTTATGATTTTACTATTGATCGATCAAATGTGATAATATTGAAATATTATTGAAATGTCATTGTTTCTGTTGATGCTGTATTGATTTTATGTATTAACCAAAATTGTTCGAACCTGTTATATGTTTTGTCTGGAATATCCGGGGGCAGAATAGCGGGTGGTAAATGGAAGCCACTTCAGTGAAGTCACTTACCTAGAGGAAATTAGTGCATGGTTAAGTAAAACTGGAAGCACTATTTAGGGTTTTCTGTATAAATGTGTGAATAAATGATAGTAAAGAGTTCGCTGGCAAAACGTCTTGTGTGATATCACCTAGAAAGGGTCACACGGAAAGGAGTAGTAGGTTTTTCTGAGCTTGATTGATGGCAAAGGGGTTCGCTGATGAAACTTTGGCCTTAGT
This sequence comes from Lissotriton vulgaris, assembly GCF_964263255.1. Classification (NCBI taxonomy): domain Eukaryota; kingdom Metazoa; phylum Chordata; class Amphibia; order Caudata; family Salamandridae; genus Lissotriton; species Lissotriton vulgaris. The sequence continues at coordinate 69,548,311 of NC_141688.1, read as the reverse complement.
ATATCCCCGAGTGGATAAGTCTGAAGGAGTAGCAGGTTCTCTAATGCTTGTGTAAAGGGTAGACGGAAGGGATCTACTCGTAGTATATGAAGAGTAAGCAGAAGAGATTTACTCGTAGTGAGTGAAATTTATCTTTCCTTTGAATTAGTCACTCAGGTACATTGGCAAATGTTTTTACGTTGTTGAATAATAAAATCTGCACTTTAAAGAGAAAAAGAAAAAGGTTTTCGTATTACCTTGCAAAGGAGGGAGTCGGTCGCGGTGCTGCACTGACGTCACTCAGAGCCTCACTGGTATTGGTTGAGACAGCGGGTGTGTAGCTGCAGTAGTAACTGTAAATGAGGGGTGAGCCCAGGAGCGTGGGAACTCCTCTCTCGAGAAAAGACGCGCAATCATTGGCTATTGTTATTTGAAAAAACATTGTTGATTGTTTAAAAGAAAAGTGAGAAACGCACTGGTATTGGAAGCACTTTAGGTAAACAATGGAGTGTAACTGAAAAATTTCAAAATCCAGTAAAAAATATATGTGACACATAGGTCCACTTGACGGACACATACCTAATAGGAAATATTTAGGTTTTGCTAAAGAACAGATGATCAGAGGCAGACCTTATACTATGTACGGAGGTGAAAGAAAAATATCGTTTGTCAAAAGAGTTAAGAATTTCTTTAAAGAGGATAAACCAATTAAAACTAGAGAAGGAATGCTTATTCCACCACCGAATACGCCTGCATCATACATGATGTTTGACAGGGGCTACCACACTTGTGTATGGTTAGAAAATTGCGTGGAATACACTAAAGATGACAGAGTTTTGGCATTTTCCCAATATGGTACTTTTAATGGCAGAGTTCTGTTTAATTTAAGGTCACGTATGAATGATTTAAATCCCAGACCTAGATTAACGTAGTATGAGGCACTAGAAGAATGGGAGATTGAGGCTTTCGGGCGAGACAGATCCCGAAGTGACAACTGGTTGAGTAAATTCTACCCTAAGTATCCACGAGAAACTAGAGATAAACAAATGAAACAATGGCGACAAAACATGATAGTGGAGGGACTATATCCTGTATTGACTTTAGTGGAACCTACTGGAAGTAAAAAGACTGAGAAAACAAAACATTTAATGACTATTGGTGAGTCAGATGATGATTATTTGGAGGATTTATTAATGAAAAATCCACCACCTTATAATGAGGAACCAAGTACAGTAAATACAAATGCTCCGTTTCTGAAACCACCTCTGATTCCGCAAGTGGTACATGAGACTTCAATGAAAAAGGTATTACAGGATAGAGAAACTATTGGCCCAGTTGTTCCTTTGTATGGAGACAAACAAGCTAGTCCTAGAACACCTGTTTTAACTACATCGATAGTACAGCCAAGAAAAGAACCTTTGATAATAGACGATCAGGCAAGTGAATGTGAATCAGTAATCGCCTTACTGGATTTATCAATAAGAGAACCAGAAAGTAGTTCGATTAGGAAAACCACTCCTGTAAATTCGAGAGAAGTACAAATGGAGACATCCTCAGGTACAAGAAGTGCCACAGTAGTAACCCCAGAAGAAATAGAGAGATATACACGAGAAATAGAGAAACCAAAATCACAGCCAAAGCCATTGGATATATATATAGATTAAGAGTTGAATTGGGGGAAATGATGGCTGGAAATGTAGGATTGGACAGATTAAATACATTTAGTGATGATGAATTGTTATTTATATGTAAAAGTATTACTAGAAATACCAAGGTGTTTCATGAAAAATTAATGGACACAGCAGCTAGTATGGGAATTGACATTGGCAAATCTAAAGTATTACAGAAACCATATCGAGTTGAATTTTCTGACAAAGATCTAGAAAACATGAATGTGTCAGGGAAAAAGGTACAAATCAAGCAGCTGATGACTTTATTGCAAAAATGGGGCGAATTAGAAAAATGGAAAACTAGATGGGCAAAGAAAAAAGAAGAGGTTCGATCTAAACAAATTGCTTCTGAATATGCATTAAAAGAATCATAAAAGGTGGAAAGGTTGTGTCCCATGAGAGAAGTGCAAGGTGGAGGTTATGTACATGTCCCATGGTCCCGACAGGATATTTTGTCATTTACAAATGATTTCCCAAAACTTTGTGAAAAGACTGTAGAATGGTACAGACAAGTTGAGAGGTTTGTGAAAGTTTCAAAATGCCTTCTGAAAGATTTAGATGGGTTATTTGACATTGTCGTGCCAGTGGATCTGTGGTCAGAAAGTAAAATTGCTGGCGACTGGCCTAATGATGAGTACCCTAGAGACCCAAAGACAGGGGCACCTTCCGATTAGGTTTTGAAAAAATATAACCCGGTAATACTATGCCTCAAAGGAAAGGTGCCTGCAAAGGAAACTGATTGGACTAGGATAGATAGAACAACTCAGAATAAAAGTCAATCTGTGCATGTATATTATGAACGACTGTTACAAGTTTTTAAACAGTATAGCGGCTTAGACAACATCGATATGAAGAATATGACGCATTTCATCTACCGGTTTGTGTCAGAATTAAGGCCAGACATTTCTCAATTGATTAAAGACCAGGCTAAAACAATCGATGAAATCCTTAAATATGCAAAATATTGTGAGGACGAACTTAACCATAAACGATCAGAGTTAAAGGAAAAGGTAATGTGGGCACAAGTAAAGTTAGCAGAGCAACAGGAACAACAGTTAAGCCAAGCAAACACTACCCAGACGCAAGGTGAGGGAAATGGGGGTAGACCCAGAGGAAAGTTTAATAGGGAAGAAGCAAAGAAGAACTTTACCTGTCACGGGTGCGGTAAGTTGGGGCATTGGAGAAATTAATGTAAGGAAGTACATAATGGTAATGTCTCCACTAACGATTTAAATCCACAGACGCAGAATGAGGTGCCACGGAAACAGAAGCAGCAGGTAATACAAGCCCAGTTGCCCCTTGCACCTATGCCAGATCCTGGGAAAAAAGCAAGCTATAGTCCAGAAACAGTTAATTGGGAGGGAAGTGATAGAAGAAACACAGCAACATCACAATTTCTTTTAAGTGACACGTTTCTCAATGAAGACTTATACTGACGGTGCCTGAGAGGGGAGGACGAGGAGTGCGTACTTGGCGCATCCTTGCCAGTAGATCAGTTAGGTCCATACATTGAAGGAAAGGTTGAAGGAAATGATGTCACCTTTCTATTGGACACTGGTGCTACCCTTTCTACTGTGAAAACAGCAGACGTACAAAACCTACCCCTCTCGGGAGAAGCGATCCAAGTAGTGGGCGTTTCTAATAAACAAATTAGTACCCCAGTTACAGAACCAATCGAAGTTAAAATAGGTAATTTCAAACAAATTCACAGATTTGTCGTATGCGATTCTAGCCCAGTAAATCTGTTAGGCAGGGATTTGTTGTGTAAAATGAATTGCACAATCTTTTGCTAGCCAAGTGGTGTAGAAATTCAAACGTCAGATGAAGATGGCATTTATAAATTAATGCTGGCTAAACAAGAGACTGAAAATAAAAAGCTGACTTTAGAAGACCTACCAAGTGTATTACAGCATACTGTGAATTCTGTTGTGTGGGACTTCACAGGAAAAGATGTAGGATTAATGGCAAATGAAGACCCGATAAAAGTGACAGTAAAAGAAGGTGCAGTTTACCCAAATACCCGACAGTGCAAAATGAGACCAGAAATAAAAGCAGAAGTTGCAGCAGAAATAAAGTGCTTGGTTGAAACTGGCATTTTACAAGAAATAATGAGCAGTCCATGTAATTCGCCCATAATTGGTATCAAGGAACCGAGCGGTAAATACAGGGTCGTACAAGACCTCCGAAAAATTTATAAAATTGCTGTCCCATGCTGTCCAGTTGTGCCCAACCCTGCGGTGATTCTGTATCAGATACCGTGGGAAGTTGGATGGTTCACTGTAATCGACCTCTGTCATGCGTTCTTTTCGATTACATTACATCCAGATAGCAAATTTCTTTTTTCCTTGGAATTTGACAGTCATGTTTATGTCTGGAATTGAGTCCCTCAGGGGTACACGGAGAGCCCCTCGATCTTTAATCAGATTTTGAAAAAGTGCCTTGAGTCCTTGGTGTTACCTGGACACTCAGTGCTGGTTCAGTATATAGATGACCCACTGGTGGCATCTAAATCCTGAAATGACTGTGTTGTTGATACCATTGCTTTACTAAATCACCTAGGTAAAGGAGGGCATAAGGTGTCACCTGAAAAACTGCAGTTTTGCACCACATCAGTAAAATGTTTAGGGCACCAGACAGAGAGAGGTGTTAGGATAGTTACTTCAGAAAGAATCAGAATAATTAAAAGCATAAATCTACCTCAAACTCAAAAAGAAATCAAAATGTTTCTTGGAGTTGTTGGATACTGCAGACAGTGATTGTGGGTTTTGCAGTTCTAGCAAAGCCATTGATACAAATGAAAAAGAAGAGAGAAAAAGACCCAGTAGAATGGGATGATGAAGGTATGACTTCTTTTATGAAATTACGAGAGTGCCTGTGTACAGATCCAGCACTAGGGATGCCTGATTATTCAAAAGAATTTGCAATTTTTTTGTGATACACTAGACAATTGTGCACTTTCAGTTTTGACCCAAGTCCATGGTTTAATGAGACGTCCTGTGGCATCTTTTTCTTCCACACTGGATCCAGTGGCATCTGCATTGCCAGGATGTCTAAAAGAAGTAGCTGGAACTTGCATGAGTCTGGAGAAAAGTGAGTCCATCATTATGGGACACCGTGTAACTGTGTATGTTCCACATGCCGTTGTGATATTACTGACAAGAACTAAAACTCAGTATTTAACACCTAGTCGGCTGACTAGGTATGAGCGAATCCTTATAGATGCAGGAAATGTAACCATTGCTAGGTGTAATATTCTGAACCCAGCAACACTGTTACCTGATTCACACTTTGCAGAAGTAAAAGGAGAATTTGAGCATGATTGTATCGACTTAACAGAGTTCAGTACTAAACCACGTCCTGACATAAGAGAAGAACTATTAATTGATTCTGAATATGAGCTATTTGTAGATGGCTCATGTATGAGACATGAGGAAGGAGGTCTAAGTGCTGCCTACGCAGTGTGTACCTTGTGGGGTCAAGTTGAAGCATCCCACTTACCTGGAGTCAAGTCTGCACAAGTAGCCACATGGGTGGCATTGACAAAAGCTTGAAAATTTGGGAAAAATTGGAGAGTAACCATTTTTACTGATAGCCAGTATGGTTACGGGGCTGTGCATGACTTTGGCCAACTTTGATTGCAAAGGGAGTTTCTGACTTCTTCAAGTACTCCAATTAAAAATGGTCAATATGTAAAAAATGTACTTGAAGCAATCCAACTGCCAAAAGAAGTGGCTGTGGTCAAGTGTGCTGCTCACCAATCTGGAAATGACAAAGTGACAGCTGGTAATCGATATGCTGACCAACTAGCCCAACATTGTGCCAAATTTTAAATATCTGTAAACAAGAAAATTGAAGCAGGAGGAAACAGCTGCCAACTTATGTTGCTTGATGGTGTGGATACATGGGAGGAAGTGAGAAGCTTGCACAATGGAGCAGAACCAAAAGAAAAGGAAGAATGGAGAAAGATAGGTTGTCAAAGAAGGGCTGAAGATGGTGTCTATGTGTACCTTGAGGGTAGGCCTGTGTTACCAGACTGTATGCTTGCTCCCATGGCTAGGATGTGTCACAGAGATTCTCATTTGGGGCGGGATGCCATGATAAGATTGTTCAGGCAGTCATGGTTCAATGCGAAATTCAGGAACATAGCAGAGGCGCTTTGCCATAGATGTTTAATATGCCAGCAAATGAATCCTGGAAAGAAAACTGTAGTGTTGCTAGGGAAAATTGGAAAGGCAGAAGGTCCCTTTATACAATAGCAGATTGATTTTATTCAATTACCCCTTGTCGAGGACTAAAATACATTCTTGTCATTGTTTGCCTGTTTTCAAAATGGGTGGAAGCTTACCCCACACGCAAGAATGATAGCATCACTGTAGCCAAACTTCTACTAAGAGAGCTTATACCACGTTTCGGTTTACCAGCAACAATTGAATCAGACTGAGGCTGCCATTTTAATAATGAAATAATTGGTCTAATCTGTGAAGCATTCCAAATTAAGCAAATGCTGCACTGTGCATACCGTCCAGAGGCTTCTGGAGTGGTAGAACAACTGAATGGCACAATCAAGTAAAGATTGGGAAAGATGTATGAGTCTACTAAATTGGAGTGGCCTGATGCTTTAACTCTTGTTCTGATGGTACTCAGAAGTATTCCAGACCGGAACACAAGCTTGAGTCCACATGAGATATTGATGGGAAGAGCAATGAGGCAAGCATGGGTGCCAGGACATAAGCTGATAAGTATATCTGATGATTTAGTACTGGAGTACTGCAAAGAACTGGCTGACCAAGTGTGTTCTATCTCTCACCAGGTTGGGGAAGATGCGGTCGCCAGACAAGCAACTCCAGCACATGACCTGAACCCAGGTGACTGGGTAGTGTTTAAGAAACACACTTGAAAATCTTAACTTGCACCAAGGTGGGGAAAACCACGTCAAGTAATTTTAGTAACCACTACAGCTGTAAAGTGTGCAGGAGTTTCACACTGGATTCATGCTAGACACATGAAAAGAGTGACAGGACCTGAGGGAGACGGAGCTGAAGGTTGTGCAGCTGAAGGGTCTCAAAACATCGATCCCGAGGTAGCTGAAGAGGAACAACCGAGCACCAGTCAGGATGATTGGATTCCAGTGGTCGACATACCTGCAGAATATGTGAGATCCAGAAGCCAAGTTTATTTAGACAGTCAGAGTGATAGTGAGGACGAGACAGGAATAGAAGAAGGTACTCAGATCATAGAAATACAAGTCAAAAGTGATTCTGAGGAGGACTAGATAGGGAAAGAAGAGGATACTCAGAAAATCGACACCCTACCTAGAACTCCAGAACACGAAAAGGGACATGCAGCTACTAGGGCGAGAGCTCAGGCGGAAGAAAACCAAGAGATCGAATAGCCCGAGCAGGACCATACAGGAGTAGACAATTGTGTTCAGGAAGAAGAAGGTGAATCAAACCAAAGTCAAATTCTGCCAATACCTAAACTAGGCCAGATTAGTAACCAGGCAGAAGAAACAGAAATAAGACCTGGACCTAGTCAGATAGAGAGGGATATAGAAGACAGCATTGAAATAGATGTGCCACAACTGAATGAAAATAAGAGAACGTTGGAAGAGGGCCAAAGCACAGTGCCAGCTAAAAGACTCAGAAAAGGAGACAAGTGGCCTAGGTTTGTCAAAAGACTGTAACTACGTTTAAAGACAATTAATGAAGCACCTGAACAAGTGAATGAAATAACAAGTCAAGCTGATCAACCTGTAATACAACCAAGAAGAAGAAGCCCACGATTGAAAAAGCTGAATAATAAATACAAAGACCCTGAATGGACCTACATTGTGTTGGAAGATTTTGAAAACCAGGAAATAAGCGATGAAAGTGATGATGAATTGATTGCCGATCAGACTGACGAAGAAGTGAGACCAACCTGAAAACTTCACAGGGTAAAAAGGCTGCATAAAAATTTACAAAGAGGGGTTAAAACTCCTTAGTCAGAAATGGCTGATTGTACTGTTAATGGAAGACCGAAAAGAAATTGTTTAAAAACATGCTGTAGAGTATGTGCATGTAGTATAGCAATAGCACTTATAGTATGGTTAGGACTGACAATAGCTATTCCTTACATAATGAGTGAAGACATGAAAAATGTTACTAATAAGCAACACACAATAGATATAGACGAGCTACAAATAAAAGATACACCTAGAAAAATAGATACACAAGAAAAAGCACTTAGCATTAGACAACAGAAAGTAAACGTAGAAGCATCAGATGAGGATGGACTACATTATACTGGAATTAAAAACAGAACTCACTTAAATGTATTTGCAAACCTATTAGTACACTATGTAGAAGCTATGGAAATAGAAGATTGTTATGTTTGTATGAAGTTACCTACTTCAGTAACCAAAGGTGTGACCTATCACCATTTGCCCCTAACATATGGAATTTCATGTGGTGTTTTAGCTAGCTTATTTTATAAGAAAGGACCTTTGCAGTATTACTGTTCTAATTCAGATGTGATATTTTCTGAACTCGCTATATGTAGTAAACTGAATCCTTTACATACTAAAAGTGATGTAACACGTTATATGGGTGAATATTTTCTAACAATAGGTACAATAGATATAGCTGAAGCACACAAGAATAATTTAACACATTTGTTACAAGAAAAAGAGAAAATATTTTTGAATATGGTTGAGAAAAGGAGAGAGAATTTCCAAAGAAAGTCAAACGATAAGAATCAGAAAATTCCTAGATGGGCTGAAAATATAGGGTACACCTTAAATGGCAAAACCCATGCTGCCATGTTGCTGGATTTCGAAGAGAAGGGGAAACTCTGTCTCCACAGAGAAAGAACTAGTTATTATAACAATATATTCATTGGTTCCAGTGAATGTGAACACAATTATAAGATAATTGGGGGTTGGGGTTTCAAAGATGGAACTGAACCTGTGTTTTCTGGAATTTATTTTATAGTGGAAACAAGGCTTATTACAAATTGCCAGATCACTGGTATGGGAGCTGTTATTTTGGAATAGTTTTCCCAAAGATATGTCATGTGGATAACACCATTGGAAACAATGAAGAAACTAATGGACTAATACGTAGCAAAAGAGCTGGTTTTGGTGAGATAGTAGGTGATATATTTAGTGCATTGATATCTACAGTGGGTGTGGCTCTGAATACACACAGAATCTGCAAATTGTCAACAGTAGTGTATCGGTTATCAACTGACACTGCTGGAGGTTTCTTAATGGTCAATAACAAATTTGTTGCGATCAGATCAGTGGTTTTACAAAATCGACTTGCTCTTGATACATTATTAGCAAAAGAGGGCGGAGTCTGTAGAATGTTGAAAGCCCAACATTGTTGCACTTACATACCTGACAAAAGTGTCAAAATAAAGAGGTATGTGAGGAATATTACTAATCTGGAAAACGAGCTTAAACCACTGGAGGTTGATAGTGTATGGAAGAGACTTACTGATGGTCTCTCCTCTATAGGTAGTTGACTTTCTAATGTAGGAAAACGTTTTGTAGGTAGAATACTGATGCCAATGATGGGAATAGCCCTACTAATTTTTGGTATAATGATTTGTTGCAAATGTCGTAAAAACAGAAAGAGATATACAGTAAATAAAAGAGGAAAGAAAAGAAACTGCAATAAAATGGAACTTGAAGAATTAAATGGGAAAATATATAAGAAAATAATAATATTAATAATAAAGAGATTTGTAAAGCGCCTGGTTACCCCAACTGGTGTGTGCTCGCGCTATGGTGAAAGGCGACCGCACAGAGCTAGACAGGGAATGCAGAGATTAGTAGTGACCTAACGCCACACGGAAAAGGTGAGTTTTCAGGTCCTTCCTGAACTTGGTTTCCGTTGCCTCCATCCTAAGACTCAATGGCAGTTTATTCCAGTTTTGAGGGGCCAGGCGACAAAACGGTCTGCCACCCATCCTGGACAAAATGAAGACCTATCATTTAAATAATGTGAAAAATCCGATAAGAAAGTTTGAAGAAATTGAGTTGGGTGAATTGTGAGAAGTTGGCATCTGTTTCATTAATTGGTTATGATATAAAATATCATCAAAGAGGGGATTGATGGAGCAAGGATTTGCATGTGAAGCAACTTGCTTGTATTCATGAACCTCGAATAACGTTAAAAACACTAATCAACATGTTTGTCTTATTAATATTACATTACACGATTCTAAATGGGTATCCGAGAGAAGCTTGCTTATGTGTTTTACTAACTGTAATATGCTTGCATCTAAAATGGCTGCTGCTACGCGAGCGTTTCTACTGCGCATGCGTCTGTCACACTCACGTGACATGACGTATTCTTTACTTTGGAGGGAATCTGTCGCTTCTGGGCACTAGTATTAATATGGCTGCTCTGTGTTCTCACATGCGAGAAGCTCGCACTGCTGCTTTTGCTAAGCTGTTCGTTCTGCTTAATCCTATCGCTATAGTTAAATATAAAGTAATGGGTATAGAGTAGAGATACATGGTTTACAGTGTATTAATTTATTCTGTGTTCTAAAATTGTTTCTTTCTATTCTTTTATGAAACGATAAATTTGGGCCTGGGAGACGTTATTTCTCCATTTTGAAAGCCCTTCTGCGCACGACAAGCTCTAGAGAGAACCTGAAAGTATTTGTCATTGAATGAGAGCCAAAGACAGTCACAGCCAAGATGTGCCTGGGAAGCTGACCCGTAACCCTGCCAGAGGAAGCTAAACTGTGCCCAATGTATTACAATGTATTTAATGATAAATTCTCCATTGTTAGGTGGCATAAAGATGCCATGTGAAAATAATATTGATGGGCAGACACGCTAAATTAATATTCAACGCTGAGGTATCAAAATTTGGTGTGGTGTGATGACCTCTCCTCATTGTTTGTCCAATCAAAATTGGGGATTCTTACACTTGCAACATTGTGTGGTGGTACACTGACCTGGAAAACAGTATAACTAGAGTAGGCTTAGTTAGTTAATTTGTCCAACTTGTCCGAATAGCTGAACTGTCACTGACCCAACGCACTCAATAGGTGATCGAGAGCAGAGGGGCTGCGAAGCACTCTGTCAGAAGATTCGCTGACCCAATCGGGGTCCGGGAAGCTGAGGTGCTGGTGAAGCACTTTGTCGGTGAAATTGATAACCTAATCGGGGTTCTGACTGTTAGCTGCAGAGAGTTAGTAGCGCAGGCGTTGCAACTGAACTGCGGGTGCTGGTCTTAACCTTTGGTGGTCCTGTCTTGATTCAAATCTGTTTATCCCTGCCCTGGTTCTAATCTGCACCTGCTGGCCTACTGGCAACTGCAACTTTTGGGGTTCTCCTGCCTTTTCAACTGACCCGTGGCCAGGGTTGATCTTCACACCATTCTAGGTAAATATAAAATCTGTGTGGGTTTGTCATCGTATATCCTGTTCCTTCTCTTTACCCTCCCTGTACGTGAAAGTTTTGAATATATTCACTGAAAAAAACATAGGTTTGAGACCATATATAGTTAAGAATTAGCATTTACAAAATCTTATTTTACTCATACAAAACCATTGAAATTTGCATATATAGTTACTTGGACTAACTATATTTCGTGCACCCGCAATCCACTGCTGATGATGTCACATATTACATCATTCATGACATGGTCAGTGACATCACTGATGACATCTCAAATGACATCACTGATGACATCACTGATGACATCATCCGGTGACCGTATGTTTCTGTGAAGTTTAAATATGTTTTACATATTGAAGAGTGAGTGGATGTATAAGTGTCTGGATGAAAGATTAAGTAGGTGCGTGACTGACTGTAGGAGTGAGTGATTAAATGTGTCTTTCTGAATGCATGGGTTAGTGACTAAACTGTCTGAATGTGTGTATCATTATGTTTGTTGTTGTATAACCTGTTGCATTTGTTGATCAGTAGCTATATGAGTGGCTATATGTGTTATTGATTGGTTGCCCAAGTATTTGTATGAGAGAATGAGTGTGTGTGGGTGGCTGGGAGGTGTGTGATTCGGTGCATAGATGTGTGAGCAGATGATCCACAAGATGTATGGGTTCAAAGGTGCATGTGGAAACACCTGTATGCACGGTTGACTGTCTGCATGGGTTTATTGGTGAGTAAATTGATATCTCAGTGCTACATGTCCAAGTAAGTACATATGTAAAACACAATGCATGTGACAATTGACATATATAAATGACTATACATGAGAGCCAGTGATTGTGCCAGTTCCTGTATGGATCATTGTGTACTTGTATCAGTGATGATATTAGAGAGTAAGTATGTGTTAGTATATGTTTGAATAAGTAAGGTGTTGTATGTATAACTGTATAGTTGAGAAAATGGAAGTGTGATTAATTCTTTGCAGAACTGACTAGGTGTGTGAGTAACTCCATGGATGAGGGAAAGTGTGTGAGTGTCTGTATACACTTTGTGTATCAAAGTTTATATTAGAGTGTGAAGAGGTTCATCGTATTATCACATGAATGATTTCATCAGTGATGTCATTTGAGATGTCATCAGTGATGTCATCAGTGATGTCACTGACCATGTCATGAATGATGTAATATGTGACATCATCAGCAGTGGATTGCGGGTGCGCGAAATATAGTTAGTCCAAGTAACTATATATGCGAATTTCAATGGTTTTGTATGAGTAAAATAAGGTTTTGTAAATGCTAATTCTTAACTATATATGGTCTCAAACCTATGGTTTCTTCAGTGAATTTTCAAGGTTTTGTAAATACTAATTTCTAACTATATATGGTCTCAAACCTATGGTTTTTTCAGTGAATTTCAATGTTTTTTTTAATAGCAAATATCTATAGCTGTAATATATATTCTTCTTTATAATGTATACTATATTTTCTATGTATGTAATACATTTTTTTATGTTTAATATTCTTTTTTTTTTGCCTCCCGGTGCGCGCAATGGGGAGTGCACCGGTAAGCCCAATTTCGTGGAGCGTCCCGATGCGCGCGCCTGGAAGCGCCCCGTTAGCGCTATTGCCGCGATCGAAAACAACATCGTGACGCATCACGTAAGCGTTACGTATTGCGTAGCCGTGTGATTCGTCTTATGGCGCGTCGTGTAAGCGCGACGTATCGCGTTGCCGCGCGATGTGTCTTTTGACGCGTCGCGTAACGTGACGTATCGCGTTGCCGCGCGATGTGTCTTTTGACGCGCTGCGTAAACGCACCCGGAAGCGATCCGCGTCGCTGCCCGGTGCGCATAACGTAAGCGCGCCAGAGCGCGTAACGTAAGCGCGCCGGGTCATGTAACCTGAAAATCACACTTTTCGTTGGTTCTAATCATTTTTTTTCTCCAAATGATGAAAGCCCCCTCCTTTTTTCCTCATTCTAACTTTCTTCATTGAGAGAGCAAGAGCTATTTTTGATCAGTGCATTGGCATCACTTGTAGCTGCAGCTGGTGCACCCCCACCACCACCACCACCAGAAAAGAAGGTCCACCACCACAGTTCCTTGGAGGAGAAGAAGAAGAGGAGGAAGAAGAGGAGGAGGAGGAACAACCAAGGCGCTTCCTGCCTGAAGAACCAAGGCAAAGGCACGTTAAAGTGCACTTTATTTGGCAATTCATTTCATTCCCTGAAGACCAGAAAAAGCTGAACGCCCCCAAAGTCACCTGTCTAATTTGTGGCAGAGTCCTCTCCAGGGGCAATCCCAAAAGAAAATATTCCTTTGGTAATTTTACCATGTTCCGCCACATGGAGAGGTGGCATCCCAATAACTTAGCCCAGACTGAAGTACAGGAACTTCAGAACAACCCACCCCCTGTGGCCAGCACCACCACTACTGAAGACTCACTTTCTGGTCCTGAAGGACGCCAAATGGTGCCAAAAATACAACAAAAACTTGGCACCATAAAAATAGTTTGTATTTTCTGTAGCAAAACGTTATGTTATGGTGAACTTAATGTCACCTTAATAAATAATGCTGTGGACAACCACCAATGCAGCAAGAAAAGGAAGCAGTAATTCGTTTCTTTTTATTTTGCTCTGTTGAGCCATTTCCAATTCCCTGTTTTTTTGTTTGTTCCCTTAAAAAACACAAAAAATATATAAAATTGTTCAAAAATACAAAAAAAAAATTTCTGAAAAATAATTAAAAAAATATAAAACAACGAAAAGAATTTTAAAAAAGTTCTTTTCAGAACTACCTCCCATTTATAAAATATTGCAAAAAATTTTAAACTCTGGCATTCTTTTTTCTCTTTTGTGCGCTTTCCTGTGCGCTCCCTGGTGCGCGTACCAGGCGCTCCCTCCGCGAAAATCGATTTTTTTTTTATTTTTATTTTTTTTTTGCCCCGCTGGGCCCTTTTATAGCCCCCACATCAAACCTAGGATGTCAGGGGGGTCTACCCTGCCCCCTTTTGGTTATTTCCCCCTTTGTTTTTGCCACCTCTTGTGTCTCTATCCTGCCGAGACACAAGATGGCGGCCGCTCCGGACTGTTTGGAATGTTGACAGACACCGGAGAGCCAATCAGCTTTCTGCGCGCAAAGTTGTGTGGCGCGCTGGTTAGCGCCCCGGTGCGCGTACCGGGGCGCGCTTATAGATATATATATATATATATTTTTTAGAACCTTAATTACTCAAAATCCAATGGAGCACATATCTTGAGACCTAGCAAAGGCACATCGGGCTAACAGTCCCTACAATTTTGCCAAGTTTGGTGGAAATCCATTCAGCCATCGGGCTAAAAGTGAGGTTGACCGCCCTATGGAAATTAACATGGGGAAAACAAGTTTTGGGACCCCCCTTTTTTCTCGGCCCCCGCTTCACGAATCCCCCCCCAAACTTTCAGGGAAGCAGCGGAGCGTAAATGTGCCATTTTAAGGAAAATTTCAGCCAATTCCGTCCATCAACGCCAAAGTTATTCAACATAGAATGTTGCAAAATCCCTATTCAAAACAATCCTAACTATATATACCTACTGCCTACTGGCGACCGCCAGTAGGTAATATATATATATATATATATATATATATATATATATATATATATATATATATATATATATATATATATATATATATATATATATATATATATATATATATATATATATATATATATATATATATATATATATATATATATATATATATATATATATATATATATATATATATATATATATATATATATATATATATATTCCGAGCACACTGGGTCTTGCTGGGTACCTCCTCCCGTCGTCAGGTGGCGCGAAATTCGGCAAACCCAAAGCCGAAAGATTCAATTTGCAATCCACAATACTGCCAATAAGCACAGTCGCGCACTCAAGGGGATTCAGTTGAAAGTCTTTATTCACCGGAATTCGCTACGCGTTTCGACACACGAGGTGTCTTGATCACACGATAACATTTCCCCTCGTGTAGAACAATTTAAATACACAGTGAATGTTGCCAGGATAGTAAACATAGATGATGTACATTTCCCTTAATACAAACAAGGCAGTTACTTGTCGGCCATATTGCAATTGGTTATATGCAAAGCAGAACGTGATTAAATCTCATTTATGAAGCATTGCAATTGGAAATCAAAATAGTAAGCCAGGATAATTAACAATGAATTTCATTACACCTGGTATGCTAAATTAAATAAACATAATATAAGCTTAAACGACCCGTGTGGTAATACTGGACGACGTGGTCTACGTAAGGCTTATATACGTACCATTGCTCACAGTCAATCATATATATATTAACCAGCCGGTACTAATAAGGAAACACGGAGTGACATAACCAAGTGGTACAGTTCACTGTTGGTGCTCAGTTCATGGTTCCCAATTGAGGAGCAAATATTAAACATTAATATGTGCATTCGGTCTAGTGCCTAAGTGTCCAGAAAAAATATAGTAGGGAAGCGAAAAAATTAATTCACAACCATCTATGTAAACCGGGAATAATATCAGTTCAAAAAAGAGAGGAAAAAAGTGCCCAAGGTGAAAGTCTTATCTTAAACGGAGTGACGTGATATCTTCCATTCAGACTGAAGAAAGGAGGGACCGTGGTGAAGTGAGGAAGTGAATGCAGTCCCCCATCCTACTCTCCTGAAAGAGACATGACATAAACAAGGTTAAAATGGATTAAAATGTATACAAAAGTATATCTAATACACATAATATTTGCAAGATAACTTGAATCAAAAATCAGCTTTACACAGTGGGAGGACATGATGACTGTCCTGCAGTAAACATTAGCAATTACGAATACTAAGCAATAATTACAGTCACCATATGCATCTCTTAATCATTATGTAGATGAGTTGCCAGTTCCTCATCCATGTTGTGCCCCCCTGGGTATCTGGTCTCGAGCTCCATGATCCATCTGGACTCCCTTTTACGGAGGGCTAGTTCCCTGTTGCCACCACGTTTACCTATATTCACTTGCTCTACTGCGTAGTATTTTAACAAGGAATTGTTGGAATTGTGGAAATCCTTAAAGTGTCTGGCTATGGGATATTTGGTATCTAAGTTGGTAATAGCTCTGAGATGTTCCAGAACTCTTTTTTTGGCCATGCAGGTGGTACTGCCAACGTACCTGATGTTACAGGGGCATTCAAGGACATAGATGACATAATTGGTGGTGCATGTGAGGAATTGCTTCATCTTTTTGCGTTCAGAAGTGCCAGGGATGACTATATCTTTGACCATGACGCTGGCTTTACATGCTCGGCAATGTCCACATGGGTAGAAACCCATGAGTCCTTCTATGTGTTGTGTTCTGGTCTCAGTGATATCCCCTTTGACCAGAATGTCTCTAAGGTTTCTACCTCTTCTGTATGTGATTTGAGGTCTTTTGGTGATTTGTGGGCCTATGATGTTGTCTGCTTGTAGTATTTTCCAGTTTTCGTTAACGATTTTCTGGACTTTCCTAGACCGGCGAGTTTTTTAGACGAATTCAGAGTCCTCAGAACCCGGCGCAAGAAGGAAACAGAAACAACTCAACAACAACCCTTCCAGACAAGAGCAGCACGGGGCAGACCAAGGGGAAGAGCAAGAGGACGGGGAGATCACGCCAGAGACGCATCAAGCTCCAGCAGAGACGAAGGAAACAACAAAAAGCCAGTGGGAACCAAAAGAGGTGGCTACAGAAAAAGGAGATAAGCATGGATGACACAATGGTAAACAAAACTATAATTAATTTGTCATCTAGATCATTAACTTTAAAAGAAAAACGTACCCTTTGCTTGGGACTAACATTTTGCCCCACTGAACTATTTGACTATGCTGGTACAAGGGTGGACATGTTCAAATTTGTCCGTAAGATGAAATTGAAAAAATGGCATTCTTTAAGGCCTCACAATAGTGAACACTTTAAGGATTTCCACAATTCCAACAATTCCTTGTTAAAATACTACGCAGTAGAGCAAGTGAATATAGGTAAACGTGGTGGCAACAGGGAACTAGCCCTCCATAAAAGGGAGTCCAGATGGATCATGGAGCTCGAGACCAGATACCCAGGGGGGCACAACATGGATGAGGAACTGGCAACTCATCTACATAATGATTAAGAGATGCATATGGTGACTGTAATTATTGCTTAGTATTCGTAATTGCTAATGTTTACTGCAGGACAGTCATCATGTCCTCCCACTGTGTAAAGCTGATTTTTGATTCAAGTTATCTTGCAAATATTATGTGTATTAGATATACTTTTGTATACATTTTAATCCATTTTAACCTTGTTTATGTCATGTCTCTTTCAGGAGAGTAGGATGGGGGACTGCATTCACTTCCTCACTTCACCACGGCCCCTCCTTTCTTCAGTCTGAATGGAAGATATCACGTCACTCCGTTTAAGATAAGACTTTCACCTTGGGCACTTTTTTCCTCTCTTTTTTGAACTGATATTATTCCCGGTTTACATAGATGGTTGTGAATTAATTTTTTCGCTTCCCTACTATATTTTTTCTGGACACTTAGGCACTAGACCGAATGCACATATTAATGTTTAATATTTGCTCCTCAATTGGGAACCATGAACTGAGCACCAACAGTGAACTGTACCACTTGGTTATGTCACTCCGTGTTTCCTTATTAGTACCGGCTGGTTAATATATATATGATTGACTGTGAGCAATGGTACGTATATAAGCCTTACGTAGACCACGTCGTCCAGTATTACCACACGGGTCGTTTAAGCTTATATTATGTTTATTTAATTTAGCATACCAGGTGTAATGAAATTCATTGTTAATTATCCTGGCTTACTATTTTGATTTCCAATTGCAATGCTTCATAAATGAGATTTAATCACGTTCTGCTTTGCATATAACCAATTGCAATATGGCCGACAAGTAACTGCCTTGTTTGTATTAAGGGAAATGTACATCATCTATGTTTACTATCCTGGCAACATTCACTGTGTATTTAAATTGTTCTACACGAGGGGAAATGTTATCGTGTGATCAAGACACCTCATGTGTCGAAACGCGTAGCGAATTCCGGTGAATAAAGACTTTCAACTGAATCCCCTTGAGTGCGCGACTGTGCTTATTGGCAGTATTGTGGATTGCAAAATATATATATATATATATATATATATATATATATATATATATGCTCCCTTTTCTTACCCAACCTATGGTTAAAATCTTTGAGAAAAATCATTTGATTAGCATGTTCCTTTTCTTACCTTCCCTTTTGATAAAATTACTAATTTGTTTTTGATTACTTAGCGTGTTTCTTTTTCTTGCCCTCCCTTTAAATTACTGCTCAAATTGTTTGATTATATAGCATGTTCCCTTTTTCTTACCTTCCCTTATTGCTAAATGATCGAAATCAGTTGAATACATCTTTTGCATAGTTACATTCTGGTTCTGATTTTTATTATTGAGAGTCTTGTGGTGTTTAATCTTTGGATCATGACCATTCAAGAAATTTAGATAAAGAGTTTAAACCGTTCCCGAGTCTTTGGTTATTATATGAGTGCAAATGTTATTTTTCCTATTATGCTAACTCCCTGATCCAATAGATTACATGTACCAGCGACTAGGATTGGTAAATCAAATGGTATAGGACCTTCTAGGTAAATAGACTGGTAGTAGAGCGAAGGTTACCTGACAAAATTATTGAGTTATTGATATATGGGCCCAGGTGAGTATGCTAAATTTATAGTCGGGTGACCTGCGTGCTCTATCACCCCTATTATCCTAGAGAATGTTTTTCACCTGACCTTGATGTATATTGCCTTCGCTGCCTTCTTATTTGGGCAGCATTAAGAGGACCTGCCAGTCTCATTTCTAGGCCCAATAGGTCAGCGAAATAGCACCAAGATTTTAAAGCCTCCCAGCGCTGAAATGGCCATGGTAAAACTCACACCACCATATCCATAATCAAATTTCAATAAAATATATATATTTTTTTCACAACAAATTGTATTAGTTGATCAGGTAGAAGCAGGGATACAGCACTCCACAATCAGGAGGTCACTGCACGAATATCAGCATAAACACATCATTATATCCCAATCAATAAGAGAGAAACGTTTCCCCCTAATTTCCCCAACTCCCACAGCCACCAAAAACCCAACTACTCGCCCCTTATCCCTCCCTAGCCCCGTACACGCGATCATGTCAAGCCCTCTTTATGCGCCATTCGAAAGTCCAGTGCCCTGCGCACTCTAAGCCTGGCACCCATCACCCACATCTAGATCCTCATCAGGCTCCGCCAGTGGATCAAGAGTCAAACCCCTGTAGTCTGCCCATCGCTTCCAGATTTTAAAATGCTTCCTGGGACAGCCTCTGGCCTCAAACACTGGGCGCTCCAAACCCATAAAATAGTCCAATCCAGCTTTCCACGAACTCAGGGGGGGGCTCGCTCATTCTTCCACGCTCGTGCCAAGTCCCGCTTGGCCACTACTAAGCCCAATAGCAAGAGATGAGGTTTGTAAATATTACCACCCACCCCCTCTAACACATGGAGGAGACCCAGGCGATGGGTGCGGGGGAGATCCCAGCCCAGCACTTCCGACAAGCAACCCCATACACCATTCCAGAACCTAGTCAAGCCAGCACACGACCACACAGTATGTATTAGGGTACCCGTGTCGGCTCCACAACGCAGGCATTCCGGGGACCCAATGAGGCCCGCCTTCCACAGTCGCTCTCGGGTATAGTAGGCCCTGTGCAAGTATTTAAATTAGATTAATCGGAGCCGCACCGCAATAGCTGTTCCACGCGGGGACTCCAGTGCCTCCCTCCAGTCGTCTTCGTCCAGGGGCCCCACGTCTTTTTCCCAAGCATCTTTCAATGGGAGTAAGGAGGAGGAGCAGTGGGTGACCAACGTTTGATAAATGCGGGAATCCTTTTTGTCCCCAAGATCACCCATGAAGACCTTCGCTTCCACGGGGCTGAACTCCGGCAGCGAGTCCAACCCAACTAGGCTAGGCGCCAATGCATGGCCAAATTGTAAGTATCGGTAGAACTGAGTGTTGGGCATATGAAACTCGTCCCGCAAGTCCTGGAATGACTTGAGAGTTACACCCGACATAACGTCTCCAAGCGAGGAAATTCCTATGGAGTCCCATCCGCCAAACCCCGCAAGCGAGGCCAACGCAGGGAGTCGTCCATTCCGCCACAATGGGGTCTCCGCCGTCAACCTCCCCCACCAACCCATCCGACGCAGTGCCTATCTCCAAACAGCAAACACCTCTTGCGTGGCCGACGGCAGCCGCCTCCTAAGCCCAGCCGAGCATAGGGTGGTATGCAGTGTGTTATTCCCCATCAGGGAGTGCTCCAGCGCATACGCCGGATCGCCACTATCCCTATACCACCAATCGTTTAAAACCAGCAGATGCGAGGCCTGATAGTATGAGAGGATGTCCGACGTGGCCAGGCCACCACAATATGCGGAAAGAAAGCACGTGCGTAGCTCCACTCTAGCAGCTCCCCTCGCCCACAAAAAGCGACCCAGGGCGGAATTGACCTGCCGGAACCACCGCGGTGCAATGGGGTGTGGATGGTTCTGTAATTGATAAAGGAGACGCGGCAGGGCAACCATTTTAAAAATCGCCGACCTGCCGTATATGGTACAGGGCATTCGAGACCAGGTTGTAATGTCTGTTTGGACCCTTTCCCATACTGGCAGCACGTTGCGCTCCCATGAAACCGTCGCGGACTCGGACAATAACACTCCAAGGTATAATATGCCCCCGGCCGCAGTTCGCAATGCTGACACCAATGGGCCCGTGTCCGCTCCATCACCCAGCACCCACAGGGTGGACTTATTCGGTTTAAGGTAGAGACCCGACACCTCACCAAAGATGGGCATTATCTCTAGCACTCGGGGCCCAGATCTATTCAGGTCAGTGAGGAAAAATAGGACGTCGTCTGCATATAGAGCAATTCGATCTGTAAGGCCCCCCGCCCCAAACAAAACCCCACAGCTGCGCATCAATGTGCACCCAAGAGGCGAGAGGCGACATAATTAACGCAAATAAATATGGGGACAGCGAGCAACCCTGACGGGAACCACGGCCGATGGCAAACCTCTCCGAAATAGCCCCAGACACACGCACAGACGCCGTGATATCAGTATAGAGAAGTTTGATATAGGATATGAACACCGGGCCCAGATTAAGATGAGGTAGAAGCGCGAATAGGTATGTCCAGCTTACCGAGTCAAAGGCCCTGTCTATATCGGCCAAGAGCAGGGCCGCTCGCTCATCTGTGGCCCTTATTACATCTACGGCATTCTGTGCCCTCTGTATATTGTCGCGTCGCTCTACGCGGCATGAAGCCCGCTTGATCCGCTACATATGGGAGGAGATTATTTGCCAACGCTTTAGCCAACAGTTTAGCCTCGATGTTAAGTAATGATATAGGACAGTATGAGTCGTGGTGATCGGGGGGCTTACCAGGTTTCTGAAACACCACCACTTCGGCATGTCGCCAGTCAGCTGGCAGTCTACCCGCTTCTCGCGCTGCCTCCAGTGCGATTCTATAGTGGCACCCCAGTTGGAGATGGAACTTTTTATAAAATTCACACGGGAAACCGCTCGGCCCGGGCGCCTTTCCCGTGTTGAGCTGACCCAGCGTATCACCCAGTTCCTCCGCTGTGAGGCGAAGGTCCAATGCTTTCGTGGTCTCAGCGGAGACCGCCTTCGGGGGCAGGTTGGTGATAAGTTTGTCAATCTCCTCAGCCGAGAGGCAATCTCGTGGGGCATACTGTTCCGCATAATAGCTGGCAAAGCCAGCGGCCAGCGCCGCTGGGTCCGTAATGGTGACGCCGTCTCCATCAGTAATCCCAGGCAGGGCAAGCGGCTGCAGAGTACGCTGGCACAATCTGTGAAGCATAGTGCAAGACTTGTCACCCCATTGATACACCCTACTCCGCGTAGCCAACCACGCCTGCAGAAGCCGCCGCACCGCCATGGCTTCCTCCTCCCCCGACAACGCTGCTCCAGCATCTCCACACGGGCCGCCGCCTCCACTATAGCTTCCCGACGCCTGCGACGGGCAGCCGCGCACCACGCGATATCAACGCCCCTCAGGGTAGGTTTCATGGCTTCCCAGACGACCACGGGGTCAGTATCCTCCACCAGGTTTTCTCTCCAGTAGTTGGCAATCGCACCGCGCATGTGTTGCACATACTCTGCCTGCTGAAGGTGCCAGGAGGACATCCTCCACCGGAATGGCTGCCTCTTCCTATGCAGGTCGACCACTACGGCCACTGGGGAATGATCAGACAGTCCCCTGGGCAGGATGGCGGCCTCCCGCACTCTATCCAGGAAACCACTAGGCACGAAGACATAATCCAGCCGGGAGAAGGAACCATGGACCGCAGAGACATACGTGTATTCGCGGGCCCTGACATGCATGTGTCGCCATTTTTTCGAGTTGTCAGCTCGGCGTGGCGATACACTCTCCCACGGCCACGAACACACCGGCAGGTATTAGCTGCTTTGCATTGACGGAACCGAAAAAGTTAACAACAAACTCTCTCTCTTTGCTTCCCTCTACAAGGCTAGAAATCCTGTTTATAAGGAGTTATAAACAATTGCAGCTCTAGGACGCCAACAAGTATGGTCGCTCCATGATATTAGCAATACACCTGACCCATCGATTTAGATTCGAGTTTTGTTGACAAATCATATGAAAGTCGACTTTTCGGATAAAAGATACAGTAACGATCTATCTAGATGGTGTTATTCCATTAAGAGCAACTAGCGATAGTGTGCCAAGACCTAATCAACTGGACATAAACATAAAAAGAGAAAGAAAGTACTATATTTGATACACCGTCCTAATGATTTGTACTTAGATTTTATTTGTGGCTCCTGAGGAAGGCGTTCTCCATAACCCCGAAACGCGCGTCGAACAATATTGATTGCCACTGTCATAATACCCTTCTATATAATTTTTGATGTATTGTATGAAAATTGTATGTTTGTTTTTTATATAACTCATTTGAATTTATGTTTTTTACCAATTGTTTTTAATATGAATATTTGTATACTTATTAAATGATATACAGTTTTTTTTATAATTTATTGGTTTTTGTGGTTCCTTCGTGCATTCTCTCCCTAGTATTTTGTCAATATTATGCCATGTTTTTTACACAATGCATGTGTCGCCAAACATCTGCCCAGTCAAGCCCCTCCACCATGGCGCGCAGCCGAGTAGGAACAGCAGCCACAAGCGCCCCCTGCATCCTCCGACGGTCCTCACGCACGTCCATCACATTGTTCCAATCTCCCCCCAGGACGGCCAAGGAATCCGGAATGTCCGCCCATAACGCAAACAAACGCTCAGCCAGGGACCACTGCAGGGGGGGGGCATAAACACAGCCAAACACTATCGATTCCGTGCCCACCTTCCCTTGAACAAACACATAATGTCCCTGGGGGTCTATCCACTGTTTCTCGTGCACATAAGCCAGCCTCCGATGGATTAGGATAGCCCCTGGAGAACCCCGCATGAAAAACTTGATGGTAGCCATATCTCTGCAGGCTCAACACTTTCGTCCTCATCATGTGGGTTTCCTGCAACAACAAAACATCAGCAGCCTCCCTCTTACCCCACCGCAGTATCGCCCCTCTCTTGATCTTGTCCAGCATCCCCCTGACATTTGAACTTACTACACGTATTGATTTGACTCCCTGGAGAGCCCTGGAGTGAAAGTTTCAGCCATGGTCCCATGAGATCCAATACCAGAGCAGCGCACACCAGGCCCAGGCGCACAGCACATCACAGAACAAGGCATTATAGGTTGCGTGTACCCCCAACCAAACCCCCCCGACCTCCCCTGTCTCCTGCCCCCTACACAAACCCCTCAACTTCCCAACCCCGAATCTACACCCCCCACCCCAATACCTAATAGAACACTGAAGTACAAGTCGCGGCATGGGCGACCTCGTGCCCAAATCAATAAAATATTTTGAACTTAAAAAAACTCACACCACCGCCTCACTGTACACCTACCACTCATCTTCAGATCACTTTCATCCCTGCTTGTTCTCCCACCTTGAGTTTCAGGCCACTTAAAGCCGCCCACTCAGCAGCCTCGGTGAGAAGATAAGGGCAAATTACTCCGCCAACGATTCTACAAGCTCAAAAGTCAATAGGCTGAGGCAATTATGGTACTGGTAGTACATATGCCATAGGAATCAAGCATGGCAAGCGCAAGGACAATAATACCAAGTGGTTTTCTGACCCTGCAACGTGGAGGGTCTGTGGCTATTACAGGCTGTGGTTTACAGTAAGTGCAAAGGAGCGGAGACAAGAGCAATTCGGTGGGTCAAAGGTCAGGGAACTGACACAGGTATGACCCATGTCATGGGCTGGAATGTACCTCGGTCTCTTTACTGTTAGCTGCACTCTTAATGAAGCCTCATTTAAAGGGTCTAACTCCCATGATGAGAACATTTTCTGCCACCTAATTAGTAGTTTTCATCTGTGACATTTCAGTGAAACTTCCAGGCTGACCCAGAATGTTTCCTGGACACCACATTTGGAATGCAGAGAGATTTGTTTCTGCTCGGGTCTGATTCTCTCCCTGGTCATGCTTATTTCTGTCTAACGGGAGCTCTTTTGTTTCTTTACTTTTGATTTTAAGGTTGTCAGTGGGTCCCTAGGATGCCCCACTCAGCTGTTTCCTCGTTCACATCGCTCGCCTCTTTCTCATTAGATCTTCTTCGCTTTGCTCTTCCTCGTATCCATTATTAATCAGGGTCTGCCTTGATTAGAGTCTCTGCCTTCTGATTCCCTCTAATCAGTGTCGTTGTTCCTAGCAGGGTGCAGAAGAGAAGGAGAGGCCTGACGTGAATCCTGCAGGGAGAGGTGATCCAAGCAGCCTCTGAAAAACACTTCTTTGGAGGGCAGATGTGTGCTTGACAGGAACACGTGTCTGTGTACATCTGAGTGTGTGATGCGTTTACAATCTGTAAAAAAGCATTGACATAGCCACTAGGTCTTGCCTTTGGGACCTTAGAAGTGTTTTCCCATGCAGCACATTATCCTGGTTGCTTTGCTGCCAGGGATTGACGGTCAATATTCACACTGGGTCATGCAGTTTGATTCAGGAATACATGCTTGCCTCAGGAAACATGTATGGACTCATACCAAGGCTTTTTAAAGCACAGACAGAAAGACAAGTGCCTCAATGCAAGTCAACAGCACTATACCATTCTGTGCGCTACTGTGCTGTACTTATTTATAAATGGAAACCATGCAGTATTAAAGTTGAAAACATTATTGATGGAGCCCACAACCAGGTCCCCACATGTCCAGAGCAGCGGTCAGAGTGAAACTTTAACCGCAACTTCCAACGCCTCAGAAACTGGAACGTAGACCAGAATCAAACAATAATAACCAGTCTTATAACTTTTTTTGTGCATCTAGTGATGCAGCACACTCCTATCTATACAACACAACCCTTCCCCTTATACAACCAATTTCAACCCATCCTTGTCGCTAACGGTAATCTCTGAGTATAAAAGTTGGAGACTTTATTGATGTTTCAATATAAGATGAACCCATGACCGGGTACCCGCATGTCCGAAGCATCAGTCAGAGTTAGAGTCTAACTTTCAACAAACTGGAACGTTGGCCAGAATCAAACAATAGTAACCAGCCTTATAAGTACTGTGCAGCATGCGATGCACAGCAGCTCACATGTATACAACAGACTGCATCACTAGAGTATTGAACAGCCTATGAAAAAAAGCCGTGAAGTACTTTCCAATGGTCACATCGCTTGTCCTGCAAGCCTCTATTCACCAGGCGCTCTTCTACAGAGTTTTCCATTCAAAACACTTCTCGCACCATCCGGTTCATAGCAAGCTCCCCCCTCTATCCCAGCCCCCTGGGTATTGGAGCACTGAACATAGCAACAACAAAATGCTCTCATTTGTCAGGTGGAGGGAAAATAATGATTAAACAGGGATGGCATGGTCATCACTAAATCTCCATGCAACTAAAAGCAAAAAAATTAACCTGACCTTGTGTAATGTAATTGGTGCTTTTGTAAAGGACTCAATACCTTCTAAATGTGTGCTCTAAAAAAATGTTCCAACAAATTAATCTGCCATTGTGTAATGTAACTAGCACCCATGTAAAGTGCTCCAACTCCTTTGGGGTGCTTGAGTTCACATTATATGAAAAATTGTCAGAAAAAATGTGTTTAAAATTAGAGCTCTGATAGGAGAGGGGGGGGGTGACAGGAAGAAGCTGTAGGCAGAGAATGCAGCAACATGGGAGGAGGTGAGAGGGATGAATGCTGCTCCCATTTGTCAGCTAGAGGGGAAAGAATGAATAAACTGGTGGGAGGTTGCATCACTTAATCACTGAATCTGAACAAGCATCAGAGAAAATGTTCAAGCCTTGCCCTTAACTATGATTCAAAGTAGGGCTGCTGAGGGTCAAGTGACCGAGGCTCACTAAAGGAACAAACAGAGAAGTGGTAGGGATTTGGGAGAAATCCTCTCACTTTGAAGTCAGAGACAATTAAAGAGGCACCCTCGAAAACAGCGTTTGAAGCATCTGGCATTTAAGCTCGGTATTTGAACGGAATGGGGAGATAAAGTGACGGGCTCAGAAGCTGAACCACCGAAGACGGGAAAACAGTGACGTGCAGGAATCAAAACTAAAAACTGTCCCCCAAATTAACACAGAAGCATAATGTTAACTGTGAATGTGTGGTGCTCTGTGGGAGAAAACCAAACACACAAAGGAGGGACAAAGAGGAAGGATTAAACACTAGTAGGCAAGCATTTTTGAAACACACTCGAAGGGACAAATAAAAAGGCAATGGTAAGGCTGTAAGCGCACAAAGTGAATACCGCATATCTCGAAGAGACAGCACATGCACTGCCTAGGCTTGACCTAAAAAAAGAAGAAGAACTGTTACAGGCTTAAAGATAGATGCTGGTGGGGTTGGTCAAAGTAGATTACAACGTATACCCATCTCCTCCTCAGTACTAGTGAGATCTGTATCCTCACATTTTTTGTGTGATTTGTATTCATGCCTGTCATACTGCCCTGTGATTAGGTACTTACTGCCATGGGCAGACTCTAATCTGGCTGCTTGGTAGTTGTCTCCTCTTCTCAGTCTTTGGGGTGATGTTGAATGTCCTGATATTGGCACAGGAATTGACTGATCTTCATGGTACATTTCAAGGAATGCTACCTCTTCACGGTTGGTCTTACCCAGTCAATAATCCCTGTGAGCACTTTCAGCTTGTGTCATGTTACTCATCATTAGCTTTTGACAATATCTCATTTCTTAAAGGGATATCTCTCGGGCCTCATGATCAAGACGGCCTCTCTAGTGATACATTTGTTTGCTGGCTTTTATCTCAAGGATGGTCTTTCAATATATGTTCCTGCATTAAGACTTATCACAGTCTTGTGTTTCACATTTCATTACTCAACGAAGGCTTGCCATTGTCTCGTTCCTCCGAAAAGTAGGTCCACTAAGACATACTTCCTCCACTAATTCTGTGCATGTAAGCAAGCCCTTCCTATTATTCCTCAAAGCAGATTCTCTTCTTCGTCTTATCCCTATTTGTATGATGCACATACAGCCCGATTCATGAAACAAAATTGCGCTCGCAAAGGGCCAGATTCTGAGAATCTGGCCCTTTGTGAGTGCGATTTTTGCATTTGGGATTCATCATCCCAAATGCAAAAATCGTTATTTGCGAAATCGCATATTTGCTAGGAATTGGATTTAAGGAATCTCTAATAGAGATTCCTTAAATGCAATTCATCACCCTATTTGAAATAGCGAATTCGCAATATTTGGTCGCGATTTACCACGAAATCTGACTTTGTGGTAAATTGCGAAAAACGAGTAAAAAGCACTTTAGTGCATTTTTTTCTTTTGCATGTTACACACAGACATGTCCTTTGGACATGTGTGTGCGCAACACCTGTTTGAATTTGCATTTAAGGGGTGCTACAGGGTGTCCTTTGGACACCCCTGGCACTCTTTAAATCGCTATCTTATTTGCGATTAGCAAATTGCTAATTGCAAATAAGGAATACTCCCCATTCATTCCTATGGGCCTTTTGGCCCATAGGAATGAATGGGGAGTTATTCCTTATTTGCGATTAGCAATTTGCTAATCGCAAATAAGGAATGTGTAGGAATCGCATTTAATTTTGCGATTCCTACATGAATCCCGTTTTGCGAGTCTGTAATAGCGATTCCTTATGATTCGCTATTACAGACTCGCAAAACGGGTCTTTGATGAATCTACCTGACAGATCCTTACAACATGTAAATGTATTGTAAATATGACACATCCATTGCGTAGGATTCTGTTGCAGGATTCTGCTGTACTGAGGCGCAATTTGTTTTCACGCATTGCTGATGCAACACAGCGATATATCTTGTAAATATGCCCCTCAGTTCTGTATATGTAGTGTTACGCTCGGCATGATTTTGTTGTTGTCTTAGAAAATTGTTGGTTGCAATGCTATTTGTTCATGTGTTTGCTCAGCAAGTTAATATTAATATTTTGCTGTGGTGACATATTAGTGTTATGAGTTTGTTTCCTATTTTTTTCAGGTTATTTCTCGGATGAGCAAAGGCTGGGTCATCTTGTGCCATCCAGTTTCCTTTTTGATTTTCTGGTTGTGTATTGTAGTTGGGCTGTGTAGGTGTACTTTGTAATGGCTGCTATACTGAACATATTGGTGAAGGATCATTGTTTTGTCATATTTTCTCACAGTACATTGTGAATTTTAAGGAGGTTTAGTGCTGTGTGGCAAGGCCTGGAAACTCAAAATCAGACCTGGAAAAAATGTTCAGGCCAGACCCACACTGCAGGAAGCAACTATTATAATGGGGTCATGGAGGCATGGGTAATTTGTGGCCACCCATTCTACTCTGCATGTGGCCTGAAGCCTACCTTGAAAACGCCAGAATGACAGACTGCTGTTGGAGAGCATAGCATTTGCTGTATAACTTGCTTGAGGGTCTGTATTGGTCTGTTTATCATACTCTATTAAACTGTATTGTGATAGCTACAGAGAAAAGTGTTATGTTCATAGTTTTAGTAGTGCAGTAGATAATGGAGGAACGGAATGTATTGCTCTGTTCTTCTTGTATTAAGTGCATGATTATCAGAAGATTTGGGGAGCCTGAGGCAAAAAACAGAAGTGCTGCCCTTCATTGCACAAGACCTGTTTCAAAGTTAAATACATGCCTTATGATTAAAGAGCAAACACAGCAGATCCAGCAGCTTGTGCCATCTAGTGGTGATGTTAGCCGCTTTAACATTAATAAATGTGGCAGTTTAACACCTACAAATAAATGCTGGAGCACATGTGGGCGCTCAAAAAGCATGGGGTTGTAGAATAAAGACCTCCATGTACTCCCATTCTGACCTTCCTGTGCCCCTGTTAAGCAATGTGTTGCCATGTGAATTTTTCTTGCAGCTATTTTGGTTGCTTTATGACTTGGGCTGGTGTGGCTAATGTTGTCTTCTGGACAGTGCTTAACTTGTAAAAAAAATAAGTGCGGGGGCTCTCGTCAAGCGGCCATTGCAGCTAAGCATGAGCGAATTTTGCGGATCTCGCGTTCGCGAATTTTGCGGATTTGCGGATTCGCAATCCGCAAAATCCGCGAATTCCCGCGAATTTGCGGATTTTTTTTTTGTGTTCGCCCGTGTTTCTGCCAGTTCGCGAGGGTTTTGTACACTTTCGCAAATTGCGAACTTACCTGTCGGGTCGCAAGTTTCGCGAACTTGTTGTTTCTACGTGTCCAGCCTGTTTGGGACACTCTTCTTCATCACTGCCACTCTCTGTCACCACTGCCACTCTCTGACTACTCATGCCACCCTCTGGCCCACCCATGCCACCCTCTGTTTCATCACCACACCCTCTGGTTGTCCAGTGTACATTATTTTCGGCAAAGCAAAGCACACCTTCCCTGCCTCAAGTGACCTGAATTAATTTGGGGCTGATTAATGTGTCACAGAATATTTTTTTAGCTGGCACCTGCTTCCTTAGTGCGCCCTGATTAGTGATCTTTTGCACTTGCTAAGTGCTTTCATTGTTGCAAAATTAGTTACAACACCTGCCCTGCCCCAACTGACAATAATGAATTAGGGGCTGATTAATGGATTTTAACTTCCAGCCTGGCTCCTGCTTGTCTCCCTTAGCTGTAATTCAGGACCTTTGTGGCATATGTGTAACTATTCTGAGGTTCAGAGCAGGGTCACATAATAGTTTCAACTGGCAACTGAACTCTGGAGGGGCCCCTCAGGAAGCACTACAGGAAATGGCTACTAATGATGAGCCTGAACTTTTGAACCTGGTAAGTAGTTACTTTCAGTTTTGCTAAAATCGTATTTCTGCAATTTTGCACTTATTCGCGGGGCGCGAACTCACGCGAACTCACGCGAACAGTGCGAGCAGTGAGAGCAAAATCCGCTGCTCGCGGATTTGCGGATTTTGCGGGAGATTCGCAAATCTCGCGGATTGCGGATTTCCCGAAAATCCGCAAAATCCGCGAGCGGAATGGATTTTCCGCCCATGCCTAATTGCAGCTTGCATTACTCATTGCCCCTATACGTGCCTCCAGTGACAGAATCAACACAACTACTAATCAACACACTCTACACGTATGACATTCAGACTATTCCAGATACCAAAGCTACAATACTGGCAGGTACAGCAAATATTAATCAATTGTAATGCTAATTGAAATAATAAACAACTGTATGTGGGTTAATCTCTAAATACATAAAAAGTGCAGCCTGTCATAAGTGCCAGGCTCAAATTAAGAACTGCTTCTGGATTATATTTACCAGCTGTTGGGGGTTAAATGAGTGGTGAGGGACCATGGGTCCTCTGATAGACAGGTTACACATAATGGGTGCAAATTCTGCACCAACTCTTTGAAACCTGTGTGTAATTTTGAAATACGATCTATACACTGACAGTTCTCGTCGCATAAAGTTCAGTTGCAGAATGAACTGCCTAGTGAATATTTACTAGGCAGTCAGAATTTGTGACCTCCTGTGTATGGCTGCGAAGATAGGGTTGGTGACTATCAACTATTAGCAGACCATCATGCCTGTGTTAGGATTCTCAAATAGGTAACTTTTATTCCTAACCAGCCCACATTGCTTAAAGTAACCAATGCTGCTTTAAAAAAAATGTTTCCAATTTGTGAAGACATTGGGGAGAGGAGGGAGTTGTTCTATGGACCACTGACCTCTCCCCCAAAACCGCCAGACACAATTCTAGGAGGGGAAACTGTCCAACAGTGACAGCTTCCTCTTGATGAATAAGTTATAATCTCCTTCGAGGTGCTCAACTTTTCAAAGGTTAGCGACACAAACCATTAATTTATCGTATTATGAATTAGGAGGAGTGCCCCTTTTGGGCCCATTCCTCATTGCGATACTGTATGAATCTTAAAACCCATTTTGCAATTTAAAGCATTTTTCGGAAAAGTGGTTCAGTTCATTTGAACATATAATTTTATAGTCCCAAAACCATTGATTTTCTGACATAATGTTTGTGACCATAAAATGATTCCTGACATTTGGTCCTGCGCACACTTGCGGTTTGAACTCTTCTTTTTACAGAGGATGCTAACTTTTTCCACTGCTATCCAAGTTGTACAAAATTGTATTCTAGAAGCATCAAAACTACCTCATCAAAACAGATCCATAGCCAGTGCAAGGGGTAAAGCAAAATATTTCTTGACCCAGGTTCTGATCAATGGAACGATGAAGGCATAGAATCCTCAGGAATCTAAATAATGTAAATGAGGAGAGAAGCATTAAATGCAACATGTACTACTAGATGAGGTGAGAGTGTTAGGGCACCTACTGAGGGCTGCCAATGAAAACTAAAAGTATTGGAAAAGAGTGTCGGTAGTTCTTACTCTTGGTAAGATGGTTAGGTAAGATTGTAGACTCCTGGTAAGATGGTTAGGTAAGATTGTAGACTCCTGGTAAGATGGTTAGGTAAGATTGTAGACTCCTGGTAAGATGGTTAGGTAAGATTGTAGCTCTTATAGCAATCACTCTACTCTCACCCCACAAGTTCACTCACAGCAGATTCTTCTATTCACCTTCTTCGAGTGAACTTTTTTTCTATTTTGTGGGTTTACATCCCACCCATGCATTCACACAGACAGTTTTTGAGATTATCGCAGCCACACCAGAGTACTTCACAGGTCTTTAAATGACCATTTACATATTAACAAGGCTCTGTTTATTTTGTCACCCCTTCATCTCCACTAGGGACATGGCGAAAGGCGACAAATCCTTTCTTTGACAATGGTAACCTCTGCATACTGCCCGGCTGCGTTGATATTTCTTTTTCTATGCAGCTCAGGAGAAAATACGTTTGTTTTTTCTGATTCACTTTTCCTAACCCCTGCCAGCTGCATATCACATCAGGCTGTGACACAAAGTTTGAATAATGGAGTAGGTAAGAGAATGTGTTACTATTTGTTTTTCGTTTTAGAATCTGCGCAGGCTCAGCAGGGCACATAGTTTGTGAGTGCTTCATTTAAATAGTTTTTATCGTTATCATGGCTGATTCAGGACAACAATAAGACAATAAAAAATGCCCAGATAACGCTGGTGATTAATGATCCTGCTGTAGAGCAATCATTTGTCTATTAGTAGTTTTTAAATGCAGATGAACTCTATTTTATGTGGAAGCTCAGTGGGTACTGCCTTTGTCACAAAGATCCTTGTGTTACTTGCAGTTCAGAAGTTACAATCCTAACATAGGACAGTGACCAATGAACTGACATCAAAGAGCTGCATGCAAAGCTGAATGGTATAGTTAGAACTTCGCTTTTTCTGTTTTGTGATATAGTTAGAACTTCGCAGAGAAAAGTACCTTACCCTGAGCACCCAAAGCCATTTGAACTTTATTGATAACCTTAATAATACGCCGATCACTTCGGAGTGCAGCGGACCTCATTCTAATATAGTTAGAACTTCCTCAGTCTTTCATTATTCTAATGTTGATAAAATGAGTATGTTTGGGCAGATATACATTTTTATCAGTAAAGCTGACCCCATGGAATACTCTTTACATCCTAAGGTTGTGTTTCCCCAGACCAAACCCTCTTAAAATATACTGCCCACCAGTATGGATGACATGTGATTCATACACCTTGTAATCCTCACTGACTTATGTGACATTCCCTGTAGACTGATTAACATACTTTTTGATTTATTGTCTCTGTATAATGTGTGCTTGGTGTAAAGTACTGACAAACACTACACTGATATGAGTAGCGCTATACAACAAATGAAATGCATATGAGAGAGGGACTACGAAAAGATGAGTGGCACTGTTGGAGGGTGGCAGTGAGGGAATCTGAGGAGGAGGTCAATAGTGGGAGGGACTATGGAGGGAGGTCACGGCATATTACAATTTACAGAATTGCAGAATACATATACTTTGAACACAAAACATTTTTTCAAATATCTTCAAATAAGAAGTTGTATATCAAATAAAAAAGGGGGATCATTGGGCTTTGAAAGAACTATAATGATGGATCTTATAGAAGATGGCTCCGATTGTACTATAAAGAGATTTTATTTGGAAATGACAAAACTAAAGAAAGATGATTTGGAGAAATGGATAGATAAATGGTCTACAGATCTGGACATAGCCAGGGACATCTTTACGGAGTCATTAGAAATGGGAGGAAAATTGTTGTGTTCATCATCCCTACAGGCCCAACATTACAAGATTTTATATCATTTATATCATATCATTTATATTACACACCTGGAAAAATTGCTCAATGGGGGGGTTTATCCGGAACTACCTGTTTTAGATGTGGCAGTGCAGAGGCGGACTTGATACATATCTTCTCGCTCTGTCCACACTTAGATAAGGTAAAACAGGATATCAGGAATTTTTTTAAGAATGCATTATTAACTACAATAGAATTAAATCCAGCTGTTATGTTATTGGGGGTTAGTCCCGACGGACAGTCAAATTGTAAAAACGTTTTATTTGTAGCGATGGCTATTCTTAGATTGCTAGTGGCTTCGGCGTGGCTTGACCCTAATCTTCCTACATATAATTAATGGCTGGGTAAGGTATTATCAATACAAAAATTG
The DNA here is from genome assembly GCF_964263255.1 of Lissotriton vulgaris. Taxonomy (NCBI): domain Eukaryota; kingdom Metazoa; phylum Chordata; class Amphibia; order Caudata; family Salamandridae; genus Lissotriton; species Lissotriton vulgaris. The sequence continues at coordinate 69,514,065 of NC_141688.1, read as the reverse complement.
GAAACTGCTATTTATGCTAGGAAGGGAAAAAAGGGTAAGAAATTGGGTATGCAAATCTGGGACCCTTTTATTCGGTGGAAGTTAGGAACCGATTACTGAAAGATGGAGAACTCAATCTACTGAATGTACTGAATATTGTGTGTATTCGAATAACTATGTATGATTTTGTGTTATATGGTTTTGTATTTCTGTTGTATATTTGAATTTGTGTTCTACGATTATGTATTCTATTGTGCCCTGCTCATGTTATAAGGAAAAAATGGGAAAAAATTCTTTAATAAAAATATAAAAAAAAAAAAAAAAGGGAGGGACTATGGAGGGATGAGGCGAACTGTTGGAGGGTGGCAGTGAGGGAATCCGAGGAAGAGGTCATGGGGTGGAGGGGGGAGCTAGGGAGAGATGAAGGACACTGGTGGTGGGTGGTAGTGAGGGAGTCTGAGGAGGAGGTCATGAGGGGGACGTGCTATGGGGAGATGAGGTTCACTAGTGGCGTGTGGCAGTGAGGGAATTCGAGGAGGTCAATAGTGGGGCCATGGAGGGAGTTGGGGCACTGGTGGAAGGTGGCAGTAAAGGTATTTACGGAGAAGGAGGTTATTGGTGCGGCTCCAAAGACTTTCACAACAGCGATAAAGCTGCCCTGTCATGGACTTTCTGTTTTTGTTTATTTAATTAGCAGTCGGGTCATAAGGGCTACTTTGGAACATACTTTAAAGTGTGTGCTAAATATAGTTACTGCTATATTCATTGTTTTAAGTTTGAAGGTGATTTTACTAATGTTTTTACTGGGAAAAATGAGAGTGGAGCCCGTTGGGGCCTGATATGGGCCTGGGGCCTAAGGTCAGCTGTGAGATAAGGTGCACTGGAGAGGAGTAGTGGATAATCAAGCCTGTAAGGGAGTGCGTTATCGAGTCCGGGGTCAGGTGGACGTAGTAATGAAGAGGGATTCTTACTGAAGGCTCGCACAGACGGAGCACGAGAAGTGTCACTTGCCTAATACTCCCACCTCAGAAACCTCCTGTTCCCATCAAAGGAACATTACATGGAAAAACAGTTTTTGAGAGTGATAATAGTTAGAAGGAGCTTTGGAAAAGAGTGCGTTTTACTGGGCCTTGTAAGACTAAGAAGAGATAAAGGAGGGCCCTGAAGCAGGCCTGCCTACACATATATGCAACCAATTGAGCCCTCAGTGGCCCACCCAAATGCACCCTTGGCCCACTCAAATAAAAATTCCTGGAGCCGGGCCTGCTTATTTCCCTTATCTTTACGCTCTCCTCTGAGCTCAGTTGTGGATATTTGTCACTGCCCCACCGCTGCACTAACTCTAACTAGAGTTTTTTAAGGTGCTTAGAAAACACGCTTGTTATCAGCAACAAACCTTCTATTAAATGGCAGGCAAGGAAGTGTTCCTGAAGAGGCTGACACATTACGCTTAGTCTTTATACTGAAAGTATAAAATTGTATGCGTTGCATTTTCTCTGCAATCAAAAACAATGTAAAATGTCAAACACTGTTTGGTGCGGGCAGTTCACTTTTCATTCTCTGACTTAAAAGCGAGAGAAATGGAGGGTGCTGGACATTGCTTTCTATTAATTGTATGATCCAGCTGTCTTTCACCAGTCTCGCCATACATTTGAGTCCCTCTTTTGTTTCTTATACTGCAGAACCTTCTACTAAATGGCTCATAGACAAGTGCTCCTGAGTTAACACCTTACACTATTATTAGTGACAGTAAAAAGAGAATAAAGGTGCATATCCATATCGTACATTTCGGAAATTTTCTTACTGAAATGTTCAATTTAGCAAATTATTTAAAGCAGCTGCCAGACTCTCCCGTACAACTGCTATTCTGAAATAGCAGTTGTATGGGATACAGAAACAACAAGAGCTAACGTGTCGTCCTTTTTTTACTTCAATGCAATGTATGATGATGCTGCTCTCTGTGGTCATCAGGTGGCCCTCTCTTTCCTCTTTTGTAATGCTCCTTTATTCTCTTTGTCCTCCGCTAATGTTTTGCCCTTGTAAGTGCTTTAACATTGCCGCCGTTCTGCAGATCGTCAGCAAATCCAAGGTAACATGAACAATGATAGCAAAAAACGTAGTGCCAATAAATATTAGAGTTGAGGAAGCATGTGTAGCGGTTCTCCACACAACATTTGCAGCGCTGTTTTTCTATGTGATATATATTTTTTGACTGACGAGAACATTGCCATAACTTTCAACTGTCAATATATGCATGTGAACATGAACTTGGAATATTGGGCCGGGACAGCGCCCAAAGTTGAGGAGTGCAAAGCAGACATGGACTGGTGTATGCTATGGGAAAAACTGTGCATGTTTCTAGAGGGTGCCCCAAAAGTGGATTGCCATATGTTGCAAGTGGAATGACTATCATGGTAATATATGTGAACCCCCAGCTGTTCTCTCTTTGTAAGATCCTTCAATGCCATAGAGATCGCCACATTACTATATTGTATAATTTATCGTATAACAGTAACAAGTATGACTATAACCATGTAATATGATTTATCCCATTGAATTGTGAATGGAAATTTCGTCTTTTTGTTGTTTAATAAAAAGCATAAAAATTTAAAATACGTTGGAATATTGAGGATGCTGTTACAAGAGTTGTTTTCAGGTAATCGTGGATTTTCCATTACAGACTTCAAGTGCCCACGAGCACGTGCACACCCCTTATGCACTAATCCCACTGGAACATGCAGTTTATGCAGGAGTCAACCGGGTAACCACACACTGTGAAACCCCCAGGTGCTACAAGTTTTCAGTTCATGCACAGTATGACTTACAGAGTCAGCTAGTGCTTGTCACTTGCAGCACCCCAACCACTCTGTCGCCAGGCATGTGGGAAACAGTACATGGTTTCTTGGGTTTTTTCAGGATGTTAAAGCACATGGATCTCCATGTGTCCAGCACTGCAGCATTTCAGGTCTTGTCAGTTCTAAGCACTGCAAAGTGGGGCCCCAGAGTTGGATGTGTGCATACAAAACAGACTATTGTCATGGCTTCACTGATACTCCTCCCCTTAAATGCCTTTTGTACTCTCTCCAGCGTCTGATTATAAAACTGTTGAAAAGCGGCCTGTCAGTGCCTGCCTGGTGATGCCAGATGTGGGATTGTGAGTGGTCTAGTAGTTGGGTGGGCGGAGTTAGTGGGCTGTGGGAAGAGGATGACCCAGGGGATGGGCAAGTCAGTTAGAGTAGGGACGGGGACCTGAGAGCACCTGTTGAATAAAGCTCTTAGATAAATGAAGAAGTAGTCTGTCGTTATTACAAGGAAGACACGACAACTGGTGACGAGAGTGGGATGCACAGCTTGCTGTCCCTGAACCCGCAAATGACATTCAGTCCCGTCCCTAGAAATTGGGAAGGAAGTCGCTGTTGCGACCCAAGTGCCCCAAGAAGAATTGCCGCCCAGAGAAGAGAGGCCAGCAGTTTGTATCGGTTCCGTGATTGGGAGATCGCGTAGAGCCCCAGCGAAGAAGCGCAGTCGAGCATTGTTGAAGTTTTGAATTTGGCGCCGGGCCGCGCCTGAAGCGGTGAGTAGCTAAGAGGCCCGGAATTGTGTGAGGCCTACTGACAAGCTCTGAAGTCACCCTGTACCACTGTGCTATGGAATCGTAAGAAGTGTGAGATCAGGATGAATGCGTGGAAAAGTATTGAACAGATGAGATAGCCCGCCACGAGAGAACCTCACCCCAAAATCGTGTGAAGTGGCATGCACGCGAAAAGCTGAAGTTGAATCGCGGCCCAAGCGTACCTGGTGAAGCGGAGTGGCCGGCGAGAGACAAGAAGACGATTGGAGAGATCGTTGTTCCAGCAGTGTGGTGGCGGACGGTGAGTCCCTGTTGCAACGCATCGTGCGAGTGAAGAGTGCATGTCGTCGGACATCGCAGAGTGAAAGCTGCCAGTCAAGCGGCCATTTTGAAGTCAGGCAAGACGGGAAGGACCTCCCTGGTCAATAGTGAAGTGGCCATCTTGGAGTCAGGCATCAGTGGGCGCCATTCAGTTAAAGAAATTCGAGTACAGTAATGATCGAATAACGGACTGTACCAGGAGCGCATCACCCCAAGAGGCAAGACAAAAAAAGGACACGAGCGTTGGTAGTGTTGCACAGAATTGGAGACATAAAGTGTCACGAGTACAGTGTACCGATGAGTCACATGAATGAGGTGACCCTGTTGCATGTAGACAGGCCTGAGACATTCCAAGCCACACGGTAATGAACTGATGAAAACATCAATAACATGAGATGATTGCTCAGCGTGAATACGGGCATCACTTGAAACTGTGAACAGTGAATCACACGACTGCCCAGGGCAGCGACAGAGTCCTTGAACAAGCACAAGCCAATCCAAATGACCACACGTGGTCAAGAGAGATAGAGTGTTACAGGAAACAGGAACATTAGATAAATCATTCATCATGTCAACGCACTACACACCACAAAGAGAAGCCAAGCCAATCCTGGTAGGCATGTCCCACCTGAGGCCCCCAGAGCCATTTACTCTGATAGCTGGTGGAAGTATGGGTCCACGGTGGCAGGAGTGGGTTGAAGACTTCGAAGACTACATTAAAGGGTCCAAGGTGACGGTGGATGAAGACCAGTTGATTGCATTGCGTAATTTAGTTGGAAAAGACATTAGCAAAGTGATAAAAGAACTGCCCCCGGCTGAAACCGGGACGTATGCCAAAGTTCGTGAAGCCTTAAACAAAAAGTTCCTGCACAAGCGTAATGTTGATTACGAGAGATACATGTTTCACCAGGCTCGACAGGACAAAGAAGAGCTGATGAGCACTTACTTAACATAACTGCGCCGACTATTACAATATTGCAATTCTGACACATTTTCCACTGAAGATGCCATACGGCTTCGAATCATTGACGGGTGTCAATCCGAAGCACTTAGAAGGAAGCTGTTAAAGAAAAGTCACAAACTTGATGAAATTGAGGAGATGACAAGGGTGCACGATCAGGCCGAAGAATGGAGATGGAGTCAGGGCGTGCAGAGAAAAGAGAGCAGGCCAACAGAGTCCAGAATGTCAGATCTCGCGAGCGCTCCAGAGAAAGGCCCAGATGAAGCAGGTCATCTGCCTGGCACCAGCAAGCCGGACACCGGCGCCCTGAAACCCGTTGGCTAGACAAAAGGGCGGATCATACCAAGAAATGCTATTGTTGTGGTTATGAGCTCCCATATACAGACGCCTTTCCCGTGATGGACCAGCAGTGTCGGAAGTGCAAGCACAAGGACCATTTGGAAGCTATGCGTTGAGATCATCGAGGTGAAATGAAGAATGATGCAGCTCAAACGTCCAGGCCGGGCGCTTGGCGTCACCACGTGCGAACCTCACAAGATCACACTCAATCATTGCCTGAGTCCCCAAACTCTAGTAGAGAGTCGAGACGATCTCAGTGGGTCTGCAGAGCGTCGTCCCGAGAATTTCGGTCAGCATCTTGGGAACCTAAATACACCAATGAATATGCAAGCATGGTGGCTAACCCAGGCCAGTGGAAAAAGTACCCCCGACTCGATATCCTTGTAGGAAACCACAGCACTAAGTTTTTGCTAGACAGCGGAGCATCGCTAAATTATCTCCCAGTGACTGAGTATAGAAAGATGAAACCAATGCCCACCTTGAACCCAGCACATGTCCGGGTGTACAAATGGATGGCTAAAGAGCCACTGAACTGTCTTGGGCAATTCTCCACGACCCTTAAATATAAGACTAAGTCCATATCAGCTGTCATACATGTTATTGAGGGTCCAGAGGCGGACTGCCTTCTCAGCTTGCCGACCGCTGAACGCATTTGCCTAGTAGAAATTCTGTATCAAGTCACCAATGATCCTGATATAATTCATAAATTTCCAAAGTTGTTCTTCGGCCTGGGGAAGATGAATAAGTGTCAGATTAAACTTCACATAAATGAACAAGTCCGTCCTGTTGCTCAACACCTTCGCAGGGTGCCATTTCATCTACAGCAGGCCGTCGAAGATGAACTGCAAGAGTTACTGAAAGCTGACATCATTAAACGTACGCATGGTCCCACACCCTGGGTGTCACCGGTTGTGATAGTTCCCAAGAAAGGGACGCAAGAGAGAGTGCGCTTGTGCGTGGACATGCGAGTGCCTAACATGGCCATAGAAGGAGAGCGCCATCCAGGGCCCCATCTGAGTGACATGATATCTGCCTTAAACGGCGCAAAAGTGTTCTCCAAACTTGATCTAAATAAAGGCTACCACCAGTTAGAATTGCATGACAAGTCGCGATATATCACGACCTTTGTCACACACCTGGGGTTATTTCGCTACAAGCGATTGAGTTTTGGCATATCCTCAGCAGCGGAAATATTTCAGGAGGCCATTCGTCAAACCATTCACCATATACCCAACACCCTGAACTACAGTGATGATATACTGGTGTATGGGTCTACCACTCAAGAACATGACAAGGCACTAGATCGAGTTTGCCATGCATTGTTGAATGCCAACCTGACCTTGAATCGTGAGAAATGTGAGTTTCACCGGTCCACACATCTTTTCAGCAGCCGGGATGAAGCGTGACCCTAACAAAGTAGCTGCCATGAATGATGCCAAGAGTCTACAGGACGTTGGAGACATCAGGTCATTCCTGGGCATGGCCAGTTATTGTGCCAGGTATATCAAAGACTATGCTACCATCAGTCATCCCCTTAGAACCCTCACCAAGCAGGGTCAGCCGTTTGAATGGACCCCCCAATGTGAGCGAGCCTTCTGTGAGATCAAGAAGGCAGTAGAGTCTGCCTCCAACCTAGCATATTTTGACCCCAAGTACAAGACAGAAATCACTGTGGATGCCAGTCTGGTGGGACTAGGTGCCATACTTGCACAATATGATAACGACACTGATCAAAGACACATTGTGGCTTATGCGAGTCGCAGTTTGACAGACCCAGAAAAGGCATACTCACAACCAGAGAAAGAAAGCCTGGCGGTTGTTTGGGCGTGTGAACATTTTCACGTCTTCATATATGGCAAACATTTCACGATGGTGACTGATCACTAGGCCCTTGTGACGATATTTGGAAACCCTCGAGCGAAGATGCCACCTCGCATTGAACGGTGGGGTTTGAGACTACAAGACTACATCTATACCATTGTGCAGAAGCCTGGGAAGTCGGCCAATCCTGCTGACTATATGTCACACCATCCGCAGCTGTCTCAGATTACTGGGTCATCTATGGCTGAGGAGTATCTTGATTTTGTGGTGGATCAGGCCAGGCCACCGGCAGTTCCACTCGAGGTCATTCAGAAGGCCACTAGAGATGATGCAGCGCTGCAAAAAGTCATGAGCTGTTTGCGAAACAACCGGTGGAGAGACATTGATAACGAAGGGGAGAGTGAGCCACAGCTTCGGCAAGAACTGCAGGCATTTCAGCACATCAAAGAGGAATTGTCCTCCACCTCCAAGGGACTCCTGTTAAGGAATCAGAGAATTGTCATTCCCAAGAAACTACGCCAGGGAATGATCAATCTGGCGCATGAGGGTCACCGTGGCATTGTAGCAACTAAAAGGGCGTTGAGAGAAAGAGTCTGGTTCCCTCTATTAGATCACATGGTCGAACTCACATTAACAGATTGCCCTCAATATCAATTGGTCAAGTCTGGAGATCTGCCGCCGCCACTGCAAATGACTAAATTGCCTCAAGGAGTGTGGCAGGAACTGGCCATGGACTTTTATGGCCCGCTGCAATCTGGCAAATATGTCCTTGTAGTGATTGACGAATATTCACAATTCCCAATTGCTCAATTTGTATCGTCCACCAGTGCGTCCAGCACAATTGTAATGCTAGATGAGGTGTTTGCTGCCTGGGGTGTTCCTAAAGAACTGAAAACAGACAATGGTCCCCCATTCACTTGTCAGGAGTTTGAGGACTTTGCAAAGCATTTAAATTTCCACCACCGGAAAGTCACCCCATTGTGGCCACAGGCTAACGGCACTGTGGAACGATTCATGGCCACTCTCAAGAAGACTTTTCAACAAGCAACTTTGAATTATAGAGATCTCCAAGTGGCTCTCAGTGAAGTGCTGAGGGCCTATAGAACCACCCCACATGCCACCACGAGCAAGTGCCCAGCGACATTAATGATGGGTCGACCTATCCGGACCAGAATTCCCACATGGGAAGGCGCGCTGAGGCCCGTGTCCCCTGCCCGCATTGATTCCGAAGTCCGAGCTGCCGATGGTGCAAACAAAGAGATCATGAAATCATATGCTGATCGACGCCAGCGAGCCAGACCCTCCTCCCTGCAGGAAGGAGATACTGTTGAGGTAAAACAAGAGCAACAAAAGAAAACGGACTGTCGATTCCGAGATGATCCTTTGACCATTACGTGCCAGAAGGGCACCATGGTGACTAAGTATGGGGGAATTTTGCGAATCTCGCTTCGCGAATTTTGCAGATTTGCGAACTCGCAATCCGCAAAATCCGCGAATTCTAGCGAATTTGCGGATTTTTTTTGTGTTCGCAAGGATTTCTGCCAGTTTGCGAGGGTTTCGTACCAGTTCGCAATTGCGAACTTACATTTCGGCACGCAACGGTCGCGATTATGTTGTTTCTACGTCTGGTTCATCATCACAGGTTCCCAGCACCCTCTGTTTCACCACTGCAACCCTCTGTTACATCAATGCCACCCTCTGGTTCATCATCACTGTAGATTATGGGGGGGGAAAAGCAAGCACACCAGCCCTGCTTCAACTGACATGAATTAATTTGGGGTTAGTTTATTAATGTGTCACTGTTTTAAAATTCCAGTCTGGCACCTGCTTCCTTATCTGTAATTTGCTTTCTTTTGCAGTGCATTTTTTTTCCCAGGACCTTTGTGGCCTACTTGTAGCTATTCTATGAGCCTGCTGTGAGGGTCAGAGCAGGGTCATACAATTGTTGCAACTAGCAACTGAATTCTGGAGGGGCCCCAGTCAGGAAGCACTACAGGGAATTGTTACTAATGATGAGTTTGAACTCTTGCCCCTGCCGAGTGCTTTCAGTTTTGAAAAACTCGTTTTTCTGCAATTTTGCGGGATTTGCGGGGCGCGAACACGCGTGAGATCGGATTCGGAAGCCGCAAATTCGGCAAGGTTTTGTACGTTTTTGCGAGCCGCTCATAGCGCAAGGCGCGAAGTTACCCTCGCGGTCGTTCAAGGGCGCGGCCATCTTGTTTGCCTGACGTATTTCCGTTTCTGGGCGCGAAGTGTAATCTCGCAAAGTCTGCGGCTTGCCAGTACAGTTTCGCGCGTGTTCGCAAGGAAAATCTCGCGCGAACTTACCCGCGCGGTCGTGAACGGGCGCGGCCATCTTGTTTCTCATTCATTGCTATGGTTCTGGGCATGGTCTTTGTATCCTCTGTCAATCTCTGCCATCCTTTGCTTGTTTGAAGTTTTTTTTTATCTATTTTACTTATTATCTATCCCTCTATTTTTCTAGCCCTATATTTTTGTGTTTACTGCTATTTTTGGTTAATTTTAAACTACTTTTTTAAACTCTTTTCTTTTCTTCTCTTCCCTATTCTATTTTCTTTATTCCTTTCCGCCCAGACCATGGTGAAGGGAGCCGGGAAGCATCCCGAGAAGGGGAAGGGTCCCGCACCCCGTGTCCGGCTCCCGTGCGGGTGTTTGAGGGGGGAAGAGGTCGTACCCAGGGAGATCTTTACCCCGGAGGAGGTGGGCCAACTCATTTTTTATGTTCAGCGCCGCCTCCCCAGGACCATCATGGGAGGCGGCAAGATCAGTGCCGGGTACGGGGTCCGGGAGCGCCGGAAGCGGTGGGAGAAGGTGTGCCAGGCCATTTACCACCACTCTCGGGTCTGGCGCACCTACAACCAGGCCACCCACCGCTGGACGGATGTCCTGACCCGTGAGTGAGATCTGCTCGACCTCCTTGGCCTTGAGATCCCCGGGCTTGGTGAGTAGTAGTAGCTATTTCTTTACTACTATGTTTTCTCCTGCTGTGTTATTATATTGCAAATTTTTGTTTTTTACCAAGAGCAATAATGCTGCTCATTACATTGTAGGTAAATTATATTTCAAAATCTTCTGTGCATTTCAGGTACACTGCTCTCTTTCTTCTCAGTAGTGTTGCTACTATGCTTATTTGTTTTAGATTTTGTGTTCATTTCATTGGCCTGTGAAATTATGTATGAGTGTAGTTTAAAGAACTGCGTAATGCTACACACTAAGGTTCTGATTTTTAATTACCAGCGCATCCCTGCAAAGTAGCAGGGATGCGCCAGTAATTGTGCGTCACGCCACCATCAGCCATGGTGCGCCGTATTTACAATGCGGCGCACCATGGGCCCAAAACGTCACCAAAGCGTTACGCATCTGTGCCGTAAAGGCGGCGCATTGCTGGAGTTGCGTCGCAACGATGGTGCAGCTCCATCAATGCTCTGGGGTGCCCTATCTCCCCAATGCTGCGTCAAGCCGTACGTCTGCTTCAAGCAGGCGCAGGGTTTGAGTCACGCATCATTGTCCTCAAAGTGACTGATTGAAATCTTGTAGATTTCCCTCAGCCACTTTTAGGATGCGTTCCTGCGCAGGAACGCCCTCCCTTGCGCCGGAACGCCCCCTATTGGCGCAGGGCTTTACAACGTGATGCATCTCCCATATGCGTCACGTTGTTAATATACGCCGCACCATTGCGCCTCTTTTGTGCTGTCGCTGCGTCACAAAAGTCACGCAACAATGGAGCAAAAGAGCCGCAAGGGGCTTCTAAATCAGCCCCTACAGACTCAAGTCCAGTCCTTCCTTTGTACACATGGCGATGATTAGAAATAGTGGTGGTGGATTAATAGTTTGAGTATTTTAATGACTGGTTAATGTAGTAGGAAACTTTAGTGTTGTCGCTGATCTTCAATCACGATGGACTTTGGCTGTCACTTTGCGTGCTGCGGACTGCTGCCTGCCAATCCTAGGCAAACCTTTTTAGTACTTTGTTTAGTGAGTTACATAGGGTAGTTTCCAAATCGACGGTCCGCAAATCAAGCAATACTAAAGTAATAACGTAATCGACCACATGAGATTGGTCAATAATATATCCCGTGGAGTCGTTCCCTATTTGCTATTTCGCAAAAATATTTTGTTAGTTCTTTTGAAATGTTTGATTTGGTTGAGAAATATCATCCATGTTTTCGGTTTTTCTTTCTTTCATGTTGTACATCAGCTTCCCCCAGGGGCAAGAGGAGGACACAGGAGAAGGAGGAGGAGGGTGCTGTTGACGATGCAGGCCAGGACCGGGCAGGCGAGGGCTCCTTTGCTGGCCCCAGTAAGTTTTAATTTTAATATAGAGTACTTATTTTTTCCTAGCGTTTCTCATTCGATTTTTTCTAAATCGTCTTTGATCTTCTTGTAGACAGGATCTAAATTCTTATCCTGCCTCGACTATGACTCTGTGTGGTATTACTAGATTATTCTTATTAGTCTGTCTGTGTAGCTAACTAAGATTGCACATTTGGCATTTCCATTGGACTCCCATTCTAGTCAGAAATAGCTCTATGCACTGAGTGCAGTCCTCTGGGATTGTCCATAATGTCTTTTCAAGTATTCTAAATGTTTATGCTTTGACCATTGCCAACAATAAAAAGGTGAATGACCACCAAGAAAGAATAAGATACTACTTTACTTTTGGTTTGGATAGGAGGACAATCCATTCTACTACTGTTGCAGGGACAAATCTGCACAAACAGAACTATGGACACTAAATAATGCATTGCTTAGCTTATCAATTATAATAGGTGCTGTTAGACTTTCCACATACCTCAGTGATAACAGACTTTGTAGTTGAACCCCCAATCTCCTTACTGACTAGATAGTGTGGCAGAGTCATTTAGCTCCCAAAGTCACCGATGGCAGAGGCACGGACTCATGCTTGCAAAAATTCCAAAACCTTTAGCTCATCCACTCTAGTCTGGAGGACCAAAAACCACAGAGTCTATTTAAGTTTAAAAGCTTTATTAAAAGTAAACACATTTATTAAAATCAAGTTTGTCATAAAAGTGAACGTGTAACTGAAAATGGAAAAGTGCTTAGTGCTGACGATTAATTGGACACATTTCTTGTGGTCGAGCCGAGCTCTCACCTGGTTTGAACTTGATCCTGCTCGTGTTCTTAGAAGTCAAGCTTCTGTCTGTTAGGAGAAAAAGTGGTGCGTGTTAAAAAGTAAAAAGCAAACATTCATCAGTTGTGCCAAAAAGTGCAGCAAGACAACAGCCTTCCCTGGAAAAAGGGACATTTTTACTTTAGAGTACACAGTCATAAATTATTAAATTGTATACTGTTTTTTTCACATTTCTTTCTTCCTCCTAGACCAAATATTATATAGTAGTGAGTGGTGTATTCTAACATTATTAAATGTACTTTGTAGGTGGAACATCTGGAGACGGGGCCAGCGCGGAGGTGGTGGTGGCATTGGACGAGGAGGACAACTCTGGGGAGGAGGCGGTGCAAGTGCCGGACAAGGACATGCCTGTGAGGGTTCACACGGTGGTGGTGGGCAGAGGTAAGCTATACATTCCTTAGTCATTGAGATTGAAGACTGCAGAGTGTGCTTTCTGCACGGGTGTATTATAAATAAACCAGGTAGTAGCCTCCTCTAAATGTACTTCGACTTAGCTGTGAAGTTTTTGGCGAGAAGAAACCCAATCAGATCTGAGGTGAACTTGATGGATGGGATGAACGAAAAGCGAAAGAAGGGTGTAAGTAAGTGTGGAAGGACGAGAAATGTAATGATGACTGGCAAAGAAGAATGATATGTGTTTGCTTGGTCCCCGAGGTGGCTGGGAAGGAAAGAATATGGTATGGTGCATGGCTGGGTGAATGATGAAGCAAGGATGGGTGGAAGGAGAACAGCCTGAGTGGGTGAGACAGAAACTGTATGTGTGCATATACTTTGAATGGATGCATGCCTGGATCATTCATGGTACTATCTGACTCTTAGATAGCATATGTGTATCTAGAGAGAGTAGACGGTCACTGGATGAACTGAGTGTTACTTTGAAGAGCATGTAACACCGCACCCGCACGTCCGTTCCAGTGTAGGAAAGGCAAGGAAAAGAAGTTGTAACGTTGTCCAAATACTACCATGAATAGTAGCAGTAGTTTGTATTGCAACTGCAAGCACAGCATATATCCGGTTATTACGGTGGACACTCCCTACCTCTCTTAATAACTTTAGTTTAGTAGTAGTACGTCATTCATGTTTGGGGGTATCACTGTTCACTCAATAATAAGCAAAGCACCTAAAGTCATCCCATATGTCATCAAATACATCCCATGTGAAGTGATAGATAATCAGATAATTTAGCTTCTTCATTTTCCTTTTCTAATACTCATTTGCACTGTAGGGTGAAAGCTAAATTAATTAAGCAGTAGCCCTTTTAACAGAGTATTCTCAGTGCCACCCGTAATAGAAAAGTAAGAGCTTCACCACCTGCATGTACTGGACCGGTACAGTAACGCAAGTCTGTCTCACTCACCATGGTGTGCGTCTGTTTTTCTCGGGTGCAAGTTCACTGCGCTGGCATTATGCCGGCTTGCATAAGATAACGTACCAATTTTCCTAAACAAGAGAGAAGAAGAAGAATAAGAGTGGTGTACTGTCATAGTCGACTGTAATGGAAGTCCATAGTGCTCGTAGAATTTGTTCCTTAAACTCCCACTAATGTTAGAGCAAGGATGAAGAAGTCGGAGGATACATAGATACTGTCCTCAATAGTTATGTACTGTGCTTTCAATTTGCTACTTGTACTGTGACAACTTTCTGCTCAATCATTTTGTGTTAATCTTAAGGAGCATTGGTTACAGACTATGTCTTTCTTTCTTCATGTAGTTGCTCCTTCCAAATCCAAGACACCATCAAGGAGGAAGGAGCTGGCTCGAATGGCCCGGCAACGGAGGCTGGATGCCACTGTCGCTGAATATCGGCAGCTGGTGACCCTGGAGGAGGAGGAGACGTAGTCTGGTACAACAACAACGTCCACTGGGACAGCTGCATCCTCCTCCGTGCGGGCTGCCAGCCAGTGCAGTGCTCCAGCGGTACGGAGCCGGGCTACCAAAGCCAAACGCCACCGCCGAGCAGCAAAGAAAGCAGCTGGCCCTCACAGGATTTGCAAGGCACACCGGCGCCGCTTATCCCTCAGACTGTCCTACCTGTAGCAGGAGGTCCATAACTATAAGAACTCGGTGGAGGGCCTCCGCTTCGAACTTGCCACCCTCCGCAAGGAGCATGATGCCCTGGCTGCTAAATCCAACAGCACCCTGCCATAGTGTCCCTTGCCCCTTTTTTAGAGACTTTTGGGTGGTGGGAATTGGGAGTTGGGTTTTTTGGGGACTTTTGAAGGACAATCATTGGGGTTAGGGAGGGTCTTGCGGGAGATTATTTTGTTAGGGCTATAAAAATATACTTTTTGAAACTTTATCTGACCATACCTGTTTTTTACTGCTTTTGAGTCTGGTGGGTGGGGGTTTAACAGTAAGTTTGTTTTCCTGAATAGTCCTAGGACTTTAGTAGTACTACCGTCAATCCAATCTCTCGTCTCTCCTAATACTCCATGATACTACCTCCAACCAAACGCCTATCTTACCTGTAATTTCTGTTTGCAAGTAGGGCTAGGCCCAGGGCTGGCTCCACGGGAAACAGCGAATAAGGTTGGCAATCCTGGGCGGATAAAATTTCCTCTTAGCGGTGGTACTAGTGGTGTGACACAGTGGCAGTTGCATGCCTATGAAAAAAAAGAAAATGAAATCTGGTTTGTCCTCCTGAGCAATACAACGGTACAATAGAGAATATAGCAGGTGACAGAAGTACACTAGAACAGTGCCACATTGTAGCCTAACAAATGGTAAAGTATAACTAATTCGGTTGAAGTTCTTTGACATTAGCCATGGGTCTTTGTCAAGCAGAGTAAGAATATATCCTCGGATTTCTTCACCAGCCTGTTGCTATCACCTTATCGTCCCCAGCAAGTGTGTGGATTTATTGCTGTAATTTAGTCACACATCAATCAAAACCACACAGCCCGGGGGAAGAGGGTTAGGGTTTGAAAAATGGATGGTAGGGGGGTTTTTGGGAAAGGTTTTGGGAGACAAGAAAAAATAGCACAGCATGGACAAACAATTGTGAACATAAACAAATCTTTGGGTACAAACCTATCCATCAATCTTTGAAAGTGCATGCACTACTGCATGCATGTCAGTGAAAAGTAAGTAGTACTTTCGACAACTGTGGAAGAAAGAATGCGACAGTACAGGGCATGTGTGGAATTATTGATAACTATATTCAACATAAGGTCTCTGTTGCCAGATACCTGAGAGCCTTGCTGGTCACTATAAATCCATTCACAACACTCAATGGGGTTGGTCTGGAAGGTATAGTAGATAGAAAAGGAGAAATTGCTCTTTTTCTAGGTGTCCCCTCACTCACCAGGGTTGCCCCTTGGTGACATGCTTCATCATTGGGGCCATCCCAGTCCTCTACGGGCTGGGGCGTGCTGCGACTTGCGAATTACGTAGGAGCACTTACAAATGACTATGTGTGGTGCAGATGTGATTGTGGAGTGGACTAAGTGATGTGTTAAGGGATCAGTTTAGAAGCAGAGAGAGATCCAAGAAATGCAGTCACAGTCAGAGAAAAACACAATGGATACTGTATCTGTATGTTGTTGTAGTTGTCCTGTTGAAAGTGGTAAGTAAGTTGCCTGCAGAAAAAAAATCCTCTTATTAGCGGCACTCCTCCATTGCAGCCGACGCTTCGTCCATCGATGTTGGTCACCAGAAGACACCCTGTAAAAAAAGCACAGCATGGACAAACAATTGAACATAAACAAATCTTTGGGTGCAAACCTATCCATCAATCTTTGAAAGTGCATGCACTACTGCATGCATGTCAGTGAAAAGTAAGTAGTACTTTCGACAACTGTGGAAGAAAGAATGCGACAGTACAGGGCGTGTGTGGAATTATTGATAACTATATTCAACATAAGGTCTCTGTGGCCAGATACCTGAGAGCCTTGCTGGTCACTATAAATCCAATCACAACACTCAATGGGGTTGGTCTGGAAGGTATAGTAGATAGAAAAGGAGAAATTGCTATTTTTCTAGGTGTCCCCTCACTCACCAGGGTTGCCCCTTGGAGACATGCTTCATCATTGGGGCCATCCCAGTCCTCTACGGGCTGGGGCGTGCTGCTACTTGCGAATTAAGTAGGAGCACTTACAAATGACTATGTGTGGTGCAGATGTGATAGTGGAGTGGACTAAGTGATGTGTTAAGGGATCAATTTAGAAGCAGAGAGAGATCCAAGAAATGCAGTCACAGTCAGAGAAAAACACAAAGGATACTGTATCTGTATGTTGTTGTAGTTGTCCTGGTGAATTTGGTAAGTAAGTTGCATGCAGAAAAAAATTCCTCTCATTAGCGGCACTCCTCCATTGCAGCTGACGCTTCGTCCATCAATGTTGGTGACCAGAAGACACCCTGTCCACTGCCTGCCTGATGCTGAATTGTGGCTCGCTAATGTGAAGCCTGACTCCATCCTTTTTTCCCCATTGCACAGACTGAAACCCGGCCTGTAATTATTCAATGAAAAACAGGAAGTGATATAATATTACAACACCACTGATAAATAAATATAAGGTATGTAGGCTGTGGAGTGCAAAAAGTCACACTTTGATTTTCCTAGTAGACAGTACAATATTTTTGAAAGTGCGTACTCTGTCTGAGTCACCTTTTGAAGGATAAATAAGTATGGGCAAATTAATGTAGCGGATCTTTCCCCTCAAGCTAGGTGTACTGTAAACTGTGTTTTAGAACAAAATTAGATCTTCCCAGCAGTGCACCCACCCAGACCCTTACTAAAGCCAGTCGCAAAAATGTAGAAGACCCCCAATCAAATCTCAAAAAATGAGGCCTAGCAGAAAACTGGTGACAAAACGTACTTTGAAAGTAAAAGTTGGCCTAAGTACCCCCTTACCCACCGTGGATTGCATTCAAACCACTTGCAAGCAACCAAGAAAAAGTATCCATAGCCAGCATCGCTCCAAGACTCGAAAACCCCCCCACCCAAACACATGCAATAGAAATACTGCTAACCCTAACGAACCCTAAGTTAAGAATAGTGGCAAAGGCTTTCTTTAACTATGCCAAATCCCCCCTTTCCCACCATGGATTTTCTTCAAATGACTTGCAACCAAAATTACACATTCTCACGAGTGCTCTAAGACCCCAGAACTCCGTTGCAAAAATCTAGAACACCCCGAAACACATGCAATCCTGCTGCTAGGGCTAACCCTAACGAACCCTAAGTTACAAAAAGTGCCAAAAGGCTTTTCTGCGAGGATTTTGTCCCAACCACTTCTACCCGGTATTAGACCTTCCCAGGAATGCCCCAAGACCCGCCAAAAAGCATAACACCCCCAAACAGGCCAAAAGCAAAATCTCATACTTGCAATATTTTTTGGCCTTCGGTCCAAACGCGCTGCGTAGCTGGGCCATAGGTCCGGTTTGCCACCACGGATTTCCTAAAAAGCAAATGCAATCAAGATTAGAGTGTCCCAGCAGTGCTCCCAGACCCCGAAACTCACCCACAAACACCAGGAAGCCCCCCCAAACAGGCCCCCGAAAACGCTACATTGAGCAAAATGTCAGAAATAGCAACAAAAAAAATCGGCGTGGATTTTGTCCAAACCACTTTTATCCGGTATTAGAGCTTCCCAGCAATGGCCCCAGAGCCGTCAACCCAGGAGAAAACGAGAGAAGACCCCCAAACAGCCAAAGAGCAAAAGTACAAAAATGGGGACTTAGTCATTTTTTTCCAAATTTCCCAAATCACTTCGCGCGTGCTCTGCAGCTAGGCCCTAACTCCCCTCTGCCACCAGGGATTTGCTTCAAACCTCTTGCAAAGTAAAGTATATATAGCCAGCAGGGCGCCCAGACCTCGAAACCCACCCACAAACACCAGGAAGCCCCCCAAACAGGCCCCTAAAAATGCTACATTTAGCAAAATGTCAGAAATAGCACAAAAAAAAATCGGCCTGGATTTTGTCCCAACCACTTCTACCCGGTATTAGACCTTCCCAGGAATGCCCCAAGACCCGCCAACCCACCCGCCAAAAAGCATAACACCCCCAAACAGGCCAAAAGCAAAATCTCATACTTGCAATATTTCTCGGCCTTCGGTCCAAACGCGCTGCGTAGCTAGGCCATAAGTCCGGTTTGCCACCACGGATTTCCTGAAAAGCAAATGCAATCAAGATTAGAGTGTCCCAGCAGTGCTCCCAGACCCCGAAACTCACCCACAAACACCAGGAAGCCCCCCAAACAGGCCCCCGAAAACACTACATTGAGCAAAATGTCAGAAATAGCAACAACAAAAAATCGGCCTGGATTTTGTCCCAACCACTTCTACCCGGTATTATACCTTCCCAGGAATGCCCCAAGACCCGCCAACCCACCCGCCAAAAAGCATAATACCCCCAAACAGGCCAAAAGCAACATCTCCTACTTACAATATTTTTCGGCCTTCGGTCCAAACGCGCTGCGTAGCTAGGCCATAGGTCCGGTTTGCCACCACGGATTTCCTGAAAAGCAAATGCAATCAAGATTAGAGTGTCCCAGCAGTGCTCCCAGACCCCGAAACTCACCCACAAACACCAGGAAGCCCCCCAAACAGGCCCCCGAAAACACTACATTGAGCAAAATGTCAGAAATAGCAACAACAAAAAATCGGCCTGGATTTTGTCCCAACCACTTCTACCCGGTATTATACCTTCCCAGGAATGCCCCAAGACCCGCCAACCCACCCGCCAAAAAGCATAATACCCCCAAACAGGCCAAAAGCAACATCTCCTACTTACAATATTTTTCGGCCTTCGGTCCAAACGCGCTGCGTAGCTAGGCCATAGGTCCGGTTTGCCACCACGGATTTCCTGAAAAGCAAATGCAATCAAGATTAGAGTGTCCCAGCAGTGCTCCCAGACCCCGAAACTCACCCACAAACACCAGGAAGCCCCCCAAACAGGCCCCCGAAAACGCTACATTGAGCAAAATGTCAGAAATAGCAACAAAAAAAATCGGCGTGGATTTTGTCCAAACCACTTTTATCCGGTATTAGAGCTTCCCAGCAATGGCCCCAGAGCCGTCAACCCAGGAGAAAACGAGTAGAAGACCCCCAAACAGCCAAAGAGCAAAAGTACAAAAATGGGGACTTTGTCATTTTTTTCCAAATTTCCCAAATCACTCCGCGCGCGCTCTGCAGCTAGGCCCTAACTCCCCTCTGCCACCATGGATTTGCTTCAAACCTCTTGCAAAGTAAAGTATATATAGCCAGCAGTGCGCCCAGACCCCGAAACCCACCCACAAACACCAGGAAGCCCCCCAAACAGGCCCCCAAAAACGCTACATTGAGCAAAATGTCAGAAATAGCAAAAAAGAAAAATCGGCCTGGATTTTGTCCCAACCACTTCTACCCGGTATTAGACCTTCCCAGGAATGCCCCAAGACCCGCCAACCCACCCGCCAAAAAGCATAACACCCCCAAACAGGCCAAAAGCAAAATCTCATACTTACATTATTTCTCGGCCTTCGGTCCAAACGTGCTGCGTAGCTAGGCCATAGGTCCGGTTTGCCACCACGGATTTCCTGAAAGCAAATACAATCAAGATTAGAGTGTCCCAGCAGTGCTCCCAGACCCCGAAACTCACCCACAAACACCAGGAAGCCCCCCAAACAGGCCCCCGAAAACGCTACATTGAGCAAAATGTCAGAAATAGCAACAAAAAAAATCGGCGTGGATTTTGTCCCAACCACTTCTACCCGGTATTAGACCTTCCCAGGAATGCCCCAAGACCCGCCAACCCACCCGCCAAAAAGCATAACACCCCCAAACAGGCCAAAAGCAACATCTCCTACTTACATTATTTCTCGGCCTTCGGTCCAAACGCGCTGCGTAGCTAGGCCATAAGTCGGGGTTGCCACCACGGATTTCCTGAAAAGCAAATGCAATCAAGATTAGAGTGTCCCAGCAGTGCTGACAGACCCCGAAACTCACCCATAAACAGACGGAACCCCCCCCCCCTAAGAGCACCTCAAAGGCAAGCAAGTCAGCAAAAACACTAAAAAATTTGCGCCTCGGATTTGGTCCAAACCACTTTTATCCGGTATTAAAGATTCCCAACAATGGTCCCAGAGCCGTCAACTCACCTGCAAAGAGGTAGAACAACACCTCCACAAGTGCTGAGTCTTTCTTCATTGGGCGTAAACCAGCCCTCTGCTTTGATGGAAATAGGAGTCTGGAGGAGGAGGATAGAGGAGCATGTTCTTCTGAACTTGTGAACCTGAGGAATGCAGACTGCGGCACCTTCAAATCAATTAGCAAACAAGTGAAGACAGTTCTGCTGATGGGCTTGTTTTTGTGATTATCTGATTAAAGTTTGAAATATATTAACTGTGCACAACAAAGAAAGACAGACACACAGGATAAAAGTGAATAAGGACAAAAAAGAAAGTTATTGATTCGTTGTCTCATTTTCAGGGCTCGGTATCACGGTCCAGGAATAAGAATAAGGCTTCGTCATCATACTCTGCGAATTCAGGCAGGGTGAGCTCAGTGTCACCTGACAGAGTAGAAATTCCCTCATCTATGTTGCTGGCCACCTCGTCTTCATCCGGCGCGCTTTCTTGTACTCTGAAATCTGGTGGTATGAGGTGCTGATTCATCTTGATCATTGTTAACCTCTCCACATTTTTGGGCGAGAGGCGGCTCCATTTGGAAGTTACAATGCCACCAGCAGCACTGAAAACACGTTCAGAAAATACGCTTGCGAGTGGGCAAGACAAGTAGTCTAAAGCCAGGTTGGTGAGCTGTGGCCACAATTCTTTTTTCCCATGCCAATACGCCAATGGGTCAGCATTAACATAGACCTCTGTAGAGTCATTCAGATAGTCCTTCACCATCGACTCAAGGTCCTTATCCAAGGTTCCTCCACTTTGCTTAGCTGTTGCTGTGCCTCTGACCTTTTGAGAACCAAACCCAAGCCGAGCTAGCCAATCCTCTTCAGCCTCCAATGTTTCTGTTGTGTCTGGTGCAGATGATCCGGTTGCCGGTGTCTTTAACGGCTGAGAGGTCACTTGTGCCACAGCCACAGGTGCAGAAGTGGATTGTTTTGACTGGGGATGGCCTGCTGATGCTGATGTACTGCCATTTCCTTTAATTTTCTGCCGTTCTCTTTCAAACCTCTTGGCTGACAAGGCTAGCCAACGTTTGTACTTTGGAACATGTTCATCATCAAAAGGATCCACGCTTTTCTGGATCCACGCTTTTTGTAGCGTGGATCCAGAATAGTAGCACAAATGTAATGCTGTTCTGAGTGGATCATTTTAAGACGTTCATCACCTTGTAGGAGCTCTAATAATTTCTCAGCCAGAACAAAAGAGTCTTGGCTTTTTACATCTTTTTCAAACACAGAACACACCTCCTTCAGTTGGTGTTCCAGCATGTACAACAATGGGATAGCTTTTCCCAAATTACAGTCCTCCTTGCTGACTGTACGCGTGAAGAACTCAAAAGGACGAAGCATGCGTGTCAGGCTTTGAACTATGTTCCATTGCGCCGCACCCATCCTCAGGTCCTCCTGAGCTGTACCCTCTGTTAAGAAATATTGATCGAGTACCGTATACTGCTCATACAGACGCTCAAGCATGTAGAAGGTTGAGTTCCAACGTGTTACCACCTCCTGGATGAGTGCTTTCACTGGCATTTGACGTTGATATAGCAGGCTCCTCAGCTGCTTCCGGGCCTTAAAAGAATGGCTGAAATGGTTGCACATTTTTCGGCAGGTGTCCAATACTCTGTACGCTGCACTGTCTTTATTACCCAAGAATTTTTGGACAACCAGGTTTATACAGTGCGCCAAACACGGCACTCTGAAATACTCACCCAGCCTGATGGCCTTAACTATATTGGCGCCATTGTCCGTGGAAACATAACCAACCTGGCGTTTTTTTGGGGACAGCCACTTAAGGACCTTTGTGTTAAAGACATCCAAAATGTTTTCTGCTGTGTGATGTTTCTCCAAACCAAACATGGCTAGTGTTGCATGTTTCCGAGCAGCTTTAAAAACAATGTCCGTGCCAACACCTGCGTTTAGCTTTGCTTTAGCCCCTGAAAAAGAGACCCAGTGTGCAGTGATGCACATCTAATCAGCGCTGCGCCACTGGTCCACATGTCTGTTGTCAGATGTATAGTGTGAACAGCACTCTTCTGCAAAGCTGCCCCAATCACCTTCAGAACATCTTCATGTAGTGCTGGAACCGCAACTCGGGCAAAATAGAACCGGCTAGGAACCTTCCATTTAGGGCAGAGCGCTGCCACTAATTCTAGAAAACCAACCCCTTCTACAAAAGAAAAAGGGAGAAGGTCCAGAGCTAGCATTTTAGCCAGCTTAGTGTTATACAGACGCGTCAGTGGGTGGTTGCGTTCATATTGCGCTTCTGTAAACAACATCTTTTTAATGTTACCCTGGACCAAGGATTTACGGGATGATGATGATATCTTCGACCCAGTTACGCTCGCTGATGAACTTTTCCGCATTGATGTCTCACTCTCTCCCACACTCTTAGTGTGGCTCACATGGGGTGTGCTGCTGACAGGGGTACTGGGTGTAAGTGAAGTGTTTGAATTGTCTTCTTCTTCCTCGTCATCATCAGATGAAAAATCAACGTTTTCATTACGTGCAATTCGGGCTTCCTTGACCGCCTCTAGGTGCGCAAACCATTGGACAGGGTGCGCTCTCCTAAGATGACCTCTCTGGCCTCCGGTACCATAGTTGGTACCAAACTTACCACGACTAACTCGAAGCTTACAAATGCTACAAATGGCTACGTTTTCCATTCTTGGACAAACACTAAAGAATTCCCAAACTGGAGACTTGAAATGTCTTTGGGGGCCGGAGGAGCGGCGATACTTGTGGTGGTGGTCCTGCTGCTAATGCCAGATGAAGTGGAGGATGTGGATTGCCGAACTTCAGTACGTTTTGCACTTTCACCACCACTAATTGAGGTCGAGGTGGATGGAAGTCCCTTCTTGCGAGGAAGAAATATGGAAGCGGTAGGTGTTGGTGTACTAGTTAACTCCAGATCCAATGGTTGTTGTGTTTCCATTGACTCCTCGTCGACATCATCATCACGCTCTGCAGCTTCTCGGGATAGGCTCAAAATGTCTCTTTGCTGCATGCCCGCTGGGGCTGCAGTGACCTTTATGATGACTGGGTCGTCGTCGTGAGAGGCTTCATCAGCAGCAGTATGCGTCACTTCTTGTTGAGCCTCATCACACTCCATAGCTATGAGTTTTTCGACGACCTTCCTTTTACGCTTAGGTATCTTTGTCAGATCATGGTGTGCCTCACTCTCAGGCTGCCGTCGTGGTACCCAATCGTCATCCAGATCATCAGTAGGAGGTGGGCTTGAAGAAGATGTAGACACCCCCCTTGATCTTTTCCTTGCTAGGGATGTGGAAGACAATGAATGATCATCAGGAGGAATGGCTTAGTCAAATGATACCTCGGTCTGATTGTCAATTTCCTGATGTGCCCCTACTTCGGGAGGAACAACTATTGTGGGCACTTGTGACCCTCCATGCACCTCTGCTTGCGCATCTCCTTGCGCTGCCTCTCCTTCCACATGTACTTGGGCTTGTACTACTTGCACATGTTGTTGTTGCGGCTGTGGTTGTTCAACACTTGTCAGATGAGTTACAACAACCTGTGTTGATTCAGGGACATTGCTGCTACTTTCTTGCGATGAGCCAACTTCACTGGTTGATGGTGATTGGAGAAGTACACTGACTGCCTCTGAAGCACTCAAGGGCTTTGACTTAAGTTGGCGTGGTGGTGGAGGCACTGAACTCAATGGAGCGGGGGTGCTGCTCCCAGCTTGGTCCCCAGCAGATCCTGCTGCTGCAGGCGTACATTTTTTTTTGCTCCCAAAAAACGTGGCGGTTGGCACACCAGCCTCCTTGGTAACTTGCTTCTTCTGCTCCTTACTAGCAACTTTCTTGCTAAAGGAGCTACGGAGACCTTTTTTTGGGGCCATCTTCTTCAGAGCAGGTCAGACAGCAGGCCGCAGTTGCATGAATTGTAGAGTTGTCTGAGGCCAGACGTGACGTCGCGTGACGTTATGATGCACACACACACCGCTGCAGGACTTCTTCCTGGCACAGGTGGTTCTCTTGAGTCTTTTGCACCTAAAAACAATGGAAGACAGAGGAACATCAGTTCAGTTATACACCCCAAAAAAATCGAAAAAACCCCAGAAAAATCAGCACAATCCCATTCCATCCATGCCCTCCATGATGTTTAAGTTCAAGACACCCCACAGAAAGACTAGGCCCATGCTAGACTCAAATACCCCTGGTGAAAAGGCCAAAAGTACAGCCCCCAAAAACGAAAATCACTGAAAAATCAGCACAATCCCATTCCATCCATGCCCTCCATGATGTTTAAATTCAAGACAACCCACAGAAAGACTAGGCCCATGCAAGACTCACTACCCCTGGGCATAAAGGTTGAAAAGTAGGCAAAATGGTTGCAGGCCTAACAACAATGCCTGCATTCAAAATGGCCACTTGCCTCCCTGCACATGGCCAGGGCCTGTAGCAGCACTCAAAATGGCCCCCAGCCACATGGCCTGTCCCTCCCCATGAACACCCCCAAAAATCGAAAAACACTGAAAAATCAGCACAATCCCATTCCATCCATGCCATCCATGATGTTTAAGTTCAAGACACCCCACAAAAAGACTAGGCCCATGCTAGACTCAATACCCCTGGTGAAAAGGCCACAAGTACAGCACCCAAAAACGAAAATCACTGAAAAATCAGCACAATCCCATTCCATCCATGCCCTCCATGATGTTTAAATTCAAGACACCCCACAGAAAGACTAGGCCCATGCAAGACTCACTACCCCGGGGCATAAAGGTTGAAAAGTAGGCAAAATGGTTGCAGGCCTAACAACAATGCCTGCATTCAAAATGGCCACTTGCCTCCCTGCACATGGCCAGGGCCTGTAGCAGCACTCAAAATGGCCCCCAGCCACATGGCCTGTCCCTCCCCATGAACACCCCCAAAAATCGAAAAACACTGAAAAATCAGCACAATCCCATTCCATCCATGCCCTCCATGATGTTTAAGTTCAAGACACCCCACAAAAACACTAGGCCCATGCTAGACTCAATACCCCTGGTGAAAAGGCCACAAGTACAGCCCCCAAAAACGAAAATCACTGAAAAATCAGCACAATCCCATTCCATCCATGCCCTCCATGATGTTTAAGTTCAAGACACCCTACAGAAAGACTAGGCCCATGCAAGACTCACTACCCCTGGGCATAAAGGTTGAAAAGTAGGCAAAATGGTTGCAGGCCTAACAACAATGCCTACATTCAAAATGGCTACTTGCCTCCCAGCACATGGCCAGGGCCTGTAGCAGCACTCAAAATGGCCCCCAGCCACATGGCCTGTCCCTCCCCATGAACACCCCCAAAAATCGAAAAACACTGCAAAATCAGCACAATCCCATTCCATCAATGCCCTCCATGATGTTTAAGTTCAAGACACCCCACAGAAAGACTAGGCCCATGCAAGACTCAATACCCCTGGTGAAAAGGCCACAAGTACAGCCCCAAAAAACGAAAATCACTGAAAAATCAGCACAATCCCATTCCATCCATGCCCTCCATGATGTTTAAGTTCAAGACACCCCACAGAAAGACTAGGCCCATGCTAGATTCAAATACCCCTGGTGAAAAGGCCACAAGTACAGCCCCCAAATACGAAAATCACTGAAAAATCTGCACAATCCCATTCCATCCATGCCCTCCATGATGTTTAAATTCAAGACACCCCACAGAAAGACTAGGGCCATGCAAGACTCACTACCCCTGGGCATAAAGGTTGAAAAGTAGGCAAAATGGTTGCAGGCCTAACAACAATGCCTGCATTCAAAATGGCCACTTGCCTCCCAGCACATGGCCAGGTCCTGTAGCAGCACTCAAAATGGCCCCCAGCCACATGGCCTGTCCCTCCCCATGAACACCCCCAAAAATCGAAAAACACTGAAAAATCAGCACAATCTCATTCCATCCATGCCATCCATGATGTTTAAGTTCAAGACACCCAACAAAAAGACTAGGCCCATGCTAGACTCAATACCCCTGGTGAAAAGGCCACAAGTACAGCCCCCAAAAACGAAAATCACTGAAAAATCAGCACAATCCCATTCCATCCATGCCCTCCATGATGTTTAAATTCAAGACAACCTACATGAAGACTAGGCCCATGCAAGACTCACTACCCCTGGGCATAAAGGTTGAAAAGTAGGCAAAATGGTTGCAGGCCTAACAACAATGCCTACATTCAAAATGGCCACTTGCCTCCCAGCACATGGCCAGGGCCTGTAGCAGCACTCAAAATGGCCCCCAGCCACATGGCCTGTCCCTCCCCATGAACACCCCCAAAAATCGAAAAACACTGCAAAATCAGCACAATCCCATTCCATCAATGCCCTCCATGATGTTTAAGTTCAAGACACCCCACAGAAAGACTAGGCCCATGCAAGACTCAATACCCCTGGTGAGAAGGCCACAAGTACAGCCCCAAAAAACAAAAATCACTGAAAAATCAGCACAATCCCATTCCATCCATGCCCTCCATGATGTTTAAGTTCAAGACACCCCACAGAAAGACTAGGCCCATGCTAGACTGAAATACCCCTGGTGAAAAGGCCACAAGTACAGCCCCCAAAAACGAAAATCACTGAAAAATCTGCACAATCCCATTCCATCCATGCCCTCCATGATGTTTAAATTCAAGACACCCCACAGAAAGACTAGGCCCATGCAAGACTCACTACCCCTGGACATAAAGGTTGAAAAGTAGGCAAAATGATTGCAGGCCTAACAACAATGCCTGCATTCAAAATGGCCACTTGCCTCCCAGCACATGGCCAGGGCCTGTAGCAGCACTCAAAAT
Organism: Lissotriton vulgaris; assembly: GCF_964263255.1. Lineage (NCBI taxonomy): Eukaryota > Metazoa > Chordata > Amphibia > Caudata > Salamandridae > Lissotriton > Lissotriton vulgaris. The sequence goes on along the minus strand of NC_141688.1, from coordinate 69,486,997 downwards.
GGCCCCCAGCCATATGGCCTGTCCCTCCCCATGAACACCCCCAAAAATCGAAAAACACTGAAAAATCAGCACAATCCCATTCCATCCATGCCATCCATGATGTTTAAGTTCAAGACACCCAACAAAAAGACTAGGCCCATGCTAGACTCAATACCCCTGGTGAAAAGGCCACAAGTACAGCCCCCAAAAACGCAAATCACTGAAAAATCAGCACAATCCCATTCCATCCATGCCCTCCATGATGTTTAAATTCAAGACAACCCACAGAAAGACTAGGCCCATGCAAGACTCACTACCCCTGGGCATAAAGGTTGAAAAGTAGGCAAAATGGTTGCAGGCCTAACAACAATGCCTACATTCAAAATGGCCACTTGCCTCCCTGCACATGGCCAGGGCCTGTAGCAGCACTCACAATGGCCCCCAGCCACATGGCCTGTCCCTCCCCATTAACACCCCCAAAAATCGAAAATCACTGAAAAATCAGCACAATCCCATTCCATCCATGCCTTCCATGATGTTTAAGTTCAAGACACCCCACAGAAAGACTAGGCCCATGCTAGACTCAAATACCCCTGGTGAAAAGGCCACAAGTACAGCCCCAAAAAACGAAAATCACTGAAAAATCCGCACAATGCCATTCCATCCATGCCCTCCATGATGTTTAAGTTCAAGACACCCCACAGAAAGACTAGGCCCATGCTAGACTCAAATACCCCTGGTGAAAAGGCCACAAGTACAGCCGCCAAAAACGAAAATCACTGAAAAATCCGCACAATCCCATTCCATCCATGCCCTCCATGATGTTTAAATTCAAGACACCCCACAGAAAGACTAGGGCCATGCAAGACTCACTACCCCTGGGCATAAAGGTTGAAAAGTAGGCAAAATGGTTGCAGGCCTAACAACAATGCCTGCATTCAAAATGGCCACTTGCCTCCCAGCACATGGCCAGGGCCTGTAGCAGCACTCAAAATGGCCCCCAGCCACATGGCCTGTCCCTCCCCATGAACACCCCCAAAAATAAAAAAACACTGAAAAATCAGCACAATCCCATTCCATCCATGCCATCCATGATGTTTAAGTTCAAGACACCCAACAAAAAGACTAGGCCCATGCTAGACTTAATACCCCTGGTGAAAAGGCCACAAGTACAGCCCCCAAAAACGAAAATCACTGAAAAATCAGCACAATCCCATTCCATCCATGCCCTCCATGATGTTTAAATTCAAGACAACCTACATAAAGACTAGGCCCATGCAAGACTCACTACCCCTGGGCATAAAGGTTGAAAAGTAGGCAAAATGGTTGCAGGCCTAACAACAATGCCTACATTCAAAATGGCCACTTGCCTCCCAGCACATGGCCAGGGCCTGTAGCAGCACTCAAAATGGCCCCCAGCCACATGGCCTGTCCCTCCACATGAACACCCCCAAAAATTGAAAAACACTGCAAAATCAGCACAATCCCATTCCATCCATGCCCTCCATGATGTTTAAGTTCAAGACACCCCACAGAAAGACTAGGCCCATGCAAGACTCAATACCCCTGGTGAAAAGGCCACAAGTACAGCCCCAAAAAACGAAAATCACAGAAAAATCAGCACAATCCCTTTCCATCCATGCCCTCCATGATGTTTAAGTTCAAGACACCCCACAGAACGACTAGGCCCATGCTAGACTCAAATACGCCTGGTGAAAAGGCCACAAGTACAGCCCCCAAAAACGAAAATCACTGAAAAATCTGCACAATCCCATTCCATCCATGCCCTCCATGATGTTTAAATTCAAGACACCCCACAGAAAGACTAGGCCCATGCAAGACTCACTACCCCTGGGCATAAAGGTTGAAAAGTAGGCAAAATGGTTGCAGGCCTAACAACAATGCCTGCATTCAAAATGGCCACTTGCCTCCCAGCACATGGCCAGGGCCTGTAGTAGCACTCAAAATGGCCCCCAGCCACATGGCCTGTCCCTCCCCATGAACACCCCCAAAAATCGAAAAACACTGAAAAATCAGCACAATCCCATTCCATCCATGCCATCCATGATGTTTAAGTTCAAGACACCCAACAAAAAGACTAGGCCCATGCTAGACTCAATACCCCTGGTGAAAAGGCCACAAGTACAGCCCCCAAAAACGAAAATCACTGAAAAATCAGCACAATCCCATTCCATCCATGCCCTCCATGATGTTTAAATTCAAGACAACCCAGAGAAAGACTAGGCCCATGCAAGACTCACTACCCCTGGGCATAAAGGTTGAAAAGTAGGCAAAATGGTTGCAGGCCTAACAACAATGCCTACATTCAAAATTGCCACTTGCCTCCCTGCACATGGCCAGGGCCTGTAGCAGCACTCAAAATGGCCCCCAGCCACATGGCCTGCCCCTCCCCATGAACACCCCCAAAAATCGAAATACACTGAAAAATCAGCACAATCCCATTCCATCAATGCCATCCATGATGTTTAAGTGCAAGACACCCAACAAAAAGACTAGGCCCATGCTAGACTCAATACCCCTGGTGAAAAGGCCACAAGTACAGCCCCCAAAAACGAAAATCACTGAAAAATCAGCACAATCCCATTCCATCCATGCCCTCCATGATGTTTAAATTCAAGACAACCCAGAGAAAGACTAGGCCCATGCAAGACTCACTACCCCTGGGCATAAAGGTTGAAAAGTAGGCAAAATGGTTGCAGGCCTAACAACAATACCTACATTCAAAATGGCCACTTGCCTCCCTGCACATGGCCAGGGCCTGTAGCAGCACTCAAAATGGCCCCCAGCCACATGGCCTGCCCCTCCCCATGAACACCCCCAAAAATCGAAAATCACTGAAAAATCAGCACAATCCCATTCCATCCATGCCCTCCATGATGTTTAAGTTCAAGACACCCCACAAAAAGACTAGGCCCATGCTAGACTCAATACCCCTGGTGAAAACGCCACAAGTACAGCCCCAAAAAACGAAAATAACTGAAAAATCAGCACAATCCCATTCCATCCATGCCCTCCATGATGTTTAAGTTCAAGACACCCCTCAGAAAGACTAGGCCCATGCTAGACTCAAATACCCCTGGTGAAAAGGCCACAAGTACAGCCCCAAAAAACGAAAATCACTGAAAAATCAGCACAATCCCAATCCATCCATGCCCTCCATGATGTTTAAGTTCAAGACACCCCACAGAAAGACTCAGTCCACCCACCACTGAGTACCCCTGGGCAAAAGGCCCCAAAACAGCCCAAAAATCGAAAATTCCAAAATTGTAGTTGCAGCAACTGTAATGCCCCAGACAAAGTTACTTGTAAAATTTCTAATCCAAAAGTGATCCAAAGAAAGTCAAAAAGGCCTCAAATCCAAATATCCAGCAGCATCCACAAAAAGTAATTCTTCCAGCTCCAGATCCAAATGAAAAGTGACCAGGAGATGGCCAAAGCACTGGGAAGAGCCTGCTGGACAGGAACAGGAAGTTGAAGACTGTGGGGCACTTCCTTCCTCCCACCCCCCTCACCCCCTCCCCAAAATGGACTCCTCGCTAAAAAAGTGCAGGCAAATGTCAACCTAAGGAGTTATTCAGATAAAAATCATCATTTCAAGAAGGTTTATGCTGCTTGCTGGTGGATTTCTTGTGCAGAATTGCAAATTTTATACTTTCGCGTGTGCGAGATTGTTGCTGCTCGCCGCATCTCAAAGCTCGCAATTGTGAAGTACCGCGAGACGTGATCTCGGCGTACTCGCGTTGACAAACGCTCGCTGCAAAAGTTGGCAAGCCGCGATTACGTAATCGCGCTTGCCAAATTCCCGCGGGATCCCGCAGCAAGATCCAAAATGGCGCAGCACTCGCAAAATATCGAGAAAAACGCCGCGCGCCGCAAAATTGTATCACCAAGAAAAAAAAAATCCGCTGCGTGCGAATTTGCGATTTTGCGGGAAATTCGCAAATCTCGCGGATTGCGAATTTACCGAAAATCCGCAAAATCCGCGAGCGTAACGGGTTTTCCGCCCATACTTAATGGTGACTGCAGAATCGGACAACCGGACAACCGGAGAATTACCAGGAATATATCCCATTTCCAAAGATGTACTCCAGCTCTGAGAGATGCTCTAACTAGAACAGTTGAACCAACCAGTGGTGAATGCAGTGAGAGTCGTGACCAAATAAGAGATCTTCCAAATGTGGACACTCAGCCTGAGAGTGAGACTGCCTATGATGGAGGCTCCCAACGGCCTCGACGAAATGTTCAACGTCCCAAACGACTGATTGAGGAACTATGAACTAACTGGTTATTCCATTTTGTTAAGAAAGGGGGAGATGTGGGATTGTGAGCGGTCTAGTAGTTGGGTGGGCGGAGTTAGTGGGCTGTGGGAAGAGGAGGACCCAGGGGATGGGCAAGTCAGTTAGAGTAGGGACGGGGACCTGAGAGCACCTTTTGAATAAAGCTCTTAGATAAATGAAGAAGTAGTCTGTCGTTATTACAAGGAAGACACAACACCATTATTTTAGCATCAAGTGCTATCTGATCAGTGGGGACAGCCTACTTTTGCTGTGATATTAGGCAAATGCTCAGTTTGAATCACACCAGGTGTGAAGGTAGCTTTAATTTTAAGCTATTACGAAGAGTCTAGCAATGGCTTTGATATGTTATTGCATACATAATCTGCTCCTCATATGCATTTTATTTACAGACCTCATGATTAAATGAAGATTTGTGATGTTGCATGTTGGCCTGGTGGCTTGAACCATAAACCCCCGGAGCAGTTTATGGATAAACACACAGTCGGCTGTATTTTAAGGGTGTCAGATGTCCTTTGTAGAGCGAGGGATAGTTTATTGCTAATGGCTGTTGTTGTCACTTTATAAACGTAGATTTGTAGGTGATTGAAAAATCAGAACTTATTTAAGACTGGCTAGTGTGAGTCTCACTGCCCTGTTCTGTGTGTATGGAAGGGCACTGGCATCTTGACCTGCATTTGGAAATGTGCTTTTGCCTCCTTCCTCCTCCTATTTATTTGCAACTTTCTTAGGAAGATTAAGGCACTGGTGCATCACGTCTAATCTAAAAAAACATTCTTCACCCAGACTGGAGCTGGGGGATTCCTGTGATGTGTTTGCAATACTGTCAATATTTTATGAATCGGTAATGCTTTTCCTTCATATGTTCTACACAGTGTTGATGTTTTCATGACAAGGACTAGTGAAGCTAAACAAAATCTATTCTGTTAAAGAACTCAAAACTGCACAAGCTGGTGTGACACAACTTAGTTTTGGAATAATCACGGTTGGTCATGTTCAGCGATAGCCCGTGTAGGGCGTTACACCGGGCAGTGACGTGGGGTGGGGAGGGGCAGGGTGGGGGGGTGTAAAATACAGGAAATAGAGGATTACAGGTAAGTAACGTAAAAAATAAGTAAAACTAATTTTGTTGCGCGTGCTGCAACGTCAAATGCGATGCAGCGTGCGTAACAAAATTTGTTTTATTTATTTTTTCCGTTACTTACCTGTAATCGTCCGTTTCCCATATCTTACACCCCCCATCCTGCACCTCTCTCACCCCACGTCACTACCCAGTGTAACGCCCTATATGGGCCGTTGCTAGTCATGTCGCTGTAAACCAACGCGGACAGGGATTCCGTGATTCCAGGTCATTGTTGTGTAGCTTGACTGCAATTAGTATGAGGATAGATGCATACTATACTATTGGTGCTCAGTGGTCAAAAGGATATAAATGTTTTAGCAAGGATTCCATCCCTCCACCACTGTTAAGTTCTAAACCCTAATCCAGCGTATTGTACACAGAAAACATTGGAGCACTTTGCATTTTTCCATTTTTTGTCTGGTGTCATGGTCCCTGCATTCCTATGGCTGCTGCCGCCTCCGTTGGCTCAGTGGATGAACGCGTCAGCTGCAGGGGCCTGTGTTCAACTTCATGGTCACAGTTTTTTTCTTTCTAGCCCCTTCCCCCTCCCCCACTGACCCCGCCTCCACCGGTGCGGCCCTCGGCCACAAACCACACTGTAAATTTGGCCCCGAGAGAAAGTTTGTGAGTACCTATGCTTTAGACGTTTATTATTGCGAGAAGAATGGATACGACTTGGAATTCAATCCTGCCGACAAGCCATAATAGCAGCCTTCAACCCGGATAACATAAAGCTGAATATCGGGTTAATAAAATTAGTAACAAATGCACTAAGCCAGTTGGAAGCCATCAGGGCTGCCACTACCGTCCTATTAGACCAGAGCGAAACCTTATTACTGGATACACCAATGCCTTGTTAGCTATCAACAAATTGCTGACTTAAACTCGGAATGCAACACTTACAACACCTGTTAAGAAACTAAGTAGTTTTAATTAACACGTTATTTCAACAACAAAAAACTCTCATTATTTTATGATCAGGATGCATGTTTTTATATTGTAAGGTTTTTAATTTATCAACAATAAAGTTCATTATTAAGTCATTCTTCTAGCTAGACCAAATGTGTCAGCCTTGAACATCTGTCTCCCATGGGGACGAGGCTGAAGCTACTTCCAAGTCAGATCAACCACAGCCCTGGATCAAGCCAAACCAGGCCTTCCCACTGAGTAAAACAACCAATTGCACAAGTCCTCCTTCTTGCACAAATCCCTTTCCCTACTCGGGCCTCATGAACTATTTGTAGCTACCTTCAAGTCATACCAACTACAGTCCTGGATTAAAGCAAATCACGCCTTCTCACTGAGTAAAAACAACCATTTGCAGTCCTCCTTCCTGCACAAAGCATTTTCCCTAAGCGTGGGCGTAAAATCCGTTCCGCTCGCGGATTTTGCGGATTTTCGGTAAATCCGCAATCCGCGAACTCTCGCGGATTTACCGAAAATCCGCAAATCCGCGCGCTGCGGATTTTTTGCTTGTGTTCGCACTTCTCGCGGCCCGCAGCGTGGGCAGCAACAATCTCGCACTCGCGAAATTACAAAAATTACAATTGGGGAGGGGTGAAGGAAGTGGCCCAGTCTCCAACTTCCTGTTCCTGTCCAGCAAGCTCCTCCCATTGGGGTGGGGTGAAGGAAGTGCCCCAGTCTCCAACTTCCTGTTCCTGTCCAGCAAGCTCCTCCCATTGCTTAGACCATTTCCTGGCCACTTTGAATTCGATCTTGACTGGGAAGGATTACTTTTTGTGGATGCTGCTGGATATTTGGATTTGAGGCCTTTTGGATTACTTTTGGATTCGAAATTTGATTTCACAAGTAAGTTGATAAGTTGATGTTGTTTGTTTGTGGTGATTTTTGTGTGTGTTTTTCGACTTTTTGGGGTGGTGTTGGGGGCTGGCTATGTTGGTGGGGGGCCATTTTGAGGCATGGTCCTGCAGGTCCTCGCCATGTGGATGGGTCAAGCGGCCATTTTGAAGTCAGGCAGTGTGCTTTGTGCCATAGGCCCACCCAGTCTGCTCTGATTTCATTCATTATGCCCAGGGGGCCTAGAACTCCCGCAGATTTACCGAAAATCTGCAAGTTCGCGAGCTGCGGATTTTTTTGCTTGTGTTCGCACTGCTCGCGTCCCGCGCAGCAACAATCTCGCACTCGCGAAATTGCAAAAATTACAATTCTGCACATGAATTGAAAACCACCAGCAGGCACCATAATTAATTGCAAGGAGTCCATTTTGTGGGGGGGGGGGTGGTGGTTGGGGGGGTGAAGGAAGTGCCCCAGTCACCAAGTTCTTCCTGTTCCTGTCCAGCAAGCTCCTCCCATTGCTTTGTCCATTTTGAATTTGATCTTGACTGGGAAGCACAAAGTAAAGGGAGCAGACAAGCAGGTGCCAGCCTTCATTAATGTCAGTTGGGGCAGGGCAGGTGTTGTTGTAATTTAATTTTGCAAAACTTAAAGCACTTAGCAGGTGTGCTTTGCTTTGCCACAATAATGTACACTCGCTGGTCAACCAGAGGGGGCTGTGATGACACCGAGGGTGGCATGGGTGTGCCAGCCAGAGGGTGGCATGGGTGAACCAGAGTGCCAGTGTTGACAGAGGATGGCAGTGCTTTGCTTTCCCCCAATAATGTACACTGGTGAACCAGAGGGTGCTGTGATGACACAGAAGGTGACATGGGTGAGCCAGAGGGTGGCATGGGTGAACAAAGAGAGTGCCAGTGGTGACAGAGGGTGGCAGTGATGAAGAAAGGCTTGCAAACAGGCTGGGCACGTAGAAACAACAAGTTCGCAAAACTGGCGACCCGACAAGTAAGTTCGCAATTTGCGAAATTGTACGAAACCCTCGCAAACTTGCAGAAACCCGTGCGAACACAAAAAAAAATCCGCAAAATCTGCGAGAATTCACGGATTTTGCGGATTTTCGCAATCCGCATATTCGCAAATCCGCAAATTCGCGGATTGCAAATCCGCAAAATCCGCCCATGCTTAATTTTCCCTACTCGCGCCCCAGGAGGGAAAATGACAATCCATCTCATGCTTTTACTAAATAGCCCCTTGCCCCCTGCACCAAGAAGGACTCCATTATCTTAGCCGACAGACTTGGACACTGAACATCTCTTGCTCCCCACCTGGCTAGGACGTTTTATCACTTCTATTGAATTTATTTATTTATGTTACTCGATTTATATTGTAATGATTTTAATTAATCAAACGATAAAGTTTGTACAGACTGCGATAGTCCATTTTTGGTTGCCAATGACACAGTGGAGGTGACAAACAGTTGTTTATGGTGTTCTGCCACCACCGTTATCAGGATCCTGTTTTCCTGCGGACTGAACCGTTTCTTCCTACTCTTCTTCTCCTTGGCATTCCCTGACCCCGAGGTCCCAGGCAGGTCCTCCGGGGGGCTTGTGGGGTTCTGGTTCTCATCCGTACTTGCTCCGGCAACATCCATTGTGCTTCGCTGTTGCTTGGCAATTGTTTGTCTGTTTTTTCTTACTTTTATGGCGATTTTTCCCGCCTGACGCGTGTGAATTGCAGGCCTGTTGCCTGGTTTACGCTGATTTTTGTATCGCGATTGGCCTCATCACAGCTTTTTATGCATTTGTATTTTGTATTTTTGAGGCGTTGCGTTGGTTTTAACGCGGCATTTAACGTGTTATCGTGAGACTATCGCATGGTACTGCCTTGTTGTGAATACTTAGTTAACACTCGTAATTTTACCGCGATACACTCCGGTGATGAATTTGTGTGGTCAGCTCATTTTGCGATAGTTCTCACACATTCGTGGAAATATCCCCCCAGGTGTTTCGAACTCTGAGCTATTTGTTATGGGGAAAGTGGTTCAGCTGAACCTTGCAGTGAAGGTATCTGCCCTTCTGTGTTCCTGCTCTGCTCGAACTTCCAGCCTTGCCCTACTGATGGATTTTGACCTACAAAAGATGGCGAAGGGTCTGAGATAGAGTTTGAAGGATAGATACTCCATCACAATTGTAACAAATAGCACTTCCAAATTAGTACAAGTGCAATTATATTCTAATGTACTTGTAATAAGGCGAATACGCTTGGTATAAGGCAGGCAGGATATCTATCACATTTGTGCCAGAGGTAAAATGTTGGACCAGGGTGAAATGGCAAATCTATCCGACCTTCAAAGTGACTTGGGTATCTTCAAAATCAAGGTTTGTCTTCCTCTGAGCTTTTTGATGCCAAAACCAATAGTTTCAGAGGGAAATCAGTGCCAAAGTACCTGAATTTAGTGGGCCCTCACTGGCCACAGCTTTAGACCATGCAACACTGAAAGATTGTGACTTCCATTTAATAAAAAGTTACTGGCACATGCATCAACGTAGGCTTTTGCAATTCCTAAATAGCGATTTTTAAGGAATCGCTATTTAGGAATCGCAAAAGCCTATGCATGTAGGAATCGCTATAAAAATAGCGATTCCTAAACATTCCTTAATTGCTACTCGCAAATAGCTAGTCGCAATTAAGGAATGCTGTCCCATTCATTCCCATGGGCCTATAGGCCCATAGGAATGAAGTGGAGATTGCATGAGCAATTTGCGAGTACCAGTAGCTACTCGCAAATTGCTCATGCAATTTCAAGGGTGCAAGGGTGTCAAAATGACACCCTGTTGCACCCCTGAAATTGATCTCTGCACATATGTTGCACACACACATGCCCTAAGGGAATGTGTGTGTGCAACATGAAACTTTGAAAAATGCACAAAAGTGCATTTTTCAAAGTTTTAGCAAATTACCATTAAGTTCAACTTCATGGTAATTTGCTACTCCTATTAGCGAAATCGCAAATTTTCTAACTTTCATGCATTGCATTTAAGGAATCTCAATTTAGGATTCCTTAAATGCAATTGCAATTTAAGGAATCGCAATTTAGAGATTCCTTTATTTGCGATTTTTGCATTTGGGATGACACATCCCAAATGCAAAAATACTGGTGGCAAAGGGGCGGATTCAGAGAATCTGCCCGTTTGCGACCGGTATTTGGTTTGATGCATGGTGCCCTTAGTGCCTTTTTTTAGGAATTCGCAGACAGGATACTTTTCCTGCCATCTTATAAGGGCATAAAAACCTTTTTCCAAGAAGATCCACTTTGTCTATCCGACCTCTATTTTATTGCAGTCGGCCTGAAGTTACACCTAGGTCAAGATTTACAGTGAACGGTAGCTTAACTTATACTAGGTGCTTTTTTCTGTACGGCTTTAAAAATGTGTACCTATGGTTCCCTCAACCTAGTTAATGATGTATGTGTCGTTCTGCTCATTACATTTTTTTGAGTTGGCTTTGTAATTTAATTTTGTTGCGTTTTTTACTTTAAAATAATTGGCATTGCTTGAATTTAATATGCACTTACTGGTGGATTGCCTGCTGTTTGTGCCAAAGCTACCAGAGGCGGGCAAAGTCTCTGATGACTGTATTTTGACCTACCAATACAGGATTTATTTGATTGGTAGGAGTAATCAATCAATCAATCAAAAGATTTATAGAGCGCGCTACTCACCCGTGAGGGACTCAAGGCGCTGAAGGGAGGGGGGGTGCTGCTACTGCTCGAATAGCCAGGTCTTGAGGTGCCTCCTGAAGGTGAGATGGTCCTGGATCAGTCGTAGGTGTGCGGGGAGGGAGTTCCATGTTTTGGCGGCCAGGTAGGAGAACGATCTTCCTCTGGTTGTGGTTCTGCGGATCCGTGGGACGATGGTGAGGGCGAGGCTGGCGGAGCAGAGCCGGCGGGTGGGAGTGTAGAATGTGAGGCGGTTGTTGAGGTATTCTGGCCCATATCGTGGAGAGCTTTGTGTGTGTGGGTGAGGAGCCTGAATGTGATCCTCTTGTTGACGGGGAGCCAGTGCAGGTTTCTCAGGTGGGCGGATATGTGGCTGCGGCGAGGGATGTTGAGGATGAGTCGTGCGGAGGCGTCCTGTATGCGTTGTAGTCGTTTCTGGAGTTTGGCGGTGGTTCCTGCGTATAGGGCATTTCCGTAGCCCAGTCGGCTGGTGATGAGGGCCTAGGTGACCGTCTTTCTGGTTTTGGTGGGGATCCACCGGAATATCTTTTGTAGCATGCGCAGGGTGTTCAAGCATGATGACGAGACGGCGTTGACTTGCTTGGTCATAGTGAGGGTGGAGTCCAGGATGAATCCCAGGTTACGTACATGGTCCGAGGGTGTTAGTGAGGAGCCCAGTGCTGAGGGCCACCAGGAGTCGTCCCAGGAGGAAGGGGTTGTTTGTTGAGGATGAGGACCTCCGTCTTGTCTGAGTTCAGCTTCAGGCGGCTGAGCTTCATCCATTCTGCGACGTCTTTCATTCCTTCCTGTCGGTTGGTTTTGGCGGTGGCTGGGTCTTTGGTGAGGGAGAGTATCAGCTGGGTGTCGTCGGCGTAGGAGATGATGTTGATGTTGTGTTTGCGTGCGATGGCGGCGAGGGGGCTCATGTAGATATTGAAGAGCGTTGGGCTGAGCGAGGATCCTTGGGGTATGCCACAGATGATTTTGGTGGCTTCTGAGCGGAAGGGAGGGAGGCAGACTCTCTGGGTTCTGTCCCTGTCGGGGAGGTGATCCAGTCCAGGGCCTTTCCTTGGATCCCAGTGTTGAAGAGGCGTGTTATTAGGGTGTGATGGCATACGGTGTCGAAGGCTGCAGAGAGGTCCAGGAGGATGAGGGTGGTTGTTTCTCCGTTGTCCATCAGGGTCCCGATGACATCGATGGCTGTGATGAGGGCGGTCTTGGTGCTGTGGTTGGCTCAAAAACCAGACTGGGAACGGTCGAGCGAGTTGTTTGTCTCGAGAAAAGCAGTAAGCGGTTTATTGACGGTCTTCTCGATGAGCTTGGCCGGAAAGGGAAGAAGAGAGATGGGGCCGAAGTTCTTGAGGTCTTTGGGGTCTGCTGTGGATTTCTTCAGAAGGGCGTTGATTTCTGCGTGCTTCCAGCTCTCCGGGAAGATGGCTCCTAATTTTTTTACAACATTCATGACAATGGGCCAATCTTGAGAGCTGTGCTACTGACAAGACCTCAACTTGTTATTCTGACCACAATTAACATTCTGAGCTCCACGAATCTCTGTCTGTCACCGATGGACACCCGAGCAACACCTTGTCTTTTCTCCTTTCTGTATCAGGAGCCCATAGTCATCTCTTCTGAAGCCACTCCTTTGAAGTGGGCAATATTGTCTCTTGAATTCAATACTTAATCCTCTAACCAGTTTATAACTTTTCCTGAAAAGTTTTGACTTCATGTCAATGAAATCTGTATAGCAGTTGGGACAATAGGAAATTGAACTTCATTTATTTTTTGTTTATTTACTTATGTATTTATTAAAGATACAAAACAACATTCTGATTGACCATTTGTTTTTGCTCTTTGGATTTCAACAAGTAGCCATGATTTGCTGTTAGTGGGTCTCATTCCCCATGTGATGCATAAGTTGTCTGTCAGAAACACAGTGATGGCGATGTGAAAGTCATGCGCGTGATACAAAACATCTTCACAGTCTTCAAGACATTTTTAACCTGCAAATCCCATTAGTGCTCCTGCCCTATGGGGCCAACTGGCCTGATGGGAAATCGTCCAATTTCTAACAGATCTAGATTTTAGAAAGACCTGGGGACAGCAGTGTCATAGAAAGGATTTCATGCCCCCCCTCCACACCGCTGTCAAGACATATTTAAGGAGCCCCAGAACAAATTTGACTATTTGTTACCCATATCCAGCTTATTCAGTCCACATGATGGCATACAATACTAAATTATATGTTTAACTTGTACAGGTTCACACAAGAAAGGTGAAATAGGTCTTGCCCGGGATCCCTAAAATCCCTAGGATGACACTGGGCTGAGAGATAGAGTCCGAGGTAAAGGTAGGGAGAGAGTGAGAATGTTTTAGATAAACAAATAGAATAGACAGAGGTCAAACAGAGAGAAAGTTCACTTTCCTAGGGGGGCCCTTGAAGGTATGGCCCTGGGCAATTGTACACTTTGCTCAAGCCTTAAAACATCTCTGGTAGAAGGGGCAAAATCATAGGTCCAGCAGGGAGAGGTTGTGTTGTTATGGCCAGAGCCACCGACTTTGGAACTAGGGGCCAGATGTAGGTAGCCCAATACCGGTCGGTAAAGGCCGAAATTACAGAATTTCGGCCGTTACCGGCCGGTAGTGGGCATATGAGATGTAGGAGCCCAAAATAGACCAATTTGGTAAATACGAATCGACAAATTCTGAATCAGAATTTACCGATTCGGAATTTACCGATTCGGAAAATACTGAATTCATATTTACTGAATCTGTAAATAAGAAATGGTAAAAAATTAGAATAGAGATGTAGAAAACTTTTAAAATACCGAATTTCATGAAATTCGGAATTTAAGAGTCGGTAAATACCATGGATTGAAAGCAGGTGGTAACCAGATGCAGGCTATAAAAAAGGCCCCAAAATGCAACAGTTTGACCAGAATGGCGGCATTCTATGTGATAGCAAGGTGGCTACAGGCAGCAGGAGAGAGGATCTGGAGACGGGAGGAGCAAGTCTACAGACAGCGTATCACTCTCTTCAAACTCACTGAGGCAGAGATCTTGCAAAGGTACAGGCTACACGGGCAGAGATCACACGCAACTACTTCTATGTAAGTAAAGAGACACAGCCAGGTGTAGTATGTACCCAACGTAGTTTAATTTTTGGCACTGCCAGTACAGAAAGGCACAAATGTGCAAGACCAATTGTATCCCTCCATACTGGGAGTCCTGGGTAACTTCCCCTTTCCAGGTCAGGGAGTGTGGGCAGCATTAGTTATTTGTGGCCACGCCTACCAGCACCAGATGTCATTGGCTGGCTCTCCTCACTGGGTGTGTGGGCAGTGGCAGCCCCATGGAGCCAGCTGCTCCTCTGTGTGTCAGGAATAGGGTGGGTTGTCATGCTTCTCCTCCTGGCGCTCTTCTCACTCTCACCCACATTCAGAGCAACAGTATGTGCCGACTGCACAGTAAGCAGCACCTCAACAGCACTTGTCACCCTCACAAGGCCCCTGGGGACTTCACTGCTGCTGTGTGCCAGTCCCTCCTGCATGTTTACACATCGCCTGCAAATCAGGGAAGGGGCAGTGGCCAAGCGGTTGGCTGCCTTCGTGTGTTGTTGTGCTTGCTGCCTGTCTCTTTGCCTTGTTGCCCTGTCCTGGTAAAGCTTTGTGCACAAGAGCACCACAGACTGTGTCATGTCACGCATAACTGCTGCCATCTCTCTCATGCCTACTGCCATCTCTCTGTTTCCCTCCGCAATTGAGCTGATGCCCTTTTCCATGTTTGACATGTTTTGATTTATGTTCCTCAGCTGGCGTTGCACAGACTGGATGGCCTTCCCCTGCATGCGCTGAATTTTAACCATGCTACCCTCCAGTCCAAGGAAGACACTGGGACCCTCGCCATGTTGCAAATCACTGCTGTCTCTAGCCCTGCGGTGTCTGGTACCTGTGTGGACCCCCTCTGCTGATTGGCAGGGCTTTCCTCACCAGCCACAGTTGGTGTATCACCCCCCACCATTTCTCCTGCTGATGGCTCCATTTCCACTAGTGTGGCAACTTCAGGCCTCTTGCTTTTTCGGACTGCTGGTGTTGTGGCAGCCGGTGACGCAAGCAGTTGAGGACAGGAGTAGAGGGGAGCCAAAATGCTCTGGTGATGCCTGCAGCTGTGGTGATGTTGGCATGTCTTGGGAGGCTGGCTGTGCTGTTGGTGCACCAGTTTCATGTGTGGGATTCCCTGCACTTGTGCTGGCCTCCTCTGTGTCCTCCCTCTCTAGTGCACTGCCTTCCTTCTCCTTGGTACGCCTGCAAGATGTTTTGCCTGACAACACAAATTTGAATATTAGCTGTGGTTCTGCAGCTCTGCTTATACAATTACATTCTAAACTCTGATACACTGTCACTATTGCCTCATCTTGCTTATCACTGATGTGTGTCGCATGCCTTGTTGTTTGGTGTGCTGTTTGACATGGTAGGTGTTTGAATGACTACATCTCCCATAATACATTGCTGCTGTATATTGCTACCTCTACTGGAGTGGGGTTTACACTACCACATAGGGGAAGGGTAAAGGGAAGGGGATGGGGTGGGGGTAATTGCTGTGCATGCTCCTTACCTTTTCTGGTGGCAGCTCTGGCTGAGCTGTCTGCATCTCCCAGGCAACAGACGCCGTCTGGTTCAATTGTGGACTCCACCAGATCCTCCAGCTCAATCAGGGCAGGTGCCCTGTTCCTCCCTCCTCCAGTCAGATGTGCCTGTTTGTGGAGCTCAAAGGAAAACCAAAGGAAATGATGGACGGAGTTAACAATACAAGCACTCACCCCCCGTCAACTGATCTGGGTTTAATCCATCACCGTTCTTTAGCCCACTGTGCCACCCCAGTTCAGACATGGCCATTTGCAAATCCGTCTGACCCTGTTCCTCATGGGAACAGTCCAGCCCGAACTGCCAAGCCATGCCTTCCCTGGACCGGAAACAAGCTACAGAGGACCGGTTTCTGGCATTCCAGCCTTCTTCAGCCCAACTTGCTTGAATCCAGTGGCAAAGTGAGCAAGGGACTCACGTCTGAGCATACCCTGCCAACTTAGGGCGAACAAAGAAAAACCGAAGGAAATGATGGACGGAGCGTTGACAATACAAGCACTCACCCCCAGTCAACTGATCTGGGTTTAATCCATCACCGTTCTTTAGCCCACTCTGCCACCCCAGTTCAGACATGGCCATATGCAAATCAGTCTGACCCTGTGCCTCATGGGAACAGTCCAGCCCCAACTGCCAAGCCATGCCTTCCCTGGACCGGAAACAAGCTACCAAGGACTGGTTTCTGGCATTCCAGCCTTCTTCAGCCCGGCTTGCTTGAATCCAGTGGCAAAGTGAGCAAGGGACTCACATCTGAGCATACCCTGCCAACTTAGGGCAAACAAAGAAAAACCAAAGGAAATGATGGACGGAGCGTTGACAATACAAGCACTCACCCCCAGTCAACTGATCTGGGTTTAATCCATCACCGTTCTTTAGCCCACTCTGCCACCCCAGCTCAGACATGGCCATATGCAAATCAGTCTGACCCTGTGCCTCATGGGAACAGTCCAGCCCCAACTGCCAAGCCATGCCTTCCCTGGACCGGAAACAAGCTACAGAGGACTGGTTTCTGGCATTCCAGCCTTCTTCAGCCCGGCTTGCTTGAATCCAGTGGCAAAGTGAGCAAGAGACTCACGTCTGAGCATACCCTGCCAACTTAGGGCAAACAAAGAAAAACCAAAGGAAATGATGGACGGAGAATTGACAATACAAGCACTCACCCCCAGTCAACTGATCTGGGTTTAATCCATCACCGTTCTTTAGCCCACTCTGCCACCCCAGTTCAGACATGGCCATGTGCAAATCAGTCTGACCCTGTGCCTCATGGGAACAGTTGAGCCCGAACTGCCAAGCCATGCCTTCCCTGGACCGGAAACAATCTGCCGAGGACCGGTTTCTGGCATTCCAGCCTTCTTCAGCCCGGCTTGCTAGAATCCAGTGGCAAAGTGAGCAAGAGACTCACGTCTGAGTATCCCCTGCCAACTTAGGGCGAACAAAGAAAAACCAAAGGAAATGATGGACGGACCGTTGACAATACAAGCACTCACCCCCATTCAACTGATCTGGGTTTAATCCATCACCGTTCTTTAGCCCACTCTGCCACCCCAGTTCAGACATGGCCATATGCAAATCAGTCTGACCCTGTGCCTCATGGGAACAGTCCAGCCCGAACTGCCAAGCCATGCCTTCCCTGGACCGGAAACAAGCTACTGAGGAGCGGTTTCTGGCATTCCAGCCTTCTTCAGCCCGGCTTGCTTGAATCCAGTGGCAAAGTGAGCCAAGGACTCACGTCTGAGCATACCCTGCCAACTTAGGGCGAACAAAGAAAAACCAAAGGAAATGATGGACGGAGCGTTGACAATACAAGCACTCACCTCCAGTCAACTGATCTGGGTTTAATCCATCACCGTTCTTTAGCCCACTCTGCCACCCCAGTTCAGACATGGCCTTATGCAAATGTATCGCTTTATTCGCCCTAAGTTGGCAGGGTATGCTCAGACGTGAGTCCCTTGCTCACTTGGCCACTGGATTCAAGATAGCTTGGCTGATGAGGATTATGAATCCGAAACCGGTCCCAGGATGCTTGTTTCTGGTCCAGGAAAGACATTGCTTGGTAGTTTGGGCTGGACTGTTCCCATGAGGCACAGTGTCAGACTGATTTGCGTATGGCCATGTCTGAACTGGGGTGGCTAAGTGAGCTAAAGAATGGTGATGGATTAAGCCCAGATCACTTGACTGGGGGTGAGTGTTTGATTGGCTCGAACGCTCCATCCATCATCCCCTTTTGTATCGCTTTGTTCGCCCTAAATTGGCCGGGTATGCTCAGATGTGAGTCTCTTGCTCACTTGGCCACTGGATTCAAGACAGCCTGGCTGATGAGGATTATGAATCCAAAACTGTTCCCAGGATGCTTGTTTCTGGTCCAGGGAAGACATTGCTTGGTAGTTCGGGCTGGACTGTTCCCATGAGGCACAGGGTCAGACTGATTTGCATATGGCCATGTCTGAACTGGGGTGGCTGAGTGAGCTAAAGAATGGTGATGGATTAAACCCAGATCAGTTGACTGGGGGTAAGTGTTTGATTGGCTCAACGCTCCGTCCAACATCCCCTTTTGTATCGCTTCGTTCGCCCTAAATTGGCAGGGTATGCTCAGACTTGAGTCCCTTGCTCACTTGACCACTGGATTCAAGATAGCCTGGCTGATGAGGATTATGAATCCGAAACCGGTCCCATGATGTTTGTTTCTGGTCCAGGGAAGACATTGCTTGGTAGTTCGGGCTGGACTGTTCCAATGAGGCACAGGGTCAGACTGATTTGCATATGGCCATGTCTGAACTGGGGTGGCTGAGTGAGCTAAAAATGATGATGGATTAAACTCAGATCAGCTCCGTCCATCATCCCCTTTTGTATTGTTAGTGGAGCTCAGCCGTCTTTTGCTTTGTTACTTTGAGGTCGTATCACCTCTTCTTCAGGTCATCAATCTCCTGTGGAGTCACACCGATGACATTTTCCTTTGACTGTATTGCCAGCCAAATCTTCCTTTTGGTAGATTCTGCCACCTGCAGGGACTGCTTCTCAAACAATTTCTGATGTTCCCTTACAACCTCCTCCACGAGGACCTGCAGCTCCATGGTGCTGAATTTGATCTTCCTCTTCCTCTCTGCACCTTCCCTCTCAGTGTCTTTGTTTGCCGTTTTTTCAGTTACCCAGGAGTAAAGTTTTCCCGTGGCTCAGGGGCTCTGCTCTGCTCTCACAGCCTCTCCAGCAGCTTACAATGCATGCTTGCACCTGCATGGGTATGGCCACTTCCTGGTTGGGAGGGGGGTGGTTGCACCTGATTGGCTGAATCCTGGGTTTTTTCTTTTTTTGAATAGCCGATTTGGTATTTACCGAATCGGTATGTACCGAATCGGTAAATACCGATTCGTAAATACCGAATGGATGGTACAGAATATTACTGATTCGGTAAATTGTACCGAATTTTTATCTATATTCCATTTACCGATTCTAAAAACCGAGTCGGTAAAATTCGGTATTTTAGAATCAGTAAATTAAAATTACCTACATCTGGCCCTAGGTAACCAGGTTCACTTCCAGGGTCAGCTCAACATCCTGTGAAAATAGGCAAATCACTTAACCTCCTACTCCCTAAAAGCGAAGCCGACTCTGTGACTGGTAATAAGCTGCAATGCCCTTGGGCTTAGTTTGCGCTAAATAAAATTGCAACAAAAATAAACCAACTGATATTTAGATGTGAGTGACTCTGCTCCAGCACTCCCCTAATTTTTGAGGTACTGGCATTTTAATATATTCAGATTTCCTTGCAGGCCAGTGATTTCTGCTAGGATGACATATCCTTAGGTCTTTCATGCGGGTATATCGGTCCCATGTCCCCAGCATGCTGACACCATTCACATCGTTTGAGTTCAAACAAATGGGTTATTCACAGACAACAACTGGAGTGCCACACGACGGAATCCTGTTTACTCCTTTCGGTGCGACATCAAAGTCGGCTTTGCAGCTGAATTCAAAGCAGTCATCCTTTAATTGCCATTTCCAAGAGAAACAATTCTCTGCGTGATCATATTATATCAGAATTTTTACATATAACTCGCAGTGACAATGGTTAAGCAGCACATTTTTCATTTTTGTTGCATCGTTGATTGTTGGATCAGTCCTGCGTTTCTTTCCCACTGGCATAAAAGAAAAAATATTATGAATAATAAAATTACCGCTCTTCCGCGATGCAAACATTCTCATCAGGATTCAGTGTGTGCACGCCTGCCCGCACATTTCTCTTTGTCCTCTAACTGGAGCCGCTTTCTAGCTAGAATCCCCAAAAAGCAGCTGAATAGTGTTTTGCTGGGGGCTTGGAGTGATTGAGTGAATGTCTCCTACCTCTTACTTGTGATAAATTATCATGGCGGGCATTTCCTTTGCTTGTTGGGCCGAGACATGGATATTTACTCATGTTCCTTCTATCGACTCGAAAATTAAATATTTCCTCGGATTCAGCTGAAAGTGCCTGTCACTTCCTGTTGTCATCTCTGATGGTCCACCAGGGGTTTGGGCATAAAAACCGGGGGAGTGGGGACCTCCACCTTTGATGTACTGTGGCAAAATATTAGTTTCAAAGATGTTTGGAAGCTCCTAGGTTGGTATATTTTATCTCACTCCTGCTGAGGGCTGCTGTGTCAAATTATGTTGACAGGGAGAGTTGCCATATCAAATTATGATGAGTGATAGTGAGTAGGGAACAGAGCAATACTAATGTCCCGATTACAGTGTCCAGTCCAGTCCACTTTAGTCTAAATTGACTCTCTTTATCCCCAGGCATTCGTTTAGTCCGCAATACATAGGAATTGGGACACTTGTTTTGGATGGGAATTAGAACTCAAACCTGCCTTGAGTATAAGGTGAGTATTATGAGCCTTCTGAGAAAACCATGAGGGACAGGTTCCCCTGAATTTACCGCTCATAATACTAATAATCCAGTGAGTCATATTTTCATGTAGAATATTCTTCAACCCAACAGGATAGGACTTAATTACGAAAAGATATCCTTCTCCAGACACACCTAGGACCCCCGCAATTTGGTAAGCCTTTATACTGACTGGAACTATTGTCGCTAAGCAGTGTTCTAGTTGTGCCTCATGCTTGAATCCCATGTTGGTCTAAAAAATGGTCTAACATGCGTCACTTACGGCTCTTTTTTATTTGCCATAGATATTGCATAAGGCCCTGAAGAGAATCCCCAACGAGTGCAGTGGGATTCGAAACGCGTAGGCCCTCTCCAACCGGTCTACTGGAGCATCTGGGTAGATAATTAGTTGAACCCGGAGCTCCATTTCATTGTACATTACCTTACAGTATGAACTTACAATGAGTTTCAATTGATTTGTCATAAATACTGGAATGTACCACGAACAAATAGCTTGTTATAATTTTTGTTAAATAACTGTAGACCTTGGTTGCTTTCGTTTTTTCCATGTCCAATTTTTTCTCCCAGTTTTGTGTCTTTCTCAATTGTCTACAATTTGCACAATATTTTTCCTTTTTCTAAAGACGTGATTGTGTTTTGGATGCTTGTGATATGCTTGTGAATTTTGAATGAAAGATTGAGTGTTTGGTAAACATTTCAATGTCCTATGTGTATGTTATATAAACCTTTTTATATCATGAACTAAGTGTTGAAATAAATTCCATGCAAAACATTTCTAAATAAAACGCTATTAAATAGCAATTCCCATTCTTGAATCCTTTTTCAGGTTTTGGTTGTACATTTATTGATTTGTTGAACCATTCACATCAGTATTGGCATCTCTATTTTGTGATTTAACGCTATGCAGCACACAGCACTAGTAGAGCTCACAAGTGCACCATATCATTGTAGATAAGGCACATTTCTACTCTCTCCATTGCACACAACCCAACATGGCAAGCTGCCTTACTGCATTAAACTGAGTGAAATATTGATGAAGATTATCAGTAGAAATTGGGGCATTACCGCCTCTACCCTACCTTGTCCCAATCTTTACATTAATGCGGATATACCAAAACATAATATCACAACTTTCACTCCATAAAGAACAACAACATTTATTGTATAGTACTTGAAATATCTTTTACATAGTACAGTAGCATCATGTAGTTGCTTCAACTGTTACCAGCTCACTGGTTCCAAATTCCAAACACGTAGAATTTCCAACAGCCACTCCATAATGAGATATAAATGTATTAAGTGTAGCCCATGTAGCTGCTCGACAGATATGGTATCTTGAAGTGAGGAATTTGCTGCCTCTCCCCAATGGCTACCATTGCACTTTTAGAGCAACCCTGAACTCCACCTGGCAACAGAACCTTTTGTTTTTCATAGGCAATAGAAATCACGGACTTTATGAAACGACTCAAGATGGAAAAGGAAGATTTATGACCTCCCTTGAATGCACTAAAATTACCATTCTCTTACTGACTCTGTATTCTGCTGAGCATAAAATGAAACATTTTACTGCTCTAACAATAGCTAGTAAATGTTACAACCGTTCTTCTTCAGAAGAAGGATTAGGGAAAACAGAAGGTAATTTCCTGTTCTAGGTGAAAAGAGACTACCTTTAGTCTGAAATGAGAACCAATGCACAGTGTTATCCTATTGACAAAAACTTGTAAATAGGGAGACCTATCACTGGCCGATCACAGGCAGTCACTCACACAAATACAGATGTACTCACGTGGCACTGACACATGGTGTGACGGATATCAGGCACATACTAGCACACAGACGCACACAGCACTGTAATGCTTTGCCAACGATATTTGGCAGGTTAATTGATAGCAAATTGCAGACACTTGGCCTAGGCCTCCCTCCACCATCCAACCCACCCCAACTACCCTACACCCACAGGTTGAAGATAACCAGCCCTCCCCCCGTTTACTGGGCCGCTTACGGCCGAAGTCACACTTAGTAAGGGTACCCTGTAAGAAAGTGGTGATAGGTAGCAGAGACAATTAGTAGGCAGTCATCACAGTGTTATCCTACTGACAAAAACTTGTAAATGGGGAGACCAGATTGAAAGAGTGACTAATTCCCACAGCCATCAAAAAATATTTTTGGGGGGAGAGAGATACTGTTGGAATTGACACTTTCTGGTTGGCTGAGGTGACGCCTCTAACCACGCAGAACCTACCACTCCCATCAGGGGCAGGTGATTACACTCAATGTATAACCTGCTCTCATGCTTGGGTAGCTTTGCACTGAGCAGTCAGGCTTATCAAAGAGGCAATGTTTAAAGCATTGGCACAGTACTCTTATACAATAATTACACTGACCATCGCAAAAGAGACTTCACACATGGTGCATGTAAATAAAGTTTATATTTAACACACACATTAACACAACATGAACATCATGTATCTCTGGGCATAATCATACTTGCAAATATTACTAGCAGTACTAGACCCAACCGTGTTAAAATTATGTCAGTGGCATGAACACTTGGGAAGATCCTACTTTACCTTTCAATACCCTTATGCAGTGCAAAACGTTGTAAAACCCAGACCCACCATGGCAATCATTAGAATTCAGTAACACACAGTTATAAGATGCACTCCAGATCACAACAATATGTACATACAAAGAATTACTGCACTTTATCAGCAGAACTATGGGCCGAGGCCGCCCAGTTAAAACTAATGTCAAACATAGTAAACTGTTGGCAAGAAATCAATGTGTAAAGCAATACCGCCGGGTGGTGTAGGGAATCCTGGCCGATTACAGGCAGTCACTCACACAAATACAGATGTACTCATGTGGCACTGACACATGGTGCAATGGATATCAGGCATGTATGTAGGGAACGTACTCGCACACAGACGCACACAGCACTGTAATGCTTTGCCAACGATATTTGGCAGGTCAATTGATAGCAAATTGCAGACCCTTGGCCTAAGCCTCCCTCCACCATCCAACCCACCCCAACCACCCTACACCCACAGGTTGAAGATAACCAGCCCTCCCCCCGTTTACTGGGCCGCTTACGGCCGAAGTCACACTTAGTAAGGGTACCCGGGAAGAAAGTGGTGATAGGTAGCAGAGACAATTAGTAGGCAGTCATCAAAGGGGGGTTAGTCACCACTCAGATAGTTCCCCCTCGGGATGCGAAGCAGAAGCGGGCTGAGGCCGATATTCTGTCACTCAAAAAGGTTTCCACAATGTGCCTTCCGGCACCAGCCAAGTTCTGCGAAGCTCAGGGGGTCACACAGTCTCTTGACCCATGTCTGATCACTCTCGGAAGCGTTCCTTCAGCCTAGTCAACCACTTTCAGTACCCTGGCACATTCCCGGCGATACTATCTGGCAACATGTTGTCATGGGGGGGGGGCGGGTGAGGAGAGGGAAGTTGGTCCATCACACTGAGGCCCCAAAGAAACAGATGATGTAGGGGGAATGAAGAAGGGGAGGCCTCTTGGAATAAATAGGC
This sequence comes from Lissotriton vulgaris, assembly GCF_964263255.1. Taxonomy (NCBI): domain Eukaryota; kingdom Metazoa; phylum Chordata; class Amphibia; order Caudata; family Salamandridae; genus Lissotriton; species Lissotriton vulgaris. The sequence goes on along the minus strand of NC_141688.1, from coordinate 69,463,014 downwards.
ACCCAATTAGACACACGTCGATCAGAGCAGCACCGGGCATTCCGGGCACAATGTCTGGTGCACGATGATATGAGTCACGCCAGACAATTCCGATCTCCCACAACGAAGAGTTGCAAATGCCGTACCTCCCTGAAAGGAGACACAACACCTGGTGCGTGATGAAATGAGTCGCACCAGACAATTCCGTTCACACATAACGAAGAGTTGCAAATTCCGTACCTACTTGGCCATGAAGCACAATGTCTGGGGCACAATGATACAAGTTGCACCAGACTAATCCGGTCTCACATACACAGGTGAATGTTGAGCAGTGCCACACAAGGTAGAATGAGGCACTACTATGGGTACGCCCTCACCTCTGATGGTGACTTGCACACCGCACATTTGTGTAAGCTCAGGTAGAGTCCTAAAAGTGCAAGTATGGCACTGCACAGCTCTGCCCCCTCCCCACCCCCCGGATGGCTAATTCTGTCTTACCCAGGTGCTTTATTGTGTCACTGTTTAAGAGGAACACACAATGGCCAACTGCCCCTAGTCATGTAACCCAGGAAAAAGGCTATAGGCACAAAATGGTTAGGACAAAAATATGCAACTTTTTAACCATTAAAGAGGGTGTTAAATTACAATTCCTCAGACACCAAACATGAAATTCCCACTTGCTGCTAATGAAAAGTAATCACGTATTAAATGTAATAAGGTAACCCATTGTTATCCCATAAGAGAGGTAGGCCTCACAGTAGTGAAAAACAAATTTGTGAGTTTTTTCTACTAGGACATGTAAAACTTAAAAATATGTCCAACTTTTAAATGCAAGAATCCTGCTCTTATGGGCTGTTTAGAGCCCATACTGGCGGTTGCCAGAAGGTAGTTATAGTTAGGACCAAGTTTCCATAGGAAGACCATTTTTTGTTTTGCTTATAACTTTGGCGTAGTTTGATGAATCTTCATGAAATTTCCCAAACTAATTCTTTGTTCATATCAGCTCCTATGTTGAAAGTTTGGAGGTGATTCATCAAGCGGGGGATGAGAAAGAAGGGGGATCCCAAAACATGGTTTCTCCATGCAATTTACATAGGAAACTTTAGACAAGACTACAGGTTGAACGGGTGAACGGAATTACCCCAAATTTGGCAGGGAGAAGGGTCTTGGTCTAGAAAGCACACTTTTGTTTATTTGGTGTAAATCCATTCAGTAGTTTTGGAGAAATATCGAAATTTACAGATATCAATATTTGGGAATTCTGCCATCTGATCGGAACTTTGAGGAGGAACACAAACATTGCGCTTCTCAGAAGCACATTCGGTACCCTTCGTGTCAAACCATACATTATTGTCTTCAGCCCTTTCAAAAAAACATTCTTGTGCAAGAGCTAAGACATTGAGCTGGGGCAAACTCCAACCACTTCTGCTGTATTCAAACCTAAGATCCTGCATCAGTGAATTCCACATTAAGAAGTTACAGTTCTATGTGACATAAACAATAGCTATTAGACATGAATGACTACATTCTATAATGAAAATGAAGGTAGGATACGATTAACTTACTGTGCTAACCAGTTCCTAAACAATGTTGTGTTTTTTGACCTTGATCGCCAGCTCGTGAGCAGAGGCTGAGAATGAGCTAATTTGTGTGAAAGGGCTTTGTGGATAACAGGCATGCAGAGAGACATGTGCACAAAGAACTTACATGTTTCAAAATGGATGTCGGGTTTAGACAAATTTAGCAAGTAAGTAGCGTATCTGCATAGGCCATACATCACCCATCCCTGGTTAGGCTGGAGATGTAAGGGGCAATAATGAAAACAGAGTTCAAATGCCTGAGCAAACTTAGAAAGTTATTATATGAAAATAGTTCAATTGAAGTGTATTAAAAAATGTTATAGGAAAAAGTCCAAAAAGTTGGAAAAAATCAATCCAAGAATTACATAAATCTCTTACAAGTCTTGGAGATTGCAGTCCGGAAGTTCTTCAGCGGCTTGAGATGCGTAATGTTCCAAGAGGCGATTGTTGCCATCGTGTGAGAAAAGCGAAGCTATCCAATTCATATCCTCGAAGGGACAGTAGTGTTCATCGAATGTTGGAGCGGCAATTTGAATTGGTAGGCAATCTGCGATGTTGTCAAAGGTCGCACGTTGTAGGAGATATTTCGTGGCTGCGCAGAAATCCCATTATGCCAGGATACCTTTTGAGTTGCATCCGCCATTTCTCCACTGCCCGAACAATCAAGTTCATGGTTTTCAAGATACTCCATTACCTGCTTGATATCGGGAGCGATTGTTGGGATGTTGGCAAGGCATAGATCCATTCACCAGTCGAATGGGCAAGTTTTGCAATAGAAATATGGTTGCACGCAGATTGCATATGTGTAAATAAATGTTATGTTGTAGCTTTTCATGGTATTGATGTAGCTTCGCATAGAGGCGTATTCTCTCGGACATGCTTGTTACCACAGGGGGCGCAGCCATTTTTTACAAGCAAAAATAGTAGTAGGATGGCCGCAAAGAGAGCGAGAATTATGGGCCCAGAAGTCCTCAAAGACGAAGAAAAGTGCAGGAAGAAGGAAGACATATAAAAGAACAAACAGAGGAGCAGAAAGAGGCCTTGTTGCAAAATCATCCTGTACCCTCAACTTGTTCAGATGGGTACTGGTGGTAACTGACTCTGACTAACCAGTTCTAGAGCCAGTGCTATGCCAAAAGACACTTGGAATACCGTTAAAACACCTACATACACTAGAGAATACTATGTGTTGTGGTACCCATGTTATTAGGATGACCTCCTCTGTAAGCCCCTAGCATATAATATGGAAGGGGGATTAAAACTACCTCTTAAAATGCGCCACAGGGTGTGTTTGCACACTGGTCAAGGGAGGAGGGAGGCTGAGCTGACGTGTGTAAACACGCCCTATGGCCATTTTAATTTGGGGGATGAAGTCCCCTTGAATCCTGAGTGTTCCTTGTGTACAACTAGCCCATCAAGGAATCTCTAGTTAGCACCACAGAGCTGCGTTGCAGAGAAAATGGGCATGGCCTGGACCACCTTTCTGCAATGTAGCGCAGTGGCGATTACTGGAAGCACCTGGTGGACTAGTTGGCCCCCATGGGCCCTCGGGATTGAAGGGGAATTATTTCCCCAACTTAAAACGCGCCATAGGGCGTGTTTGCACACGTCCCCGCATGCCCCGTCCCCTCCCTTCCCCACTGTGTAAACACGCCCTGTGGCTGTTTTAAGTTTGGAGATTAACTCCCCTTGAATCCTGAGGCTCCCTAGGTGCAAATTAGCCCACTAGGTACATCCAATAAGCACCATTGTAGAGAGGTGTAAAAAGGGGCACGGCCTGCACCACCTCTCTGCAACACAGCGCAGTGGAGCTTACTGGAAGCACCTGGTGAGCTAGTTGGTGGACTAGTTGGCCCCCATGGGCCCTCAGGATTGAATGGGAACTATTTCCATGTGCCCCCCGCAATTATTCATGCTTTGTCCCGGGGTGGCGGTCCCGGGGCAGTGTGTTGGGGGATTGGGGTCCCCCACACTTTATTTTGAATATGCCCCTGGGACTTGGCCTCCTGAGGGTTAATTAGCATCAAAGTGAGGGAGCCCGCGCTTCGTTTTTTTTTATCAGCAGGATCCGCCCACCCTGCGTGGATTTTGCCAATTTTGTAAAGAAAAAACACTTTTTTTTGGACCCGCTGAGCAGGCCTAGGGGGTCAGGGTGTTTCTACCCTGCCCCCTTTTTTCATTATGTGCATTTTTTTCCTCTGTTTTCTTGTGCCTCGGTTCTACTGAGTCACAAGAAAACAGATCCTAACTTTAACTACCTACTGGCGACCGCCAGTAGGTAGTTGGATGCAATGTTTTGTTTGCCCACATTAATCTGGCTTGTGGGTGCTTCCAAATCGAGGATCTTTGGTGCACAAAAAAGAAATATATATATATATATATATATATAAATATACATATATACATATATACACATATATATATATATATATATATATATATATATATTTCTTTTTTGTGCACCAAAGATCCTCGATTTGGAAGCGTACACAAGCCGGATTAATGTGGGCAAACAAAACATTGCATCCTTCGGAAATACATTCTTGCCTTACGCGTTTCAGAGTATTTGAACTCCTTGTTCACAGGCATTGCATTGTATCAGCGCAGATTTCAAAGAAAAGCCACTTACTCCAGCCTGTTGGTTTTTATAATGCTCTTTAATTGGCAGCAGGTTATTTCAGTTTGTACTGCACCTTAGAGTGTCTTTTCTAAAAGTATTTCCATTAGTGGGTTCTGTGCTCTCATACAAAATTAAAGTGCTTTCACTGCCTTTAGTGGGCATTGAAAAGGGAGTTTGAGGCTTGGCAAAAGGTTCATTTTTCCAAGTTGAATTGGCAGTTTAAAACTGAATACAGGTTGCAATCACAGGTTCAGGCTGACGGCGATGGAGCTTTGGCCAGCTACAGAGCCAAGTTAGTAAGTCAAGTCAAGTCAAAGAATCTTATATAGCGCACATATCACCGGGAGGTCTCATGCCACTTGCGGGGATTCCAAAACTAGATCATATATAATTACACTCAGAACAGCCATGTTTTCAATTCCTTGCAGAAACGCTGATTGTCTGAGATAGACGAAAAATGGAGCGGCAGCGTATTCCGAAGATGCGGGGCAAGAAAAGAGAAAGTAAGTACATTAAATCCTGGTTGTGGATAGATGTGAAGTCCTATATTGAGGATGCGTCGTGCGGCAGACGCGATGTGAGGTCCTTGCATTGAGTTGCATCGTGCAGCAGCATTTCTGAGGGAGCTGTGGTGGCAATTTGAAGTCCATGTGGGGAGATGTGTTGCATATCTGCAGTTCCAAGGAGCTGAGGTGACGATGTAAAGTTCATGCGTGGTGATGTGTCATGCAGAGGAGGTTCAGAAGAGCTGCAGTGGCAATGCAAAGTCCTGCATCTGGGGTGCATTGCACAGCAATTCTGATGTGGAGTCCGGTGAGGCCATCCATCTCACTGTGTCAGTTCTACAGGGACCACAGGTGGACTGGCAGAGCTCCTTCTGGCCCATTTCTAAAGGTCCAGGACTGGGTTGGCACATCTTGTGGCGGTAGGGTGTAAGTCAGGCCCTGCAATTCTACAAGCAAAAGTGGAATTGTATAAAACAATATGAGATCTGAGATTTCTGAACCTAGCACTAGCTAGAACCAGGATATACAAAAGTCAGATCTGGCGGTCGCTCATTTTCCCACTTGCTAGCGGCCCAATAGAATCTACTGCCCCTGGATTTCCACCTTACCAACAGCTAACTTCAAATGATTAACCCCAAATTAACATCAAAGGCTTCACATATCTCTAAATACCACAATGTCACAGTTAGAATGATAGGTTGCAATTTAGCTCCACAATATTCCCCTGGGGATGAATGTTGCGCTCTACAAATACTGTAAATAATTCTCTAGATATGTGGGACTTCCAGCAGATGGAGTCCAGGTGCTGGGTGCAAGGTGGGCGGAGCCTTCTGTCAGTTCAGTTTCAAAGCTTTATTCAATCATTTTAAAACAATCATAAAAGCATACACAAAATATACAGTATACAGTATACAGCAAGTGTACTAGGCTCCAAAACGGATAGCTCTAAACAAATGGTAGGTTAAAACATGAAAAAAATACAACCATTGTGTCGCTCTAGATAGCTAAAATCATCAACGTTAATTAAAATACCATACTTTTTCTGGCTGCCATTGATTTCAAAATATACGTGGATGTGAAGAAACAAATATCCGGATCCTCAAGGGAGAACAACAGCCTCATTGCAGATTCAACCGTTCTTACTACCTTTTTTTTGAATAAGGGTTTTAAATAAACAATACGGAAGTGCAAGTAGAGACCACAAATAAATAAAACGTGTGTGGTACTCTGTTTAGTTTCCCCGTCACAAGGGCATGGTACAGTTGGGTAACTTTTCATGGAGGGAAACGCCACCAAATGGTGAACGATTCCCAATCTTAGTCTGGTGAGGACAAAACGATGAGAGGGTCTGGTGTCTACCTTTAGAAAGTTTTGAAAGCCCCCAGTGACCTTATTAGAGTAATAGTATTGTGGGATAGTTAACGAGATGTTAGTATCTCTACGGACTTGGGCTTTTTTACTAAGGTAGAGATTCTTGAGCTCTTTATTAGGAATAGCAGATAGACCGTCAGGATCAGCCCGGATATTTAAGTTAAACAGATCCCTGGCAGTTGTCACCACATAATTTATCCAAGGGATCCATGTACTGTTATCAAGGTGAAGACAGTCACTAATGATGCTCCTAGTAATACTGGTTTCCTCCTTTGACCAAATTGGTCTCCACACCATTAATGGTCTTAGACTAATTAGATCTGACAGATAGTCCATGCCCAACTCCTGGTGTCTTATCTCTATAGAAGGTGACTTTGGTAAACATAGCAATTTTTTAATAAAACAGTTTTCTTCCAATTGCAAATCCACATGACGACTATGCCCCCACACACCAGATCCATAAAGTGCAATTGAAACACATCTACAACGGTATATGTGCAACATCTCATAAATACGACGGTTCCCAAGCTTGGTCACAAATTTAAAAACACCATATGAACTTTTCAACATCTTGGCTTTGACATTGGTAATCTCCTGGGACCACATTCCATTACTGCTAAATGTTATGCCTAAATAGCAGAACTTTTTGACAGTTTCTATTTTTTGGTCCTCTATATAAAAAGGTTTCAACTTCCTCATTGTCTTTCCGCACGTCATAATGAAAGTTTTAGTATTATTCATTTTTAGCTTCCTTTCCTTAATAAACCCGGCAAATGTGTCCATTAATCTCTGCAGACCACGTGGGTTCTCGATAAAAGCACAGAATCGTCAGCATAAAGTAAAACTGGGACAGCCTGACCGTCTACGTGTGGGGCGTCAGAGTTAACCTCTTTAAGCTAAGTGTCGATTGCGTTAATAAAGAGGTGAGGTTCCGTGGGAATCGTAACGACGTTTTGGCCATGCTCGGATATGGACGAGTCTGGTATCTATGAACCGCAAATGACGAGTTTAGTAGGTGTACGCATTTTCGCTACACTACTTGGAAGGGTTCGTCCTATTTGTGGGTTTCTTCATCTGAACCCTCGGGTTCCATTTTAGATACGGCATCCATTTTGTTTCTTGCCCTCACGTAGCCTGCGAACGGACAGTGTCCGCTTCGTGACCCTGGGATTCCCAAGCTCTTGCGGAAGACACATGTTCCTTTGAGTGTGTCTTTATGACGAGGGGGATGATACGGCAAAGGCAGATGGCTCCGCTCGAGGCTCATCTTGCCGTGCCGGTCTATTGTTTCAGCCTTTAATGCGTTAGGCTCGAATCCTTTGATCCTGTGATCAGGCTTCCGATATTGCCCCCTCACTCTTTTCAATCTGTTGTCTGTCTTTGTCTTCCTTGCACCTGTTTCTGTCTCTTCTCTTAGCTCGTTTACAACTAGAGTGGAATGTGCCTAATGGTGGGATAACGTGCTTTTACAGTTGGGAACTGGCGATGTTACTGTAATTATGATCCGGGCTCCTGAAAACATGAATGAAATCCTTTTGAAGTTTACTGTGGGAACTGAGCTGTAACCTTTTGTTCGCTGTGTTGTGCAATGACGAAAATGTGTATAAAAGGAGCGATCCACTTTTGCAATTCGAAGCAGACTCTCAGAACCTACACTCGGTTGTACTTCTAGCGATTTCTGTATCCCTGCAGTAAATAAACGCTGATCTTTGACGCCAAAGGAAGTGTCCTGTGTCTCTGTGATTTGTACGCCGGAACAGGTAACCCACGAAGGTTTCAGGTGTTGTCCCCTGGCACCGCTGGGCCTTAGAATAGCCCAGTCCTTCAGTTGGCGCCCAACTAAGGGCGACATCAGCGGTACCGGTCCAAAGCCTGACGATCGTGAGGAACTTCGTGTGAAATCTCTGAGGGAAGGTGCACCCCGCTTCATCGATCCTGTTGTCAAAATAAGTAGTCCGAAGATTTTTCCCGCGAAGATTCCCGCCTCCTGACGGCTGCGACGGACTGATGCCCTGACTGTTGACCTGTTTTGGCGCCTGGCGTAGTCCTTTGTACGGCGAGACGATAGGCGGGCCTTCCTGGTGACGCCATTGTTCTTTCAGTTAAGTATTTGTGGGTCGCTCCCAGAAACCTTGGTTGTTGTTGTTGAAACTTGGTTGTTTGCATGGTTCCATTGCATTTGTGGTTCTTAGTTGTTGATTCTTAGTTGTTGGGTTATTATTTGACGATTGCAATTGCCAAAAACCGAGGGTCTCGCATTTTTACAAGGATATCGTAATTCGATAACCCTTGAAGTTTGTAAACTCGGTTAGTGTGCACGATGCCTGGCCGTAGTATTTCGTTTGGTTTCTTTAAATGTTACGGCACGGATTCCCGGTTGGAGGACTCATGTCTGATACCTCCAGTTGGAACTCCGGTTTATGAGCTCTTTAGTCGACACGGAGTGGGTCCTATTGCTTATAATGGATGTTGGATCCGCTATACGAAAAATGATGGTGTCCTTAGTTGGCCACCCCATGGTAGTTTCGAAACTGAGATTTTAGATAATCTCGAAGCAAAATTGTTTAAGAAGAAAGCTAGGCCAGCAATGTTTGATTCCTTTTGGTTATGGCGCAAAGAGGCCAAGCAGAAAGAAATCAAACAGATTAAATAAAATAAGAGAGATGGTATCATTACGATGATGCAAAGTGCAGAACAGTACCAGCGAGACAAAGAAGAGAAGGAAAAGGAAGTTTTTACCTGACTGCATCGCATGGCGGTGGATAAATGTTATCCGGTTTTACCGTCAAGTTCTGATAAAAAGAAAGAAGAATCGAGAGAGGATCCTTTGTTATCCTATTTATTAAAATCACACCCTCCTTATGTACAGGGTACTGCAGCCCCTGTAGTTCCTCCTGTTCCTCCACCTGTTGTTCCGGCGGCTGCTGGTCAACCTGTCATTGGTCCTGTTCCTCCGAATCCTCCTGTTCCTCAAGTGGGCCCTGCTCCTTTACCTCCCCTTCTTCCTACTGCTCCTCTGCCTGTACCTTCTCAGTCTATTGTTCCTACCACTCCTGCTATCTTGGCTACTCCTACTGTTCCTACGTTTATTCCTAATGTAGTTGCCCCTGTACTTCTCTCCTCTTCTCCTTCTGTTCGTAGTCGTATACCTAGTACTGTTGCTAATCTCTACTCTCCACTTTTCAGACCGATACTTGGGTCCGATGTCTCTGACGTCTCTCAGAGACGGAGTCAAATTCCTGGTGGAAGGGAGAGTGAGACGTTAGTAACTATGGCGCGTAGGTGGATTAGACATCCTGCTAAGTACACTCCGCGCATAGTTTAAGATACGTTCTCTCAATTTAATGAGCCCACACAGAGATTTGTGTTCGAGGAAATGTGCAAATCGGTGAGAGAGGAGTGGGATAATGATGAGTTAGATAATGTTCCGCCCGATATGACTGAACTTCAGAATCAGTTCTCGAACGGTATGATTGTAGGCGGTAATGTACGACGTGCATTAGAGCGTTTGTTAGCCTTTAGGACTACAGTACCTCCTCGAGTGTCGTTTGACGACGACTCCGATGATTCGAAAGCACAACCTGGTCAGTATCCTATGCGAGAAGTCCCCCCAGTGTGGATGCCAGGTGATGCTGCTGCTAATCCTGCAATTTTGCCACACTTCCAGAGAGTTTGGATACACCTCCCATGGAAGCGGTCGGAAGTTTTGCAGGTAAAACAATCTTTACCTGACCCCCGGAAAAATCCGGCAGGTTATTATAAAGAGTTATCCCAACTTGTGGATGCTACTATTATGAACCTTGCCGATATTGACATGTTGTTTGGTAACGTAGTACCGCAACCGATTTGGGCAAAAATCCGTCAAGAGAATCACGCAGCTGAGTTAGGTGGTGATTGGGCTGCTCTTGCGGCGGCTGATGGACGACAAGTTGGTGGGGCTAAGCCTGAACAGTTAATCACGGATCTGCCCCAAAGAATCATTACGCTCATGAAAACACTTATGCCAGCGATGAGGGTGAACTGGGATAAATTGTCTGCTTGCAAATAAAAGAAAGACGAGAGTGTCTCCGATTTCTTTACTAGATTTGAGGAGGCATTTATCGATCATAGTGGTCAGGATATGAGCACTGAGGGAGGTCAGCGGTTGTTTGTTGATAAGTTTGTGTTAAATTTGTTGCCTGAGTTATGCAACAAATTGAAAAATTCAGAAAGTTCATGGGCCGTTTCAACCACGGCTCAAATCTTAGCAACGGCTCAATACTATGAGAATAGGGAAAAAGAAGAAAATGATCGTGCAGACAAGAAAACGAAGGAGCTTAAAACTAAGGTTTTGTTGCAGCAAGCATATCCTCCGCGCTCAAATCAAAATGACTTGCAACAGCAGTACCGACCGCAGGCGCAGTCTTCTAGGATGCAATCACGCTCTGACTCTTCCGCATCCAGGTCTATGCTTGGGTACAATTAATGTGCATATTGTAGGGGTGAGGGCCATTTGAAGTTTAATTGTCCGGTTTTACGTGACCGAAATAATGGTGTTTCTGCCCGAGGAGGTCGTAGTGGTCCTCAGCAGGCATCTCGAGGTAGAGGTCGTGGTACCTCTCAAAATCAGAATGAGCGTTCTACTTCTTCATCGGACTCGAACAATTGTTTTGATCAGCGAAATACATCGTCTGATAGATCTGCGCAGTATCATGTGGATGACTATTATGTTGAGCATGACATTGGAGCAGACGGCAATTACTAGGACAGCCACAGACAAAGAGAGGGAGTAGTATCAGTTCCGGTTGATCAGATAGGGCCTTACGTCGCACTTGCCACATCGGGCGTAGTTGAGCCTTTTCTGTTGGACACTGGTGCAGCGAAAAGTTCTATCATGCATTCCAAACTCCCTGGCGCACCTTTGTCTGGCTTAACGAATGTTTCCGTTGGATTCTCTGGCGCCCCGGTTAGCAATCCAGTTTCTAGCCCTTTGTCCCTTATGATCGGGCCACGTGAGCTGGAGGCTCCTTTGATTTTGACTACTGGTTGTGGTGAGAATCTCTTGGGTCTGGATTTGCTGAAACAGTTATATGCGACTCTGTATTGCTCTCCTACGGGAGTGGAGCTTACCTTAGGTCAGAGAGTGATCTCTCCTATGTACTTGTCAACTGATAAGCTCCCGCCGGAATTGAGTTCCCTTCCTGAGTCTTTGTGGGCATCAGGCCCCAATGATGTGGGCCTGCTGGACATAACACCTTATGTCATTCAATTGAAATCAAATGTGCGATTACCACGTATTCCCCAGTATCGTATCTCTCTTGATGGCGAGCGAGCGCTACTAGCGATCATTTATGATTTGATTAAAAAGGATGTTATTGAAGAAACTCGGGGAAATGTGTGTAATAGTCCTGTGTTACCTATTTTGAAACAAACTGACCCATCCAAGCCTCCTGTGTACCGTTTTGTCATTGATTTGAGAGAAATCAATAAAATCGTGATCCACAGTTTCCCGTGGTGCCTGACATTACAGCTTTGCTGACCCTGATTCCAGCCTCTGCCTCTTGGTTCTCGGTGATCGATCTGAAGAATGCTTTCTTTAGCATTCTGATTGCTGAGGAAAGCAGAGATCTATTCCGCTTCTCATTAGGTGGTCGCAGCTTCAGGTTTAAACGCGCACCACAGGGCTACTGCGAGAGTCCATCGATCTACAGTCAAGCCCTTAAGAGCCAACTAGATGCATTTGTATTACCGGCTGGTGCGGCCTTGATTCAGTACGTTGATGACCTGTTAGTGGCTGCTGACACTGAGCAAATCTGTAAAACTGCTACAGTATCGCTGTTAAAGCATCTATGTAACTTACAACACAAGGTGTCACCTTCTAAGCTACAGTATTGTTGCCAAGAAGTAACCTATTTAGGTCACTTATTGTCAAAGGAGGGAAGAAGGTTGACCCCAGAAAGAATTGCAGCGATTGCTCGAATGACTGTGCCAACAACTCGGAGAGATGTACGTGCCTTTTTAGGTATCACGTCATACTGCAGACAATGGATTCCAAACTTTTCATTGTTAGCAAAGCCATTGTTAGCTCTCACGTGCAAGGATGTTCCGACTCCTTTGCCATGGACTGAATAGTGTCAGAAAAGTTTTTCTGAATTGCTTGATGCGTTGTGTTCGGCTCCTGTGTTAGGTACTCCTGATTACAGCAAGCCATTTACATTATACGTTCACGAGAGAGAAGGTTGTGCGTTGAGTGTCTTGACGCAACAATTTGGTGGCAAACAGCGTCCATGTGCATATTTTTCCTCGACCTTAGACCCAGTAGCTAGAGCATTGCCAAGTTGTCTAAGAGCGACAGCGGCAGCTGCGGTGTCCATTCGACAATCCGCAGGCCTGGTCATGGATAATATGCTTACAGTGATGGTTCCGCATGCAGTTGACACTCTCTTGAATCGAACAAAAACTCAACACTTGACGAGCGCAAGGTTGTCCGGTTATGAGTTGACACTTTTGGCAAGTCATATACAAATAAAGCGTTGTAATGTGCTGAATCCAGCGACATTGTTGCCGACTAATATGGAATCAGATGATGTAGCACCACATGACTGTTATTTAAGAACCGAAGAAGAAACGAAGGGTCGTATTGACCTGAAAAACACTCCATTGATAGATCCCGATGGTACTTTGTATGTTGATGGTTCATGCTTCAAGTTGCCGAATGGTGATGTGACGACTGCGTATGCTGTAGTGACGTTGAGTACGGTTGTGGAGACTGCGAGATTGAGTCAGAATTCAGTGCAAGCGGCAGAGTTGATTGCGTTAACGAGAGCGTGTGTTTTGTCTAAAGGAAAGCGAGTGAATGTGTTTACTGACAGTCAGTATGCATTTGGCGTAGCGCATAGCTTTGGTCGATTGTGGAGAGAAAGAGGATTTATGACGTTGCATGGCACGAAGATCCAACACGGACAGCTCGTGAACCATCTTTTGGATGCACTTACATTGCCTAAGCAGGTGGCAATCATTAAATGCAGCGCGCATCGAAAGGTTACGGATGATGTGGGTCGTGGTAACGCGTTTGCAGATGAGATTGCTAAGGAAACGGCCAAGAATCTGATGAGTCGAATATATGTTACGAGTTCAGTGAGATGGGCGTCGGAGACTGGTATTTGTGAGGACACAGTTGAGAGTGTGAAAGCGATTCAGAATGAGGCTACCGAGACTGAAAAGACTAAGTGGAAAGAGAGCACAGGAAAGTTAGACGCACATGGATGTTGGGTTGATTTGTCAGAATGTCAGAGGTGGATGTTACCGGATGCATGTGCTTGCCGTTGTTACTATGGCCCACGGCTTGTCACACATTAGCGCAAAAGGTATATGTAAGTTGTTGTCTCCTATATGGAAGAATGATGGGATTGCTAAGTGTGCTGAGAGGGTGGTTAAGAATTGTATGGTATGCTTGATGTATAATCCTGGCAAGGGCACCCCCACTCCACCTGGTCATTTTGCTCCTCCTACATGTCCCTTTGAAGTTATCCAATTGGACTTCATCCATATGGAGAGATGCAATAACCTGAAATATGTTTTGGTTGTGGTTTGCGCGTTCTCCAGATGGATTGAGGCCTACCCTCTTAAGGATAATACTGCCCTGTCCACAGCAAAAGTCCTACTGAAGGAATATTTTCCTCGGTATGGAATGCCACGGATCGTATGGTCGTATAACGGAAGTGAGTTTGTGGGAAGCGTGATGAAGAGTGTGTGTAAGGGCCTGGGAATACGTCAGAAATTTCATAGCGCTAACCATCCCCAGTCGGCGGGTTTAGTGGAAGGGTACAATGGCACTCTGAAACTGAAACTTGCCAAGATCCTAGCGACGACTGGTCTGTCATGGCCTGATGCATTGCCTCTAGCTCTCTTATCGACTAGGGCGACTGTGCACTCTCGAGTAGGGCTTAGCCCATATGAGATTGTGTTTGGCCATCCTGCGAACATTTGGGGAGTCCCGAGGCCTAAACAATTTGACAGTCTTGAATATCCAATGTTGATTGACTATCTTTACGATCTGACTGCTAAATTGAGTTTGATTCATCAACAGGTTTTTGAAGCTCTACCGGCACAAACAGAGGGTCCTGGACATCGGCTCCAACCTGGTGACTGGGTTGTCACCCGGAACTTTGGGAGAAAACGTAATCTTGAGCCACGGTTTGTGGGACCCTACCAAGTCCTGCTGGCAACAAGGACTGCAGTTCGGTTGGAAGGCAGGAAGCACTGGGTGCACGCCACCCATACGAAGAAGGTTCCACTTCCTTTGCCAGCAGATAACTGGGTAAAAACAGGAGTTGCCCCAACGGAGACCAAGGCCCTTCCACGCTACGTGCCATTCAGTGATGCTCAACTTGTAGAGAACGATTTAGTTCAGTCAGATACACCTGTTGAATCGTCTGGAACTGTACCTTCGTCTTCAGCATTGGAGAATTCAAGTTCTGAACTGTCATCTGAACGATCGAACACTGTTTTGCCATCTGAACCGTTATTTGAAGAGCAAACTCGACCTGGAAAAAGTCGATATTTTCTTCGATCGCGTGACAAGGACTAATAAAATTCCATTTCATTTTTGAATTCACATTACCCCCTTTACTGTTGCCATTGCATTTTTGCTTGATTTTTGAGTTCTTTTATATATCACGTGTGTTCCTCTTCTGTACAGCTAGGAGACTTGTATTAAATTGAATGTTTATTTGATTAAAACCTACCATCTGGGTTGGCCGTAGGGCCGCGCGGGTACCTCCTTCTATTTAGCAGGTTTCTGACACTAGGTCGGTTACTTTTGTCGATTTCTGGGAACTCCCGGGAATTGATAATCGCTACTCAGAACGAGGTGCGTCAAGAACGTTAAGGACGGTCTTTAGAGGATGGAGTTCTCTAAGCTGTCGGAAATAGAGAGGATGTTGGCGCAAAGATCCAAATTGCACAAGATTTTGCGAACAAAATGTTTTTTGTTTCAGGTTTTCATGATATTCCTAACTGCTTCTATGCTACTGGTGGGTGGAGTGTATTTTGGAATTCAGTAGTTATTGCCTTCCACTTCACCTACTTCTCCTTCTCATGATTTGAATTCCGTTCCCACTGTTTCTCCACATTCCTTTCATCTTCTGCCCCAACATGAACAGGTTAGACGTGCGGAATTTATGAACAACTCCTTTGTCCAACTTCTACATCAGCATCAGTTGGTGATGAATACTACCAACTGTTGGGTGTGTGGGTTAATGCCACATACCATGGATAAGGGTATTCCGTATTTGGTTCTTCCTTACAGCTCCCAGGGGTCAGCCCGAGCATTCCAAACCATGTTCCGTAGTGCACTAGATTCCTACCCCCGTCGAGAGCCACGCTCTACAGACCTTGGTCCCGGCCCGTACCACAAGTCTTTGGCGATAGCGATCACTGATCTAGATAGAGATATTTTTGATGCATCGCTTATTCCAGAGGAAGAGGTGCGAGCATACAAGGATCTGAGTGAGGCTGAGTATAGTATGTTAGTGGGTGATAGACGGCTTAAGAGCTCGTCTCCGATCTGAATCGTACCCCACCTCGGCAATTTCTGCTTGCAAGGTCTTGGTCATAATCCGAGAGCTCAGCTTGGGAAGAGTGCTTGTACTGAGACGTACGTTTTACCGATGCTCTCTTCCCCTGTCTTCCTGACTGCCAAGGGTACCTATTTTGTATGTTATGATCGCGCTTATACGTGGTTGCCTCGTGATTTCTCGGGCACCTGTTATATCGCAAATCTTTTTCCATCGACTTTCACAGTTGCCTCGGACTATCACAAGACTAGGGTTGTGAGAGGCGTTATTAGCAAAGAGGACACTGCCGGTCAAGAAGCAGGAGACTTCTTTAAGGGTTTCCTGCCGTTTTGGGGACCTATGATTAATAGTAGGAACTTGAGACAGTTGACTCGTGTGGTAGAATCGACTGCTAACATAACTGCAAGTGCTCTTGGTAATCTGACAGCAGAGCTTCAGGCGGATAGACTTAAGACGTTACAGAACCGGATGGTTCTAGACGTTCTACTCGCAGATAGAGGTGGTGTGTGCAAGGTGATCCATTCGAGCTGCTGTATTTTCATACCTGATAACGCTCCAACTGTTTATCAAGCCATCTCGAAGTTGCACAAGATCTCCGAGTCCATACACGTGGACGAAGGTGATTGGACGCTACTAGGATGGTGTTGGGGCCTAATGTCGACTTGGGGTTGGAAGATTCTGATGATCGTAGGGGTTGTTGTGACGTGTCTGTTCACGTGTTGTCTTTGCGTGCAGTGTGGTCCTGCCTTATGTGGCCTCTGTGCTACAACGTGTATAAGAAGGCCATCTGTTACCAAAGAGACATTGATGGATAGAATAATGTTGCAGCAACAACTGAACGATTTGATGAATATCGAAATCGACTCTGATATCGACTAGTGCTTGCCTACATGAGGGCAAAAGGAGCGTCTGAGGTTCCGTGGGAATCGTAACGACGTTTTGGCCATTCTCGGATATGGACGAGTCTGGTATCTATGAACCGCAAATGACGAGTTTAGTAGGTGTACGCATTTTCGCTACACTACTTGGAAGGGTTCGTCCTATTTGTGGGTTTCTTCATCTGAACCCTCGGGTTCCATTTTAGATACAGCATCCATTTTGTTTCTTGCCCTCACGTAGCCGGCGAACGGACAGTGTCCGCTTCGTGACCCTGGGATTCCCAAGCACTTGCGGAAGACGCATGTTCCTTTGAGTGTGTCTTTATGACGAGGGGGATGATACGGCAAAGGCAGATGGCTCCGCTCGAGGCTCATCTTGCCGTGCCGGTCTATTGTTTCAGCCTTGCATGCGTTAGGCTCGAATCCTTTGATCCTGTGATCACGCTTCCGATATTGCCCCCTCACTCTTTTCAATCTGTTGTCTGTCTTTGTCTTCCTTGCACCTGTTTCTGTCTCTTCTCTTAGCTTGTTAACAACTAGAGTGGAATGTGCCTAATGGTGGGATAACATGCTTTTACAGTTGGGAACTGGCGATGTTACTGTAATTATGTTCCGGGCTCCTGAAAACATGAATGAAATCCTTTTGAAGTTTACTGTGGGAACTGAGCTGTAACCTTTTGTTCGCTATGTTGTGCAATGACGAAAATGTCTATAAAAGGAGCGATCCACTTTTGCAATTCGAAGCAGACTCTCAGAACCAGTTGTACTTCTAGCGATTTCTGTATCCCTGCAGTAAATAAACCCTGATCTTTGACGCCGAAGGAAGTGTCCCGTGTCTCTGTGATTTGTACGCCGGAACAGGTAACCCACGAAGGTTTCAGGTGTTGTCCCCTGGCTCCGCTGGGCCTTAGAATAGCCCAGTCCTTCAGAGGGAGAATAAAAGTGGCGCAAGGACACACCCTTGTCTTATGCCTAAATTAACTCTAATACTGTCCGTACATTCATCCCCTTGGCCATATATTATACGGGCAGATAATTTATAATAAAGTCTGGCCAGAAAGTAAACAATCCCTGGAGGAGCACCTTGATCTAGTAGGGTTGACCACAGTAGGGCGTGATCAACAAGGTCGAAAGCGCTGCTCAAGTCAGCAAAACAGAGTAAAAGCGAACCCTTCTTTGCGCGTGTATACTTTCCTATGATAAGGTCTAGGTTGATGCATTGTTCGATGGTTCCCAATCCCTTACGGAACCCAAATTGGGACCGCACAAGGGTACCACTCTCCTTAACCCATTCCTCAAGCCTAACCAACAACACCCTGCTCATTGTCTTCAATGATGAATCTAAAAGGGAGATAGGTCATAGTTTTTAGCATCCGACCTATCTCCCTTTTTATATATTGGGATAATTACGGATTCACTCCACATGTGCGGGGTGCTTTCCATAACCGCCGCATTAAAAACTTTGCTCAGGACAGGTCCCCACAATTTCATATCGGCCTTATACAGGTCGATAGGCACCCCATTGGGGCCGGGGGCTTTCCCTCCCTTACTAAGCCTGATGGCATTTTCTACCTCCCTCACCGTAATATTTAAGGGGATTACTAGCCATAAATCAGACTCCACAATCCAAAGGTCAGTCATCCCTTCTGGGTCAAAAATACTCTTAAAGTGCGAAACCCAGCGTTCCTCACTTACCTGAGCAGTGAGGACGGGGATATTATCACCTTTAAGAAAGGGACAATTAACCGTATCCCAAAATAGTTTACTGTCTGATAAATCAACAGCCTTGGCCAAGTTGTCCCAAGCTTCCTCCTGTAATTCAAGCTTCCTGCGCTTTAACTGCCCTTTATAAGCGGCTCTAAGATTTATAATAATCGACCTCACCCTAGGCTTATCAGTTAAGGCCTTTTTAAGCTTTTGTAGGGACTCCGTGCAAGCGGAGTCAAACCAACCTGTCCTCATCTTCCTGTTACTATGTCTAGAGGGGGTCATAATTTTACCAATTAGAGCGTTATTCTTGTTAAAGCTGGTCAAGATCCCCCGAAAGTCCGCATTGACACCCAAACAGTATTGCAGATCGGGCAGACAAGCTGCCACAATTTTAACCAAAAGTTCTTCTGAATTATCTCCCCTCCACTTTATCCTGTGGACATTTGGTCTACAGGGGACTATGTCAGTAACAACTGTTTTTATTGCTGATACTTTATTTCCCCAAATAAACAAAGTTAGCGTGACGCAATTATGGTCGCTGATCGCTAGATCCAGTACGGCCGGGGTATCGCAGTAAGCGCTAATATCATTTGAGATCAGCAGGTGGTCAATAACCGTGGCAGCATTCCTCCCCGTGAAAGTGGGGACGGGGTTACCCTTTGGGTCTTTTGCGGGTTGTAATGCTACTAGATCATACTTTGCCATAGCGGAGTTCAAAGGCTCACCGTAGGGACTATGATGAAAATGAATACAGCCTTCGCCTCTATCGTCATTGGACCCACACACCTTAGTTAGGGATAAAGAACACATTGGGATGTTAAAATCCCCCCTCAAATGAATGCAAAATTAACTCGATTAACCTGACAGATCTTCTCAAGGGAGTTTTCTAGTTCGTAAACTACAGACGAACGTAGGGAGTCGGGTGTGTTATTGTAATGGTTAATTAACAATACGTTACGGCCGTTCTTATGTTGTAGCCATAAAAATTGGGAGTGACATCCCACTTTTTCATAAGCAATAACTTGAGCAGGGAAGTTAACAGAAAGCAAATTGAGGAGGCCTCCTTTAGCTCTACCCATGGTCGAACCTTGTGCTGGTAGGTTAAAGGAAACAAATCCCTCATAACTAATATCATTCACACTCCATGTCTCATGGAGGATTAGTATATCATATTTATCTACAAAGTCCATCCAGCTCAGTGATTCCACCTTGCTATTCCAGCCAGCAATATTCCAACTGGCTAGCTTGTAACCCCTCCTGCCACTTTCTACCCCTACCACGAGGGTAATATCCGAGTTCCTGGTTGTGTCGTCTAAGGTCACCAGACATTCTGAGTTGTGGGTCAGACTAACGTTTCCTACGTTAAAGGAGAAATTACATTGGTGGTTAATCTCGCCCAGATCAGTCTTTTCCAGCGGCCTAGTGATATTAATACCCTTGGAACCACAGACCTCCAAGGTAGTTACAAGTTCTTTATCTGCCAAGGCTGGGTCCACCCCTGTGTCCCCTTCCTGATCCAAGCCAACTACATCATCAACGTTCTGTCGGGTCGATGCCCTTAACCTTATATGCCCCTCCCGTCTTATCAGACATACCAATACAAGTAGGTGCTCTCGGAAGTCAATCCACCCAGTCCAGCCCCATCAACGGCTCAAATCTATTTCTCAACGGTATAAACTGTGTCTCCCAGTCCCATCTGTGCTCCCCAAAAGGTCTACCTCTTCCATGATTATATAAAGGGCGGGCAGGCCTGGAGTCGTGTAGGGATAGAAATAGTCTAAGCCTAGAGACTGAATATCGCCCATTCTACCGAATCTTGCTGCCCATCGGATAAAGTCCACCGCCCATGGATCCTTAAAATTAATAATAATACAATCGCCTTCAGGATCCTTGGGGCAGCTGCCCACCCAGGCCACTCTTCTTACATTTAAAATCTCAGTATTTGAGCCAGGGGGTAGTTTCCTGTTTTAATAAGCCAAAAAATGACTTTATTCCTCAGTTCTCTTTCGCTTTCAGAGGATTCTGGCCTAATACCTGGTACCCCCGTTAGTATAACAGTAAAGGGTTCTGAGGCCGGGGGTAAATTAATACATGGAAGCCTTTTTTCGAGAAGTACTTTTTCCTTATTTACATTTACAGGGGGACGGTTGGCCACTTGTATTGGATCAACCATCGTTTCTGGTGCAGCCGGTATCCCTACCTCAGTACTCTGGGCCTTTCTAGTTTGTACAAGATTTTTACGTGTCACTAGTTTCGTTTTCTGTGCTATAGGGGCTATACTTGGTGCAGATTGTACAACTTTAATAGGGTTAGCATTTTCCGGCCCTGTGGAAACATTACTTTTTATCCCCTGCACCCAGGCCTCGAGTGTGGAAGTATTCCCTTTTACCAGCAACTCTAGGTGATCTAATTTTTTATTAATTTGCTTCGTTCGTTCCACCAAAGGCAATAATAGTGACTTTACTAATATTTCCATTTGCGCGAGAAGTTCCTCCTTTATATTGTCCTGTAGTAAAGATTGCACAGTATCGGGGAGAACACCACTCGGGGCAGGGGTCTGCGCTACAACTTGCGTCCATACCCTCATATTTTGTGTTTTTGTCAATTTCGCACAGCCCCCTTTCCTATGTCCCCCACCTCTCTTCCTTTTGGATGTCCTAGAGGTCGCAATAGGACTCTTACCTATCCCCATCGCCTGATCTTGTTCTAGCGGGGGGCCGGTGGTTGTGTTACTGTTTTGGGCATTCTGCAACTAAAGCCGCTAGAGTCAATACTGGATGAGGTTAAGCTCGTGATAGAACAAGCCGCTATATCATCTGACTCCACCAGCAGAGGACATGGGATTGGGCTAGCAGCAACCAGAGGATCAGGCCCGCTGCATTGCACCGGCATTGCCGCTGAGCCAATCGGGCCTAAGGAAGAACTTTTGCCTGTTATTAAATCAAGGGACAGTCGTTTTTCTGTAAGGGCTTTTTCTTTTTCTAGGAATCCAGCGGCCCGTGTTATAAAAAAGTCCAGGGGTCCCGTCAGTACCCCACTAGCAGTATTCAAAGTAACATTTCTTTCACGTCCTGAGCGTAAGGCCATGATAATACTATACAATACTTCTTTAACAGAAGACACTTATGCAAAACCAGAGGGTAGATACATGATGAAATAATGTACAGGATCAGCCCCAAAAGCACAGAGTAAAGGTACCAAACATTAAAGGGGGTGGCCCTGCCCTGCCTCGGTCGTCTTCGAATGGCCTCAGATGGCCCGCCCTTTGCCCGGGCTTCGCCCGGCGCGCGTCCCGCATGCGCGTCAGTAGGTGTGGCTAAAATAGGGAGGTGGGGCGAGAAGAGGACCCAGGTGCGGCAGGTCTCACGCCGCTAAGCAACCTGGTCCTCGCAGTCCCGCTCCTAGGTCTGGTGAACTGCCCTCAGTCGGCGTTGGGACCTCTCTCCTCCGTCCGCGCTGTCAGGTCCAGTAAAATGTCCCACAGTATCAATCAGGCAGGATTATGGCAGCAGTTAAGTTTTAGGCTCGAACGGCACCCCTTCTATCCCTGAGGATCTGGTCAGGAGGCCGGCCAGCTAGCCCTTGGAGTACCTCTAGTGGTCCTGGGTTCAAGATGCAGGCCTAATCCTTCTCACTCAGGCAAGAGGGCAGCAAAATGTTAGTCCTTCTGGCAGTAAAGCAGCATAGGAGTCCTTCTTCTGAGACCTCCACAGGTCCAAAAGTGTACTGAAGTTGGGGTCTGAGGCCCAATATTTATACCTGGTCCCCACTTTGAAGTAGGAGAAGGTCCTTGGGGTGTCCAACGCCCTGAAGTGTAAAGCATCCCCTTCACCTTGCCCTGCCCTAGCTTGTCTGGGGACACAAAAGACTAGGGACAAACCCTTTGTGAGTGTTTGTCACTTACACATATCTCCCCTTTGTCTAACTGTTTGGGAGCAACCGCAAAGACCAGCTGCCAACTAAACCAAGTCATGTGGCCCAGGGAAAGGTTGCAGACCCCAAATGGTTAGAACTAGATTGTGCCAATTATTTAACAGTGGTATTTTCTAAAGTATAACTTAAAATCTGGCTTTACAATTAAAGAGGGTTTTTAATTACAGTTCTTTGGACGCCAAACTCAAGTTGTCTACCTGTTCATAATTGAAAGTTATCACATATTGAATGTAATAAGGAAACCCAGTGTTTTCCTAAGGGGGAGGTAATTCTTACAGTAGTGAAAAATTAATTTAGTAGTTTTTCACTACCAGGTCATTTAAAACATACGTTTTTTAAATGCACTGCCTTCTGCTCACTGGGCTGTTCAGAGCCTACCCTAGCGGTGACTTATATGCATTAAAATGGAAGGTTTTGGCCTTGCAAAAGGTTTATTTTCCCAGGTCAAAATGGCAGTTCAAAACTGCACAGGCAGGCTGCAATGGCAGGATGTATGACATTACTACGCATACTTTTACAACGCATACCTTTACAATGCATTTTTTATAATGTAACATCCCTTACAACACATTCCATTACAACGCATGCCATTACAACAAATTTTTAAAAACTACCTATACAACGCATTTCAATACAACGCATACTACCTTTACAATGCATACCATTACAACGCATACCATTACAACGCATACCATTGCATTGCATGTATGGTAAGTATTCGATAGTGTAGGGGTAAAAATTACTATTCTAACTCCAGGGGGGTGCAAACAGTAGGGTAAGTGTTGGATAGTGTAGGGGTAAAATTAATATTCTAACTCCAGGGAGGTGCAACGGTAGGGTAAGTGTTGGATAGTGTAACGGTACTATGCGTTGTGATGGTATGCATTGTAATGGTATGCGTTGTAATGACTGCGTTGTAATGACATGCGTTGTAGTGGTATGCGTTGTAGTGTCATGCGTTGTAATGGTTGCGTTGTAATAGCATGCGATGTAATGGATCTTGCGTTGTAAAAGTTTTGTTGTAATGGTAGTGTGTTGTAAAAGTTGCGTTGTAAAGGTTGTTTCCCGCAATGGCAGGTCTGGGACATGTTTTATGGGGCTATTTAAGTAGGTGGCACAATCAGTGCTGCGGGCCCACTAGTAGCATTTAATTTTCAGGCCCTGAGTCCATGTAGTGCCACTTTACTATTGGCTTACAAGTAAATTAAATAAGCCAATTAAGTGTAAAACAATTTTACAATGTTTAAAGGAGAGAGCACAAGCACTTTAGCAATAGTTAGCAGTGGTAAATTGCACACATTTCAAAGACCAGCAAAAATGAGTACAGAAAACAGAACGGTAAAGAGTCTGACCCTTCACAAAGGGTCAGGTCTAATAAGGAGGTAATCTGTGGACTAAAATCTAGAGATCCTGGTTCTAAACTGCATCATCCTGCAACTTAATTGCTCGCAAATCAGTTAGGGTTATAACATTCTAAGGGACTCAACTGCCTGAGTGTGTAGAGTGTGAGGTCCAGACGGGCCAGCAGATCTATAGGGATGGTCTAATCATGGGCTCAGGACACTGGGCAGGTGGGAATTTGGGTCTATACAAGGTACCAAAGAGTGGTTTATGCACTCTGGCTTTGCCAGACTTCAATTTGCAGAGATGAAAATCGTAACTGAGACTGTGGTCATCTAGTAAATCCAGGAACAGCCAGGCCACATTTGAAGTTGAGCATTCAGGTCCTTAGTAAAAATAATTTCCTGTATCAGAAACTCCACCTCTTTTGATTTATTATGGTCTGACGCCTCCTGTGATGCCTCAAGCATTGTATGTGGAGCAGACACAAAAAAACACAGACTGAAAAGTGGGCTCAAGTGATTAGATAGGCCAGGTGGAAGTGGTCAGCTGAATAAATGTGGCAGGTCAAGGATAGTTTTTAAATGATCACATGGTAAGACTGTTCAAACAAGCCACAGTCACACTCACCCCCCTCTTTCTCTCTTTCCAACCATCTCTTCTGTGGCACTCTCCTTCTATTCTCCAGGCCCGTGCGGAGATTGTGACAAAAAACTCAGCTGCACTCTATGGAGTTCCTCAAGTGATGAAGGGAAGTAAGCCGTGCTGCTAGAGCTGATTTTTAGCACATCCCAAGCTGTAAAATCAGTGTGAACGGCTCAATTTGCAGTGCAAGAGGGCACAGCTCCGTTAACGCGAGTGGCAGGTTTTTCAATGTGAGCGGTAGCAACCTGCTGCGACCACTGGCACTGAGAAATCTCACCGGGAGGTGGTCTATCATTAGATTATCCTTACTCGCGATCACCAACTCCGCGCCACTCCACTGAACTTTTCGGTAATCTGAGATCTATATGGAGCACAGAGTGGGAAAAACTCTGCAAACTCCTCTAGCGGAGCAGAGTTTACTGCCCAGACCTACTATTCTAGTGCTTTGATCTATTCTCTCTCTCCTCGCTCTTTCTGTCTGCTGTAATGAACCTCAGGAATCTAGAGAAACTAGACAAATTGACAGATGTGCAAGTACCAGACCTGGGCCTTCAAAAACTCTTTCCCACTGAGTAAAACTCGATGGAATAAATGGCGACTCTAGACCTGGTCATTGGTTTCAGTAACAGTTCATTCACTGTTTGCACTTTCCTCAATTTCGTGAATGCCGTTTTGCCAGCAGTTCTGCACCTCTGAGAGCGCGCCTTTCTCCAGTTCATTTTTCACTGTTTAACTGGTTTGTTCTGCCCCCTAGATGTCAGAGAATGCCCATTCACTAGTCCAGGTTAAGTTAGACAGGAATGAGTTGTTGGAGTGTATATAGCACTGTGGGACCTCGACTACACGACTACAATGCCTCTTGATGCCTCAGCAGTTCTAATGGGGCCGCTCAATGAGTCAGTTCTGTTAGAAATGAGGGTTTTTAGTTGGCAGAGGTAGGTACCTTTGTCCAAATAGGGACCCTTGCTTCTAGTCAGGGTAAGGGGGATACACTTCTAAAATAACCCCTGCTCACCCCCTTGGAAGCTTGGCATGAGAAGACAGGCTTATCTCAGAGGCAGTGTGTAAAGCATTTGTGAACACATACAGTAACACAGTGAAAATACAACAAATGGACACCACACCAGTTTAGAGAAATAAGTCATCTTTATCTAAATCAAACAAGACCAAACAACAAAAATTCCACAATACAGTATTAAAAATAAGGATTTCAAATGGTAGAAATAGTTCAGTTTAATGCAAGTTGTAAATGCAACACTTTTCTCACAAAGTACCTTAGATGCGTCACGCAAAACAAACACAATTGCCGCAGAGAAGGTGATGCGTTGGTTTGTTACACTCAGGGAAGGTGTTGCGTCGATTCCTTGCTCCTTGCAGCGCAGGGGAGTTGATGCGTCGGTTCCTTACCGGAGAGGAGGTGATGCGTGGTTTTCTTACTGCTTGGGAAGTTGATGCGTCTGTTTCATACTGCGGCCCCCAACAATGCAACAGTCTTGGCATCTAGATGCGAACCGTTGATCCGGTACGATGCGTGGTGTCGTGCAGCCCTACAGCAGGCTTGTCGTAAATTGACAGTGAGCAGGCTAGCATTCGCTGAAGCCAGTGTGTTTTTCGATGTTATCTTGCCCGTTTCTTGGAAGCCATTTTGTATTTCTGTCAGCCATTTTGTATGCCATGTGCTACTTTCCGTTCACCATGTGCTCTGTCCTACTTCTCTGTTAACTGCTTGTGTATTCTGCCTAGAAACAAGTTATATTTAGCTTCTGCCAATTACACGCATGCTCAGTCGAGCCATATCTGTATCTGATCCATCACTGTCGAGAATGTGTTTACCCCAACTGGACAATTGTTGGCTCCTCCCATTTGTTGAATGTGTGCTCTCGAAATGTCCTTATATGTACATAAAACTCATTTCAGTATGTGTACCGCCTTCGTTTGAGCCCCTGTGCGGGTATAATAGGACCATGTGCCTTCCATTTGGGGTGCTACTTCATGTATTGCCTAAGGGTACTGTGTGACTGCAGTTCCACCTCATGAGGTCTTAATAAAATTATCTTTTCTATCCAGTTTCCGTGCCAACTTCACTTCTATGGTTTGAGGGCTTTAAAACAGCACAATTAAGCCTTGGTGAGACTCGATACCACAAATTGGCGCTTCCAACGTGGGGCACATCGGCGACTTGGATGCCTGAAGGACTGGTCGAAACGAAGGATTGGAAACTCGCTTTGGACGTGATCACTGCCGGAGGAGACCCGAGTCTTGGCAACTACGGCGTTTTTCCTTTCTTTCTGATCTGACCATCCAGGTGTTGCCGGTCCTCGACTGAGATCTCTTCTTTTGATTCGCTGTGCAGAGACCGTTTGGTCAATTTGAGAACTTGGCAGTTGGAATCTTTACACTAACAGGATTGTTAAGAGTTGTTTAATACAGCCCTTGCTGTAAATGTAATGCCTTGGATTGGTAAGGTAGTTTAGCAACACTTACTGTGGCTCTTTGTATGCGTTAGCTAACATTTCATTTTGTTTGAAAAAACCATACATGAATTGCAATTTATATAGGCAGGTAATGAGGAGATTTTTCTCTACTTTATATTTGTTTGAACTCCGCAACGTACGTAGATACTATGGTATGCGTTGGCGGCTCACTGGTGTTGGAGGATAGGTCACATCAGATTCTGCAGAGGGCGCATACAGGACACATAGGACATTCTTACAGTAAGTATCATCACCACAGTTGCCACTTTCCCTGGCAACGTTTGTTCTATTTATTGGTCCCTCTTCTTGCATTTTAGCCTTTGTTTGGCAACATATGTATGTATCTATGTATGTTAATAGTATTTCTACAGCGTGAGCCTAGTCAGAGGGCAGCGGAGTGCTTTACTGGGTCAAAGATCAGCACAAATTCAGCAGGTGATAGAAGAGTTAGTTGGTTTGTGGACAATTAAGGCATTGTGATGTTGTGTTTAAAAAGATGCATCTTCAACTCTTTCCTAAATTAGAGCAGCATTGGAGTGATCCTAATGGAGATGGGGTTGTAGTTTCAGATCATGAGTACATAGATGGAAATGGCCTGCCGCCTTTTCTTTCTCTTTTACACAACTTATTTTCAGGGTTTTTTTTGTGGAGATTTATATAGTGCAAACTCGACCCGAAGATATCAGGTATCAGAACTAAGCATGGGCGGAAAATCCGTTTCGCTCGTGGATTTTGCGGATTTTCGGTAAATTCGCATTCCGCGAGATTCGCGAATCTCCCGCAAAATCCGCAAATCCGCGAGCAGCGGATTTTGCTCGCACTGTTCGCGTGAGTTCGCGGCTTCCCAGTACAACTTCGCGCCCCGAGAATAAGTGCAAAATTGCAGAAATACGATCTTAGCAAAACTGAAACTACTTACCAGGTTCAAAAGTTCAGGCTCATCATTAGTAGCCATTTCCTGTAGTGCTTCCTGAGGGGCCCCTCCAGAGTTCAGTTGCCAGTTGCAACTATTATGTGACCCTGCTCTGAACCTCAGAATAGTTACACATATGCCACAAAGGTCCTGAATTACAGCTAAGGGAGACAAGCAGGAGCCAGGCTGGAGGTTCAAATCCATTAATCAGCCCCTAATTCATTATTGTCAGTTGGGGCAGGGCAGGTGTTGTAACTAATTTTGCAACAATGAAAGCACTTAGCAAGTTCAAAAGATCACTAATCAGGAAGCACTAAGGAAGCAGGTGCCAGCTAAAAAAATATTCTGTGACACATTAATCAGCCCCAAATTAATTCAGGTCACTTGAGGCAGGGAAGGTGTGCTTGCGTTGCCACAATAATGTACACTGACTGGACAACCAGAGGGTGCTGTGATGAAACAGAGGGTGGCATGGGTGGGCCAGAGGGTGGCATGAGTAGTCAGAGAGTGGCAGTGGTGACAGAGAGTGGCAGTGATGAAGAAGAGTGTCCCAAACAGGCTGGACACGTAGAAACAACAAGTTCGCGAAACTTGCGACCCGACAGGTAAGTTCGCAATTTGCGACATTGTACAAAACCCTCGCGAACTGGCAGAAACCCGCGCAAACACACAAAAAAAAAAATCCGCAAATTCGCGAGAATTTGCGGATTTTGCGGATTGCGAGTTCGCAAATCCGCAAAATTCGCGAACGCGAGATTCGCAAAATTCGCCCATGCTTAATCAGAACCCTTACATTGAGCGCCAGTTTCGTTACAGACGGACACATTCAATTTTGTTAGGCAAGGGGAGATTAAATGATTTGCCCAGAATCACTAGATGCTGAGCATCGATTCCGAGACTCAAACCGGGGTCCCCAGCTTTGAAGTCGACCGTTCAAGCTTTCAGGCCCCACCTTCTCCCCTTAATATAGTGTCCTTCCTATGGGTGTGCCAAGTACCACCAGAGATGGCTTGATTCTCTGCAAGATGAGCATGAGTGCTGGTCATCATGGCTCTGTATATGATGGAGATTGTTTCGACGATTGTCTTGGCCAACAAGGGCATTCTCAAAGTGATGTGATCGTATTTCTTCAGGTCCTGAATGAAATGTCCTGCTGCGTCTGGCATGAGTGTAAGAGTTTGAAGAGTAGGACTGTTTTTGTGTTCCTAGCACGGGCGCACAGCGTTTTCCTTTACTTAATGATTATTTTTGACTTTTAAAAAAATGTGTCCATATCCTCCACTCCTTATTATCAACTCCTGAAGATGTTTTATGTGTTGTGTCTTGCCCAGAGAAAGGCTCGGATGAGCATATCTGAGGCATAAGAAACATTTCAAGACATATTGTCTCACATGTGATTTATCATCTGAAAAATAAATGAAGTTATGATAATGTGTGGAGAATATGGACCAATTAACGTAAGCGTGAACCAGGGCATGCTCAGCATTGTTTGAGAATGAGTACATTTAAAAAGCATAAAGGAAATCAGGTGTGCACAGAAACATTCTAATGGAAACTATGAGTGTAAGGGTTGCCATTTTGAAGTGTGGAGGCCATGGAGCAGAGTGTTACCACAATCCAGATGCAAGAGTATGAGGGCTTGAACAGCAGTTCAGTAGTAACTGTCTGGAAGAAATGTTTTCAGTTTCTTTAGAAGAGAAAGTTGGTACCAGGACGTCTTTGTTTTTTGGCAATGTGTTCCTTGAAGGTGAGATTGGTTTCTATGGTGAACCCAAGTGACATGGAATTCAGTGAAATTTGGGATACGAAGATGGCAACGCTAAATCATTAGTTACTAAACTGAGGCTAAATGACAAGCCAAAAAGGAGGTCATAAATGTGAAGACCAGCTATTAAAGCTGGAAAGGCTCTATGTGAATGTAAGATAAGCAGCCCTCCTTCGAAGCAGAACATGCACCCAATCATGCATATGTCAGACACTCCTTGATTTATCAAGACTGGCATGCCTCACGATGCAGAGCAATATATAACAATGGGGGGATAAGATTGGAAAAACCCTATATCATCTCTGCTCGGTGATCACCATGCATACACCGGATGACCCGGGCAACAGCATTAGAGATGAACCTTTGATAGCGTTTGTATTTGCTGATTAATATGCTAAGCTATATTGCTCAACATGGGGACCCTCTCCTCCGGGCATGGTGTCCTTTGATTGGATATGCCAACCCGCCAATTCTGGCAGTAACTAAGAGATGCCCCAACCCTACTCCAACCGGGCCGATCTCTGGGCCCCAACAGGTTCCTAGTGGAGTTTGATAGGGCATACTGAAACACAGTTGGCTACAGTGATGGTAGAGATGGGCTAAAGAACGGTGATGGATTAAACCCAGATCTTTTGACTGGGTGTGAGTGTTTGATTGGTTCAGATGCTCCGTCCATTACCACTCCCTTTTGTACCGCTTTTGGCCGCTATAAGTGTGGCAGGGTATGCTCAGACATAAGTCCCTTGCTCACTTTACCACTGGATTCAAGCAAGCCGGGCTGAAGACGGCTGGAATGCCAGAAACTGGTCCTCGGAAGCTTGTTTCCGGTCCAGGGAAGCCATGGCTTGGCAGTTCGGGCTGGACTGTTCCCATGAGGCACAGGGTCAGACTGATTTGCATATAGCCATGTCTGAACTGGGTGTTAGAGATAGAACTAGAGCTGCACTACGACTACCATAAGGCCTTGCCTAGGGGTTGGAACTGTGTGCTATCCCATACTGCCCTGCGTTGTCAGCTGATGTCAGGGGAGGTTCTTATACTGCCTGGAGATGCTATGGCGGCGCTTGGCTTTCTTGCTTCGTCCGGAATCTCCCTGGCGTCTTGATTTTCGTGTATTCCTACCCCCTGAACCTGGTTCCTTAATCCTAGAAGCGTTGGTGTATCCGGTGCATCATCTCGTGATTCAAGCCGTGCCTCTGAGGCACACTTTCCTTCAACGTTCTTCCCAGACGGGCTGTTTACGGCTGCCCTTCAGATTAAAAGACTTTTGCCGAGCCGGGCACATTCTCCCTGTGGCCGCGTTGTGCGGTTTGGAACATTGCTGCCCTTCCGACTTGTCTCCCTCCATGGCAGTGACGTAACTGCATTTACCCTCTAATCCCCGGCATCCATTCTTTCAAGTTTTCTTGCCGCAGTACAACGCGAGCGGCTTACTGGATTTCCACAGCTGCGCTGAGAACGCGAATGAGCCTGCCTCTGCCCCCTTCTGCTGGACTGCTCAGTGAATTAACGGGTGAGCGCTTCCTTTTCCCTCGATGGCGTTCCTGTGGAGCAAACAGGTAGAAGCTTCTTTTTTGTTATAAAAACTTTATTCATCAGCATTGGAAACACCAGAAAGGATTGGAACGTGTGTTTCTTCACATGTGCTTCTGCATTAGACTATATTCTGTCTTTGGATATTTATTGAGCACACTACCACATTGGAACATTATTCTGAGTGCTAATGAACACTTGGAGTGTTTTTCTTTCATTACTTTTGTGTTCATAAGAGACCAAGCTCCTAGGTTTCCAGACTCCTATTGGATATTCGCTGGTGAGTATGGAGTAGCACACAGTTGGGAGAACACCTTAGTGACACTTGCTATTAGATGTTTGTTTATCTCATTGATTCTTGTTTTGTGTTTTCATCCTAAGTAGTGATTACCACACATTCCAGTAGCGACGTGACATCCTTCCTAACCAAGGGCGTTGGTGGACAACTCCTTGACTTGGTCTCTTCATTTTCTGAAGGGGTTCTTTTCTCGCTGCTGTGTCTTTGATAACGCCGCGAGGGAAACACCTTTTGGGAAGCGTAGCTTTGCTTCTGGGGCATTGGGGATTCCTGCCTGGACACGCTCTGTGGCCAACACTGGGGTGGCAGAGTGGGCTAAAGAACGGTGATGGATTAAACCCAGATCTTTTGACTGGGTGTGAGTGTTTGATTGGTTCAGATGCTCCGTCCATTACCACCCCCTTTTGTACCACTTATGGCCGCCATAAGTGTGGCAGGGTATGCTCAGACGTGAGTTCCTTGCTCACTTTGCCACTGGATTCAAGCAAGCCGGACTGAAGACGTCTGGAATGCCAGAAACCGGTCCTCGGAAGCTTGTTTCCGGTCCAGGGAAGGCATGGCTTGGCAGTTCGGGCTGGACTATTCCCATGAGGCACAGGGTCAGACTGATTTGCATATAGCCATGTCTGAACTGGGGTGGCAGAGTGGGCTAAAGAACAGTGATAGATTAAACCCAGATCTTTTGACTGGGTGTGAGTGTTAGATTGGTTCAGATGCCCCATCCATTACCACCCTTTTTTGTACCGGTATTGGTTAATACAACGGGTGTGTAACTGAGGTAATTTTGTAAGAATCGTCTCACGAGAAAAGCCGCGCAACCATTGGTTGAATTTATTTTGAAATATAATCGTTGATTGGTCATTGAAAATAAGAAATGCTTTGGTATTGGAGGTTTTTCGTAAACAAACTGAGTGTCATCACGAAGTAAAGCAGCATAAAATATACGTGGCATTTAGATCCAGGATTCATAAGAAATAGACCAGATATAAAATATCTAGGTTTTGCTAAAGAACAGATGATAAGAGGGAGACCTTATATCATGTACGGAGATAAAAGAAAAATATCATTTGTCAAGAAAGTTAAACATTTCTTTAAAAAGGATAAACCGACTAAAAGCAGAGAAGGGTTTATTATTCCGCCACCAAATACGCCCGCATTATACATGATGGTTGAAAGGGGCTATCACACTTGTATATGGTTAGAAAACTTGATAGAATATACAGAAGATGATGGAATTTTGGCATTTCCAGAAAATTGTACCTTTAATGGTAGAGTTTTGTACAATTTAAGAGCACGCATGAATGAATTATATCCAAGACCTAGATTAACCCAATATTAGGCATTAGAGGAATGGGAAACAGAGGCTTTTGAGCGAGAAGTGATAAAAGTATAAGTACATTTTATCCTAAATTTCCTAAAGAGACGAGAGATAAGCAGATTGAAACAATGGAGACATTCTATGCTAGTGGAAGGATTATATCCTGTCTGAGCATTAGAAGAACAAACAGGGAGTAAAAGCACTGAGAAAACTAAACATTTAATGACAAATAGTGATCCGAAAGATGATTATTTGGAGGATTTATCAATGAAAAATCCACCACCTTATAATGAAGAGCAGAATCAGACAAATCCTAGTGCTCAGTTTTTAAATCCACCTTTAGTTCCACAAGTGTTACATGAGACATCATTAGGACAGGTGTTACAAGAAAAGGAACGAGAAGAAATAATTAAGCAAAGGAATTCGTTAATTCAGAAAATTACACAGTTGAATATCAATCCTGAACCCAGTGACTATAGGTCCGGTTGTTCCTTTATATGGAGATAAACAAACAAGTCCTAGACCTACTGTTTTATCTATACCTGTAGTGCAGCCAAGAAAAGAAACATTAATAGTGAATGACCAAGCAAGTGAATGTGACTCAGAAATTTCTTTAATGGATTTACCTATAAGAGAACCAGTAAGTAGCTCAGCTAGGAAAACCACACCTATAAATTCTAGAGAGGTGCAAATAGAAACGTCTTCAGGTACAAGAAGTGCTACTGTAGTTACCCCAGTAGAAATTGAAAGATGGTCTCGAGAAATAGAAAAAACAAAATCACAGTCAAAGACATTGGATATTTTTAAATTAAGGGTTGAATTGGAAGAAATGATTGCTGGGAATGTGGGGTTAGACCGAATGAATGCCTTAAATGAAGATAAATTGTTGTTTATATGTCGAAGTATCACCCGAAATACAAAAACATTTCATGAAAAATTGACGAGTTTGGCAAATGAAATGGGGGTTGACATTGGTGATATAGATAGATGGAAAGCTACATGGGTAAAGAAAAAGGCGGAAGCTCAAGGAAAAAGCACTGCATCAGAATATATGTTGAAAGAAACAGAAAAAGTGGAAAGGTTGTGTCCAATGAGAGAAGTACCAGGTGGAGGTTACGTGCATGTCCCATGGTCCCGACAAGATATTTTGTCATTTACAAATGATTTCCCAAAACGTAGAGAAAAACCTGTAGAATGGTACAGGCAGGTTGAGAGATTCGTAAACGTCTCGATGGTATTATTAAAAGATCTAGATGGTCTATTTGAAATTGTTGTTCCTGTCGATTTATGGACAGAATGCAGAATTGCAGTAAACTGGCCAAATGATGAGTATCCTAGGGACCCAAAAACAGGAGCACCATCATATGAGGTGATGAGGAAGTACAATCAGGTAATACTGTACTTAAAAGGAAAGGTACCCCCAAAAGAGACAGACTGGACAAGAATAGACAGAACTACTCAGAATAAATCTGAATCTGTACATGCATATTATGAATGACTTTTACAAGTTTTTAAACAGTATAGTGGTTTAGAAAATATTGACACCAAAGACATGACACATTTTATCTATCGGTTTGTGTCTGGGCTAAAAACAGAAATTTCGCAATGGATTAAAGATCATAAAATCTGCTGGCAGGTCAAACCTGTAGATGAAATACTCAAATATGCAAAATATTGTGAAGATGAATTGGATAATAAACGCAAGAATTTAGAGGAAAAAGTAATGTGGGCACAGGTAAAATTAGCAGAGCCATATCTACAAAAAGGAGCTCAGAGGGTATAAAGGAAAAAACGGGTTGCCCTCCACACATAAATCATATCCAACAACAAAACCTGTTCTCCATGGCAAAAGATAGCGTGTGTAGATCACTTTTATTTCCTACTCTACGAAGTATGTGCATTACTTTCAACTTTTTGCAAAAAAACCTAATTCCTTTCTTATGGTTGTTTGCAGCACTTCCATGCCCTTTCACTCTATTTTTTAAAAACTCTTTTCCAATGACAGTCCCTCTGATAGAGAATTGATAACGAGTGGCTTCTATATCTTTTCAAATCCACCCTTCCACCTAAAATCTTAATGAAAAAATATGTGGGGAGACAAAGTGACACCTCACGGGCGAACCACCAAAGGGGTAACTGTCAGGTACTCACCAGATAAGCCCACTGTTCTCATCATTGGTAGTCACTTTGTCTAAAGTAAATACGTGTCCAAAGAAGAAAAACAGGCAACCGTGCAGGTGCAAGAGAGGGATAAGTAACTACACTCTATGTTAGTGATGGAATAAAGGTTAAAATTGACAGGCACGCCTTACACACAATAACTTTATTCTTCACTAGGGATGAACTGTTAAATTAAAAATGTGAACAGGTAGCTATTCATGCATACCCATTTTCACATGCCAACATGTTTCATTGCCTATAATGTCCGGCAAATTCTTCAGGGCTAGACAACTCGTCACAGCACGGAAGTTGGACACATCAATCAAGAAAGACTATCAATGAAAAAGAGAATAAACCATCATGTCACAAGGGAATTCGCCTGTCCACTCCCAAGCTTACCCCAAATTAAAAACAAATTTGAATTATCCTGGACGGTATTAAAATGTACCCTTATTAGGCTTTTGTTTCTCATACCAGCCTCGGGTCATCAAAGCTCCTAAAGTGCGCCCTAATTTTCAATTGCCCTCTGATCGTTGAATCAATCTGAAAAAGAAACACATATGCTATGATGTACACCCTATATCAATAAAAACAGAAAAGCATATAGACTAAGGTCAAAGATCCCTATATGTCTATAGACAGACTCAACATATTTCCTTGATGTCTCATTCGCCACAGATTTGATATATTTCTGCATCAAGCTCAGGAGGTCGATTGTAAATATACTTGCATTGTGCCGGGCTCTTTTACTTCATTGGAAGTCCAAACAAACAAGATAGAGCCTTGATGGAAGGCCTGTGTGGTCGCACGCACATTTTTAATGATACCCAAGATTCTGAGCTGTTCGTATCCAGCTTAAGCAAGAGCTAATCTTTAACCATGATAGTACTATAAGCTGAAACTTCACTAGGCTTATACAGTAACATGAAATGTTAGAAGGGTTTCTCTTTTTCCTTCTGTTTTTTTTCAGAGGGGGTGGGGGGTCATACCAGGTACCCTATCGTAGGTGCTGCCACAACAGCGGCAGCAGAAACTCAAGGGGGGTCTCCTTCCGGGGGAGGAGGGGTGGGAGATTGGGGGGCTGGGGTTCTCTGTTCTCCGCAGGGTGGGGGGTGCTGGGGGTGCTGGGGGTTAAAAAAATGAAAAATAGCTTTGACAACCTGATGGAGGAGCATGCTACTATATAAAATATTGAGCAAACGTCCATTCTTTTGTGGTTTTTGGATATCTGTTTTCCACTTGGCGAATTCCCTTTTTTCTGAATGTATAAACTAAGGTGCTTGGCATGGAATGTTTCGGGGCTAAATAGCAAAAACAAAAGATGTCTTGTTTCAGAGGAACTGAGACTACATAATCCCCATTTAGTGTTACTTTCAGAGACGCATAACGCTGGTAAGGATAAAAAACTGCTGAAACAACTTGGTTATGATATTTTAACTTGTACTACCATGGGGGTCTCTATTAGAGGGGTAGCTATTCTTAAGGACAAAAGACTAAGGGCAGAAACTCTTCAAACTGCTTGCGACAAGGACGGCAGATGGGCTGTCGATCAAATGTTTATTGACAACAAAAAATATGTCATAGGTGCGGTGTATGGTACCAACCCAGATGAACCGAAGACTTTTGACTATCTAAACATAAAACTTTTAGATTGAGAGGGGGAACTAATCATAATGGGAGACTTCAATTGTATCTTAGATTACCAACAAGACTCTTCCAGGCCCAGAAGTTTTCAAAGGATGTGTAAAACTAGAGCTTCTATCTTAGATCTATGTCGCACGCACAATATCAAAGATATTTGGCGGTGTTTATATCCAAATATCCCCGGGTATACATACTACTCTGCACCCCATAATCATGCTCCCGGTTGGACCTGGCTTTAGCTAATGATAATCTTTTGAACTCATGTTCTATGATGGTATAACCTCAAATCACCTCGGACCATAACCCCATAATGATGATATTCCCCTCCTCACATTTTCGTACCGGTCCTAGACCCTTTTCTTTTCCCAGACATTTGGTAGCAGACTCTGTTTATATTACTCAATTAAAAACCCATCTCATTGACTTCATAGATCATAACCAAAATTCTACAACATGCAACATGGTTTGGGACGCTTGCAAAGCTAGTATACAGGGTTTTACTCAGGCTTATGTGCTCAGACTAAACGCTGAGCGGCGTAAACACGACGAAAACCTTGATATCTAATATTGCTGCCCAGGAAGCACTACTAGCTGCCGCACTTCGAGCAGACATGCCAGCGGTAATTGAAATAAGTATTAAGCTCAGCCAATTAAAGTCTGAAACCAAGGCTAAATTATTTCAAAAAAATAGTGCTAACATACATAAATTTAAGATTGCACAATACGAGGGAGGGGACAAAATAGGGAAAATTTTGGCATATAAGGTCGCTGAGGATAGAGTCAATACTACGATCACGAATATCCGAGGCTCTGATAACAAACTTTATGACCAATCAAGTGATATATTAGAACAGTTTGCTGACATTTATAGGTCCTTATATACTCCGGAATCTACTCCTAATACTGCCTTAATTCAAAACTACTTAGAAGAGAATTCTATTAACCTTAGTAACTTTACAGAAATCGATATGCTATCTGACGACATAACCAAGCTTGAACTTTGTCAAGCTATTACATCTTTGCCCACAGGGAAGGCTTCCGGGTAGGATACCATCCCTATCGAGATTTATAAAATCTGTCTAGAGGAACTCTCACCTCTTTTACTACAAGTTATACAAACGGTAGGGCTAACAGGAATAGTTCCCCGCTCATGGACCAAGGCGAAAATAATATTTTTTCTTAAAAAAGGAAAACTGAAGGAAGAGAGGGGGTCTTACAGACCTATCTCACTGATTAATTCTGATGCCAACATTTTCGCGAAAATCTTGGCAACTAGGCTGGCTCCTCTGATGCCCAAAATTGTGAACCCGCAGCAACACGGGTTTGTGACTGGGAGAGATACCCCTACCCATGTCAATATGGCCATAACCGCTTTTGACGTGGCCGAGACAGAGTCCACCCCACTCGCTATGATTTTGTTGGATGCCAAAAAGGCTTTTGATCGAGTGGGGTGGGACTATCTCTGGCTGGCTATGTCAAAAATAGGGTTTGGCGGGCATTTTTTAAAGGGGATACAAGTATTGTATGACAACCCCTGTGCCTGCATCAGTTATGGTGGACTGACGTCGTCAGACTTTTTGATTTCCCGGGACACTCGCCAAGGCTGCCCCCTTTCACCTTTACTATTTGCCCTATCACTCGAGCCTTTCCTTCACGCACTTCAGGTACAATCACTAATTATACCCTTTAAGTCTAATACACAGACACTGAAAATTACAGCTTATGCCGAAGATATCGCCATTTACTCATCTGATGTCACAGAGACACTGAAAGGAATCTTCATTGAGGCTTGTAAATTTGGGACAGTATCCGGCTATAGGTTAAACATAAACAAGACGCAAATTATAGCTAATTACGCACCGGCAGTAGTAACCCCTGAGATTTGTAAAGTCGCTACATATTTAGGCATGAAAATAACATCTAAAATACGGGAAAGTAACAGCATTAATTATAGTGAACTGATTAAATCTACTACTGCAATTTTGAAGAAATGGCATAGACTCCCCCTGAACTTAATTGGTAGAATTAATTTAATCAAAATGAAGGTACTTCCCAAATTTTTGTATTTATTCCGCTCTATTCCTTTGGCACTAAATAATCTTTTTTTCAAACAACTGGACGGAATATTCAGCAGTTTTATTTGGGGCTATAAAAAATCTAGACGATCATTGAAATTTCTCACGAACGGCACCAACAGGGGCGGGCTCAATTTCCCTGATGTCTAGTTATATTTTTGGTCCTCGTTTATTAGGCGCATTCGTTCTCTACTTATCAGAGAAGACACACTTTTTTTGCATTTATTTATGCTAAAAGCTGACTCAAATTTGTTTTTATTTCGAGTAAACGATCCTAACTACTTTAAAAGGGTCAAACTCAAGACTGCAAGGGACATAGTGAGGATCTGGACAAATATATTAGCATTCTGTAAGACCACAGTCTTTAATCCGAAATTACAACTATGGAGTAATCTTGGTCTTCCTGGAATCGTTAATGATGGAGCAGCTCTAAGATGGGTTATGCAGGGAGTTCATGTTCTGGGGGACTTATACGGTGCATAAGGGTTCTTAGATTTCCACACACTTAAAATTTTGTATGGTCTGCCGGAAACGTGTAGGTTTAAATATCTCCAAATTCACTTTTTTTTGTACAAAAAAACAAATTTAGACTGTGATATTTGGAATTGTCTATATGCAACTAAAAACAAATCGATAATAAGTGATGCGTATAGAAATCTCTGTGCTTTTACATCTGATGATTGCCCAAAACTGGCAAGGAAATGGAGCATTAAAACTGGCTTAAATATTACTCCAAAACAGATAACTCAATCCTTATCTAATATTAATAACTCAGTTAGATCATCCAGTTTAAGGCTGCAACAGTTTAGAACAACATGCATGCTATATTACACACCAGAGAAGATTTCGAAATGGTCTCCCAACAGCAGTTATGGTGACCGCACTTAATGCCCTAAATGTTCAGAGTACGCAGCTGATTTGGAACACATGCTGTTTTCTTGTTCTGCACTGAGGAATTTTTGGGGGGAAGTACATAAAGTTTTGGAAACCAAGAAGATCTATCTACCTCATATCACAGCGGTTACAGTTCTACTTGATGTACATTCCTCCCCTCCACTATATCCAGCTCTGGTTACGATTCTCTTATCTTTTGCTAAACTGACATTGGCCAGAGCCTGGACTTGCCCTAACCCTCCTAACATCTGGGAATGGTGGTCTTTAGTACTAGAAATACACTCTATGGAGTCAGCTCTGGCAAAACTAAGAGGAGCTCGCTCGCAAAAAAAATTGAGAAAATATGGAGAAACTTTATGTGATGTATGTATAATTATTGCAATACTGTTCATTTGGTCAAACTCTGATTGCTTCGTTTACCAATTTTTGTGTTTAATAATAATCACTATCTATTTAATTTATTTAACGTGGAAGTTAGAAATTGAATACGAAAATGTAACAAGTTTTGTATGGACAATATAACTTGGCATGTTTCTTCTCATCAGTTTTTCAATAAATAAAATAAAAAAAATAAAAAATAGGAAGGCCTGTGTTGCCAAACTGAATGCTTGCTCCTATGGCTAGGATGTACCATAGTGATTCTCATCTAGGGTGAGACGCTATGATGAGATTATTCAGATAGTAAGTATCGATTCAATGCAAAGTTCAAGAATGTTGCAGAGAGTCTTTGACATAGGTGTTTGGTCTGTCAACAAATGAATCTTGGGAAAAGAACTGTAGTGTTGTCAGGAAAGATTGGAAAGGCAGAAGGTCCTTTTATTCGACTTCAGATTGATTTCATTCAGTTAACCACTTGCAGAGGAATGAAGTACGTTCTTTTCATTGTCTGCCTATTTTCAAAATGGGTGGAATGGTACCCTACACTTAGGAATGATAGCATCACAGTAGCAAAATTACTACTTAGAGAGCTCATACCACTTTTTGGTTTTCCAGTAACAATTGAATCAGACCGAGGAAGACATTTTAATAATGAAATAATTGGTCTAATCTGTGAAGCATTTCAAATTGAGCAAAAGCTGCACTGTGCATACCACCCAGAGGCGTCTGGAGTGGTAGAACAACTGAATGGCACAATTAAGTCAAGATTAGGAGATATATATGAATCAACTCGATTAGAATGGCCAGATGCTTTACCTCTTGTTCTGATGCGACTCAGAAGCATTCCAGACAGAAACACAGGCTTGAGTCCTCATGAAATACTCATGAGAAGAGGAATGAGGCATGCATGGGTGCTAGGACATAAGTTGATAAATATATCTGATGACTTAGTACTAGAGTACTGCAAAGAACTGGCTGACCAAGTGCGTTCTATCTCTCACCAGGTTGGAGAAGACGCTGTCACCAGGCAAACAACTTCAACACACGATCTGATTCCAGGGGACTGGGTTGTAATAAAAGAACATATACGAGAATTTTGCCTAGCTCCAAGGTGGAGAAAATCAACACAAGTGATATTGGTTACCACTACAGCAGTAAAATGTGAAGGAATTCCAAACTGGATCCATGCGAGTCATACTAAAAGAGTGGCTGGACCTGATGAAACTGAAGCTGAAGGTTGTGCAGCTGAGGGGTCTCAAGAAAGTTATTCCGAAGTAGTTGATGATAAACAACTGAGCACCAGTCAGGATGAATGGATTCCAGCAATTGACATTCCTGTAGATGTTGTGAGAACCAGAAGCCAGACCTATTTAGATAGACAGAGTGATAGTGAGGATGAGACAGAAATAGAAAAACATACTCAGATTACAGAAATCTTAGCCAATATTAATTCTGAGGAGGAACAGATAACGAAAGATCAATATACTCAGACTTTCCAGATACCTGTCACGGTTCCAGAGTCTGCAATGGGTCTGATAGGTAAAAGGGTGAAGGCTCAGGAAGAAGAAGAACAAGAGATCGAGATACCTGAGTGGGATCAGATAGATGTAGAAAAACATGTTCAGGAAGAAGAAAACAAATCGAATCAAAGTCAATTGCAGCATACTCCTGAACAAGGACAGATTAGCATCCAGGCAGAAGAAACAGAAGCAAGACCTGGACCAAGTCAGATAGAGAGAAATACAGATGACGAAGATATACAAATTGTGCCACAACTGAATGAGAATGAAAGAGCAATTGAAGAAAAACAAAGTACAGTGCCAGCTAAAAGACTCAGGGGCATATTACCATGGGGGGCGATAGGCAATTATCACCGATTTAGCATCCGTTTTCGGCCGCTAAGCGGCGATAATTCTATCGCCCTATTAGCAAGCTGTCGCTAACTGATGTTAGCACCAGCTTTTAGGCTATAGCGAGCGGTTTAGGGCCCGCTTTGCATGTCTGCGATGTTTATCGGTAATTACATGCAAAGTGGGCGTACCCAACCAGTTAGCGACTGAAAGCCGTTGCTAACGTCGCTATCGCCTATTAGCAAGGCAGGTATTGCGTTGGAAATATTCACGCTAAGCGTGAATTTCTCCAAATACTAACACCTGCCCAGACCAGTTCTTAGCCATGTTATCCAATGGGAGGTGGATAACATGGCTAAGAGCATTTCATCGCTAAAGCGTGAATATCGCAGTATTTTCAGCGATATTCACGCATTTCACCGCTATCGCTGGATATTTTAGCATAATGGAGAAAAATGTTGCTAATAGCATGTTTTCTCCGCTAACATATCCAGCGATAGGCAGGGATAAAAAAAATTGTCGCTAAGCCTATTTAGCGATAAATATCGCTACTTGTTGGTAATATGCCCCTGAGGGAGGGAGATAATTGGCCTGGCTTTGTCAAGAAACTAAAATGTTGTCTTAAATCAATAAATGCAATAAAGAGCAAGTAAATGAAATATCAAGTCAAACTGGGCTTTCCGGAGAATAACCAAAAAGAAAAAGTCTGCGATTGAAAAGATTGAATAATAAGTTCATAGGCCCTGAATGGACTTATGTCACCCTTGAAGATCTTGAAAAACTAGAACTGAGCGATGAAGATGTTGATGAATTAATTGATAACCCAATAGATGGAGAAGTAAGACCAACGTGAAAATTTCACAGGTTAAAATTCTGTGAAAATTTTAAAGAGGGGCTAAGTCTCCTTAATAGAAACATGGCTGATCATACTGTTAATGGTAAACCGAAAAGATACTGCTAAAAAACATGCTGTAGAATATGCACATGTAGTGTAGTAATAGTACTCATAGTATGGCTAGGACTGACAGTAGCTATTCCTTATCTAATGGATAAAAGTGAGAAGAATAATACTAACATTCATGAGAAAGTAGATGTACCTGAAAAGTTAGATATACATGGAAGAATAGATAATGTTAGGCAGCAAAGAGTAGAATTAGATGCATCAGAAGAGGAAGGATTGCATTTCGATAAAGTTAGAAATAGAACACAGTTGAATGTATTTTCAAATCTGTTAGTACATAGAGGCAATGGAAATAAGCAATTGCTACATTTGTATGAAGCTACCATTGTCTGGAGCAGAAGGCGTCACTTACCATCATTTGCCCCTGACTTATGGTATTTTTTTTTTTAAATATTATTTATCAGGTTTGACAAAGAAGACAAGAGCTACAAACTAAAACTTAGTCACCATCGTTACATAGTCAGGATGCAAAGTATCATGAAGTGATCCAAAGTACAATTCATATATTTACATGAAAAAAGTAAAGTAGGCAGATCATCAGACATGCACATCGAGTATAACATAGATATGAATAGACAGTGGCAGCGTAATGGGATAAAACATTATTACAGCGTTGAAAGCAGTGGGTTAGAAGGAGCCTTAAGCATGTTGGGATGTGCATGAATATACTCAGACAGCATCTCCCAGATGTCCGATGGCTTAGAAGCAGCCGACAGTTCCTCTGCATATAGCATAAAGTTATCCCTACAGTAAATGGCATCTAGTAACCAATCCTGAAGCGTCGGGCCCGTTTGCAGTCCCAGTTCATAGATACTCTGCGCTTTGCTAGCAACAACATCATGGCCACGAGTTTCTTTCTCACTGCCCTCCGTGGCACATCAAGACCAAGCAAACATAGTCTGGGAGTACATGGCAGTGTGCAGGACACCATTTTCCCTAAATGGTCTATGACTATTGTCCAGAATTGCTGCACCTTCTCACAGCACCATGCCAAATGTGCAAAGTCTGCGTGGTCTGTCCCACAGCGTCTACACTTAGCGTCTTCTCTCAAATTATATTTACACAGTTTAAGCGGAGTATGATACATTTGATGAATATACTTGTAGTGAATAATTCAAAGGTTGCCATTGGGGGTGAGTAGCGTAATCAGTGTGCAGCTGGCTATCCAGTCTTCCTCCGTGAGGGGTGTGCCTAGCAGGGTGGACCATTTATAACGCCCTTTTGTCGTGTCTGTTCCAATCTCCGATTGTTTCTGTTTGTATAGCCGGGATATGATATGTGCATGAGTGGTCGATGTCAGTAGCATTTGTAGTGAATGTAGCGTAGCGGGTTCTTCTGGGAAAGAAGGGTAGAATGCCCGGGCAGCAGCTCTCAGTCTATGATAAGTGAATTGGAACAATAGTGTTTGGTTGTTTAAGTACGTTAGATCTTCAGGAGCAAGACATTTATTATTCGGGTACAGGTCACCCAACGTGGTGATGCCCACTTGTTCTAGCAAAGCCATATTGTTCTTTTCTAGCGTAACTGATAATCCCGGATGGTAATGTAATGGGAGATTGAGGGCATATGTGGGAGTTTTGTGAGCTAGATGGCTAATCCGCTGCCATGCTTGAGAGGTAGTGCACACGGTGTTGATTTCCTTCAAGGAAAGGTGCGGTCGGTTGTGAGACAATATGCTGGTCAGTGGTATCGGGTGAGCGTCACCATCCTCAACTGCCAGGTGGGGCAAGTACCGCACCGGGTGGTACCAGTAATATGCGAAGTGTGCCTGAGCACACAGTTAGTAGAGGTATACATCAGGGACTGTAAAACCTCCTGTACTATATGGGAGGGATAGCGTGTGTAGACTTACTCTAGCTTGTTTCCCTGCCCATATTAACTTTACGAAGCCTGTACGAAGTCTAGCGAACACTGATGAGGGGGGAGGGATGGGTATGGTTATGAATAAATAGAGCACTTTGGGTAGAATTACCATTTTCAGCAGGGAGATTCTATCGGCCAGCAAGAGAGGAAGTGATATCCATCTCTGTATCTGTGTTTCAATATGGTCAATGGCCGTTCCATAGTTTTGTCTTATTACCAATTCTGCATCTCTATGAACCCAAATTCCCAAATATTTAATTGGGTCATCTTGCCAGACGAGGGGGAAGTCTAGTTGTGGAGATTCTGTGTTTTCAGTTAGGGGGATTACAGCGGATTTATTCCAGTTTATATGGAGGCCCGAGTGTCAGCCGAACTTCACATACTCTCGGAGCAGTGGGGATAGGTTATTTTCAGGGTCACGAAGGT
Organism: Lissotriton vulgaris; assembly: GCF_964263255.1. Lineage (NCBI taxonomy): Eukaryota > Metazoa > Chordata > Amphibia > Caudata > Salamandridae > Lissotriton > Lissotriton vulgaris. Next base: position 69,418,342 of record NC_141688.1, on the reverse strand, counting down.
ATAAGACCATGTCTGCATAAAGCGATATACTAATGGGACACATCTGGAATCGAAGGGCAGTATGAGCATAGTGTTGGTGGATTTTACAAGCCAGAGGTTCCAATACAATCGAAAAAAGGAGAGGGGGGAGCGGGCATCCTTGCCTGGTGCCCCGTTGGATAGGCATGGGGTTTGAAAGGTGCCCATTAATTTTTATGCGTGCTGTTGGGTTTGTGTATAGGAGAGTGATCCACGTTAAGAGTCGCATGGGAAAGCCAATCTGTCGCAGAATTGTAAACATGTATGGCCATTCTACAGAGTCAAAGGCCATGGCAGCGTCTAGCAACACCGCCACTGCTCGAAGATCTGGGTTCAGTTGGTGTAAAAGAGCAAAGATCGTACACAAGTTATGTGCGGTGAATCTATCAGGAATAAAACCTGATTGGTCGGGAAGTACAATCGTGGACATCAGGGGTTGCAGCCTGGAGGCTATGATCTTAGCTAGTATTTTAACGTCTGTATTTATCAACTATAGGGGGCGATATGATTCCGGCTGTGATGGACTTTTGTCTGGTTTCAGAATCGCCACTATGAGCGCTTTCCTCAATGACTGCGGAAGAGTGCCATTTTCATACGCCTCATCGTACATTTCGAGGAGATATGGGATTATCTCCTCCGAATAGGCCTTATAAAATTTCCCGGTGAACCCTGGTGCTTTCCCATTTGGTAGTGTCTTAATGGCCGCCAGTGTTTCCTCCTCTGTTATGGGCTGTGCAAGGTAGTCTCTGTGGGCATCTGACAGCCACACTAGCGCTATGTCTTCGATATACTGTAATACTTCAGACTCTGTGGCTGTATGCTGGGTGGTGTAGAATTCTCCATATGTTTGTGCAAAGGTAGCTTGTATTCCCGGGGTATCATAGTGCGTTCATCCCATCTCATCCTCTATCAGTGTTATCGTATGTTGCTTGTGTTCTGTACGTATTTTCTGCACCAGGACGCATCCAGGGCGTCCCCCCTCTCCCAGCCTACGCGCCCTACCACGCCTCGATGTGTATCTTATTTCATCATCGGCTAGTGCGTTGTAGCGTGTGACCTCCTCTCACAGTGTCCCTATCGTGACCGCATTATGTGTAGAGTCATACTCCGCTTTTAGTGCGCGAATTTTGTTCTCGGAATTTTGCAACTGCGTTCGTATGTCTTTCAGTATCCCTGCAGATGCGCTAATGCAGATCCCTCGTATCGTTGCCTTGAAGGCCTCCCATGGCATACCTGCACTGTCTACAGATTTGGCGTTTTGGGTAAAGAAGTCCTCTATGGCAGTGTGTATTGTCTCCTTGTATAAGGGATCTAACAACGACATGGCATTGAAACGCCACACGAAACGGGGGGCATATATGTGGGGACATTCAGGGACATGGTAACTGGCTTGTGGTCCGATAACGTCTTGGGTAGATGCTGAATATCCGTGACCCAGGTGGATGCATGATCTGTCAGTAACCAGTAGTCTAGCCTTGACCAACTGTCATGTACCGTGGATGGGTGTGTGCTTTCCTTTAGGGAGGGGTGCTGCTCTCTCCATACATCATGTAATCCTAACTCCTCCATGCCATGATGGACTACCGACGCAGCGCGCTTGTGGTGTGCAACGGTGTCATGGGATCTGTCAAGTGTGGGATTTAATGTGATATTAGGATCTCCGCCCCATATCCACTCAAGGGGTGGCAGGTCTCGTACCTTAGTAAAGAGGGACGTGAAGAAGTCCGGGTCATCTATGTTTGGTCCATAGACGTTGAGAACGCCCACACTGGTGCCACGGAGCGTGCCCATGAGGATAACGTACCTTCCCTTCGGGTCTATGCCAGTGTGTTCTAGGGTGAAGTTAGCTCCTTTTCGTATATTAGTCGACACCCCGCGGGCGTATGAGGAGTATGTGGCTGAGATTGAGTGTTCAGCCCAGCGATGGCCAAGTGTCTTAGCTTTATTGGGAAGGAGGTGTGTTTCCTGCAGCAGTGCAATATCTATGAAATGCCTGTCTAAGTATGCGAAGATCTGTCTTATTTTCTTGGGACTATTGAGGCCTCTAACATTCCACGTGATGAATCTCAAAGGTTTACCCATCACCATCATATCATATCAATAGTATATACAAAAGTCATGTGCAGTGCCAATATATATAGACTCTCTTGGTACCTTGGGTAGAAACGACATGAAAACGAGCAGTGACTGTTCCAGCTGTAGCAAACTCCCATCCCCTCTCCCATCACCCACTTTGCCATCCCAAACATGACAAAGCCTAGTCCCAATACCCTTTGTCTAGAGCTAAAAGGAAACAGAACAGCGGAGCAGCCCAGCAACGTATAGAGAACCTTGTCTGAGGGTGCCCCAAGAAAGGTCAAATAACGTGGAACACACCGAAGGGGCGGCAGCCGCCCGCCGCAAGCCCCAGCAGGTGGGTGCCGGGGGGATCAAGCCATGCTCACTGAGTTGTGAGTTTATAAACTTAGGGTATAACAGTCCTGTCATACTGGAGGGTCATATTCATACAGGTTCAGATTCTTATTCAGCATCTGAAGGGGGATCCTGCTCAGCTTGGTGGCCACGTGGTCATTTGCGCCGGAAAACTTGAGGATGGTTCAGTTGAAGATATTTGATTACTTCTTGAGGGGTGTTACAGATCACGTCCTTCCCATCTTGGGTTATCCGCAAGCGAGCTAGGTAAAGCATAGCATAGGGAATTCCATGTTCTCTGAGTCTCCTTTTCACCTCCAGAAATCGCTTTCTAGCTTTTTGAACCTGAGAGGTGAAATCCGGGTATATAGATATAGTCATGCTTTCATGTGTGAGCGTTCCCAGCTCCCGGGCCTTCCTGAGCGCTGCGTCTCAGCCTCTATAATTTAGGAGTTTAGCAATAATAGGGCGGGGCTGCGCTCCAACCGCCGGAGCCGGTACCAGAGTGCGGTGCGCCCATCCCACAATAAAGACCGAGGAGAAAATGTCCCTTCCTAGGATAGCAGTCAAGAGCGCTTCTATGCTGCCTGTGCGAGTTGTCTCTGCCACTCCCAAAATGCGTAGGTTACACCGTCTAGACATCGCTTCCAAATCTTCTGTTTTGGCCGCTAGAGTTTGTAACATCTTGTCTGCAGTTTTATGTTTCGTTTAAAGTTGTCGCGTGGCATCTTCTGCGTCTGATATGCGGCGTTCCGCCATGTCTATGCGTTCTGTGTGCTTGTCTAAACGATCCGACATGCGATCTACCCGGTATGCCAATGAATCAATCTTCCCCTCGATATTAGTAAGGGTGGACTGAATTGTCGCAAACATTGCCTGGACATCCGCAGCGCCCTGCACAGAGGGGGGGCACGCCGTATTCCCGCCATGAGCAGGCCGCTCAACAGGCGGGGTGGGAGTCTTCCGTGGCTGTCCAATTGTATTTTGGTTTGGGTTTTTTCAGGTTTGCCCATGGTCGCCTTCCAGTAGTGGGAGGTCAGCGCCGCAATCACCTACCACAGTTTCTGCGCTGCCCGTGGTTTCGCCCTCTTCAGTATCCGAGACAAATTGCTGGTTGGAGATCGCAACCTCAGGGGCAGGCACAAAGCAGGGCTCAGCAAGCAGCTACTTTTCCAGGCCGCAATGCACCTCCACCCAGTAAGTAAGAGGCTCCAAATGGGGGTGTTTTCAGTAGCACCAGAGTTCTCATTAGCGCTCCCACATGGCTTAAATAGTGTCACTATGGGCTGGTTTATTATTATTATTCTTATTATATTTAAGTTTATAAAGCGCACAGCTACCCGGAGGTTTCCCGGCGCTAAGAACAGGTTGAGGGCAGAGTACCGGCAAGATTAAACAAGAAAAGGGGCGGTCTATTGGTTAAACAACCACGTTTTTACATCCCTGCGAAACTTGAGGTAGCTGAGTTCAGTACGCAGGGTAAGAGGAAGGGAATTCCACAGATATGGAGCCAGATAAGCAAATGAGCGACCACCCATTCTGGCTTTTTTGATCCTGGGGATCTGAAACTTATGCTGGTTAGATGAGCGAAGGGTGCGGGAAGGGCAGTATTGGTGGACTAAAGTTCTGAGATAGGGGGGGCACTGCCTGCGTTAATTTTGGGCATAAATCAGAGGGCCTTGAACTTTGTACGACTTTCAGTGCGGAGCCATGAAGGCTTCGTAGAGAGGAGGAGGTGGGTGACTAGTTGGGAAGTTTGCAAAGAAGCCGGACAGCCATGTTCTGTACTGTTTGTAATTTACGAGTCACTTCCTTGCAGGCCCCCAGGAAGAGCACGTTGCCGTAGTCCAGTCTAGATGTAATTAAAGCCTGGACCACTGTTTGTCTAGTGTCCTGAGGAAGCACCCAGAAGATCTTTCTGAGCCATTTGAGAATGGTCGTGCAGGTGGAAGAGACTTTGACCGCATGTTGTTTCATTGACAACTGGTCATCAAAAATGATGCCAAGGTTGCGAGCGGTTTTGGAGGGGGCAGGGAGAGTGACCATTTGTGATGGCCAGTGGTGGGGGCCCCATAAGGTGGTATTGTGACCAATCAGGAGAAGTTCGATTTCCCCGGTTAAGTTTTAATTTATTTTCGTACATCCAGGTAGCAATATTGTTAAGTCCTAAGGAAAGGGAAGAAGTAGTGGAATGCTGGCCAGTAGAGAGAGAGTAGATGATCTGGGTATCATCGGCGTAAGAATAGATGGTGAGTCCAGCTTGCTCCACAATGGTAGCCAAAGGTCTTACATATAGATTAAAAAGTAGGGGACTCAAAATTGAGCCCTGGGGGAAACCATGAACAGATTTATGTACTTTGGAAGCCGATGTGGAAGAGAAAACTTGGAAAGGAAGCTTGCAAGCCACTCAAAGGCTGAGCCAGTGATGCCGGAAGACTTTAGGATGTTAAGAAGGATGGTGTGGGAAACAGTGTCGAAAGCGGCACTTAGGTCGAGCAAAATGAGTGCCACTGTTTCCCCTTTGTCGACCTGGCATCGAATAGTCTCAGAGGTCCCCAAGAGAGTAGATTCTGTGGAAAAACCAGACCTGAAGCCAGACTGAGATGGGTGAAGAAGGTTCCAAGTTTCAACATGTTTGGGGAGTTGTGTTTTAATATGTTTCTCCAAAATTTTGGAGTAGACCGGAAGAAGTGAAATGGGGCGGAAATTGGATGGGTTGTTAGGGTCAATCAATCAATCAATCAATCAAGAAATTTGTAAAACGCGTTACTCACCCGGAGGGTCTCAAGGCGCTTGGGGGAGAGGGGTCCGCTACTGCTCGAACAGCCAGGTCTTGAGTTGCTTCCTGAAGGAGAGGTGGTCTTGGGTAAGACGGAGGTGGATGGGGAGGGAGTTCCAAGTCTTGGCTGCCAGGTAGGAGAAGGATCTTCCTCCCATGGTGGCTCTTCGAATGCGTGGAACGGTGGCGAGGGAATGGCTGGTCGATCGTAGCTGGTGGGTGGGAGTGTAGAAGGTCAGGCGGTTGTTGAGGTACCTGGGGCCCAGGTCGTGGAGGGCCTTGTGTGCATGGGTGAGGAGTCGGAACGTGATTCTCTTGCTGACGGGGAGCCAGTGCAAGTCTCTCAGGTGTCCGGCGATGTGGCTGTGTCGGGGGATGTCCAGGATGAGTCATGCGGAGGCGTTCTGGATGCATTGGAGTCTTTTCAGTAGTTTGGCTGTGGTTCCGGTGTAGAGGGTGTTCCCGTCGTCCAGTCGGCTGGTGACGAGTGCCTGGGTGACCGTTTTCCTGGTTTCGGTGGGAATCCAACGGAAGATCTTTCGGAGCATGCGTAGGATGTTGAAACATGATGATGAGACGGCATTGACTTGTCTGGTCATCGAGAGGGAGGAGTCCAGGATGAAGCCCAGGTTGCGTGCGTGGTCTGTTGGTTTGGGTGCGCTGCCCAGGGCAGGGGGCCACCAGGAGTCGTCCCAGGCAGAAGGTGCTGATCCAAGCATGAGGACTTCTGTCTTGTCTGAGTTCAGTTTCAGGCGGCTGTTCATCATCCACTCGGCTATGTCTTTCATCCCTTCGTGTAGGTTGATTCTGGCAGTGGCTGGGTCGTTGGTGAGGGAGAGGATCAGCTGGGTGTCGTCGGCGTAGGAGATGAGGTTGAGGTTGTGTTGGCGTGCGATGGCTGCGAGGGGGCTCATGTAGACGTTGAAGAGGGTGGGGCTGAGTGATGATCCTTGTGGAACGCCGCAGATGACTTCGGTGGCCTCAGATCTGAACGGGGGGTCTGCATTTGCTTTTTTTAATAGCGGTACTATCATGGCGTGTTTCCATGTGCTGGGGACCTTGGCTTCCGTAAGGGAGGTGGTAAGTAATTCAAGAATAGGATTAAGGGAGGGGGTGTCGAGGGATTGTAAAATTTGAGGGGGGAGAGGATCCATCGGGGAGCCGGATTTAATGTTGCTGAGGATCTCCTGCAGTATGGAGATATCAAGAGGGTCCCAAGTAGTTAGCTGCTGTAAGGGAGAATGAGGAGTATGATCCGGTGGCTCGGATACACAGGGGACAGGCATTGAAGGCCGTTCAGAGGGTGGGTGGGTGAGGATAGGGTCTCCGAAGTCGGCATAGATATTATCGATTTTGGAGATAAAAAATTCTGTCAAAGTATTGCATTGCATTGTGTCTAAACATGGTGCTTTAGGTTGACAGGATGCACCAGAGAACTCCTGAACAGCTTTAAAGAGCGCTTTGGGGCGGTTTTGTGCATTACATATAGTCACAGTGACATATTCTGCTCTAGCTGGTTTACAGAGTGCATGATATTTGGCTAGAGCCGTTTTGTACAGTTGCTTGGTGCTGGGATCGTAATGAAGGCGCCACTCCCGCTCAAGGTTTTTGCAGATGATTTTTTTTCCTTTTTAACAGGTCTGTGAACCAAGGGGCGGGAGGGTGATGCAGATTGTTTTTTTTCTTCCGCAGAGGGATGCACACATTGACAGCCGAGGTGAGCCAGCTGTGGATGGCCGCTTCCTCTTCAATGCTAGTCACAGAGGAGAGGGGTTGAATCTACCGGAATCCATATTTTTCCAGTTTCTGGTTAATCTAGGTTCTATGGGAGTTACTGGAGGCTTAAGAGACCGACCGATTATTATCATAAACTCTACCAGGTAGTGGTCTGACCAAGGGATGGGTAGGGGAGGCCAGCTTGTTATTGTATCCAAATTAGAGAAACTGGGATCAAGAAAGTTCCCTGCCTTATGCGTTGGGCCCGAATTGTGCAGAGTGATATTTAATGCTGCAAGATCCAGCGTGAGATTGGTGCTAATGGGGCAAGATGTATCGTTAAGGTGTATGTTAAGGTCACCAATGAGCAGGAAGTTGGTAGTGTTTAACAGCATAGGGGCTATGGACTCCGGGAGGGCGGACGCCCACGAGCTGGCAGGGCCAGGGGGCCGATAGATGAGTATTCCGGAGAGAGTATATTTTGGGGAAAGCAATAATTTAAACAGGCCGGCTTCACTGTTAGGAATATCTAGATCCTCCCATTTACAGGAGTAGATACGTTTAAAAATGATCGCTATCCCTCCTCCCTCTTTCCCCGCCCTATTTTTCCTGATGTAGGTGTAATTGTCGGGGAGAGCGGATGCTATATCAGGGCCAGAGCTGTCATTTAACCATGTCTCCATCAAGAATAGGGCAGCCGGTTGGGAGGAAGTAAGTAGGTCAAAGATATTTCTCTTGTGCCTCAGTAGTGACCTGCAGTTCAGGCTTATAAAAGTGAGTTTTTGAGAGAACTCAGCGGGTGAGTGCCTTGGTTGAGGCTGCAGAAAAACAGAGGTTGCAATATTGAGCATGGAGGGGAGGTATGTGAGGGAGAGATTACATGCCGAACATGTCAAAGGGGTTAAATGACAGCACAAGGGCAGGTTCTGCTGGCACTGAGGAGGCCTCAGTTTTAGGAGGATTTCTCTGGGGTACGTTTGGATTGGTTGTAGACCTTGAGAGGCAGGGGAACAACTGGCCCCTGGTCGTGACTGGTCACAAACGGGCTGGACTTTGGCGCAACTTCGACATGCCATCGTCGCGCCCGCTGCGCGCTTCCGCTGCGCGTCGGCCAGCACATCGGTTATGAAGGGAGGCGGCGGTGTGGCGTCTAGACCGCTCTCCCCTTCCGCCGGAAGTGTGCAAAGTGATAGGAAGGTACTCCCTCCACAACAACGAGCTCGGCTCTGGGTAAAACGGGGAGTGGGAAGCAAATATAGTGAACTCAGGAAGTGAAATTAAAAAAATACAGTGAGAATTAAAACCAAATAGTGCAGTGCAAGCACCTGAAATCGTGCCCCCTGCTCTCTCACAGCAGCAGCGCCCGTAAACAAGAACAAGTAATGCACTGAGTGCAAGTTTCACAGTCACACCACAGTGCGAGCACCTAACCCGTGCCCCCTGCAATGAAACTGACAGATTAAAAATTAGAAGCGCTGAGTGAGCATCTAACTCGTGCCCCCCGCAAAAGAACTAACAAGTTAAAAAATTTGCAGCGCAGTGTGAGCACCTAACTCGTGCCCCCTACAATGGCAAGCTAGCGCAATAATCAGTAATTATCTGGTACCCTCAAACCGGTAGGTTTGCTGCCTGGGCTCCTTCCTGAGTTATGAAGGGAGGCGGCGGTGTGGCTACTAGACCGCTCTCCCCTTCTGCCGGAAGTGTGCAAAGTGATAGTATTGAACTCCCTCCACAACAACGAGCTCGGCTCGGGGTGTAACGGGGAGTGGGAAGCAAATACAGTGAACACAGGAAGTGAAATTGAAAAATACAGTGAGAATTAAAACCAAATAGCGCAGTGCAAGCACCTGAAATCGTGCCCCCTGCTCTCTCACAGCAGCAACGCCCGTGAACAGGAACAAGTAATGCACTGAGTGCAAGTTTCACAGTCACACCACAGTGCGAGCACCTAACTCGTGCCCCCTGCAATGAAACAGACAGATTAAAAATTAGAAGCGCTGAGTGAGCACCTTACTCATGCCCCCCGCAAAGGAACTAACAAGTTAAAAAATTTGCAGCGCAGTGCTAGCACCTAACTCGGGCCCCCTGCAAGGCAAGCTAACGCAATAATCGGTAATTATCTCGTACCCTCAAACTGATAGGTTTCAACAGTTACATGAATATGTGGGCAATATCGGCCTTCTCAGTGCTCCGCTCTGTCCCCCGCGCGGCCAGCCGCAGCAAGATGAAGGATGGGAGGGGGAGGGTCTCCCGCGATGAAGCAACTCAGGCCGCTCTCACCTCACAGGTCGCGCAGCCCAGGACTAGGCCCAGCAGCGTCCACCAGTAGCAACCACAGGGCAGTGTAGTCTCACCCGCTGGGCGACCCAGGAGCTCCCCGGCAGGGGCCGTCGCAGCTCTCAGGCGGCGATCGCAGAAGGGGGACGGGACCTCAGGGCTCGCACCACGCCTCCGTGGCCCACCTCGAATCCCCGAAGCCCCGGGCTCACGTTAGGCAGCCCAGGCACACCCGGTCAGGAGGCCCCATCGCGGGTCAAAGTGCCGGCTGGAGTAATTGCGGCAAAGTCGCCTCAGTGCGCCGAAACCAGCATCAGCTAGTAGCGCAGGTCTCCCCTGTTCAGGTTGGTTAAGTTGTTTATATTTATAACTTGGTGGAACCCAGGATTTTGAAAGGATAGGGACCAGGGGCTTGATAGGGGGCTTGGATAGAGGCTTGATCCAGAGAGCTCGCCTAAAGCGCAGCCATTTCCAAGCGCGGCAAGCTCCGCCCCCCCTGGCTTATGGTATTTCATGTAGTAATTTAGCTAGTTTAATTTACAAGAAAGGACCCTTGCAATATTATTATTCTAATTTAGATGCGATTTTTTCTGAACTTCCTATTCAAAAGTATGTACCTGAATTCTGTACATACTAAAGGTAATATAGCTCGTCATATTGGAGAATATTTTCTAACAATAGGTACAATAGATATAGCTGAAGCACACAAGAATAATTTAACATGCATTTTACATGAAGAAGAGAAGATATTTTTGAGTTTAGTTGAGAAAAGGAGAGAGGATTGCCAGAGAAAATCTACAGAACAGAAACAAAAAATTCCTAAATGGGCAGAAAATAAAGAATACACCTTGAATGGCAAAACTCATGCTATGTTGCTGGACTTTGAAAAGGAAGGGAAACTCTGTCTCCACAGGGAGAGAACAAGTTATTATAACAATATATTCATTGGTTCTAGTGAATGTGAACACAATTATAGAGTAATTGGGGGTTGGGGTTTCAAAGATGGTATGGGCGTTGCTATTCTGGAATAGGATTCCCAAAGGTATACCACGTAAATAAAATCACTGGAAGCAATGAAGAAACTAATGGACTAATACGTAGTAAAAGAGCTAGTTTTTCAGAAATTGTAAGTGATATATTTAGTGCATTGATACCTTCAGTGGGAGTGGTTTTAAATACTCAAAGAATCTGCAAATTGTCAACCGTGGTGGATCGCTTATCTACTGACACTGCTGGAGGATTTTTAATGCTCAATACTGAACTAGTTCCGGTGAGGTCAATGGTTTTACAAAATCGACTTGCTCTTGATACATTGTTGGCAAAAGAGGGCGGAGTCTGCAGAATGTTGAAAGCGCAACATTGTTGCACTTACATACCTGACAAAAGTGTAGAACGAAAAGGGTATGTAAGGAATATTACATATTGAGAAAAGGAACTCAAACCACTGGAGGTTGATAGTGGATGGAAGAGACTAACAGATGGTCTCTTTTCTATAGGTAGTTAGTTTTCTAACATAGGGAAAAGTTTTGTGGGTAAAATACTGATGCCAATGGTGGGAATAGCCCTAATAATTTTAGGTATAATAACTTGTTGCAAATGTCGCAAGCGTAAAAGGACATATGCAGTGAATAAGAGAGGAAAGAAAATAAATATTAATTAAAATGAATTAAAAGAGCATAATGGACATTTGTACAAGAAATTGAAAGAGTTCCATGTAAAAAATGAAAAGAATATTAACAGAAAGTTTGAAGAAATTTAGTTGGGTGAAGTGTAAAAGTTGGCATCTGTTTCATTTATTAGTGACGATATAAAATATCATCAAAGAGGGGATTGATGGAGCATGGTTTCACACGTAAAGTGACTTACTTTGACTCAACCCTCTCGAAAATAATGTTAATGTACTAACTAACATATTTTGTCATATTAATATTACATTACGCAACATAGTAGGCATCTAGGGGAAGCTTGTCTATGAGCTTTTATTAACTACAATCCACTTGCAATAAAATGGCTGCTGCCCGGTGGGATTTTCTACTGTGCATGTGTCTGTCATGCTCACGTGACATGCTTGGTGGGAAAATGTTTGCTTCTGCGCAATAGAACTAAGATGGCTGTTCTGTGTCCTAACGTGCAGGAAGCTTGCATCGCTGCTTTGATAAGCTGTTTGTTTTTGCTTAATATCTAATGCAATAGTTTAAATAAAATAATGGGAATAGAGTAGAAAGAAGTGGTGTACAATGCATTCGTTTTATTCTGTGTCTCTAAAACTGTTTCTTTTCTATTTTTACATGTTAAGTATTCTGGGCTTAAATATACTGCTGAACTCCATCTTTGGAAAAACTGCGCCTCTGCGACAGAAGCTCTGAGCCACTGAAGCTGTGGCATTGAACTCAAGCCAATCGGACATGGATGGCAAGAACTATGGGAAGAGAGAACTTTTCACCCTGCCAGAGGAAGCTGAATTGAATAAAATGTTTTTAATAGCTTATTGTTACATTTCACAAAAGGGCGGAATAAAAGTACATGGGAAGATAAATTTATGGGAGGGAACAATTTGAACATGATTGACAAGTTACATCAGAAGAATATGGTGTGATGACAACTCCTCGTTCTTTGTCCAATACAATTGTGGGATTCACACATTTGCAACATTTGGGGATGGTACACTGACCTGGAAAATAGTATAACTAAGGTAGGCTTAGCTAGTTAGACTGTCCAACTTGTCCGAATAGCTGACCTGTCACTGACCCAATGCACTCAATAGGTGATCGGGAGCAGAGTTGCTGGCGGAGCACTCTGTCAGAAGATTCGATAACCCAATCCGGATTCTGGGACGGAGATCGATGACCCAATCGGGGTTCGACTGTAAGCTGCGGAGAGGGTTTACAATGCTGGCGTTTGAACTTTAGCTGTGGTGCTGGTCTTAGCCTGTGGTGGTCCTGTCCTGCTTCAATTTGGCACGTAACCTGTCCTGATTCTGATCTGCACCTGTTCTTTACTGCTGGCACCTGTACTTTGGGATTCTTATTCTTTGACTCAGCCCGTGGCCAGGGTTGGTCATCACACCATTCTAGGTAACTACAAAGTGTGGGTTTGTCATATGTTCTCTTCAAATCGTTTGCATATGTTCATGTTTAAATCTGCATAATTCTGAATAGAATAAGAAATTAATTGAATTCATGGGTTCAAACTTTCAAAAAAATGTTCTTAGATAAAAGAACTTAAACTTTCCCCGAGTTTGTGGTCATTTATGAAATGCCAAATGTTATTTTTTTCTACCTATATTTCTTGCTAACTCCCTTGATCCTTTAGGACTTTAAGTATCGGTGACTTGGATTGGTAAGACAAATTGTATAGATTCTGTATGGTAAAATCCCAATTGATTGAGTGCAGGTTTGCCTGTTTAATGTATACACAGTTCCATGGCCCAGGTGAGTATGTTGAGCAGGTGAGCCGATGCTCTATCACTACTACTCACCCGTGAGGGTCTCAAGGCGCTGGTGGAGGGGGGTTTCGCAGTTTCCAGTCCATCAATGAGAGGGTCTGTCGAAGAGCCAGGTTTTTAGGTTTTTTGTGAAGATGGGGAGAGGTGTTGTCTGTCTGGGGTGGAGAGGGAGGGCGTTCCAGGCTCTTGCCATGAGGAAGGAGAAGGAGTGGCCGCCTTATCTGGTCTTTTTGGTGCAGGTGACCACGGCATAGGAGAGCTTGGCTGATCGCAGGGTCCTTTGGGGTGCGTGGAATTGGAGTCGGCTGTTCAGGTATGCAGGTCCGGTGTCGTGGAGGGCCTTGTGAGTGTGGGTGAGCATCTTGAAGGTGACTCTAGCTTTGATGGGGAGCCAGTGGAGTGTGCACAGATGCTGGGAGAAGTGGCAGTGTCTTGGCAGGTTGAGGACCAGTCTTGCGGCGGCGTTCCTTGCGTGTGAGGTTTTTGTTTATTCCGGCATCGAGTACATTGCTGTAGTCGAGTCTCTGGTGACCAAGGCATGAGTGACGGTCTTTCTGTCTTCGAGGGGGATGCATTTGAAGTCTTGCATAAGAGTTGGAGAGTGTGGAAGCAAGAGGACGAGACAGCGTTGATCTGGCGGTCCATTTTGAGTTCGGAGTCCAGGTTGATTCCCAGGTTGAGTGCGTGGTCCGTGGGGGTGCGTGGAATTCCGAGGGCAGGGGGCCACAAGGTGTCATTCCAGGCATCGGTGTGTGGGCCCATGATGAGTACTTCTGTTTTGTTGGTGTTTATTTGAAGGCACTTGTTTTTAATCCATTTGGTGACGGCTTCCATGCAGTCTCAAAAATTGTGTCTGGCGGTGTTGGGTTTGTTGGATAGGGAGGAGATGAGTTGGGTGTCGTCTGCGTATTACACAATGTTGAGTCCATAGGTTCTGACGATGGGGTCGAGCAGAGCCATGTAGATGTTGAAGAGCGTTGGGCTGAGGGATGACCCCTGGGGGACTCTGCAGGTGCTTGGTGTAGGGTCCGAGAGGAAAGGGGGAGTCTGACCCGCTGCATTCGGCCGGAGAGGAAGAAGAGGATCCAGTCGAGGGCCTTGTCTTGAATCCCTGCGTCATGGAGTCTGTGTATTAGGGTGCGGTGAGAGACTGTGTTGAACACCGCATAGAGGTCGAGGAGGATGAGAGCTGCTGTTTCTCCTTTGTCCAGTAGGGTGCGGGTGTTGTCTGTTGCGGCGAATAGGGCAGTTTCCGTGCTGTGTTTTTTTCTGAAGCCGGATTGGGCGGAGTGGAGGATGTTGTGCTCTTTGATGAATGTGGCGAGTTGGCTGTTGATGGCTTTCTCAATGACTTTCGCTGGGAAGGGGAGCAGGGAGATGGGTCTGTAGTTTTTGAGGTCGGTGGGGTCAGCCAAGGGTTTCTTGAGGAGGGGGTTGATCGCGGCGTGTTTCTAGTCATCGGGGAATGATGTGGTTGCAAGGGAGAGGTTGATGGTGTGGCAGAGCATGGGTGCGATGGTGTTGGTGGCTTTGTTGAAGATGTGGTGGGGACAGGGGTCCGTGTGGGCACCAGAGTGGATTACATTTATCATCTTCATTGTGTCTTCGTGTTGCGTGTTTATCTAGGTTCCTGATCGATACTGTAACCTTATGCCCCTATTCGGCTATAAATCCATTTATTCCCTATATTGGCATAACCGTTCAAGTGCGATTTTCAGAAAGTCATCTCTGGCCTCACACGAACAGAGCCACATTCCAGCATAGTTCTCTGCCACTTCCTTTGCAACCAATTAGTGCAATGACAGAGCAGAAGTCACTATCTGATATTCCTAGATAAACACTCCGAGTTCTTCAACAAGATAAAAACTCAGCAAACCTGGAAATCCCCGCTAGCTGTGTTTTGATTAGTAATGGAACTCTAATGAGCAACTGATAACTATCACTTCCTAGTGACATCTTTAATTGACGTCTTATGTCCAGCAAACTTGCGTCAAACCCGGCACCTGTCAGGTATAAATATTACCAACGTTGCCTTAAGCAATGAGACCAACAAGAGCTGTCGTGCTGTTGTAAGCTGTCGTGCACCCTGTGTGCATCCCATTGCTGCTGCAGGCAGTACACTGCTGCTGTTGTCCCTTGGTGGTGAAGCTACTGATACCATTATCGCTGCTAAAGCGCGAACGATGGTGCAGTACGCTTAGGAGCTGAACAGCCGTCCCTCTACGAAGAGCCCAGCAGATTCCAGCTGCCGCGGACGCTGTCCCCCGCCTCCTCCTCCCGACGCGCTGAAGAAGAGCCGCTGCCTTTCTCCTGCAGAGAAATCCAGCTCCAGCGTTTCCGGTCTGCCCTCGCGGGTGACTGGGATATTGAGTGTCCCCTGAAGGAAATACCAGACTTCCATCATTCTATTCAGAGGTATGGTGTTGACTAAACCCTTAGACGAGAATTCTTGAAGCAAACCTTGGCAAAACCAACTTAACTTAAAGCTACTTACTTACTCCCCTTCCACGTGTTAGGCTTAGGTCAGGCACACTGGGGTAGGCGTAGTTAGAAGCACCAGTTGAGTATGTTAGCCTAATGTATATATGAATGTATATATGTTTTATTACTTTTAAACCATTGTATGGCTAAGAAACCATATCAATGCTTTTACAGTTCTATTTCGCAATACTTATCTTACTGTACGTACTTTTTATCATAACAAGTCTTGCAACTGTGGCAATACATTTCTCTTGTACGAGAAGAAAGACTGTTCAATAAATGTTAACCCTTTATTGACAAACGCCCGTCTCTCTATTCTCTACATCTCGTGACAGTAAACTGCACTAAACTGACTGGGTGAAATACCTGTCTATTGTTTCACACGACCCTAGAGATTGACTCTTGATCTGAGGAGCAAAGTTGTCATGTTGCACGGTTGTTGGAAAGCTGAATCCCTTCTTGTCTGTGCCAGGGAAGCTGATCACTTCCCATGCAGAGAAGAAAGTTTCCAGTGACCTCTGAGCTAGTTGGTAACACACCCAATTAAGTTTAGCATAGTCAGTGGAGGCCTGGAATATCCTCAGTTCCACGTCGATTCTACTGTTTATGTTATTCCAATGCGCAGGGCCTAGTGGGAAACTAGGAACTACACTACATGGAGCCCAACGTTTGGTAAGGCGATAAACTAACGCAAGATGGTACTGGGCTATAATCGCTGCAGGAGACGAGAATATCTCAATATCGGAATCAATTTGGAGTAAAAACATCACAGAGCCGGAACTTGAAAACTTATGGCAGAAATCATGGGAAAAATGTTGGACTTTTATTAAACCAGCACGTCTAAAGAGAAATCACTTGTTTACACTGCATAGGGCATACTGGACACCTAAAAACTTGTCTAAATTCAAAGGAGCAAGCACAAAATCCTGCCCTAAGTGTGGGCTTGAAAGTGCAGACGATATACACATGTTTCATAGATGCCCGCAACTGGATCTCTTCTGGCAGGCAGTAGGTAACACTCTATGTCGGATATTGGGAACAAACCTAAAAGTGAGTACAACTTTAATTATTTTTGGGATATGTACCGAATTTAATGTAAGTAACGTGAGGTTAACTAGAAAACAAGAAAACTTGTTATTTGTTTTGATACTTCTTGCTAGAAGAGAGATATGCCTGAATTGGATTAAACCAGTACCACCTTTACCTGAGGGCTGGCTAAACTCCATTATAACAACTCATAAACTTGATAGGAAGGAAAACCCTCCAAAAGGTTTAACTTCTGGGAAATTTGGGAAAATTACTGTACTAGTAATATGTAAGGGAAATCTGACAACACATTAATAAGTCCAATGATTAATGCGGTGACAATAATTCAGACGGGAATAATTCCCCGCCGAGTGGCCATGATGGCTAGCTCTCACCCCCTCCGCTATGAATTATTGAATATGGTAAAGGATAAGGAGGACTAAACACGACAGATCCACCAAAGGGGTACTCTATGTAATCGGTAAAGTAAAGAATAAGAGTGAAGGAACAAAAGTGGAAGTCCTAAAGTTCTCCGCTGCACTTCCTTATACATTTCATGCGCAAATGAGGACAAAAAAAAAAAACCTTGGCAAAACCAACTTAACTTAAAGCTACTTACTTACTCCCCTTCCACGTGTTAGGCTTAGGTCAGGCACACTGGGGTAGGCGTAGTTAGAAGCACCAGTTGAGTATGTTAGCCTAATGTATATATGAATGTATATATGTTTTATTACTTTTAAACCATTGTATGGCTAAGAAACCATATCAATGCTTTTACAGTTCTATTTCGCAATACTTATCTTACTGTACGTACTTTTTATCATAACAAGTCTTGCAATTGTGGCAATACATTTCTCTTGTACGAGAAGAAAGACTGTTCAATAAATGTTAACCCTTTATTGACAAACGCCCGTCTCTCTATTCTCTACATCTCGTGAAAGTAAACTGCACTAAACTGACTGAGTGAAATACCTGTCTATTGTTTCACACGACCCTAGAGATTGACTCTTGATCTGAGGAGCAAAGTTGTCATGTTGCACGGTTGTTGGAAAGCTGAATCCCTTCTTGTCTGTGCCAGGGAAGCTGATCACTTCCCATGCAGAGAAGAAAGTTTCCAGTGACCTCTGAGCTAGTTGGTAACACACCCAATTAAGTTTAGCATAGTCAGTGGAGGCCTGGAATATCCGCAGTTCCACGTCGATACTACTGTTTATGTTATTCCAATGCGCAGGGACTAGTGGGAAACTAGGAACTACACTACATTCATTGGTGAGAGCTGTCCAGTTGTCGATCGTTGGGTTCATGGTATTGGGGCGGTTGGTGAGGGTTCAGTGTGTTGGCTGTCTTCATCGAAGTTGTAGTAGATGCTCTTGATTTTGTGGTGGACAAAGGTGCTCAGTTTGTCGCAGAGGTCTTGTGAGGGTGGAATGTCGGTGGACTCACTGGAAGGTTGGGCGAACTCCTTTATGATGTTGAAGAGTTCTTTGCTGTTGTGTGCGTGGGTGGAGATTCTGTCTTCGATCGCTTTTTTCCTTGTTTTTCCGATAAGTTGGTGGTGGACTTTGGTGGCGGCTCTGAAGTTGTTTTGGGCTTCTGTGGATTTGGTGTTCCTCCAGTCCTTTTTGAGGTGGCGGCAGGTGCGTCATGACTCTCGAATTTTGGTGGTAAACCATCCAGCTTTCTTGGCATGGGTGTTGTTGTTGAGGGGGGCTAAGGTTTTGGCGCTGTCGTGATTCATCTCTGCAGGGTTTGGACTGCGGCGCTGGGGTCATCGTTTTCAGCGACAGTAGGGGTGGATTTGCTGAGTGATGAGGTTAGCTGGTCATTGGTGATTCTGGTCCAATTTCTTTGTGGGAGCAGCTGCTGGTGTCTGTGGATGGCTTTGTGTTCTGAAGGTGAATTGGACACATCAATGGTAGATCCATGGGAGTTCGGTTGTGTGGTTGAAGGTGATGGAGTTTCCTGTTGTGAAGAGGGGGTCGAGGGTGTGTCCTGCTGTGTGCGTGGGTTCGGTCACGATCTGGCGGAGTCCAATGTTGTGGAGGTTGTCCAAGAGGGATGTGGTACTGGGGTCCAGTAGGTTGTTGAGGTGGAAGTTGAGGTCTCCAATGGGTGCAGAAAGAGGGAAGAGAAGTGCAGAAAGAGGGATGAGACATGCAGTAGGTTGTCAAGGTGGAAGTTGAGGTCTCCCAGGGGTGCAGAAAGAGGGAAGAGAAGTGAAGAAAGAGGGACAAGACATGCAGAAAGAGTTAACAGGGGTAACAGAAGAAGGCAAGAGGGGTGCAGAAAGAGGCAGAAGAGGTGCAGAAAAAACAACAGAGGTAGAGAAACAGGCAGGAGAGGTGCAGATAGAGCAAACAGGCTTGCAGAAAGGCGGAAGAGGGGGCAAAAGAGGCAAGAGGGGTGCAGAAAGAAACAACAGAGGTGTGGAAAGAGGTAAGAGAGGTACAGAAGAAAGAAGGGAGAGGTGCAGAAAGAAGGGAGGTACCGAAAGCAGAAAAGATGTGCTGAAAGAGGCATGAGAAGTGCATTTGAAGGACGAAAGGTGCAAAAAGAAGCAAGAGAAATGCAGAAAGAGGCAAGAGAGGTGCAGAAAGAAGCAAGAGTGGGTTGTGCACTATTAGTACCAATTTAAAACCTGCATTTCGCAATAACTAACAGGTGACCATTCCAGGTTTGAAAAGGGCCTTCCACCATGCTGTAACACTTGTCGCTCCATTTTTGGTAATGTTTGAGTTGTTTAAGCTAGAAACATGTTTTTTTTGTTCAAATTTGAAGATTATGAAGCAGATGATGGATTATGAGGCAAATGCGGAAAATGTGTAATTATGCAAAAATCGGTGCAGCCGAACAGTCACAAAATTTCAGCAGCCCTGCTCATACCTCTGACTAGGTCCAGAAGTGCTCCTTAGTCGTTCCTTCTTTTTTGTCTCAGTGAGTTTATAGTTTAGCTTCTATGTAAACAAGAAAGACTAACCTTGAGGTTACCACTCCACTCCACAACACTACAATACCACATAATTACTCTCCATAACACATAATCTCACTCTACATAATTCCTATACACTAAATACCACATACTTTCTATCCACATAATTTCACTGCCCAACATACCGCATAATTCCACTACACACAACATACATCCAATGCACTCCAAAAAACATTAGTAAAAAACTTTTACCAATAGCCGTAACCTTCGCAAATACAAGAGATACCAAGAAGGCTTCTTGGTCCCCAAAGTCTCTCAGGAGTAAAGTGGACTTCACCCCCCTACCAGTAGTGGGCCAGGAGGCATGTTTGCAGATTGGTGGAGAAAGGGGGGTATGGCCTCTGAAGACTTCCTAGCAATCCCACTGTATAGGACTTACTGGAGGTAACAGGAGGGGTAGTTAGCCCCCAAGGACACCCTTGGGGACAACTACCCCTTCTATTACCTCCAGTAAGTCCCACACAGCAGGATTGCTAAGTTCTCATAGCAGGCCACGCCTCCTTTGCTCATCACTCTGCAAACGCGCTCCCTGGCGCACTCTTTTATGGGGATTGAAGTACCCTTCGCTGCTAGGGGTCCTAAGGGGCCAATTAGCCTACTTGTCACCTCCAGTAAGTCACACACAGTGGGATTGCTGAGACGTGGACACAGGACACGCCCCCTTTCTCCACCACTATGCAAACGCGCCTCCTGGTGCACTCTTGGGTGGGGGATGAAGTCCCCTTGCCACCTGAGGTTCCCTGGGAGCCAAATAGCCCTCCTGTTATCTCCAGTAAGCCACACACAGCTGGATTGCTAAGCGGTGGTCGAAGGCCACGGCCCCTTTTACACCAGTCTGCAAACGCAGCTCCTGGTGCCCTGCTGCTTGGGGGATGAAGTCCACTTTAGTCCTGAAGTCCTCAGGACACACGGGGACCTCATTGCCCCATCAGCAGTGCACCACTGGCCCGTGTCTGATGATCGGGGAACAATAGAGTTTTGGGCAAGATTTGCAGGCTCATTTCAACCGAACTCCCCTATAGAAAAAACATTATTTTTTCCTTCAATATGAGAAAAATATGTATGGCTGTATTATATAAATTGTCGCGTAGTTTCTGTAATACATCATCAGATTGTATTCATTGAAAGAATACAATGTATGTTGTGTCAGCAAGTGAAGTAACTTGTATGACTTTGAAAGTCTTTTCACTATGTTTATACTTTTGTCCGATCACATGGTTGTTTATTTTAATCATTGTGTTATGCTAACACTGTTACTCGTGAACAAGGGGCTTTTAGCTCCGAAACGCGTAGAGTGTTTATCTAAGCCTAAATAAATACCGCTTGCAACAATTGTTGTCTATGGCATGCTGCTTTGTTCAAAGAGGAGAAAGTGTTGGCGTATGTTAAGGGATTCGCCATCCCACCATGGAACTCCGTCATCTGAGGCTGGGTTAAGGTGACTGCGCTTCGCTTTTGCTGTGCGATATATATATCAGAACCAGACTCCTCCAATAATGTATGGTTCTCAATTGGTCTATTCCATGAAGTATTCTATTGAAGAAATCCAAACTTTGGCCAACAACTGCTGGAACACATCATGGCTGTAAAAGGGATCAGAGTATGGCAGCGTTAGCAGCTTTTTGAATATCTCAGTATCATGAACATGCACCACAGACAAAGACTAAGAGATAAAATGTAAAACAACATTTTAGGGGTTTCTACTAAAATGTTGAGTGTCTGCTCGAGTAGTGCAAAGCATTACACCAATTTACTTACTATTATTAAGCATTTGCAATGCATTCTGTCTCGCCTTTGGGACCTTATATGTATTTAGCTATGCAGCACATTAGCCTGGGTGCTGAAACAGCTACTGTTCTTTAACATGGAGGGAAAGTAAGCAACAAACTGTGGAACAAGGCAGGTATGGGAACACATGGAGAGAAATACTGCCTATCAGCGTTAAATTGTATTGTTCCAAGCTCTCTCTTTAATGTAACATCACCCCCTTCGGTATTCATATCACTGAAAATACAATATTTGAAAACAATATTGTCTACCAGTGCTCGTTGAATGTAAGGTTCTATTGCCTGGAATCTAGGGAATGCTAAAGTGATTCTGGTATTTTACTGACCTCTGCTGGTCGTTTTCTATCAAGAAAGTTAATTATGCTCATTTGCCAGAAACATAATAAAGAAAAGTCCCTAAGTATTTTACTGACCTTTACTGATAGCGTTCTATCAAGACAATAATTAGAATCAGTTGAACAAGCAGAAAGCAATTCTGGTATTTTACTGACCTCTACTGGTCATTTTCTATCAAGAAAGTTAAATAGAGGTAGTTGAAGAGAAAAAAAGTCCCTAAGCAAAGGCGGAAGCAGAAAAGTCCTAGGGCTGATCTCCAGATCCCACAAAGTACATACAACAGTTCTTCCAGACAACGCAAGCACTGTCTAGTCTTGATCTAAAAAGGTCCGAAGTTCCAACACAAGCTGCGGAGCACTATAGGAGCACCTATGCAACCCATAGTAAATCCAGTCCCATAAAACTTTAACTGTCATTTTCACCTGTCACCTCACACAGAACATCAAAATGAGGCCAAGGAAAAAATTGAATTATTTTGTAAGAATCTTATGTGATTTTGGTAATTTCCGCTTGTTAGTTGTAATTCCTGAGATTACACTACTAAACAATGTCATGTATTAATTACACACCATTCACGGAAAAAATGTAGGGTGAGTGTATGGAAACAACGCCAACAACCAGAATGCGGGTGGCTGCTGTTTAAGGTGCTCAAATTTACCTCATTTTGTAGCTTTGTAGTTTGGTCTGCCCTGTTCAATGAAGCACTGGGCCAGGGTCAGACTAATTTGCATATAGCCAGGTTTTGAACTGGGATGGTGCAGTGAGCTAAAAAACGGTGATGGATCAAGCCCTGATCTTTGGACTGGGTAAGAGTGGTCTGCTTAATTCAGACACACTGTTCATCACCAACCCCTTTTCAGTATTGCTTTTGGCCACTATAGCAGTGGCAGGGTATGCTCAGACATGAGTCCCTTGCTCACTGCACCATCAGGATTCAAGCAAGCCGGGCCGACGACGGCTGTAATGCCAGAAACCAGTCCCCGGAAGCTTGGTTCCTTTCCGGTAAAGAATTGGCTTTGTAGTTTGGTCTGCCCTGTTCCCATGATGCACTGGGCCAGGGTCAGACTAATTTGCATATAGCCAGGTTCTGAACTGGGATGGTGCAGTGAGCTAAAAAACGGTGATGGATCAAGCCCTGATCTTTGGACTGGGTAAGAGTGGTCTGCTTAATTCAGACACTCTGTTCATCACCAACCCCTTTTCAGTATCGCTTTTGGCCACTATAGCAGTGGCAGGGTATGCTCAGACATGAGTCCCTTGCTCACTGCACCATCAGGATTCAAGCAAGCCGGGCCGACGACGGCTGTAATGCCAGAAACCGGTCCCCGGAAGCTTGGTTCCTTTCCGGTAACGAATTGGCTTTGTAGTTTGGTCTGCCCTGTTCCCATGATGCACTGGGCCAGGGTCAGACTAATTTGCATATAGCCAGGTTCTGAACTGGGATGGTGCAGTGAGCTAAAAAACGGTGATGGATCAAGCCCTGAGCTTTGGACTGGGTAAGAGTGGTCTGCTTAATTCAGACACTCTGTTCATCACCAACCCCTTTTCAGTATCGCTTTTGGCCACTATAGCAGTGGCAGGGTATGCTCAGACATGAGTCCCTTGCTCACTGCACCATCAGGATTCAAGCAAGCCGGGCCGACGACGGCTGTAATGCCAGAAACCGGTCCCCGGAAGCTTGGTTCCTTTCCGGTAAAGAATTGGCTTTGTAGTTTGTTCTGCCCTGTTCCTATGATGCACTGGGCCAGGGTCAGACTAATTTGCATATAGCCAGGTTCTGAACTGGGATGGTGCAGTGAGCTAAAAAACGGTGATGGATCAAGCCCTGATCTTTGGACTGGGTAAGAGTGGTCTGCTTAATTCAGACACTCTGTTCATCACCAACCCCTTTTCAGTATCATTTTGTAGCTCAACATTTGCTCTTGTGTCCAAGATTACTTCAAGGATGCATGTCACACTAAAATAGAGCACCAAAGGCCGGTTTTGCATTTTACGTAATTTTGTGTAATGCTTCTGAAATTTTGCATAATTACGCACCTGCAAATTTTGTACACACCTAATCAACACACTACCTATACAAGCTACACGACAAACACTTCTATAAAGTAGCATGTCAACTGTCTGCACAGGCTCTTCAGTGCCTTGTTAGAGATCTGAGGAACTATGTAATTATACTGTAATGCAATGCCTCGCTTCCAGTAACGGAGGCAGAAAATAGAGGATTAAACTGTTTATAACACATGCGTCCGTATCTAGCAGTGTTTGAATGTTCTCAGAGTGGGAATCACCTTCCTGTCTTATTCTATTTTAATAAGATGACTTTAAATGTTCAAAAACCTGACATTAGTGATGAAGTACCCAGGGGCAAACATGTGCCAAGGAATGCAAATGCCACCCTGTGTGGGCGTAGTGCACACTATACTTCACACTCCTCTTCTTTCATCACTATTTTTCATTCCTTTTTACTTTTACCTCTGAAAATACAGGTGTGGGCTGGAAATATGGAAGGCAGAATATCAACAGGTTACAATGACCAGAATATTGAGGGGCAACATATCGAATGGTAACTTTGTATAGATATGCTGTACCTAATGCGACACATACATAGCTTAGTGAAAAGTATATCTTCAAGCTACGTAGAGTTAAGAATAATAATTGCACTCCCCCTATGCATTTGTACATATATATTGTTCCACCCACTTCTGTTGTCATAAAATTTAGACCCATTCTTCCTTTAATAGGTGAGATTCGTGGATAAGGAAAAATTTACTCTCTGATAGTCTCATATATTCCAAGATCTTATTTCTTCTCTGCGAGACCCTCAGACCATTTACATTCCAGGTCGTTATTTCTAATTCTTTTATCCTGACGTTAACCATAAAATGTTGTGTCTACTTCCTCTATGTTTTACATTGACGATTGAGGCCAGAAATGTACTTTCATCTTCAAATGAGGACAATCGTTTTTTTTTTGGTTTTTTTCCCACTTGTTATTGTTATTGTTATTGTTATTTTAATTTTATACCGCGCCTAATCACCTGCAGGCCTCTAAGCGCCAGGAAAAGATGGTACAGGACAACAACATAACGAAGTCAGAGCAAAGAGCAGCATTCCGGTTATGCTATGCTCAGGCTTCTCCTAAACAATAGCGTTTTTAACTTGCTTCCCAACCATTGTGAACTAAAGATATACATATTTTTTTGACAGAAGAAACCACTCCCCACCCCATGGGGAAACCTCCCCTTCTACTATCAGAGGAAAACCTCCGGTTTCAGGCTCTTTTTCTACCCAGGGTTTTTCTTTTTTTCAAAAGTGCTATACGGATTAAGTACTCTTAATTTTACATAGCAGGGCATTTGCTTCGGCCGGATCTCTGAATGTGTACATTTTACTGTCCCACATAACTTTAAGGGAAGCTGGAAATCGCAAATTTGCTGAGGCACCCAGCTTTTTCAATTCCTGCATAACCTTCCCTAACTCCCATTGTTTTTCTTGGGTCATGTGGGATATATCTGATCTAATGCGGAATGTCCATGCGTGTCTCTTATAATCTCTAGCTTTCAAACCTCTTGCCAATATCTTCTCCTTTAACATGTATGTCCTGAAATTAACCAGGATTTTCCTGGGTTTTTTCTTGGCAGGCTTTTTTATATATGGATCACGTTGAACTCGCTGTATATCTTCTTCTAGACTTTTCTTATCAATATCAAGATGTAACTCTAATAGGAGGTTTACTACAAAAGTCATTACGTCTTCACCTTCTGCATCTTCAGGAATGTTTAAAAATCTGATGTTGTTTCTTCTGGCAGCATTTTCTAGACTTTCTAGCTTATCTTTCAGGGATCTATCCTCGCTTCTTAATGCCTGTATTTCTTGTGTGTTTTTATCCACTTGCTTTGTTAGGTTCTCCACCACTTCCTCTATAGCGCCCACTCTATCAGAGATTGCGTTCATCTTAGTTTCAAGTATTTCGCAGGTGGATTGTATCTTTAGTTGGTTATTCTCAGAGAACGCAAACTTATCCCTGATATCTGTTAACAAAGTTGTTAAAAGTCCCTCCGTTAGCGAGGTCGCTCCCTTTTCCCTTGCTATGTCTATGGTGTTTGATGCACCCACTTCAATTCCTTTTCCATTCATGGTGGCGCCTTCTATATTGGCCTGTACAAATGGAGAAGCGTGAGGCGGTACAGGAGGTAAGTCTATTGCGTCCTCATCTACCTCTTGCGTGAAAGGCTCATACCTATTCTCGAGTGGAACTGGCTCTATTAACCCCCTATTAGCACACCCTAATTGACAAGAGTGACTGGTTTCCTCTACTACTATTGCTATGTTTGGATCTCCCGCGTTTTTTGCTGATACCGATTCTGAATTCTGTACCTTAAAAATAGATCTTAATGATGGAGTGACTCTTGTGCCGCACGTTCTCCTCATTTTATTTTTGGCAAGATTTTTTCGTTCCTTCTTTGAGGGGGTATTATTAAGGGGGTTTGCAGCTTTAACTTTTACTTTTCTGTTTGAGCTTGGGCTTTTTGCTTCTTTCGTCTCTTTTATTGTTACTGTAGGTTGATCTCCTGCCGTGTTTAAATCTGCAATTTTATAAGCAGAGCTCTCCGCTCCACAGATCTCCCTGCTCCTAAGTGTATATCGGTTTGGTTTGTTCTCCTCTACTTCCGATAATGAATTCTTAGCTTGGTTTTCCTGTAACTCGCTCTCCCTTTAGTAATGTAACTTTGACCCCCAGTCTCTCCTCTTTTGCCTTACTGTCGACATTAAAGTACAGAAAACATTTTGTTCACAGGTTACTGGTGATAATCGTATCAGACATGCAGGAGCTGAGCTTGTGCGAAGTTCCACTCTGGCCGAAACTCCCCTTCTAATTGCCAGGCCTGCGGCTGCTTCAGCCCAGCGTCCACCAGTAAATAGCAAATCCTCTCCTGCCGCTACTTCTCTGCTCTTTAGATGGGCTAGGCGCCTCTGCACCTGGCATCCTTATCTCCTATGCCCCTTAGCTGCCACACCCACCAAAAGACCTTCAGAAAAAGCGCGTTTTTTCAAATAGGTACACTCCTCAAAAAGCGTCTTTGTCTGCTTCTTGTTGCAGAAAACAATATTATATATACCGTTTTACTGGCTTGAGCTTAAATCCTTTCAGTACACTATATCGCCATGAAGGCACACTGTGGCCCCCCTGACATGTGTTTGCCTCCCTGTTTAGCTCTCTGTTTAACCGGGCCTCTAATCAGTTTCAGGTTTAACACTGCAACGCTACACCAAAAGCGAAAACACACTCACCGGCTCCTGTCGAAATGCAGAGACTATCGCTCACCGTGGGGCAGAGTCTGTGTACACTTTTCAGTCTCTCCACTCTCCTCTCCACGACTCCCCGCCTCTGCCCTGGGAGGCAATCCAGGTGTCCCGAATGTCCCACAGCCGGCGTTAGAGCCTCAAGCTTCAAGCCGAAGAACCCACTGCGCAAATCTCTCCCGAACTTGCCAGAACGCCAAACCACGATTCCAATCGGTAAGAGCTTCTACTTTTAACTTTACCGACAGTGTTGGCGTATGTTAAGGGATTCGCCATGCCACCATGGAACGCCGTCATCTGAGGCTGGGGTAAGGCGGCTGCGCTTCGCTTTTGCTGTGGGATATATATATCAGAAATAGACTCCTCCAATTGCGTATGGCTCTCAATTGGTCTATTCCATGAAGTATTCTATTGAAGAAATCCAAACTTTGGCCAATAACTGCTGGAACACATCATGGCTGTAAAAGGGAGCAGAGTATGGCAGCGTTAGCAGCTTTTTGAATATCCCAGTATCTCAGTCATGAATATGTACCACAGACAAAGACTAAGAGATGAAATGTGATACAAAACTTTAGGGGTTTCTACTAAAATGTTGAGTATGCGCTCAAGTAGTGCAAAGCATTACATCAATTTACTTACTATTAACAAGCATTTGCAATGCATTCTGTCTCGCCTTTGGGACCTTATATGTATTTAGCTATGCAGCACATTAGCCTGGGTGCTGAAACATTTACTGTTCTTTAACATGGAGGGAAAGTAAGCAACATACTGTGGAACATGGCAGGTATGGGAACACAGGGAGAGAAATACTGCCTATCAGCGTGAAATTGTATTGTCCCAAGCTCTCTCTTTAATATAACATCAGCCCTTTCGGTATTCATATCACTGAAAATACAATATTTGAAAACAATATTTTCCACCAGTGCTCGTTGAATGTAAGGTTCTATTGCCTGGAATCTAGGGAATGCTAAATTGATTCTGGTATTTTACTGACCTCTGCTGGTCGTTTTCTATCAAGAAAGTTAAATATGCTCATTTGCCAGAAAAATAATAAAGAAAAGTCCCAAAGTAGAAAGCAATTCTGGTATTTTACTGACCTCTACTGATAGCGTTCTATCAAGACAGTTAATTAGAAGCAGTTGAACAAGCAGAAAGCAATTCTGGTATTTTACTGACCTCTACCGGTCATTTTCTGTAAATACAGTTAAATAGAGGTCGTTGAACAAAAAAAAGTCCCTAAGCAAAGGCGGAAGCAGAAAAGTCCTAGGGCAGATCTCCAGATCCCAAAAAGTACATACAACAGATCTTCCAGACAACGCAAGCACTGTCTAGTCTTGACCTAAAAAGGTCCGAAGTTCCAACACAAGCTGCGGAGCACTATAGGAGCACCTATGCAACCCATAGTAAATCCAGTCCCATAAAACTTTAACTGTCATTTTCACCTGTCACCTCACACAGAACATCAAAATGAGGCCAAGGAAAAATTTGAATTATTTTGTAAGAATCTTATGTCATTTTGGTAATTTCCGCTTGTTAGTTGTAATTCCTGAGATTACACTACTAAACAATGTCATGTATTAATTACACACCATTCACGGAAAAAATGTAGCGTGAGTGTATGGAAACAATGCCAACAACTAGAATGTGGGTGGCTGCTGTTTAAGGTGCTTAAATGTACCTCATTTTGTAGCTCAACATTTGTTCTTGTGTCCAAGATTACTTCAAGGATGCATGTCACACTAAAATAGAGCACCAAAGGCCGGTTTTGCATTTTACGTCATTTTGTGTAATGCTTCTGAAATTTTGCATAATTACGCACCTGTAAATTTTGTACACAGTCCACACCTAATCAACACACTACCCATACAAGCTACACGACACACACTTCTATAAAGTAGCATGTCAACTGTCTGCACAGGCTCTTCAGTGCCTTGTTAGAGATCTGAGGAACTATGTAATTATACTGTAATGCAATGCCTCGCTTCCAGTAACGGAGGCAGAAAATAGAGGATTAAACTGTTTCAATCAATCAATCAAGGATTTATGTAGCGCACTACTCACCCAGAGGGTCTCAAGGCGCTGGGGGAGGGGGGGGTCCGCTACTGCTTGAACAGCCAGGTCTTGAGTTGCTTCCTGATGGTGAGGTGGTCCTGGGTCAGGCGGAGGTGGGTCGGGAGGGAGTTCCATGCCTTGGCGGCGAGGTAGGAGAAGGACCGTCCCCCTGTGGTGGCTCTTCGGATGCGGGGGACGGCGGCGAGGGCGTGGCCGGTCGATCGAAGCTGGCGTTTCGGAGCGTAGAAGTTGAGGCGGCTGTTGAGGTATCCTGGGCCTTGGTTGTGTAGGGCTTAATGTGCGTGGGTGAGGAGTCGGAAGCTGATTCTCTTGTTGACCGAGAGCCAGTGCAGGTCTCTCAGGTGTCCGGAGATGTGGCTGCGACGGGGGATGTCCAGGATGAGTCGTGCTGAGGCGTTCTGGATCCGCTGAAGTCTCTTCTGGAGTTTGGCGGTGGTTCCGGCATAGAGGGAGTTGCCGTAGTCCAAACGGCTGGTGACGAGGGCCTGGGTGACCGTCTTCCTGGTCACTTTGTTTACAACACATGCGTCAGTATCTAACAGTGTTTGGATGTTCTCAGAGTGGGAATCACCTTCCTGTCTTATTCTATTTTAATAAGATGACTAACCCCTTCGCTGCTGGCCCGTTTCCGCCGCTGTGCGGTAAACAAACGAACAGGGGCAGGCCATGACGAACCCCAGCCGTCATCAGCACACGAGCACCGTAGTGCATGACGGCTGGGGTTCGTCACCAGCATACAAGGGGTTAAATGTTCAAAAACCTGACATTAGTGATGAAGTTCCCAGGGGCAAATATGTGCCAAGGAATGCAAATGCCACCCTGTGTGGGCGCAGTGCACGCTATACTTCACACTCCTCTTCTTTCATCACTATTTTTAATTCCTTTTTACTATTACCTCTGAAAGTACAGGTGTGGGCTGGAAATATGGAAGGCAGAATATCGACGGGTTACAACATCAGGACCAGAATATTGAGGGGCAACATATCGAAAGGTAACTTTGTATAGATATGCTGTACCTAATGCGACACATACATAGCTTAGTGAAAATTATATCTTCAAGCTACGTAGAGTTAAGAATAATAATTACATTTACCTTTTTATGCCTCTCTTGCGCTCTCTGTCTGTTACCTAGTAGCCCATAATTACTGATTCAGCTGATAATGTAGGTTTACACACATCTAGTGATGGAGCCCACATTAGGTAGTGCTACTTGCTGATTTGAAGCACAAAAACAATAATACCAGGTAATACATTATTACCTCACACAACATTACTTCACGTCGAAATATATCCATTCCTCTTTGGTAAATGATGTTTCTAGGCAAGCACATGCAGCTGCGCACACATCTGGGGCTTGTTTATGAGAATCCTTATGAGTATGAGTAAGCTAGTAGAATTCCCTCCCATATCAATGGAGGAGATAATTGCTCTAATCACCCAAACAAAGAGCGGGTGCCCCTCAGATATCATCCCGGCACGTATCATGCCACTCCTGACTGACGATCTGGGTGCTGGAATTCGGCAGGTAGTTAATCTATTCTTGAGTACAGGGGAAGTCCCCCTAGACTGGAAGCGCGCTCTGGTGAGGCCCCTACGGAAAAACAATTCTATCCCTTGGACCGAATTGTTAAACTTGAGACCGATCTCTCTCCTCCCTTTCTTAGGGAAGCTCACTGAGAAGTTTGTGAATCGGCACTTGTCAAAATACATCGAAAGTGCGGGGGCTAGATCCCTCCCAATCTGGGTTCAGGCCTAGGCACAGCACTGAGACCGCCTTGCTGTCCGTCACTGACGATCTTCATATGCTACAGGATAAAGGATATTCCGTTATCCTGGTGCTTTTAGATCTGTCAGCGGCGTTTGACACTGTGTCATACGACATCGTGACCTCCAGACTAGTTGACATCGGTCTGGGAGGCAAGGCGCTGGCCTGGCTAAGGAGTTTTTTCACCAAACGTACTCAAAGAGTCATTCTGGGTCCATATCAGTCAGAGGAGGTGGAGATCTCTAAGGGGGTGCCACAGGGCTCTTGTTTGAGCCCAACGTTATTTAACATCTACGTGATGCCCCTAGCTAACATCATGAGATCCCACGGGTTCATCCCCTTTCGTATGCGGACGATACTCAACTCCTCTTTCCGGTTAAAACCATGACTCCTGAAGTACGTAACTCCTTTGCCCGGGGGATGAAAGAAGTGGCACATTGGATGGCAGCAAACTTCCTGCAGTGTAACGTCTCTAAGACTGAGGTGATGCTTTTTGGGGAAGCCAAACGCCTGTGGACTCCTGACTGGTGGCCTCAAGATCTAGGCCCAGTCCCTGAGCCCAAAGTGGTCGTGAAAGATCTAGGAGTTAAACTGGATTAGGAGCTCGCCCTTAAACAACATGCTAATCAAGTGGTCAGCTCCTGTTTCCATGTCATTGGGCTTCTCCGGAAGGTATTCCCCCTGTTACCTGACACCACCAGAAAAACACTAGTACAGTCGCTCGTGCTGAGTAGGCCGGATTACTGTAATGGTTTGCTGCTAGCCACCAATGAGGGGATTATTGCTAGACTTCAAGTTGTGCAAAACACTGCTGCACGCCTTGTTCTCAATGTCCCGGCCCGTACCCCCTCAAAACCATTATTAGTCAAAGTTCACTGGCTCTCAGTGAAACAGAGGGTGATGTTCAAAACTTGTTGCATCATTCACAAGTGCCTTATTGGTAAAGGTCCAGATTACCTAACGAAAAAATTCATCCCATACGTTCCCTCCAGATCCCTGAGATCAGGAGATCGAGAACTGTTGTGTGTCCCCAGGTTCTGGAAGACAAGACAAGGGGGAAGGGCTCTATCAGTAGCCGGCCCAAAGCTATGGAATGAACTCCCCAATGAAATCAGACTATGCAAGGAACATCTTCCCTTTAGGAAAAAATTAAAAACGTTCCTTTTTAACTACTAGTTATCTGGTTGGGGAATTAAGATATATGGCTGGGCCTTTTTTGCTCTCAGATGCTGCCAAAGGCGCGGAGATACTCCTCTGGGAGTCGATTCCTAGCGCGGTACAAGTTTGCAAATAAATAAATAAATCCAGCATTACTTTTGCACTACCTAAAGTGGTACATGCGTAATGCAAGGCGCTCATAAAGATTTATAAAGCCACACAAAGCTTCCCTATGTGGCTTTGAGTGGCATCATAAATCATGAGTAAAAAGATGCAGTGCAAATCGCTGCCTCGCCTTACTCTGCACCTGGGAGGCATTCTATGGGCGTTATGGTGGGTTTTCCTATGCAACACCCATGGAATTTGAGGATGCCTCAGATTTACAAAGTGATGTAAACCTGGGGAAGCATCAAATCCGTATGATTCCTCGTTTTTTCCTTTTTCCATGTGTCCTGCATTCTGCAGCACAAATAGAAAGAGAAAAATACCTTGAAGGATTGTTTTTGTGCATGAAGGTGGCCTTTCCTGCACAAAAACAATCCTGTCTGCAATGGAGGCCCCCTTGCACCTTGGTGCATGGGGTGCCGACTTTGGTGCTAGGCTGCTAATATGGCGCCAGCGCAGGCAGAAAGGACAGGATTTCAGCATATTGCTTAAATACAGTGCATTCCTGCCCTTTCATTTTGGCGTCGGGTAGAGCGTCAAAACGCCATAAATGGGGGTCTTGGTGTGTGCCACACGTTTTCCCCTGGTACATAGTTGTGCTTAACAGAAAGTAATTCGTAAACTTACGTCTAGCCCAATAACTCGGTTTTGCGCAAGATCACACACGTGCAGTAAAACTTTGGAATAAGCCTAATCCTGATTTGACACTAGGTTGCGAGATACAGGACTGAATGGAAATATTCGAATGTGCTATGGTTTCGAAAGTAATTTAGGTTGCTGAAGGTGTGCGAAAAGCACATGCACTGTTGTCTTTCGAGTATTGTGTACTTTTCATTTACCTACCTGTGTATTTTATCCTACCAGAAGCATCTTTTGATACTTCAAAGCAATTCTAAGAAAAATACAGTAATACAATTTAACAGAAGAAATTAGTTGAGCATCGAAGAGAAGAAAACTACAATGAAAGCAACAAGAATAGCGTAGGACAAAAACCAACAGCCTAGCGAGGATGACAAATAGACACCTCATGAGTGTCCAGGGCAGGCTTGACAGAAGGAGGCTCATCAATAAACCTGTAAATTCCATTCCATATGTCTCGTCCTAGGAATATTACAGATTATGTTGATGGCATCCTTGTTTCTTTGCTTCTGCTAATGGCCCTAAAGCTGGCAGCCCGCAGCGAGAGGCGCCATCTTTCAGTGTCCGTGCACACCTTTCTGGGCTGAGCCCATATGCTGGAGCCGAAGCAGTGAGAAGCCATGACAGCCCACTCCGGCTCCCTGCCCTTCTTTGGGCATCTCAGTCCAGTGCCTGAGGCCAAATTAAGGCTATTAAAACAAAAAAATCATTATATTGTGCTGTTGTAATGGGGCGAATAGTCATTAAAGACTCGGAGGAGATACAGAAAGCGAAACCAAAATTTCTAATAGACTGATTGTCTTGCAAAGAGTCCACAATATATTCAGTGAGTCTCTCAGCATGCCTGGAGGAATTGCTAAGTGATGGGTGGCAAATCTGAGGATGACCTTAAGGTTACTAAGAGTGGATGCCAAATCTAAGCAGTCACTGAGAATTACATATTAATGGGAGTCGAACTAAAGAATGCCCAAAGTATAACTGTGCGATGAGTGGAAAATCTTTGAATGTCCTAAAGCTATGTTAGTGGGGTGTGGCACATCTGATCAGTTACTAAGGACATATATGACTACTGGAGGTGGGAGTATCTGGCATGATTTACTGTAGTGTAATTAAATGATATTATAGCAAAATTATGCAACATCACACAGAGTTACACAAGGAGTGTAACCCAGGATGTAGCACTGTTTTCTTAGTGCAAAATGCACCCACAAACCCAAAATGGAGGCGAGGGTACATTTTGAGCTAAGAAAATAGTGCTCAATACAATGGAACATGATCAGCAGAAGCCAGCAACCGCTCGCTACATTCATTGTTCATGTGCACCTGCAGTAGGATTCTAATGCCACATTAGTCCTTATTACACAAACTCGCATTATCTCGTAATTGTGGGTGTTCACATCAAGAGAGTAAAGTGAAATTGCCACAATTACTCCGATTACTCTGGTATAATTAAAATTTTGCCCAGGTCTAATTATTTATATTTTAATGTTGTCATAGCATATCACCCCATTTTACTAGAAGTTTATACCTAGACCTAGATAACACACAATGAAACGATCAGGTTCAAGAATGACTTAAAAAGATTTTTATTGAAAATAAAATAAATATCATGTAAAGCCTCCTGATACTGGTGGTAGAAAAATTTTTATTTCAGAGAATTCCTGAATATAGACGCAGGGGAAAAAAGTATTGAAAAGCAAATGTATATTTGAAATGAACATATTGCTACCTATAAAACGTGGCTATTAAGGACATTCTCATAAGAGTTAGCTGTAAAATTATAAGCTCTTCCTTCCTAGTGCTAAGCGACCTGATTAGTTGAGGGTCATAGAAGACTTTAACATAACATAACAAAAGAATTGACAAGTTAAGGATACCATCTTTAAATTAGATTATTTCAAAGCATGCCCCTAAAGACACACAAGTAACGGAGCTAAGAAAGAAAGGGTATTGCTACCCATGCAGAGAAAATGTGGCTGGTACAGGCAGTAAATGGGCAAACTATTTTAACCAACAGTGCTTTTACCTGCTGTCACTTTCTCTATTTGTAAGGGTAAACCATTCCTTCTGCAGGTCATAAGCAGGGTTGGCTTTACCTCTTGCAGAAGTAAATAACTGGTCAGAACAAAAAAAGAGGGGAGGATGGATGGATGCTTGATTGATGCAAGGGCAATGGCCATCAAATATTTAGACCCTCTTCAGAAAAAAATCAGACTGTGCTAGAGAAAATATTGATATACGAAGTGTCAATTCCCATTCAATCTTTGGCGTCTTTTTGGAAAGTTCAGAGTCAGAAAGCACTTCTGTCTATACATCTATTCAATCATTGCCTTCATTGGAATGGTCACCTGTACATAACACCATAAGAATACAGTGCCCTCTGTATGACTTGTCAGTTCTTGTCTCCTTTTCTAATATTATAACTATGCAGCTTTGTGATTCAGTAGCTGCCTCTTACAAATGCCAGATTGCTACATTCACATCCAACATGTGTCACAATGAGCCAAGCGTAAGCGGAAGTAGTGAGCGAAGCGAAAGCATGGAGGAAGAAGCTGAGGTGGCAATGGTGGTGTCTGCGTCGGTGCCGAGCCACCGTACCGCAGTACCAAGTCGTCTCGCAAGCAACAAGATAATTCAAAACTAGGCAATATTCAAGGCTGCTTCTTGTCCCGTCCCAGGCACTGAAGGCCGGAACAGCAGAGTGCGACATGGACCGTAGAGCAGTGAGTCCTCACGGCCACCGCCGCTACACCTGCCTGCCTGTCCGCCTGCCTTTGCCTGCAGCTCCCCCATCATCGTCTCAGCAGCCCACGCTCCCCAGGCTGGCCTGGAAGAGTGGGGGGAAACAGATGCAACAAGCTATAAGCACCTGACAAGTCCTCGAGGTCGAAAGACAGAAACTAGAATGGGCAGTGGTGGAAGCAGGTGGAGCAAGGAGCTTGCAGTGTGAAATAAGTTAGCTAGTTATCATTTTAATTGC
Source organism: Lissotriton vulgaris (assembly GCF_964263255.1). Lineage (NCBI taxonomy): Eukaryota > Metazoa > Chordata > Amphibia > Caudata > Salamandridae > Lissotriton > Lissotriton vulgaris. The sequence continues at coordinate 69,382,993 of NC_141688.1, read as the reverse complement.
CACGGATCCAGTTATTTGTTATCAACTATTAAGTACCGCCGCACAGGAGGCAAGCAGCAGTGGCTGTAGAGGTTGCAGCTGAAAGAGAGAGCCCCAGGCCCCCAGCGGAAGGGGCTCGGTTAGTACTGGGTCACAGACTGTAGATTTTTGCGGCAACCATCCGGCAACAGCTACTGGTTACCTGCTATTTGCTGCCACTGTTGTTACTGACGGACATCAAATGACACTAGCAGCTTTGTATAATCCCCCCAACAAAAGGATCTACTGACACCGGTCATTGTGGTTGTCCTTGTCTGTTGTCTGTTTCTGGCTGTTGCTGTTGGTGGTTCGCTGTCAATAAAGTTGAAACACTACAGTTCCTTGCTATTAGCCACCCATTATTATTCGCAAACCCCTACCGCTTATTGACTACCGACTGATAGAAGCAGCCCCACAAAACCCCTGCAGTACCATAATGGACCCTGAAGTTTCATTGTCTGTTGGTTGCTGTTTGCTGTAGGCTGTTTGCTTGTCAATATTGTCATCATCTTAACTGAGGAGACAGATACAACAAGCTAAATATCTCAACTACGCGCTCTGGAAAAGCAAGAGCGACCGCAGTGCAGCAAAGGACTAAGCCAGCAAAAAGAACTAGACAAACATCACCAGAGCAAGATCCAGTAATATGTCTAGATTAAATTAAAGAGTTGGATACATCTACAACTACTATAACAGTCCCAACAAAAAAAGGAACATTTGCTCTCTCCACATGAAAAGAAGGGCACAACTTAACCTAGCAATCAAATGAATTTCATTTATGACTGCAATGAAGAATCTCCATGTAAATAGTGGTACAGTCATATCTTGGCTCATTTTTCCAGGCAAACGAGACTGAGAGAATCTGCTGCTACGGTGTCACAACACTGTGATATATTATATTTAGAGAAGAAATCATCTATTAGCTTCTCGTTAGCTTCATTTGACCAGGATTATATTTTCCCTTACTTATCACAGTTACCAGATCCAGGTTTGAGAAAATAAATTTTAAGGGTGTAATCCAATCTATTCATACCACCCATATAAGACAGGGGTGCAAAATAATAGAGGTCTTTGTCCCTGCCCTTTGAAAGCCAAATGCACAATTACGCATATTCTTATAGACTGCGCTTTTTATCATGCAAATCGGATCAAGTTTTTAAGACCTTTGTTTTTGAAATAATATGCTCTTCATAGGAACAAGGCGGTGGAGCTACTGTCTGAGATGTAATACTTAGATGTGGCAGTTGCGATTGCTCGGTTCCTACGATCTGTTAAACAGAATTTAAAAAAATGAAATGTAATGGGGATGGGGTGGGGAGGAAGGGGGTTCATTTAAAGGTTTTAATTAATGTGTATTTTTTAGAATGTTTTATAGACAATTGTCTAAATAAACTTGTTTTTGACCCAACCATTTATTAGATACCTGATGCTTTGACATAAATCAACAATTAGCAAATACCACATTATGTGAAAGGTCTAATTATAGTATAAGAAGCGCAAGGCGCCAAGATCCGCAGCAAGACGGGCAACAAGTCATTTCAGGGATAATTGAAGTAGGCTTCCATATCAATTATTTGGCAGATTCCTTCTCAATTTTAATCCTTAGTAATTGGGAAAATGTGAATGCCACACGGCCGGACCAGCAGGACAAACAGGAGCATTTAGTAAGACCCGAGACTGGTGAACAACCAATAATCATATTAACAGAAACTGCTTATTCAATAAATAAAGTAAAATATAGTATAGATTAATTATCCATTAGTACCTTTCGTAAACCTCGTGGTCGGTATTAGGAGCCAGGTTGATGTTACCACTGCTAGTTTGAGTCCTTTCTTGGCATGAAATAGCATCTCTCTGAAACCCATGGAATTTATCATAGGGAAAACCAATAACAAACCACTGGATAAGAAAGATACTAACTATACACAACAAGTTACATGTCAATGTGCAATTTTAGGGGTCAAGACACAAGTCTTGTCTTCAATTCTTACTGAAATTTTGACGCAGGTAAGATCCCAACCGGTCAGTCGGACGGAAAGGGCACCTGTGATTGTCCGAGCTGCATTTAAAACAGGTAAACAGCTCAGTAAATGAGCAGTGTTTGAGTGACAGTTCCTCAAAACAAGGAATTGAGAACCAAACAGCTGAGAGTCAAGAAAAGAAAACGACGGAGCAAGTCTTTACAAAAAGGGAAAAGAATAGGCAAAGGAAGGCACGAAAGAAAGGTAAAATAGACCAACAAAAATCCTACTGCAATTGTTCTAAAAAAATAGAACACTAAAATCAGAGCCCGAGAGACTAAAGGTGATGGAAGTAGATACAAAGGATGCTCCGAGGGAGAAAACTAAGGATACTAAGCAAGGGAAATTAGGGCTAGAAAGGCTCCAGAATGAGCAAATGGATGCCTCGGGTAGGCCAAGGGGAACCTTCACATAAAATTTTGTAGGAATTAACAAAATTAAAGTCTCCACCACATTTTAAGGGAAAAGAAGACCAAGACATACCTAAATAGGTGCAACAGGCATTAGACCAAGTGGCAAGAATTGAAGGCCAAATTGGGGACGTAAATTGGGAAAAAAGCTGAAAACAACAGGAAGACAAAGTTATAAACATTTTCAAACTATTGAAACATAACCCTAATATCGGAAAGAATGCCAGCAAACCCTGTACATTAGTTCTCAAGAGGATGTGTCGAAATGGCAAGTGTATAAAAAGAGGAGCATGGAAGAGATGACATTCAGGGAAATATAGTGCTGTTAATCCCTAATTATAATTCGATGAGCGCTTTTCTCATCCTAAATAGAGGAACCGACATAAAACCCACAAATAAAATTAACTCCTTGGCACATATTACCTCTTCAGATTTGATTTCAGTGGAATTTGGACCACACCCACTCAGAAGTAATAGAGAAGTGACCCTTACAACTTGGGTGACGACAGCTATAGCAGAGCGAATAATGGATAATCGAATCATCTTTCACTCATGGGGCATTGAGCTCCAAAAAAGTAAACCTTGCGGTATCCTGGACCACTCCTACTTGACAAAACAGGAGCAGGATCAGTCTTAAAAATAGGTGTAGTGCTACGAGGAGTAGTGAGAGCAGGCACCAAGACAAGATAGTTTGAAAATCTACCTACTGTGAAGCCTTTGATCAAAAGCGCTCAAGACTCTATTGAACAGGGACCAAAAGCCTCCATGTTCCCCTACAATCAGCGGGGGGGAGGGGGGTTCAGCATTATATGGATCTAATTTTTAATCGATCCTGAAAATAAAACACAAAACACTGCATTACAGCCATCCTTTCTAAACATTTGTCCTTTAAACACACATGGGTTGAGTAACATCTTGCAGGAGGAAGACACATGATAATTTCTGCAGAGCTATGATCTTATTTTGTTACAGAAAACATGGTGCCTGGAGGCACTGCTTATAGTAGGCTATGCAGGGTTCCATTGTCCAGTGGAAAAATCCATGAAATATGGGCACCTGAAGGAGGACTTTTAACATATTGCTCCACCAAATACATCTGGGTTGCAGAGCCTCTGGACATGGGACTTAATTGGCTCCAAGTCATTAGACTGAATCCTGAGGTGGTAAGAAAGACCTGCAAGGTATTGTTGCTTATAAACATTTATTTACAACCAAATAAAGCAAAGAAAGAGGCACACATGGCAATATTGATCAAAACAAAAAAAATCTTACACCAGCAGTATAACCATGCAATAATATTGATACTCTGTGATTTTAATACAGATCTCATTAAAATTAGTGCATGGGGCAAACTTTAGGAACAAATTGGAGGAACTAGGATTTGGAATTTTGAATGGAAATTCAAAGGAGGATTTCCCAGCATCGATTACTTTCATAAGTGGTACTAAAAGCTTGAAAATCAAGTACACCGCAATTAATGAGGCAGCGTTGTCCAAAGTAGGACAATTTCAAATTCACCCAGGCTTTGAAGGTGATAACTTTCCGCAATCAATTGGGATCCTTTATAACGGTACTCAGATAGCGTCGACCAACAACCTAATGTCTCCACACATAACTTATAACTTAAAACGGTTAAGATGGCGGGGTAAGGGGATCGAGAAGATGAAGGCAGAAGTCTAGCACAATACCTGAACAATCAAATCTATAAAAAGCATGTTAAGTGCACAAGAGGAATCAGAATCAGAAATTGTCAAGCATGGAAAGGGTTGCAAACACCTGAGAGATTTACTATTCGCTACATTTCCATTAAACTCCCAACTGTTGAGGAGCGTGGCTACATCGTGGAGTGAGATGGCCGCGAAATAGAGTAGCTCCACAGAGCCAAGATCCCTTCCCGTACTCCGCCTAACTTATTCTTCACCCGAGAGGTGGGTGAGCTATCGGAAGTATTGAGGGTGCTGCAGAGACAGGCTCCAACTCCGTGGGCCCCGTATTTCTGAAGTAATCACCATAACGCCATCCGGCCTCCGGTTCCTCTGAGGCCAGGACCTGTCACATAGCAAAAAGGGACGTGGCGACACCTTAGATCCAGCTCCAATCCAGCGTGGGGCCGTAGTCTAGGCCTGTGACGGGCACCGGAAGGGATGAGGAGATTCGAATTACTTTCCATACACCGACAAGTCGACGGAGCATCGCAGTGACTAGATTTGCAAAGGTGAGGCGGTAATTCACTGGCAGCGGAGCCATCACTGGCGCTGAAGGAGCGCGAAGGAAAAGGCCCCCGGAGCTGTCTGCAAACTGTCTCCGCCCTGATGGGCAGCAACTGAACTGTAAAACGTAATCCAAGGGAGCAGCTTCACACTCTGCTCGATACTCAGATTGGGAACGCCCGGAGCCCTCTGCGGACTGCTTCTGTCCTGATGATCAGCAGTTCCAAAGCGACACATCAATTAAAGGGAGGCACGCCGTTATTGGCCCTGTTACCGGGTTGTGGCGGGAGTGGCTGCCGAGAGCAGGAGTGACCCGGCAGAGTGGGGGTTGTCCTGGACCCACTTGCTCTGATTTATTGCCAGCACCGGTGTATATATGCCCTGCATTCAACTTTAAAATTACCTGTAGCATTGAAGGACACTCCATCAGCAACGCCCTGGGATCCCTTGGACTAGCGTAAGTATAATTGGTGAAAAGCGCCCTGTTGGTGGATAGCAACGTGACCTGGGGCCATAGTAATGCCCGCATAGCAGCTGCATACCACGCAGTTGCCTTGGGGCGCAGTGGGAGCGGTCTGGTAGTATGGAGGTGTCCTGGGCCCACTTGCCCTGGTTGGCTGACATTGCTGGGTGGTATAAGCCCTGACCTAAACTTTAACATTGCCTGCAGCATTGAAGTTCGGATGTATGATGTTACAACGCATACTTTTACCACGCATGCCTTTACAACGGGGTTTTTACAATGCATGCCTTTACAACCCATAGTGCTTTGGGGCGCTGGATAGTGAATAGTTTAATTTACTATTCCAACTCCAGTCCCAGTGGATAGTAGGGAAGGTGTTGGATAGTAAATTAAACCTATTCCCTATCCTAGAGCGCCCCCCAGCGCAATGCGTTGTAATGGTTTGCATTGTAAAAGTTGCGTCGTAAAGGCACTGCGTGGAAAAAGTTGCGTTGTAAAGGATGTTTCCCTTGTAGTCCATTCAATCTGCAACACCCTGAGATATCCTGGACCAGCACATGCATAGTTAATGAACAATGCTCTGTTGGTGGAAAGCAGGGTGACCTAGGGCCCAAGTACTACTCGCATAGCAACCGCCCACCACGCAGCTTACTCAGGGCACTTCGTGTGTGGTTTCCGCCTTGCGTTGGAACTAGGATCGGCAAACTGATCCTCCACACCCCCTGTTCCCTAATGAAGTGAGCACAACTGGGTGCACTCAACTTCAGAGGGTGTGCCCTTATTTAACAGACATGTGTGGGCCTTACCGTATTGGGGCTATGTCTGGCTCAAAGGGCACAAAAATAACCCAGCAGACTAAACTCGATAAATACGCTCTTCCAAAACCCGCTGACTCCGAGCAATGTCCAGTTGTGGGGTTCTGGGATATCGCCTAAAATTGAAGCCTGAAAGGTGGATATGGACTGGTGTATGGCCAGGAAAAAAAACTGTATACGTTGCACGTGGGTGCCACAAGAAATGGACCTCTATATGGAACAAATGGAACGAATACTGGGGTAATATTTGTGTCCCACCAGTTATCCCCTCCTTTGAAGAACCTTCTACGCCATCACTGCTGAAATTTAAATGTATCATTTGTGTAAATTATTGATAACAGTTGTAACTGCGTATTTAAATCTACATCACCCCTCTTTTTTGTAAGCAGCAATGTCGATTCTCTCTGTTTAATAAAAAGATTTTTTTTTTAAATCCGAATAGTTGAAATCTGTGCAAGGTGCTAAAACAAGAGGAGGTTGTATAAGGAGTCCTTGGAACAACAAGGACCTATGGAGGAAAACATCTAAACAAAAAACATGGGAAGCAAGACTAGTGTTACAGGAGCAAAGACAAGGCAAGAGACCCAAAAATATCCTGCTGCAAAATACCCGAAAAATTAAATATAAGAAAAGTTGCTGGAAAGAAAAAAGAAGATATCCAGAAGATCTAGGGAACAAGCTTCTTGAGTCTAGTAAACAACAAAATAGTAAAACAATTCTGGCAATTAGTAAATGGCCTGGTATTTGGAAAGCAAATGCAGAATAATGCAGGGTTTGATAGAGCATCCGGGGGAGCTCATGTCCTGGCTATGTACTAAGTGCCGGAAACAATGAACAATAATGACATACTGTTGTCCCAAGAAACTGGTAAAAAAACACAAGGAACTCAAGAAAGCAAAGAGGAAACAAACTATCACATAAGGGAAGATTGAATAACCCTTTTGGGCAACGTAACTACTTAAATGAATAATACAGAGATTAAAACCTGAGGGAGCACCAGGCTCATATGGTATCCCAAACGCCTTATTTAAAGCAGATGTAGATTACTGGGCTCAATACTTAACCCCAATGTTCAATCATCTTTTTTACACAAATCAGATACTGGAGTCCTGGAAAGGCAAGATTATCCACCCTATAGTCAAAAATGGCAATCTAGCAATGCCTCTCACTTACAGGCTTAAATCATTAAACTAGGTTGAGGTGAAAATATATGCACCCTGTTTATTGCAACATCTACAAAACATGGGTAGAAAGAAAACAACTAATACCAAAATTCCAGACAGGATTTAGAGCAGGACTGGGAACACTAGCTAATCTTACAGCCTTAACGTTACTAATAGAGAAGGCGAATCATGAAAAGTCTATTTGGATCTTTTATTGACTTTAAATCAGCCATCAACCGCGTGTCTAGGGGTCGGTTATGGAAAAAAATGGAAGAAGGGGGAGCTCCAGAAGAACTACAAAGGAGATTATGGAACTATATACACAAACTTGGGCACAATTTAGGGGATGGAAGCCGAGTAGCATCCAAAGTTTTGACAAAGAACAGCCTTAAACGAGGATGTGTCTGTGCTCCAAGCCTGTTTAATTTATATATAGAAGATCTTACCGATGCCTTGGATTTGGAAAACAATCATACACCAATTATTGCTGCAGAGAAGTTGGGCTGTCTACAATATGCGAACGCTATAGTCCTACTAAGTAAAACAACGGAGTGTAAATGCCCTAAACAAGACAATGGTAAATCAAGGGCTAGATCTAAATCTAAGCAAAACCAAAGTGATATGGCTGGTTGACTTTAAGTTTACAAATCATGAGTGGTTGTTGGAATGAAAAAAAAGGAGGAAGTATGCTCACATAAATATCTGGGGTTCACTATGGATAAGCCAATGACTGATAAATCCCATCTGTTATCTGTTCAGGCCAAGGCACAATCACTAACATATGAATTCAAAATACTAAAACAAAAATTGAATTGTCTGTCAGTAATTTATCTACTCAAGGTTATGGTGGCTCGACTACTACCTTCGCTATCTTATTGCACAGAAATAATGCGGGGTCTTCAAATAGACACTTTGAACAGGAGCCAACTAAAAGTTTATAAATCTGTATTCAGTATTCTAAAATCAGTCTCTCCAGCTCAAATACATTTAGAGGTTGGTCTAAAACATCAAGCACATCAGTGTGAACATGCTTTTATAAAATTATGCTGGAGATTGCGAGCAACGGAAAGCAAATCTTATAGCAATTTATAATGGAAGGTAATAGAGGGACAGCAACATAGTAAAACGAAAGAGTCCTGGGGAAGTCACTTAACTCTGGCTATAAAGAATTTAGGCATACAAGAAGCTTGGGGAATAGAACTGGGGAAAGCATCTTTCAATCAAGTTCTAAGAACTGCAACACAAATTGCATCAAACCAAACAGCTAAAAATGCATTTGCACTACAGAGGCATGCTTTGACAGTAATACATTTGCGTTCCAATATAGGCACTCAGGGGTATTTGGCAGAACATTTATCTTTATGAATAAAACACAAATTGTGTCCTATTCCAGTTAGGTATTATGGAATCCAAAGATTTTATCCCATCCTGGAAAAACAGCCACATAATTATCCTGTATGCTATGTGGATACAAAAAAGAAACATTAACTCATTTACTATGTGTTGGCCTGTACCCTTGGTGCAAAGAAAAGTTCTCTTGAAATCACTATTTAGTAACATGGGAATACACTCATGTAGGCAAGCCGTTATCATCTGGCTAAGTGGATTCTCAGCTCCCCTTTCTTGTGGAGGAGTAAAGTTCATAATGCCACTATTCAAGGAAATTTCTAATATAGGGTCAAAGGACTAACAACTGTGCTCATTAGGGGCATCATTAATATGCATCATAATATTACCGTAATCCTGTTTCTATGTATAAATTGGCCTTGAAAGCAGTCCCTTCTGGCTCAGCAGGATAGAGGTTACAAGGACTATGGCTCATTATAGCTTATTTATGATTTTAAGAAGAGGACATAAAAATCTTCCATCTTATGATTTTATGCTTGGTGAAACATAATGGAAAAAAAGAACAAAAGGGTTAATGCTGCTAGCTCTGAGAGAAAGGAATTATTAATGGTTTAAAAAATCTGTTGTTTTTAGAATTGTTTATATCAAATTTGTTATTTTGAATGTTAATTAAGAAAAAGTGAATAGTGTATATGATAAACATTTAGCTTCAGAAAACCAGCAAATGACATTTAGAATGTTGAAACAGCCGGGAGGCATACAATGAATAGTGATATTTTATATAATTCTACACAATCTTATATAATTTAAAGTAATTGTTTTATGCTTGTTTTGTATTACAGACTTACAATAATGCTATTCATTTTGTAGGGTTGTAAAGGTTTTATATATCCAAATACAATAAAGATTTAATAATTCGATTCTATGCTTTCCTTTTACAAATCACCATCATAAAGTTAAAAAAAATAAAACAAGCGAGAGCAAGGAAACAAGATGGAAAAGTAGAAAACAGGGGATAGGTAGAGCGAGAGAATGGATATTGGGAGAGGAGGAAACAGCTAAAAGGAGAATGTGAAGCACAGATTCGAAGAAGGACACTGGAGAAAAGAGAACATAAAAGAAGGAAAGAAGGGAATTTTTTTTGCCATTTTGTTTTTCAAGTCACAGGACTTTCAGGATGGGAAATAAACATCACTAACAGCATCACAAGGGAAAGCATCAAAAAGAGGGTCATCAAGAGTGCCGACATTGAGGCCCACTCAAGTTAGAGTGGTGGGCAGCACATGCATATTCCCTCACTCATCTATAGACTCAACTCAGTGGATTAGCCTCCTAATTGCCAGGCCTTTCCCCTCCAGTGCTGAGCCCTTTTGTTGGCTATTTGGGATAGTTTACACTTAGGGCTCAAAAACATAAGGCATTCAGGCCAAATATGCATCCTTTTTTCAACATCCTTGGGATTCTAAAGGTACCCAGGGGTGGTGGATTCCCTTAAAAGCAAGAGGGAACATAGGCAAAATGTAGCAACATCTTCAGTTTTTAAAAGAATATCAAAGAAATATGAAAATAGAGCTTCAGATAAAAGTGTGTTCTTTTTCCTAAAAATGGCATCCACAAACTTCCACCATCTTCCCAGCTTTTAGGAAAATGCAGAGCTGAGTGTTAAAACCTAATTTTGTATCAAATGTTTTGCCATTTTTCTAAGAGGTAGCCTATTTTCCCTATTTGTGTGCTCTCAACCTACTTCCAGTTTGTGGTGGAAACCAGTGTGAAACCCATGGGTGAGCCTGAAAAGCTATAGATTTCTGAAAAGTATAGAAAATACCAAATTCAGCAAGTGGTCATATATGTAGATCCCTCAGGGTGGTCTTAAGGAAAATAACTGTTGAAATAAAGAAATATTGAAAATGATATGGAAACAATGGGCATTTGTGACATTTTCATCTGTAACTTTTTGTCACAATGGCCGATTTACAAAAGCTATATATTATTACGTCCATTAGACTCTTCTCATTGCAGGGATATATAGTGTTTGTAGTTTACCTAAGAATCCAAGCCACCCAGAGCATCGAATGCAAAGGATTTATGTGACAACCAGCTCTGTTTTCCCGGGGTTCAGTTTTAGATGATTCTGGTTCATCCAAGCTTGGATGAACCTCATTGTAGACTGGAAAAAAGCAATGGACGTGTCTCAGTTGTCGATTGTGAATATGAGCTGTAGGTCGTCCGCATAGTTTAGTACCGTGACCTGTTGTATGTATTTTTTTATTTAAACAAACCCCTCCCGCCTCCCCCCTCCCCCTGATGATCCCATTTCCATCCCTTCTCCCCCCCCCCGCCCATCATGCCAGCCGCGACTGGTGAGATTTTCTCTAGGTTTGCACAGTACACGAGGTACTCTGTGGTGGGAAAGCAGGTTAGAGGTTTATTATGTGTTTCTGTCACAGACGAGGGTTCGACGGGGTGCAAGAGGTGAGCGGATATAAGGGAGGAGGGCGAAGAGATGGCATAAGGGGGTCGGTGGAGCGGGAATGGGTAGAAGGGAAGAGGCAGTTGAAGGTGAGGGGGGGTGGCCAAAGGGTGACCAGTGTGTTACAGTAGTGAAGAGGCAGGGACAACGATGTGTGAGCAACAGTCTAGGATGCCTGTCATGCGAGGCCTATACCTCAGTGTAGAATGGCGGTTACGGGGTCCATTTTGTGTTTACCATATGCCTCAGTGCCGAGGGAGGCCCACACAACGCCGTAAAAACTGGTGAACACGGTGGGGTGTATGTTGTGCATTTATTTTTGTCTGATAGTATGACGTGTGTATGAGCACAGAATCCATGCATGAACACTTGTGCGGCGCGGCGCACGTCGTCTGCACAGACTACTTGTGAGGCTGAATGCTCAGCTCTAGTTTAGCGCCGAACTGCATATTCGTGTAATTTATTTTGGTAATATGCAAAATAACCATTGGAAGGCATAATTAATACTGCTACATGATTACATGAAATCTTCCGCGAGTATAAACACGATGAATAACAGCGTTTGGCGTTTTACTGATAGCACGGGCCCCTGTGCAAGTCCGTGTTACATACGTTCTGACATTCCAAGCACCTGCTCCGGATTTTATTTCCGGCAGATGAGGTTTTCATTTTCTGGCACCGGTTTTTGATGAAGTGTGGTGCGTGCTGTAAAAACTGCTAGTGACTGTTATTTTTCTGCTGGTGAGACGGATATGTAGCTGGCAGCATCTGAAAAAGGCAAATTCGTTTCTGAGTTGTGAAGGGTATTTTCAGTTAATGTGCTTTAATCCTGATGAGACCAGGAAATGCCATTCACAGTGGAGGGAGTGGGCCAGAATGTTGCTAGCAATCAGAAGGAGTTTTACATGTTTACATTATATATTCTGGTTTCACCTTGCCATTCATATTGATCTGAACCAGTTACAAAGGAATGTTTTGCATATTTTAAAGGAGATATATCCTTGGCAAATCTGTTTTAAAAAAAAAATTCTGTCAGATATATAGCTGCTCTAAAAAGGCAACGTATGCAAATTCACAACGCCAAGGAAATAAAAATAAGGTCTAGCGAGGCAACATCACTGCAGGACATGATTTTTTTAACGCCACAACTTTCAAATCTCACCAGCCGCCACTGAACTCCTGACGACCCGGCATTCCTCAAAGTCTCCTGATAAAAATGGTACTGCACTTCTTTGAGTAGGCATAGTGCCCTAGACAGGAAATGACCCAAAACGAAACATGTACGCATTACATTTTTCCACCGACAACTGAGCCTTTTTTCTAATGTATGTAGCTCTAGATTTTGGACCTTAACTCAGTCGGCATCAGGGGAAACATAGTCAACAAATTGAAAACTAGATACCCATGAGTATCTAGACTGAGCTGATGCATGGCTTTTACTAAGCTTTTTAACCCAGAATCCCTGGCAAACCTATAACGTTGCCTGAAAAAACGGATCCCAGATACAACATTGACTCCTATAACATCGAACTAGAAAAATATCAAGTCAACAATATTGTATACAAAAGTATCGACACCCAATACACAAAACAGAAATAACACAAACATCGCAATAAAAATATTGTTTTAAAAAATTTGTTGACAAAAATATCAGCAACAAAAATAAAGAACACAAAAATACTGATAACATTAAAATAAAATGAAACACAACAAAACATCGATATAAATAATATTGACATCACAAACATTGATAAAATACCTATCAACTATATCGAAAATAACATTTAGACATAAAAATAAACAATTTTTAATAATATAATTATATGACACATTCCAAACATTTTAAACGTACCCTAAAAAATTACAAAATTAATAACATTAATAAAACAAACACAAAAAATACAAAAACATATGAATAAACAAAAAATACAACATCAAAAAATATCACAACTACCAAAAATAAACAAACATAAATATATATCATGTATAAAAAGATATATATCACATTTATCTACATATGCATTTAAATGTAAATGTAGAGAAAGACCTGCACTGGCTCCCCGTCAACAAGAGGATCACCTTTAAACTCCTCACCCAAGCTTACAAAGCACTCCACAACACTGGACTAGCGTACCTCAACAAATGACTCACCTTCTACATCCCGAACCGCCAGCTTCGTTCCACCGACTTCGCCCTCGCCACCGTTCCCCGCATCCGAAGAGCGACCGCTGGCGGCGGATCATTCTCCCAACTCGCCGCTAAGACATGGAACACCCTCCCCATCCGCATGCGACAGACCCAGGACCTGGTGACCTTCAGGAGACTCCTCAAGACCTGGCTGCTCGAGTAGTAGCAGCACCCCCGCATCCCACCCTAGCGCCTTGAGACCCTCAAGGGTGAGTTGTGCGCTCTATAAATGTACTGATTGATTGATTGATTGATTGATTGATTAAATAACAATAATAAACAAAATAAAAAGAAACAATAAATAAACATAATAAATAATAAACAAAATAAAAGGTAACTGCTAAAAAATTCAAAAAAGCTATTCCAATCAATAAATTTAAACTACAGCAACACAAACCAATAGAAAGCTCTATCTAATTAAACACACACAATAAAAACAATCAATTAATTAACACTGAATTTACTGTATAACGGACAAACACAGAGAAAAAATTAACCTTTACGAGCCAGAAAACAGAACGAAAAAGAACTACACAAACAACTATTCTGAAAATCTCTCATTAAAGGTAACAAGAAAACTTTGTAACTAAATGAATAAAATTAGCTTAAGAAATTTACTAAAACTATAACATGTTTTACTTCATATGTCACAGATACAAAAAATATATAACAAAGTAAGTATATGACTTAAACTACAAATAAAGTAAAGGATTTCAAACTAATGAATGTAATAAAAAAGCAAAACTTAGCAAACAAATACTTTTCTTTATACAGCTTCTACAGAAGTCAACAAAACCACAACATCAACGAAAGAAACATCATCTACTAAAAATAATAAGGGGGTCATTATCATGGCTGGCAGATCTCCACCGCCGGCTCGGCAGTGGCGTTCTGCCCGCCATCCTAACTTGATTTACCCCCCTGCCATATTAGTATGGTGGGGGAATCGCGGCAGACGGAAAAACTTTTCCGCCAGTCTGCAATTGTTAGAATTGCCGGCCGGGCGGACATGGCCACCAATATGGTGGCTTGCCTACCAGGAACCGCCATCTATATTATGATGGGTGTGGTAACTGGCAGGCGTGGATGTCCTTTGGGGGACCGTTGCGAGCCCCCAGGGATGGTGGGGGTGGGGGGTGCACTCAGGGGTACCCATGTAACCCCCCTGCATTCCCATGCACAAGGTTGCAGGCACCGCGCAGAATGCACAACATGCCAATTTGGCATTGCGGCGGGTGCTGCGGTAAACAGCACAGGCCGCAATGTCAAATATGCAGGATGCCACTGCCCGGATGCCGGTCGCATCCTAATTGGCAGTGCGGGACCGCCGCACGTCTGGCGGCCGATCCCAGCACCGCAAGGATGGCGGCAGACTGAAGTCTTCCCGCTGTCCTAATGGGCCCCTTGGTATCTTATTTTTAATTACAAGGGGCTCATTACAATGGCGGAGGAACCACCACCAATTACTAAGGGGCTCATTACAATGGCGGAGGAACCACCACAGCCAACCGTGCGGTGGCTGGCCCTCAGCCATCTGACAGCAATTTCTCCCTGCCAGATTATGATGGTGGGGGAATACTCAGGCAAGCGTGGCGTATGCAAAGACCGTCCGCCACGGTTCTGCAAGGCGGTCCTTTTCCGCCTGCCTTGTGGAAATAACAATAACCCTACATAGTGGCGGTGCCTTTGATAACAGTTGCCCTCCCCACACATATCCACAATGACATAAAGTGCAGTTTCTCACTATAGTTCCAGTACTGCCACTCCGTTGGCCAGTACAGGCCCCAATCTGAGCCGAAGCAAAGGCTCACGTCTCCAAAAGGACTGAGAGGCCGAGAGAACGTCCCTACTCCCTCCGAGCCCGGACCCCACCCAGGTAGTGATCCACATTACCTGGGGGCTCGACACTACTCTCCTCTCCTCCTTCAGCAAACTGGGCCTTCCGTACAGAATTTCTCAATGGGCCTCAGCGGCTCGGCCTGGCAGCTTAGGGGCTGCCGGTCCAGGCCACGACTGTCAGGAAGGTCTCAGCCGGCTGCAGGGCACACATACCCCACGCTCCTGAGATTACGTTACTCCGGGTGCACGTTCACCACAGCACCCTCTGGGTCTCCTCTGCCACGAAGCCACACACACAATGCTGATGGGACTTCACGTCGACTCTGAGTGCCAGTTCACCAGGCATTCTTTCCTGCGGTCTCAGTTGGCACCGAGACACGCACACCATGCTGCAGAGACCCACTTTCTTCCAGTGCACCTCCACAGACCCATGTTGCACCAAAGCATGCACACTGCTTCACTGAGACTTACTCCAACTCTGGTGCCCCGATATCCAGGCGCTCTTCACCATCGCCTTCGGACACACCACAGCACGCTCACCGTGTCCGAGCCTCACTTCACCTCCGATGCACTCGATGACCAGGCGCTCTTCACCAGCGCCTCTGGTGCACCCCGACATGCACCCTGCGTGTCAGAGACTCACTCCACTTCCGATGCACATGTTAACAAGGCTCTCCTCACCAATGCCTCCTGTGCATCACGACTCGCACCTTGTGCGTCCGAGACTCCCTTCACTGCCTATGCACACTCCGACCAGATGCTCCACACCAGCGCCTGCGGTGCAAAACGACAAGCTCCCAGCGCGTCCGAGACTCGCTTCACCTCCGATGGACAAGTTGACCAGGTGCTCCTTACCAATATCTCCTGTGCATCACGACACGCTCCGAGTGGGTCGGAGCCTCACGTCTCCTCCGTGTGTCCAAGATCACAGGGCACACCTTCTGAGGGTCACTCTCAAGCTGCCACAACACGCGCCCACTGCATCGTTGAAGCTTTTTCATTAACTTTTATGTTCCTGTGTTTCCAAACTGGGAGCCAGCTCACTTCGGGCCCTTGGGGTTACAAGACACAGCACAAATCACAGTCTTCATCAAGCAGGGGGACCCAGCGCATACAGCACAGTCCCAACAGCCTCTTCCTTGGTTAAAACAGCAAACTGCAGACCAGCCCCAGATCACGAAGAAAGGGTTGGTCCGTCCCAGCAGCCTCTTTAGTTGTTCTTTCTTTAGCAGAGGTTACTCTTTACCACGAAATGGGTCTAAGCCTTTTCAGTCTCAATCCATTTCTATTTCAACGTTCAGGGACCTCAGCTCTCATAGTTATACTCCTAAATGTCTTTGAAGTTCGTTGTGGTAAGGGTCCCTGACCCCTGCCTACATCAGTTCTTGGTGTCTCTCTCCCAGTGTCACCTTTCTCCCTTTGATACTGGAGGGCTGGATACTTAAACACTCAGGAGTAGATTGGTCAATTGATTTATATCTCCAGCCCAGGCCTTTTCACCTCCCGGCTTCTCCTCCCATCTACTCTCCAGATGCTGGGCAGCCTGGTGCCAAATCAACCCCTCCCTGGATCAAGACCTCTCCCAGCTCCCCTCATCTCTGAGATCCAGACAGTCAATTCACATTCAGCAGAGACCCACAGAAATGCTTAAAGCACAAAACTCAGCCACTTTCTAAAAGAGTGGTTTCTGAACACACAGTGACAAAACCACTTTCAGAGAAAGATGTGTTATGACACTGTGTGTTCATGCATACTAAACTTCACCTCTCCATTTTACACTTATAGGAAACTAGGCTAACAAACACAATACCCAGCCTCCCCATTCTGTCCTACGGGCAGGATGGCCTTTCACCAGTGAAAAACGAAATGGAGTGTTTTTCCCTTTCAGGGCATAGCACGCACCTTCTGCCTTTTACTTACACTGCACCCTGCCTAGGGGTTACCCGGGACCTACCACAGGGGTGCCCCCTGTGCACGCAAAAGGGAAAGTGAGGCCTGACAAGTGGTTGTACTTGTCAGGAAAACGTGCTAACTTAGCAAATTGCGCGCAGGCCCTACACTGCAGGCCTGAGTTACCTTCTCTGCGCACCTTTGCATTATTAGCCCTGGCACACACAGTGCACATCACTAGGTACTTTACTAGTAAGGCAAACATAGCAATCATTACCAACCAATTACCATTGCACTTTACTTTGGAGGAACAAGAAAGAGGTCCCACAGCAAATTAACTCAAAATGGAAAGAACCCAAGTGTAGTTCACTTATTACTCCGAGTACCAGATCTAGCTTGAATTATATAGCATGTACACATAAACAAATACTTAGAATGGATATAAACCATAAAGAGTGTGTCTTGTAAAAATATACAATTTATTACAATTCAGATTAAAAACAGGTAGTTTATACAATAAATATGCCCAAAAATACAATTGCTGATTCTTTAAAAACAGTTAAAAATCACAATTTATTAAAAAATATTTGATCACGAATATCACAGTTGTTCTTGTAGTCGACGCAGCGTTTCGGTGAATCGGTGATAACACCTTCTTCAGGACAAACAATTCTATAAAAGAACATTGCAATTAGAGACACGCCATGTTTGTATAGGGCTGGCACATTCTGCCTTATTATTACTAACAGTTTTCTACATATCTGGGCACACATTCTGACACATGTTGAGGAGAGGTTTTTATCAAGATTGGAAAACTATCACATAAGCATTCTGAGTGGTACATTCCTGGAGATATTCTATCTATGTGACTGTACACTTGGGTTTTTAACAAATGAGAATATCTGGTTCTCATGAGGGAGGGCTATGAGGTTTGAGACACCTGTAGCCTACCTGTGTGTTATCTTGACACTATCCTCACAGTTTCAATTCGGAGGAGTTCTTGGTCCGCTTCAATCAGACATCTGGAATTTTTAAATTGCCAATTTGGATTTCCTTAATGTAAAGATACTTATAATTACTTCACATGTCCTCTTAAGTTCTGATATATGGACAAATTATTCTTTTTTTGGGGGGAACCCCTGAGGTTATATGTTGATTTTACCTTCTCATGTCAGGAAAGTCTGCTTTTTAACAAAGGTAGTGCTAATGAAAAAAATATAACTATGTCTAGCCGTCTCCCGGGAAAGCAGGTCAATTGCATACGTCATGTAATTGACCTGCTTTCCCGCGAAAACTGACATTTAAAAGTGAAGCGGACGAACGCCTTGACACATACTTGGCAGATCGTCCTGGATAGCAGACGCAGAGAATACCGCGAGGGGAGCAGGGAGGCCGATCCACAAGCTAAAGGTAAGCGCTTCAGCGAGATCGCGTCAGGAGCATCCCGTAGTCGGGAGACGGCTAGACATAGTTATATTTTTTTCATTAGCACTACCTTTGTTAAAAACAGCGCGCTGTCATATACCTCTTAACCAGTGGGTCCTAATCCATGCCCATGCCCCGAAACTGCTTTCTGCACCACCAGCCTCTAATTAATAAATGAAGCATCGCCTAAAAATGTTAATAATGGTAAACTCTTGAAATAATCCCTTTAGCATAAACAAAAAAACCCTTATAATTAAATGGGAACTGATGGTGTTAGTTGATAAAACCAACATTGTGTGGTAATTACACACTTAGTTTGGAATTAATCAGCAAGGCTAAAAGTGTTTTTGTTTTAAAGAAACTTGCATACAATACAAATGTAGGACATCATATGATCCTTTACAGGTTGGATTTATTATCAACCACGACCAAAAACAGGGTGTCGCCGCGGACAAAATTGAAAGTATCCAGTGGCTGGCATATGCAAAACGAATTGACTTAATTTTGGGTAAGTAGTACTGGGGTTAATATTAACCGAAGGACTGTCTGAGGCCTTTCCTCAAGCCCTGTACAAAATCGTTTAAAAGTTTAAAAGAAAAAAGCGATGATATAGCAAACGCCTGTAACTTAGAACTACTTACTTATCCCAACAGTGCTCATATTCGTAATTCGGTGGCCCCCCTCCGGTAACCTCATCAAAGCAGACTTTCCTGACATGAGAAGGTAAAATCAACATATAACCTCAGGGGTTCCCCCCAAAAAAAGAATAATTTGTCCATATATCAGAACTTAAGAGGACATGTGGAGTAATTATAAGTATCTTTACATTAAGGAAATCCAAATTGGCAATTTAAAAATTCCAGATGTCTGATTGAAGCGGACCAAGAACTCCTCCGAATTGAAACTGTGAGGATAGTGTCAAGATAACACACAGGTAGGCTACAGGTGTCTCAAACCTCATAGCCCTCCCTCATGAGAACCAGATATTCTCATTTGTTAAAAACCCAAGTGTACAGTCACATAGATAGAATATCTCCAGGAATGTACCACTCAGAATGCTTATGTGATAGTTTTCCAATCTTGATAAAAACCTCTCCTCAACATGTGTCAGAATGTGTGCCCAGATATGTAGAAAACTGTTAGTAATAATAAGGCAGAATGTGCCAGCCCTATACAAACATGGCGTGTCTCTAATTGCAATGTTCTTTTATAGAATTGTTTGTCCTGAAGAAGGTGTTATCACCGATTCACCGAAACGCTGCGTCGACTACAAGAACAACTGTGATATTCGTGATCAAATATTTTTTAATAAATTGTGATTTTTAACTGTTTTTAAAGAATCAGCAATTGTATTTTTGGGCATATTTATTGTATAAACTACCTGTTTTTAATCTGAATTGTAATAAATTGTATATTTTTACAAGACACACTCTTTATGGTTTATATCCGTTCTAAGTATTTGTTTATGTGTACATGCTATATAATTCAAGCTAGATCTGGTACTCGGAGTAATAAGTGAACTACACTTGGGTTCTTTCCATTTTGAGTTAATTTGCTGTGGGACCTCTTTCTTGTTCCTCCTGATTAGACTCCTTGTCCCCTATTTAACTATAGAGGAGGCCTCCCTTCGTTTTGATTTGAAACACTTGTACTTTGACACTAATCAGCAGTGGCAAAGTACCCAAAGATTCTAAATTGGCAACTCTATGTCAGTACAACAGTCTAGGGTGAAAGCAAAATGTTTAGGGAACTTTAGCAAAAAAGGCCAAGTCTTACACAACCCCCTCCCAGACAAAAGCCAGGGTAGACCAATCATTACCTTGATGGACTTCATGGCTTTGGGCGATAGAACCAGGACAAAGGCCCTCTACCACAGGGACAACATCCTGTTCCACGCCTTCCTGACCCCAGGGAGACTTCTTGATCACTAATCCCTGAGCCAAAAATGCTGTTCCATAGAACCCCTGGTCAGGGGGACCCCTCCAAGGGTGCTGGACCCATGCCAACCCCCACCTGGAGTGGTACCCTGGGGGAACCCATCGTTCAGGATACTACCTCCAGTTATCCTGCTCTCTAGGTTAAGAGTGGGTATACCTTAGTCACTCCTAGGGCACCCTGCACTACTGGCTGGACAATGTCCCATTAGTGTCCTCCGCCGGGGAACACAACCCTCTCTTAATCTTCCATTTCTTCTTCTGGGCCAGCCACTGAGAAAGATACCCACAAACTTCAGGACGGCAGGAGGTCTGACTACAGACTGCCCATGCCCTCCTGATGCTAGGTGTCCTTCCTCACACCTCTGCCAAGTAGGAACTAGGCCTCCACCCAGGGGGTCTCCTACGCCCCCCCCCCCCAGTTTCCTCAGTGCTGCTGCTGATCCCTGGGGGTGCTGCTCACTCTGCCTCCCCCTCTTTTGAGACAAAGGGCTAGCCAGCAACCCCTCTTCACTACTCTAGGATCTCCTTGTGCCACTTGGGCCTTCTTCCTTCTCTGGGGCCTTTTCAGGCCCCTGGACACATGACCAGAGGTACGGTTCTCGTGCAGGCTCCCGGGAATTAAGGAGCCCACACCTTAACCCGGGGTGGCGCAATCCTGGAAAATAATTTTGGAGCCTAGGCTCCCCTGGAGCCAAATTGGATAACCACTCCAAATCTTTACCATGCTACCCACTACCCAATCTTCCAGCGCACACTTGTACTCATTCACACTTGGCACTGGCTGTGCGCTGCCACCAATCACACTGGACTCTGTTTACCCTTGGGGGCACATTAGGCCATCCCGTCATACAGAGGGACCGCTCGCCATAAGGGCGGGGGTCCAGTGCCTGCCATTAGGATACCGCGGGCGCATCCTGCCTCCCTAACATTGTGGCGGCGGTGCACTCAGCACCGCCCGCCACAATGTTAGGGAGGCATGTTGTGCACGTCCTTGCACAACATGGCAGGCACCGCGCAGTGTCTGCCATGTTGTGCATGGAACTGCAGGGGGGTACCATAGGTATCCCCCATGTGCACCCCCTACATCCCCTGAGTCCTTGGGGGCCCACAACGGGCCCCCCTAGCAGACTTTGCATGCCTTTCCATGGCAACGTTGCCGCCACGGAAATGCATTCCTACACGCACATTGTAATATGGCTGGCGTTGTCTGAAAGACACCGCCACCATATTGCAGCCTTTTCCGCCCCGGTCGACTGCGATCAGGGCGGAAATGCGGCAGATGGTCTTTCCGTCCGCCGCGGACCCCCCAGCCATAATAATATGGAAGGGGGTCTTTTCAACACAGATGGCGGGCGGATTGCCCCCGCCAGGCCGGCGGTGACCACCATCCTAATGGGGCCCTAAATGTCCAGTTCCCTCATGCTTAACTCATGAGTGAAGTGAATCCGTTTGTCTTCCATGGCGAGATCGTTCCTGCTCTCCTCTGCTTGAGTTTTAAGTTTTAACACCTCCAACTCATGCAGCCTGACCCTTTGGTTTTCCTCCAACTCCTCTGGTGAAAAACTTCTCCCTGAATGGCTATTACCAGCCCCTGCGGCTGGTCCCTTCACTAGCAAATCCTGTGGACCGAATCCATTCCTTGGGTTATCCTCATCCACCTCAAAATCACCCGTCTCCTGAGCCTGTTTTGCATCCCACCAGGCCCTCAAGGCCACTTGAAGCTCCTCCTTCTTGGTGCTACTCTTCATGGGACATTCCAAAGCTCGGCAGAATTTCCTCAACTGATCAACCTTGTAGGTAAACAATGCCTCAATGTCAAACTCTAATTCTGAAGCCGTAGCCTCACCGGCTATCTGGATCCCGTCCTGAGACATGATGTGTGGTTTAAAGGTTACTCAACAACAGAACCAACAATTCAATACAATATGTTGTTGCATCGTGGTCTGCGATCAATTTATGATATACACCAATTACAGTAATTGGTTTTGCACTCACGCGTTCTAATTACGTTTAGGATCATATCCCACTGCTCTGCCGCCAAATGTTGGGAGCCGGAGTGCCAGTCCTGCACCAATGTCACCAAATGCAAGACCCAGGACTCCCCACTCAATTTTAGGCCAAGTAAAGACACCATTTGAGATAGCCCTGCTCACCCCCTTAGTAGCTTGGCATGAGCAGCCAGGCCTATCTCCAAGGCACGAGTGTACAGTATGTGCAACCACGCCCACAGCAACCCACTGGTGACACCACAAATGGACTCCACACGAATTTGATTATACTGATATAAACTTTATATAAAAAGATATACAATCAGACCACACAATACAAAAGTCAACATATAATAAAGGATAAAATTCGCTTCGGCTGGCTAGTAGGTTCATATCCCAACCACCGCTTTTCAAAATGCTATGCTGGTCGCAATGCTAGAATCACACAAACAATAATGCACTGTGTAACGATACAATCCTGTGCTAGGCAAAGGATAAATAATACAATGCGTAATGATATACCCCAGTTCCTTGCAATGGGAGAAATAATGCAATGCGTACCGCTACAATTGTGTACTGCGCAATGAAGGAATAATGCAATGCTTCACACCCCAATCACGTACTTTGTAATGAAGAAATAATGCAATATGCACCGCTACAATCATGTACTGTGTAATTAAGAAATAATGTAATGTGTAACTACAATCATGTACTTTGCAATGAAGAAATAATGCAATGCAGGTCGCTGCAATTCTTGTACTTCACAATGAAGAAATAATGCATGCGTAGCGCTACAATTGTGTACTTCGTTGTGCAGAAAAAATGTCTGGCGTCATAAGACAGTCCGGCAGTTTGTTAGCAGCAATATTGGCAATGTGTATTATGACAATTAGCCTCTTCGATAACAGATGCCCCCACACTTATCCATGATGACATAAAGTGCAGCTTCTCACTCTGGCCCCAGTACTGCCACACCGTTGGCCAGTACGGGCCCGAATCTGAGCCAAAGCAAAGGCTCACGTCGCCAGAAGGACTGAGATGCAGAGAGAGTGTCACTCTGAGCCCGCACCCCACCCAGGTTGTGATCCACGTTAGCTGGGGGCGCAACCCACTCTTCTCTCCTCCTTCAGCAAACTATGTCTTCTGTGCAGAACTTTCTCAATGGGCCTCAGCAGCTCGGCGTGGCAGCTCAGCTCCTCCAGGGCTGCAGGTCCGGGCCACAACTGTTAGGAAGGTCTCAGGCAGCCGCAGGGCACACGTACCCTACGCTCCTGAGATTGCGTTACTCCGAGTGCACGTTCACCCCAGCACCCTCTGGGTCTCCTCTGGCACAAAGCCACATACACAACGTTGATGGGACTTCACGTTGACTTTGAGTGCATGTTCACCATGCGGTCTCAGTTAGCCCCAAGACATGCACACCGCACTACAGAGACTCACTTTCTTCCGATGAACACGATGATCAGCCAATCACCTCCACAGTCCCAGGTTGCACCAAAGCACGCACACCTCTACACTGAAACTTACTCCAACACCAGTGCCCCGATATCCAGGCGCTCTTCACCAACTCCTGTGGCTGCACCACGACACACTCACTGTGTCCGACCATCACTTCTCCTCCGATGCAATGACCAGGCGCTCTTCACCAGCGCCTCTGGTGCACACCGACATGCACTCTGCACACGTCCGAGGCTCACTCCACTCTCGATGCACATGTTGACCAGGCGCTCCTCACCAACACCTCCTGTGCACCACGACATGCACCTTGCGCGTCCGAGGCTCCCTTCACACCTGATGCACACGCCGACCAGGCGCTCCTCACAATTGCCTGCTGTGCACCATGACACGCATCCTGTGCATCCAAGTCTCACTTCACTTCTGATGCACACGCTGACCAGGTGCTCTTCACCAATGGCTGCGGTGCACCACGCCACACTCCCAGTGCATACGAGACTCACTTCACTTCTGATGCACACTATGATTAGGAGCTTCTCACCAACGTCTCCAGTGCACCATGAGATTCTCCAAGGGCGTCTGAGCTTCACGTCTCCTCCATGTGTCCAAGATCACAGGTCACACCTTCTGAGGGTCTCAAGATGCCACAACATGCGCCCACCATGTTGCTTGAAACTTCTTCAGAAACTTTCATGTACCTGTGTTTCCAAACAGGGAGCCAGCTCACCTCGGGCCCTTGGGGTTACAAGACACAGCACAAAGCACAGTCTTCTTCAAGCAGGGGGACCCAGCGCACACAGCATAGTCCCAGCAGCCTCTTCCTTGGCTAAAACAGCAAACTGCAGACCAGCCCCAGATCACAAAGCAAGAGTTGGTCCTTCTCAGCAGTCTCCTCAGCCTTTAGCAGAGGTTCCTCTTAACCAAGAAATGGGCCTTAGCCTTTTCAGTCTCAATCCATTTCTATTCCAACGTTCAGGGGCCTCAGCTCTCACAGTTATACCCCTAAATGGCTTTGAAGTTTGTTGCGCTCAGGGGTCCCTGACCCCTGCCTAAATCAGTCCTGGGTGTCTCCCTTCCAGTGTTACCTTTCTCCCTTTTATACTGGGGTTCTGGATCCTTAATCACTCAGCAGGAAATGGGTTAATTGGTTTATAGCTGCAGCCCAGGCCTTTACAACTCCCGGGCTTCTCCTCCCCCTTACTCTCCGGATGCAGGGCAGCCTAGTGCCATCTCAACCCCTTCCTGGGTGAAGACCTCTCCCAGCTCCTCTCACCTCTCAGATCCAGACAGTCAATACACATTCAGCAGAGACACACAGAAATGCTTAAAGCACAAAACTCAGCCACTTTCTAAAAGAGTGGTTTCTGAAAACACAGTGACAAAACCACTTTCCTAGAAAGATGTGTTATGACACTGTGAGTTCATACATACAAAACGTCACCTCTCCATTTTAAACCTTTAGGAAATTAGGCTAACAAACACAATACCCAGTCTCCCCATTCTGTCCTATGGGCAGGATGCCTTTCACCAGTGAAAAACTAAATGGAGTGTTTTTCACTGTCAGGACATAGCAAACACCTAAGTATGTGTCCTGCCTTTTACTTACACTGCACCCTGCCATGGGGTTACCCAGGACCTACCACAGGGGTGCCCACTGTGTACGCAAAAGGGAAAGTAAGCCATGACAAGTCGTTCCACTTATTAGGACAACATGCTAACTAAACTGCGCGCAGGCCCTACACTTTAGGCCTGAGTTACCTTCTCCATGCACCTTTGCAGTTCTAGCCCTGGCACACACAGTGCACATCATTAGGGACTTTACTAGTAAGGCAAACATACCAATCATGGCCAACCAATTACCATTACACTTTACACAGGTAACACTTGTACTTTGACACTGATCAGCAGCGGCAAAGTACCGAAAGATTCTAAATTGTCAACTCTATGTCAGGAAAACGGTCTAGGGGGAAAGCGAAAGGTTTTGGGAACTTTAGCCAAAAAGGCCAAATCCCATACATATATTCACAGATAGACAAATAAAATATGGAAGAAGGAGCAAAATTCTTCGCGTCACAAAAGGAAAAACTACTTCTGTGCTACATTGACTACACTTATGCACAAGAAACAATAACTGGAAACAAAACCCATTGGAAATGTAGAAAAATAATATTCCAATTCTTGCTATGGGAGAGTCACAACAGTTGAAACAAATGTAGTTAATGTCAGGGAACACATCTTCCCCCCAATGTGACAGAAATCGAGGTCAGAGATGGTCTAGAAACAATCAGAGAAGCAAGCACTAGCTCCCAACAGACCAGTACCCAAACACTAAAACAATTATTAACTAGGGTCCCTGAACACATCACAGGACAACTACCATCCATCCCCACTCTAAAAAGATTAATAGGCAGAACTGAAAGAGCAACTGTTCAAACACCACCCAACCCCCAAACTTTTGCAGAAATAGAAATCTTACTGGAATACACTGCCACCGACAAAGGTGAGAAATTCATTCTTCATTATAATACCAGTCATGAAAAACAAATTATCATCATTGCCACCAATAACAACATACAAAAACAAAAAAACTGCGAAACATTCAAAGTTTGCCCCAAGCCTTTTTACCAACTATATAGCATCCATGGTGATTATGATGATACTAACATCCCGTTCATATATGCACTACTCCCTAATAAGCAAAACACCACCTACATAAAGCTCCTTACAATAATAAAGCAACACACCAGCAACTACTTTCTACAAAAAATAATAATTGACTTTGAACAAGCAATGATTCAGTCAATTAAAAAAAAATACCCACACACTGCAATACAAGGCTGCTGTTATCACTTCAACCAAAGTATGTGGAGACACCTACAAAACTCTTCTCTAAGTATAGATTACGCCACCAATATCAACTTTGTCTATCAAATAAATAAATGATTTGCCCTGACCTGTGTACCAACAACTGAAGTAGCCAACCACTATAACATACCTTACACAAACTAATGGAAGCCATAAAAAATAACAGACCTATCAGGAGAAAAGGATAGAGCAATCCCTAACTAAAATCGGCCCTAAACTCAGTGAACAAACAAAAACAATGTATGAATGCCTACAAAATAATATCGACTATTTCCAAACACCAGGATTGCTTTATTGATACTATAAACAAAAATCAATACTATACATCTTCCTAAACAGCATTTTAAAATGTATGAATGCCTACAAAATAATATCGACTATTTCCAAACACCAGGATTGCTATATTGATACTATAAACAAAAATCAATACTATACATCTTCCTAAACAGCATTTTAAAATCACAAAACATTTAAACTACACAATTATACTCTTTTTTAAATTAATAATTAAAATTAACTTATTTAAAAATGTGAAACATACATATAAATGACATAATATAATTATTAAAATACAAAAGAAACAAACAAACCAAATGTAACCAAAAACATTTCCCACCCATAATAATAAAAAATAATTTACAGTTATGTTGTAGTAGACTGTCCTCGAAAATGAACAAATCCATAGTAGATAAATCAAAAGAGGAAACCATTCGTAAAGAAAGCCCCAAAAAATGCAAAAATTCAACTGTAGAAAAAAGGCTCAACAACGCAATCTTCTTAATAACGAAATCCTCAAAAACCTGAAAATTAGCTAAAAAAAACCCACAAAAATTATTAAAATACAAAAGAAACAAACAAACCAAATGTAACCAAAAAACTTTCCCACCCATAATAATAAAAAATAACTTACAGTTATGTTGTAGTGGACTGTCCTCGAAAATGAACAAATCCATAGTAGATAAATCAAAAGAGGAATCCATTCGTAAAGAAAGCCCCAAAAAAATGCAAAAATTCAACTGTAGAAAAAAGGCTCCAACGACGCAATCTTCTCAATAACGAAATCCTCAAAAAACCTGAAAATTAGCTAATAAAAACCCACAAAATTAGAACCTTAAAACAAATGGCACTACCGACGCAATCCTCTCAATAACAAAACCCGCAAAAACCCCAAAGATTAGCTAAAAAAAAGAAAATGCGTCAACAAACCTGAAAAATAAAAGGAAATGTAAAAAAATAACTTGTTTCAAAGAAACAAAATACATTTTCCTTTTTAAAAAACTAAACATGTTGTCAGTACCAACCCTTCATGAAATGGAAAACATGTAAAGATTAAAAAAAATACCCTCCCACAATATCATGTACAAACCCACAAGCATTAAATACAACATAACATAATTAAACACATAACTAACTACATAACACTCTATTTCTACACACCACTAAGGGAAACACATAAAACACAAAACAACAACTAACTGCACCAAAAATGAACAATTAACATCCTAACAAATCTAGCTACACTGCTGCTACCTCGCCCCTACCATTTAAACTACCTTAGGAGTAAAATAAATCAAACTTACCGTAACCTACGAAACACAGCTTCCAACCGCGAGGTTCTGTCTTGCAAAATGACCTAAAAACGAAACAGATAGACAGAAAAGTAAGAAAAAGGAAAACAAAATGGCTGCGTAGTAAAAATGAAAAAAGACTGTCTCCCCATAGACAAGAATGGAGAAATATGAAAGAAAATTACAAAATTAAGGGGCCTATTAGGATGCTGTGGCTGCCCACTGTGCATTTGCATGCACAATGTGGCAAGCACCATGCGGTGCCTGCCACGTTGTACATGCAAATACAGGTGGGTACCATAGGTACCCCCCATGTGCCCCCCAACATCCTGGGAGCCCGCAACAGGCCCCCAACTGTGAAATCTGCATGCCTTTCCGTGGCAGCCCCCACATGCATAGTAATATGGATGACGTGTCTAGCAGACACCGCCACCAAATCCAATCCTTTTCTGCCCGGTTGACTCATTGACTGGGTGGAAAAACAGCGGACGGTCTTCCCGTCCACCGTGGAACCCCCGCCATCATAATATAGCGGGGGAATGGGAGGAGGCTGGGAGTTGATGTCGGGCGGATCACCACCACCATGCGAGCGGTGGTGATCCGTTCGACATCGTAATAGACCCCTAAATGTATATTTTTATTTATTTAACATTTTTTTACAAATGTTCAAATAATTTACAGAAAATTGTAAAATATACATTAAATATTATATTATCAAAAAACTAAAAATATGATATTTAATATATATATTACAATGTATGTTTGTTTCATGTACTCACCTTCAAAACATAAAATTACAATAAAACTATTATAAATGTGCAACCAATAGAACATTGTTTTATAAAAAAATACAAAAATATATTTGTAATAGAAATTGTACATTATTTAATATATTAAATATTACTTTCTTAATATTAATATTGAATATACTAAATAATAATAGGATCAATGCAACTAATACATTCTCCTATTTGGGTGTCTTACTTGACCATTCTGGGTCATGGATTCCAACGATTAAAAGTAGAACTCTCCTTTTTAAACTGTCAATTTGGGCATTGATGAACTTTTCTAATAAATTAGGTAAAAGACCCCCGAGGACTCTTCTTAAGATTTATAAAGCAAAATGCTTGAGTGTAGCGATGAATGGGGCTGGTGTCTGGGGATATCAGGATGTGGCCATATTACAAAAAGAGGAAAATAAGTTCTTACGGTTTATACTAGCAGTACCATAGAGCATATCCGTTTACAACTGCCACAACGAATTGGGGATTTCTTATATCTCCGATTTGCTTAAGATGCAGCTCATGGTGTTATGGCATAGAGTTTGGACGCTAAACAGAGACATTATTAAAGATGCAATGAGCTTAACCCACGCACATAAGATCTCTTGGTTAACGTACATTAGAAGATTTTTAACAGACATGGGTAAACCTGACTTTTATAGTAATCCTGGTACATTGACTACAATTTCTAGGAAGGATTTTAGAAGGTTCTTTCAAGATCATTTAGAGTCTCTAAGGCCTCAGAAATGCAGAAAAGCACTGTCATCCCACATCAGCTAACCGTTGTATCAACTACTATTCAACCTTATTTGGAATGGTGTACAGGAAGTTATGATAGGTTTGCCCTCACAAGACTCAGATTTTGATAGTTTTCATTGACTAGTCAGCTTCCCTACACAAAATGACTTACCAGTGAGATCTGTAGGTGCCCCTGTGATGAAATGTCCCTTCAGACGACAATACATGTGATTTTATTTTGGAAATTTTACAGAGTGGAAAGATCTAGATGGATTTTGCCAATGCTGAAGGTGGGGGCTGGAGGCAATGCGGCCCTGCCTACCTTTAACTACAAAAATTGGACAATGTTTACTGTGCGGGAGCTATGACTGGACTCTTGAAGTCCATACTGAAAAAAGAAATGAATAACATGGGAAACCCAACATTAGGCTGACTAATGTATAGAATACCTGTTACAATAATTAACTGCAGATATGATTTTAAGATCTTAGTGATAGATAAAGATGTAATCATGTAAGGTATTTGTATTTTTCAAACAATAGATTGTACATTTTATAATGTGTGACTTTTATGATTTTTAATCTGAAAATCGAATAAAGTTTATTTGATTTGATTACTAGATAATAAAAAATGTACAACATATACATTTTTTAAAATACATATACATTTAACAACAAAAATAAAATTATATAAAATGTATTAACAAAATGTAAAAGCAAATGTACTAAAAAATTTACTTTTCCTCTTAAAAAAGGATAAATAATAAAAAACAAAATGGCTGATTATGATGGCATAAAGTTCGCCACCACTGTGCCGGCGGTGGCAACCTTCACGCCATCGTAATCTGAATTACCCACCACCATATTACGATGGCGGTGGGTATCGCGGCGGATAGAAAGCCCTTCTGCCGCTTTTCTGCCGGCCGGCAATCGTTACGATTGCCAGCCAGGCGGAGCAGGGGCACAAATATGGTGTTGGTACCCATATTAGGATGTAGTACTAGTAAAGTTGGTAATCTTTTATAGTATTCTGAATTTGATGGTCCAACCAGCTACATGTCCCAGGACCTAGCTCCTTAATCTAATAAAGTTTAGAGCGGGTGAACACTCACAAGAGTTCAAAGGGTACCCGACTTAGTCGTGTCTCATTTTTGGATAAAAGTAACCACGCGGAGGGACTGTAGGTCCTTCCAAAGGAATGTCTGAGAAAGACACCTTATCGTTCACTGAGAGTCATATACAAAGCCTAATAGCCTCCTCCCTATTTTCAAATGCCGCATTAAGCACCTCTGCGCAACAGCAAAATGAGTCAGATAAACTGATTAGACAGAATAAGAAACACATCAGAACAGAGCTCCACGGACACTTCCTCCTAAAGCATCTAGTAGGAGGAACGATTCCCTGGGGGCTTCAAGTTAAAAACATCCCTGTGATATTTACAGAGGATGCCGAGTATAGAAAAGGATTTAGCTGCATAAACACAAAGTGTAGCAGGGATCTAATGGTACACACAATCGAAACAGCACAAAGACTTTGTGTAAAAGAACTACAAGAAATAGAGGAATTAACTCAAGCTATCAAGAACAGCAAGGTAGTCCCAGATGCAAAAGCTCTCTTAAAGAAGATAGAGAAAGAAATTTTGTCATTCAAAGACATTACGATTAATAATAAGACTGCACAATACGAAAGAGATTTTAAGTTGTTCACACTCGAGAAGGCATACCCCTTTTTGAAAGACGAATATTACACACAGCCAGACTCCCGTGGGGCCTTGTATAATTACCAAGGGAGATCTCGAAATAGATTCAAAACCTTTTCCGAAACCTCATCGTCTGACTCATCAGGATCAGACACGCGAGGAAATACTAATAAGAAACTGGTCTCTTTTTTAGAGAAAGGTCCACAACCAAAAGCAAGGTTCAAGACACCATGGGAGATGCGAACAAGAAGGTACTACTACAAATCGTAGGAGGCCCGACCACTGTAGTAAACCTATCCCCCAAGATATTGATGAAAGATGAGGAGTCTGTATTAAATCTCGGACTCAAATTTGTCCACAGCCAACATACAGATTTTACAAAAATTAAAGTTGAAACAATTGAGTTTTATCGCAAGATAAGACTAAAGGCCTTTTTCTCCACTCAACCATCGAATCCAGATAATGAGACTACAGGTCTACGGAACAGATCTGGCTTTGTACCAAGCCAGAATATTCCAAAACAAATTTATGCCTTTGAGCAAATAATGTTGTCATCAATAAATAAATTAGAAAAGAGCAAAAAATATGTTCAACAAAATATCAGTAAAGGCCAAAGAGCCGCGTTAAAAAATCTAAAAGATGATTCCACAATTGTGATAAAACAGGCCGATAAAGGCGGTGCGGTTGTACTTTGGCCAAGGGATAAATATATAGCCGAGGCACTCTCACAGGTGGAAAATCAGGCTTGGTATAGAAAATTGCAGGAAGATCCTGTGAAAGAGATACAAGGGACAATTGCAGATATTGTCAAGCTAGGGAGAGAGAATGGTTTTGTGGGCCCTAAAGAAAGTGAGTACTTAGTTAAAAAATTCCCGAGAACTCAACCAATCAATCAATCAATCATCGTATTTATATAGCGCACTACTTACCCAGAGGGTCTCAAGGCGCTGGGGGGGGGGATCTGCTACTGCGCGAACAACCAGGTCTTGAGTTGCTTCCTGAAGGCGAGGTGGTCCTGGGTCAGGCGGAGGTGGGTGGGGAGGGAGTTCCATGTCTTGGCGGCGAGGTAGGAGAAGGATCGTCCCCCTGTGGTGGCTCTACGGATGCGGGGGACGGCGGCGAGGGCGTGGCTGGTCAAACGAAGCTGGCGTTTGGTAGCGTAGAAGTTGAGGCGGCTGTTGAGGTATCCTGGGCCTTGGCTGTGTAGGGCTTTGTGTGCGTGGGTGAGGAGACGGAAGGTGATTCTCTTGTTGATCGGGAGCCAATGCAGATCTCTCAGGTGTCCGGAGATGTGGCTGCGACGGGGATGTCCAGGATGAGTCGTGCTGAGGCGTTCTGGATCCGCTGGAGTCTATTCTGGAGTTTGGCGGTGGTTCCGGCGTATAGGGTGTTGCCGTAGTCCAGACGGCTGGTGACGAGGGCTTGGGTGACCGTCTTCCTGGTCTCGGTGGGGATCCACCGGAAGATCTTACGTAGCATGCGCAGGATGTTGAAGCACGACGAGGAGACGGCGTTGACTTGTCTGGTCATGGAGAGGGAGGAGTCCAGGATGAAGCCCAGGTTGCGTGCGTGGTCTGTTGGTTTGGGTGCGCTGCCTAGGGCGGGGGGCCACCAGGAGTCGTCCCAAGCGGCGGGTGAGGATCCCAGGATGAGGACTTCCGTCTTATCTGAGTTCAGTTTCAGGCGGCTGTTCTTCATCCATTTGGCTACCTCTTTCATCCCCTAGTGAAGGTTGGCTCTGGCGGTGGCGGGGTCGTTGGTAAGGGAGAGGATCAGCTGGGTGTCATCGGCGTAGGAGATGATCCTGACTCCAATTTTATATTTTCTCCCAAAAATTCACAAAAATCTGAGCGATCCCCCAGGACGACCTTTCGTCTCTGGGTGTGATTTTTGTTTAGAGCCGATTGCGAAATATGTGGACTTTTTTCTAAAACCTTTTGTTAGCACAGTTAAGTCCTACTTAAGAGACACTACTGACTTTTTAGTTAAAATCGAGAGAACCCAGTTCGATCCAGAATTCCAACTGATGGTAACAATGGACGTCACGTCCTTATACACCCAGATCCCTCAGGACGAGGCACTAGAGGTCATGGAACTCTATTTAGACGCTCGTAAGAGACCGCATAGAGTCCCTACATCGTCTATCCTTAACCCCTTAATTGCTGCCGTCGGCCAATGGCCGACGGCAGCACTACCTGCCTAGTGCTGCCGTCGGCCATTGGCCAACGGCGCCCCACCCGCTCACGGAAACGCCCGGACCGCGGCGGAATTACCGCCGCGGTTAACGGGTTAAGCTACCAGAAGTGGCCCTAAAAAAGAAATATTTTAGATTCAATGACCAGTTCTTTATGCAAACGAAGGGCACAGCGATGGGATGCGCTTATGCTCCAGAGACGGCAGTATTGTACATGGCAGAGTATGAGTGAAGATTCATTGATAACAACAATCCATACAAAGGACACATAAAACAGTGGTTCTGCTACATCGACGACGTGTGACTCCTGTGGCAGGGAAGCCACACCGAATTGATGGAGTTCCAGATGTGGTTGAACACAAAACATCAGGACATTAAATTCTCCATTGAATCTAGCTGCACTAAAATGACATTCTTATATGTTGAAATCACATCAACAGACGGGCATTTAAAATCTTCCCTACATAAGAAAAAGAACGACAAAAACACAATATTGCACCATCGGAGTGTACACCCGAGGAATCTAAAGGCCAATTTGCCATATGGCCAACTACTACTCCGTATAAGGAGAAACTGTACGGAAATAGCCGATTATGAACAGCATGCACAGGCGTTCTGTGGAGAAATGAAATATAGAGGATACCCGCAGAAACTGCTCAAACATTCCTATAAGAGGGCACGTTTCACGCCCCGAGAGTGCTTATTGGAGACAAAGGAAAAACAGGGACTGGACCGACTGGTCTGTGTGACAAAGTGAGCAAGGGACTCACGTCTGAGCATACCCTGCCACACTTATGGTGGCCAAAAGTGGTACAAAAGGGGGTGGTGATGGACGGCTCACTTTGCCACTGGATTCAAGCAAGCCGGAATGAAGATGGCTGGAATGCCAGAAACCGGTCCACGGAAGCTTATTTCCGGCCCAAGGAAGACATGGCTTGGCAGTTCGGGCTGGACTGTTCCCATGAGGCACAGGGTCAGACTGATTTGCATATAGCCATGTCTGAACTGGGGTGGCAGAGTGGGCTAAAGAACTGTGATGGATTAAACCCAGATCTTTTGACTGGGTGTGAGTGTTTGATTGATTCAGAGGCTCCGTCCATCACCACCCCCTTTTGTACCGCTTTTTTCCCAATGTAGGTAGCTCTAGATTTCGGGCCCTATGTCAGTCGGCACATAGGGAAACTTAACCAAGCTGTACATTTTTTAAAACTAGACACCTAGGAGTATGCAGGGTAGGCTGACATGCGTGGCTCTCAGCATGGTTTTTTACCCAGAATAACTTGTAAACCTCAAATTTTGACTAAAAAGCACATTTTCCCCACACTTCAGTGATGTAAAGTACTGCAATCTATGGGAAGCTATAAACTTCCATCCACTCAGTAGTCTCCCAAATCTTCCGATAACAATGGTACTGCACATGTGTGGGTAGGCCTAGTAGCCATGACAGGAAATGGGCCAGAATGGAACATTGATGCATCGCATTTTTCCACCAAAACATACCCTTTTTTCCCAACATGGTTAGCGCTGGTATAGAGACAAAATATCGACTCCAAAATATCGACTGGACATAATATCGAGTTTTAAATATAGACTGGACAAAATATCGACTGGACATAATATCGACTACAAAAATATCGTTTTTCAGGTAAGTGAAGTAATATCGACTGTATAAAATATAGATAGAAAAAATATCGATTTTTTAATAATATATAATATTTTATAGTGTATTTTTATGTAATAATATGTGTGAATAGTGTGTATTAATGTTATAAAATATTTTATTAAATGAATTTTGTTTTTATAATAATTGCGTAATGTAATTCTGTAGCGGGTTGTGGGTTTATAGGGGAATAGGGTGGGAAGTAATTTAATAATAATTAATTAATTAATATATGTTTGTTAATATTTTTAATTAATAATTAATTGATAATTAATTAATATTAATTAGTTAATTAATTAATATAATTTTGAACATATTTTGTATTAGTAAATAATTGTTAATTAATTAATTGTAATTAGTTAATTACATTAATTAGAGTACATTTTTAATATATATAATTTTGTGTTATTTTTAAGTAATAATATTAATTATTAAAATAATTACAGCTAATGTTCTAATATATTTACTTTATTTTTATTGTTAATTAATAATTAATTGGTAATTAAATAATATTGATAAATTTTGGCTAAAGGAGCATTTTTAGGGTTCAGGGTCAGTTTTCAGTTTTTGGGTAAAGGGGCATTTTTAGGGTTCAGGGTCAGTTTTCAGTTTTAGGGTAAAGGGGTATTTTTAGGGTTCAGGGTCAGTTTTCAGTTCATGGGTAAAGGGGTATTTTTAGGGTTCAGGGTCAGTTTTCAGTTCATGGGTAAAGGGGTATTTTTAGGGTTCAGGGTCAGTTTTCAGTTCATGGGTAAAGGGGTATTTTTAGGGTTCAGGGTCAGTTTTCAGTTTTAGGGTAAAGGGGTATTTTTAGGGTTCAGGGTCAGTTTTGGGTTTTTGGGTAAAGGGGTATTTTTAGGGTTCAGGGTCAACAAATAAGATTGTAAAAAATTATTTTTATTATTTTCATGTATTATTTAATTATTATAATTTAATTTAAGTCGTTTTAAGTATATTTTAGTAATTAAAATTTAATATTAATTTAATTTAACACTGTTTTTAATAAAGTCGATATTTTTTACATCTATATTATTGTTAACGATATTTTGTACTCAATATTTTTGTACTTACCTGTTTGTAGATACAAACTCGATATTTTGACTGTCGATATTTTGTCAACGATATTTTGGCAAGTCGATATTTTGTCCCTCGATATTATTTCAGTGATCCGTTAGCGCTAGATTTTGGACCCTAGCTCAGTCGGAACCTAAGGAATCCTAGCCAACCTGTACATTTTTGAAAACTATAAAGCTAGTGGTATCCAATGTGGCTGACTTGTGTGGCTGTCACAATGTTTTTATTTACCAAGAATCCCTTGCAAACCTCAAACTTTGCAAAAAAACATGTTTTCCTCATATTTCTTTGATGGAAAGTCATGGAAACTGCAGGGAGCCACAAATCTCTGTCCACCTGGAATTTCCACAAGTCCCCTGATAAAAATGGTACCTCACTTGGGTTGTTAGGCCTGGTGCCCAAGACAGGGAAGGGCCAAAAACATATTGTGGAGGCATCAAAATTATCTATCACAGAATTACCTGTTTTTGCAAGGGGGTGACCTGCGATTTTGGACCTGGGCTCCACAGCCATCTAAGGAAACCTACAAAATCCAGACATTTCTGAACACTAGACACCTGGGGGGTCCAGGGAGGCCCTGCTTGCATTTTCCCCCTTTGTCGTCTTAACCAGAATCCCCCGCAAACCTCAAATTTAACTAAACAAATCACATTTTCGTCACATTTCTGTGGGGGATCTTATGTAGTGCCCAAAGCATAGTCAGCATAAAAACATATAAAGAAACTGCCCTTTTGGACCTACTTTGGTCCCCTTCAATCTCTACACGTTTTTTACGCTTCCCTTTACAGG
The DNA here is from genome assembly GCF_964263255.1 of Lissotriton vulgaris. Lineage (NCBI taxonomy): Eukaryota > Metazoa > Chordata > Amphibia > Caudata > Salamandridae > Lissotriton > Lissotriton vulgaris. Next base: position 69,345,987 of record NC_141688.1, on the reverse strand, counting down.
CACTTGACCCTAGGCCTCGGGAACCGCACACCGGAAATTGGTCACATGACCATTACTCTATTGTCGAGTCTTTTAAGGAAATCATCCGTCAGTGAAAAACATAAAGAAAAGACTTTGGCATTTATAGTTCTGTTTGGCAATTTTATTCATTCCGTTAACAACCTCACAGAATTCAATATCTAGACAGTGAACAAATCAACATGTGTTTTCTCTGACCAACTGGCAAAGTTTAGTAAATTGTGGAGATAGTCTTGTGCAATGTATTCACATTGCTGCTGTACTCAAATTACAACTTTGTTTATCAAATAATTGTGACATTAGTTACTGTGATGTTGTGTTAGTATTTCATTGCAGTAGTTTTATGAGCAAAATGATAGTGGGTAGAATCAATTACAATTAATTTAGATATAGTAACTCAACTAAAACATTAAAGTAAATTGGGGGGCATGATCTAACTGGCAATGCAGTAGGACGCATGATGAAAGAGCTCCGGCTGGCTGCCGCTAATTAAAGCATTTTAAGCGGAGCTGGGGGCTCGCCGACACCGACTGTGGGGTTGTTAAGCAAATAGCTGATGAGGGCTTGTATTGCAGAGCCGGGGAGTCGCTCTGAAGTGGCGGCAGAGGAGAAAACGCAGCAGCCCAGCGGCATGCAGGTCGGAGGCGCCCGCCATTACATAACGCCTGGAGCGGATCCCTCCGGGTGAGTGATAGGAGCTGCATCTGTCCACGCCGGCAACCCCGGCCCGTATACCGCTCCTGGGCAGACAGCAGATCGGGGGGTCTCTGCCTCAGAGAGAGGGGCCAGTGATCTTTATCTGGAGTGGCCCAAAGGCAGATTGACCCCGAACAGAGCTCTTAGACGCCATTTTGCAGGCCGCACCGGCGGCGTCTTTAGGGCCACAGCTTCACAGGCTGCCTCCCTGGCTTGAGAGAGGTCTCTCTAGACTTGGTGGGCATCGGCGGAGAAGAGCTGGCTGGTGAGTGGCACCTTTGCGGAGCGGGGGGCCGGCTACCAGGTGGGGCTGCTGGGGAAGACGCCGCCATTCACAGGCCTGTGGGTTGGAATGGCCAACATTTTCTAGCGACAGGGCTAGCGACCCCCTGGCGTGTAGCTGGGGCTGCCTGTGGGTGCTCTGGGACCCCCCCAGTCCACCACAGCATCAAAGCTGACAGCGGAGCGGTGGGGGCATCTGCCACAGAGGGGAAAGTGCAGACGACCATCCCGAAGAGGGTGCCTGGTCTGGGGACTACATCCAGGGCGCCATTTTCTAAGCATCGCGCGGGGACGGCCACGGGCACGAGATAATGCAGGCTGTCCCCCTCTGGCACAAAGGGGCGCTCCTCCATGCTGATTGATATTGGTGGCGCTTGGACATCGGCAACAGACGGCGGGGAAGATCCCGCTAGTGCATAAAGGGCTTTGGCCGGGAGCCCGCTGCAGAGGTGGCTGCGTGTGGAAAGCCAACGCGGGGAGAAGCAGGAGTCCTTGGAGAGACGCTGTGGACCTTGTAGTAAACAACGTGGGGCGAGGCGCATGGTTCTTGGGAGTTGCTGTGGGCCTGGTGGGGGTTCCGGGGAGCAAGCACCCATATTTATTTATTTATTTAAAGTTTTGTAGAGCGCGTAGTCACCACGAGGGTATCCCAGCGCTAGAACCTTGTTACTCATGAGGGGGAGCGGATAGGTAAGAGACCGGATTAGGGGAAGAGGAGAGTTTTGAGGGTTTTTCTGAACCGGAGTAGATCAGGCTCTGTTCTGAGGTTCAGAGGGAGTGCGTTCCACTTGAGTCCGGTGTTTACCGAGAAGCGGCGGCCCCCTATCCGGGCCTTTTTCACCTTGGGGATCGTGATAAGGTTTCCGTGCTCTGAGCGGGTCTGTAGGGGGTGATCCAATTGTTTAGTATGGGGGGGCCGGTGTTATGGAGAGCCTTGTGGGCCAGGCAGAGGGCCTTGAAAGTGGCCCTTTCTTTGATCGGGAGCCAGTGTAGCTTCCTAAGAGCGGGTTTGGCCGATGATCTGGCCGGGGTGCTTGTTAGGAGTCTGGCGGCGGCGTTTTGAGCCTTTTGCAGAATTTGGAAGGTGGATTCCGGGGCGCCCAGGTAGATGGCGTTGCTATAATCCAGCCTGGATAGGATTAAGCCCCGGATCAGCGTAAGGCGCGACTGAAAGGGTAGGAGAGGGATTACTTTCCTGCAAGATTTAAGTAACCCGTAGCAGGTTCCAGCCGTCTTTCTGGCCTGGGTCCGGAAGGTAAGGTCGGTCTCCAGCCACACACCGAGGCTCTTGACCTCCTTTTTGGGAGTGGGAGGTTCGCCCATGCAGGCGGGCCAGAAGTTGGAAGGGATGTTGATAGTTTTTTGTCCAAGGACCAGGATCTCTGTCTTGGAGCCATTGAGCTTCAAGGCGGAGTCGCTCATCCACTGGTATACGCTGGAAAGGCAGTCGTGGAGGTTGGAGGGCTCGAGTTTGGGGTGGGAGAGTGTGACCACCAGTTGTGTGTCGTCGGCGTAGCTGACGATAGTGACTCCGAAGGGTGAGACAAGTTCCTCCAGTGGGGCCATATAAACGTTGAATAACGTAGGGCTCAGGGAAGAGCCCTGTGGCACACCGCACTGGAGGGGGATGGAAGAGGAGCGGCTTTCGCCTTCCCATACTTGATAAGAGCGTCGGGAGAGAAAGGACGAGAGCCACTTCAGGGCTTTGCCCTTAACCCCGACAGTCCCGAGGCGGTGGATTAGAACCTGGTGGCTGACCGTATCAAAGGCCGCACTCAGGTCTAGGAGGACCACTGCCACTGATCCTCCTGAGTCGATGATTTCCCTGGTTCTTTCCACTGCCACAAGGAGTGCAGTGTCTGTGCCTTGGCCAGGTCTGAAGCCAGTCTGCGAGTCGTTGAGAAGATGGTTTGACTCGAGGTATTGTGACAACTTTTTGTTAACTAATTTTTCGGCGACTTTGCCTATCCAGGGGAGAAGTGAAATGGGTCTGTAGTTGGAGAGGTCAGTAGGGTCAAGCGACGGTTTCTTGAGAAGTGCTTTGACTACGGCTTCCTTCCAGGTGGAAGGGACCACTCCTTGCTCCAGTGAGATATTGATCAGGGCAGTCAGTTGAGGGACTATAGTCTGCACGATAATTTTTGCGAAACGTATGGGGACCGGGTCGCTAGGGGCTCCGCTCTTGGTTGAGGTAAATGTGATTCTTACTTCTTCTTCTGAAACTGGGCCGAGCGACTCTAGAAAGGGTTTGTCTACGGGAGGCGTCAGCTCCTTGGCTCTTTCTGAGATGTTGGAGTTGGCAGGTGGGAGGGAGGAGAGTATTTTTTTTATTTTTTCGTCGAAGAAGGAGGCCAACATGGCGCATTTTTCCTCGGCTTCTTTGGGGTCCATGGGTTTCTGGGGGGGGGCAGGGACACGGAGGAGTTCTTTAAAAATGGAGAAGGTCTCCTTGGATGAGCAGGCAGAGTTTTTTATCTTTTCCTCGAAATAAGCCCTGTACATCCCTGCAACCCGCATGGTATGCACCATTGACTTGGGTTAGGCTGGGGCCTATGGAACTGGCATGAGGTGGGAAGACAGTGTGAGGGTGCTCATCTCCTTGACTTGACCTGCAGTGGTGTGCCTGAACAGTGGACATATAGCTAGGGGGGGAGGGTGGGGGAGGGACCTCTGGCTGCTGGTCTGCCCATCTGTGCCCCCACTTTGGACTCTGTTCCCGGTTTCTCCTTAAGGCATATAGGCTTTGCCCCTGCTGCAGCCCTGGGCTAACAGCAACTCACCAGTCACTGATGCACTTGAACCTGTGTTTGAGGCCCGTGGGGAGGCCCGCTGGCTGCTTACGCGCTCATCACGTAGACCGGGCTATTCCTGACACTACTTGGTCCCCTGTGGACTGGAGGGGCTGGAGGGTCTGCGGCGCTGCGATAGTCTCCTTGAATTACCCTAATCTCTACAGGCCTGGATCTCTGTGCTTTCCACCGGCAGCACCTGGATTAAGCAACAGACCGGCCCTGGAACAGAAGGTACAGTGCTAGACGGTATACTGCTTTGGTGGCACAGGAGCTTCACTGCGGACTGCGTTTGCCCCTAGACCGGGGCTTAGGGACGGACTCTCACTGTACCCCCCGGGGTGGCAGTGACAGGGCCCTCGACACAGGCTCTGTATTCAGACTTCCTGGCTACCTCATCTGGCCTACATTCCCCTACTAACTGCAGAGCCCGGTGTGATATGCATTGACCCCCTACTGACTGAGACTGCTTGGGCACCCAAGCCTACTCTTGAGTGGTTCCCTCAACACCAATAATCTCACCCATCAGGCATCGTTGGGGGACGACCATAACCCAGAGATGATGTGCAACAAAGTGGGGAAGGACTCAGCAGCAGTCCCCCCAAAAGACAATCCTGTTGCTGCACTTTGGGGCAAGGCAGGAGCGCCGGCCACTGGAGAGATGGGCCCGTAACATGGAGGGGACTCACCACCTGTCACTCAAGCTTTTATGGCTACATTCAAGGCAGAACTTAAAACCGAGATAGGATCCTTAAGCACTAAAGTTCAATCCTGTGTTCGGGAGCTAAAGAAGGAGGTCACGGATCTTGGAGACAGGGTGGATGGCCTTGAGAAGATCGTGGACGCCCGAACTGAGGAACAGGAGCAACTCTGGCAACGCCTTGCCACTCTTGAGGACCAGCAAATCGAGCTGAAACTAAAACAGGAAGACCTGGAAAATCGGGGCCGTCGGAACAACCTTTGCATCCGGAGTGTTCCTCTCGGGGCGAAGGGAAACAACATCATGACTTACGTAGCACAGCTCCTTCATGGGGTCTGGGGAGATGATGATGCCTCCCCACCGGCCCTAGACCGGGCCCATCGAGTATCTGGCCCCGCTTACAGACTGGGCATCCTTCCAGACATCCTGACCCGGGTCCACTTCTTTACCGAAAAGGGAGCCATACTTAAAGCGGCATGCTCCAATCCAGATCTCACTTATAACGGAGCCAAGATCCAGATCTACCAAGACCTTGCTCCCAATACTCTTCAAAGACACCAAGATTTCAGACCAGTGACGGATAAGCTATGAAGTCTTGATATCCCATACCAGTGGGGACATCCATTCGCTCTTATTTTCCAATGGGAATCCAATCGCCGGGTGGTGAGGTCTCACAGGGAGTGGTCCCAGCTTCTGAACCTTTCATCAACACCTCCTTCCAGCCCAACATGTCTCCTGCCCCTTACACGGGACCCTGCCAAGACCTTCCTGGTGTACTGTGCGTTGCTCCCAGTGCTCCCCCCGCTCGGATGAGCAATCCTCCTCGCAGGTCAAGAATGACATCATCCAACACATTCGATCCCTTGACGGGGACATGTTGGCAGCGGGTTCCCACCCTGCATCCCCTTGACGAACTACAACCTTGCCTCTGCTACCATCAGGAAGTATTGATCTCCGATTCTTTCCTGAAACCCAATGGGGTTGGCGCTTAACCTCAGGACTTCGACATACCCCAGCTCCTCAGCAGCAGCATAGCTGGTACCAGAACATTCCCACAAAAAACTTTCACAAATGCCTGACGACCCGCCCTTCACCTATTCGTGGGAGAGTGATATCTCTGGAATCACCCGAGTCTAAAGGTGTAGACTGAACCACAACTGGAACAGTACAATGAGGCCTGGTTGTCCAAAGTTGGTTACCTACTCTTGGGTTATACCTCTTGGTTTCTTACTTTCCTTCTTTCCTACTTTCTCTATATCTCTCGACATGGCGGGTGGGGAGTCCTTCACAGATGGAGTTTTCTCCTTATTGAGGGTGGCCAGCCCCTGTGACTCCCTATCGCCCAACAACGCTTCCTACAGTGGCATAAGGGACTAAATGGCGGAGAGGGAGACTGCACTGCTGTGAAGCACCCCTCTTGACAGGACGGGCATGCTCTTGCGCCCCCTTCCCCTTTCCCTGACCTGCTTTCTATGGTGGCATGACGGACTAAGTTGGGATCAGACATGCTTTTGGCGGCTCTCCCCTGCCCTTTAAAGGTTATCTCCCGTAATGTTAAGGGGCTTAACTCTCC